>NC_080166.1:19358768-19958768 GCF_950295315.1 Erinaceus europaeus | reverse complement strand
GGTTTTATATAACTTCCTCTTCTTGGACTGATCCTGTAGCCATAATGCAGTGATCCTTCTTTTACTTTAGTACCTTTTTTGTCTGAAAGTCAACTTTGTCTGATGTAAGAATAGCAGTTCCAGGCACCAGGTATTTACATGCTACATGCACAAGGACCTAGGTTCAAGATTCTGGGGTCCCCACTTATACAAAAAAGCTTCATGCATTCCTTTATAAATTTCTTTCTGGGAGTTGGGCGGTAGCGCAGCAGGTTAAGTGCACGTGGCATGAGGCACAAGGACCAGCATAAGGATCCCAGTTTGAGCCCCAGTCTCCCCACCTGCAGGGGAGTCGCTTCACAAGTGGTGAAGCAGGTCTGCAGGTGTCTATCTTTCTCTCCCCCTCTCTGTCTTCCCCTCCTCTCTCCATTTCTCTCTGAACTATGCAGCACTGACAACAACAATAACTACAATAATCAAACAACAAGGGCAACAAAAGGGAATAAATAAATATTTATGAAAAAAATTTCTTTCTCCCCCTCCACATTTCATAGATATTTCACATTCCTAGGGTTTGTGTTTCTGGGTTTGCTTTTATGGTCTTCATATTCAGAGTTAAGTGTTCCTATCTTATTCTCTTTCTGTGATACTTTTTTTAATAGTTCTTGCAAAGAAGGTCTGATAATACAAACTCATTTAGCTTTTGTATTTATTTATTTATTTATTGTCTCCAGGGTGATTGCTGGAGCTAAGTACAGACACTATGAATGCACTGATCCTGGTGGCCATTGTTTTTCCATTTTATTGGATAGGATAGAGAGAAATTGGGAGGACAGAGAGAGATAGAGAGGGAGAGAAAGATACCTGCAGATCTGCTTCCCCATTTGTGAAGCATCTTTCCTACAGGTGGGAATCTGGGGCCTTGAACCCGGATCCTTGTGCAGGTCCTTCAGCTTAGTACTATGTGCGCTTAACCAGGTGTACCACCACCTGGCCCCTGTGTATATTTTCATTATTTCTTCCTATTTGAAAGATAGGCATGCACTTGAAGTTTCACTGGCTGGGCCTACCCCCTGGGATGAATCTCCAGGCAATTGTGCTGGCTACCTGCCACTCCACACCCCTCAGTTTACTGTCTCCTAATGACTTCTCAGGGAAATAAGAGCCTTTTGTCCCAATAGGACTGAGCACTTTGCCAGGCTGTCTCTGCTGTGATGAGTCGACCCTGAAGGCCAATTGCTTGAGCCCTGGCTATCTGTGTGCTTACAACTCAGACATCCACAGCCTGTCTGACTCTTTCTATTGGTGATAGAAGCAGACACCTCGGCTTTTCTGTCTACCATCAGGTATTAGCTCTTAAATCTTTGTTCTCTCTGCAGCTCCCTAGTCTGTAGGTAAAACATGGCCACTGGTATGACCTTAGTGGCCCCTTGAATCCACATCTCTGTTTAGAATATTCTTTCTCCTCTCTTTTCTGATGGACATGCACATTCACACACTTCTGACTATGACGTTGTTTCACCCACACACACACACACACAGAGAAATCTTAGCTGTGTTTCAATTCTTCTTCTTCTAGCGTTTGCTGTGTTTCAATGAAATCTGTTGACATATATATATATATACATATATATATATATATATATATATATATATATATATATATATCTCACTGTAAAACTTATTCCAGGGAAGAACACTTCTCCATATTACTCTGCAATGGCTCTGATCCCCTGATAATTTCCTATTTAGCAAATAGTCTTCTTATCTCATGTTCATCTTGCAGCTTACAAAGTGATCGTTTCCCTTTCTGTGACGGTGACCTTTAAATTCTCAGGTGGCATTTAATTAGTCTCCTCCTTGGACAACTCTTATTTCTCCATTATGCAGGTTGGAAGTCTGATGCCACTGCTATGAACATAGGTTCACATAGAACTCTTTGGTGTGTTTGTTTCCTTAGGATATATCTCCAGGAAAGAAATTTCTGGGTCCTGGGGTAAGTCCTTTTCTAACCTTCTGAGAGTTCTCCAGACTGCTCTTCACAGGGGTTGGCTCAATCTACATTCCTACTAGAAGTGCAGAAGGGTTCTCTTACCCACTGTAGCCTCTCCAGCATTTGGTGTGCAATATATATATATATATATATACGCAATGAAATATTACTAAGCTATTAAGAAGTCATGAAGTCACCTTCTAAACCTTAACTTGGATAGAGCTTAAAGGAATCACATTAAGTGGGATAAGTCAGAAAAAGAAGGATGAATATGGGCTGATTACACTCATGAGCAGAACTTAAGAAATAAGAACAGAAAGAGGAAACACAAAGTAAAACTTAGACTGGTTGGGTATATTGCACCAAGGCAAAGAACTCCGGGGAAGGACGGGGTAGGGGTATGAAGGGGTTTCAGATCCTGGTACATTATGATGGAAAAGAGCCCAAACTGGGATGAGAGTGCTTTACAGACACCTAGCATGGAGACATGGGAAATTGTACCCATGTGCCAACAACTGTACTGGAAACCATTAGCCTCCAGATTAAAAAAAAAAAAAAAAAAATTACCCATGGCCAAACAGGGAATCTTTCCTGCCTACTTGGACTTCCTTTAATAGCCACTCCCTTGTCTATCATGGCCAACAGTCTGTCTTGCTGAAGTCATTTCAGCTTGAATTTTTTTCCATCCCATGCAATTTAGCTTAGTCTTAGCTATATACACAAATGCTTACACAATAAATTATAAATATACAAGTCATAAAATGCTGCCTTCCAAAACAAGTACATATTTTGATAAGCTTTCCAGTATTAGAAATACAGAACCGGGGGCCAGGTGGTAGTGCAGCGGGTTAAACGCACATGGTGAAAAGCGCAAGGACCAGCATAAGGATCCCAGTTCGAACCCCTGGCTCCCCACCTGCAGGAGGGTCGGGTCGCCTCACGAGCAGTGAAGTAGGTCTGCAGCTGTCTTTCTCTCCCCCTCTCTGTCTTCCCCTCCTCTCTTGAGTTCTCTCTGTCCTATCCAACAATGACGACAGCAATAACAATGATAGTAACAACAACAATGGCAACAAAAGGGGAAAAAATGGGTTCCAGGAGCAGTGGATTCATAGTGCAGGCACCGAGCCCCAGAAATAACCCTGGAGGCAAAACAAAGAAAAGAAATATAGAACCATTGCACTATTTCCAATGGCTGCCATCTGCTCAATTAAATCACCACATATAAGTTGTACATACCACAACTTAGGAAGATATTCCTTACTGCTAAATGTTGTTTCCCACATTTGGTTATTATAAGTCAACATTTTTAACTGTGTCCTTTTTTGAATATATAAAAGTATGTCTCTAGCACTCATTCCCTGGTGTGATTTCTGAGTTCAAATGTATTCCCATTTCCATTACTCATAGAAACTCCAAGTTGCCTTTCTAAATATCTTTCTAGGTTATTCTCATATTAGCAGCATGCCATTTGTGGATGGAAGTGATGTATATCAACCAAATCTCATTTTTAAAACTTTTATAACCTCCCTGAAACTTATTTCCCAGGCTAAAAGCTCACTGTATCTTTTCCTTTAATGTGTTACCAGATTTTCATTGCCGTACTAGATCACATTGGTGTATTCATGTCCTTTTAAACTCTGCCAGCCCAAACTCCACATATAGCAACAAATCAAGAGTGGAGAACTCTTTTCCAGAAAGTCTCACATATTAAATACTTCATGTTCTTCAGGCTAGATGATTTCAACAACAACCTATCAATTCCACCGTTGAGAATTGAGATGAATAACAGACAGACTGTAGATTAATGGATGGAAATTTTTGGTTTTTTGTAGAAACAAATAGTCAGACTTGACTTCTGGGCTATAGTTTGTTGTAAGCTATATTTTTAGTTATTTTGTGGAGGGGATTTAAGTCTAATGTAGTGTCCAGAATGTTATCAGTGCATACCAAGAATCTGTCCAATTACTAAATGGGATAATTAAATTAGAAATCTGTAAGTGGGAAAGGAAAATATATCTAAAAATAATTGTTGATGGCAAAAACCTAGTAACAAAAGCTCTTGCCAGTATACTCAATGAGATGCAAAGGTGCATATGCTATATAAAACCAGAGTGAGGACTCTTGGAAGCAGGTAGGTTGAGATTAAAGTAAAGATGGAAAATGACGTGGTTGAAGAAACCCAAAATGTGATGACCAATTGTGCGTTCATTTTCCAGACAACATCAGGCAAAGAATGGAAATCTATATCCTGCCAGATATCTTTTTAATCTTACAACTACAGATGAGGCTAATTATTTTTTCTAACTGAGCATTTCTGCATAACTTAGGAGTGTTTAATATTCACACAAATAAGCTTGAATGGATTATCTGTCATATGCCTGGTATGAATACATACGGAATTCTCCATCTACAGCTCATTGAATTACAACCACCTCATGAATTCAACGAGATATCTACCAATACAGAACAAGAACAGAAGACAATTAGGTCACTGCACTGTTCTCACAAGGCAGGTGAATTACTTAGAGGAGCAGTCCTGCTCATTGACGCTAAGCCCTTTCAGTGAATATTAACAACCATTATATATTCTCAGGGTTTTGTGAGTTGCCTGTTGGGGACCTGCTATTTCCCACATTCTCTAATGAGGCTTCAGTTGTCTTGACAGGAAAGTTGCCCTAGGTAATAGGACTGCGGAGCTAAACATCCATGTCCACAAGACTGCTTCATCTGTTCTCATGAAAACCTCCCAACAAGGCACACATTTCTTCCCTAGGAAGCAGGAAGTAAAAGGTGCTGGACTTCTTACATCTTGAGCTAGACCATCATTTCTGCGACTTTTTACTAGTCAAAGTGAGTCAAGACCAGCACAGATTCACAGAGAGGAAAAAGAGGTTCAACATCTTGATGACAGAAGTAGTAAATCAGTATTAAGAGTGCAAAAACGATTAGTCATCCTCTTGGAAAATAACCATCAGGCAGTGATTCATAATAAAGTATGAGCAAGAAATATGCAGAATATGTGTTGTTTATATAATAATCAGAGCTGAAAGTCTTGCTCATAAGGCAGATATCCACGTAAAATTCTTCAGATACCAAAGCTCTTTCCACACTTACATATTTGCAGCCATCAGGCAAGTATAGAGTACAAAAACATGGTACTTGAAAGTGTAGAAATTATAATACATTATCTCTGACAGTAATCTATAATCAAAACTCATATAACCACAGATAGATATGGGAAGGAATAGGAAATACAGGCAGGGCCAGTCACTAAGTGGAGAGTTGTTACCTCAGTTTCTCCCTATTTCTACACACACACACACACACACACACACACACACACACACACCCCTTGGCTAATTAATTTTGCTAGTAAGAAAAGAGCCGAGACTGAAATCTTAGTGTATAAAGTTCTATGATTTATAATAAATTCAATTAGCATACATACATTTACATTACATTTACTTTTTGTTATTAGAACTTTCAAGAAGTATTCTATTAACAATCTTTAATATACAATAAAATATTTTTGACCCTAGGAGCTGTATTGTAATTATAGCCTCAGGATTTATTTTATAACTGGATAACTACTTTTTCTCTTTTACCATTTTATTGGGAGGGTTTATGGAATCATAATATTGTATGCCTCATACTAATTTAATCTATTATGTCAAATATGTCTCAATAAAAATAGATGTTGTTTACATGCATATATTATACATGTGTGCCATGTTTTCTCCACAACTCTGAAAGAAGTGAAATGACTAATATAACCATCTTGTGGAAGAACAAATGAACTATGTATAAAGCTACAATTATTATAATTATGAAAAAATTAGATGCCAAGAGAGATAGTGACATTAGATACTAAGAGAGATAGTAAGGTTAGAGAAATACAAGGGAAGTAGATGGGAAAATACTATGTAGCCATGGGAAACTATTAAAAAAAAAAATTCATGAAAGAATGACATAGTAAAACTTTAGACATATAAATCTCTCCACAGGATTCAACATCAAGACTGAATGATGGATCTTTGATCGTTTTATTTTCTTTCTTACTTTTTTTTTTTTCAGAGCAATGATCAGCTCTGGCTTATGGTGGTGCAGGGGACTGAACTTTGGACTTTGGAGCCTCAGGCATGAGAGTCTCTTTGCATAACCATTATGCTATCTACTCCCACCCAAATTATTTTCTTTGTAGCAATGGTGTAATTCCTCTGGAAGAAAATATAAAGAACAGTATCCAAAATACCCTTTTATGGATAGTTTATACATCATTTCTCCCATAACCTGTCTATCTTATCCACAGACCTCATTCTGCTTGACATATTGATACATTAACATAACAATAAGGATGCAGGGAATGCAAGAACATAAAGAGCTCTGTTGGACAAAAACAATGAAGGATAAAAAGTTGTTTCTAGGGGCCAGGTGTTGGTGCACCTGGTTGAGCACACGTTACAATTTGCAAGGACCCTGGTTGAGCCCCCAGTCCCCACCTGCAGGGAGAAAGCTTCATAAGTAGTGAAGCAGGGCTGCAAGTGTCTCTCTGTCCCTCTCCCTCTCTATCACCCTCTTCCCTCTTGATTTCTGGCTGTCTCTTTCCAATAAATAAATAAATAAAGATTTTTAAAACTTTTTTTAAAAAGTTGTCTCTTAAATTATATCTAAAAGTTCCAAGGAAAATATACCTAAAAGTTTTACTTTTTTTTTTTAAAAAAAAAAATGCAGAAGTCCCTAAACAACAAAAAATCTTTAACAACTCAACCAAAGTCACAGCCAACAAAATGAAAAAGCAACCTTTAGACTGCAAAGAGACATTTGCAAACTATTTGAGAGAAGTGGAAACTATATAAGGAAGCCATGCAACTTAACATCAAAAAAAGCCGATTAAAAATAAACAAAGGAACTGAAAATACATTTTTCAATGAAAATGAACAGATTGTCAACAGATACATGAAAAGATTTCCAACATCACCAGTCACCAGGGAAATGTAAATGAAAACCAGAGAATGCTATCATCTCACACCTGCTAGAATGACTATAAATAGGGAGTTCACAAGGATTGGCGACGCAATGCTTGCGCACAATTGCTAACCATGCAAACTGCTGCAGATACTTTGGAAAACAATATCAAGGTTCCTTCACAACTAGAAACTGAACTACAGTATGATACCCATAGAAAATAGAATCCTAGTAGTTCCACATTCGTGATCTGATCACATCCTAAGAATCCCACCTTCAAACTCACTGGGGATTGGCTTTTCATATAGGAATTTGTGGAAGACACAAACATTTAGTCACTAGCAGGTCTCTGGATTGGTTAGGAGTTCATTAGGGCAGGGGAGTTCAAGAACTGCACTAAGCAGTAGCAGAAGGGAGAGAAAAGGAGTCATCTAGTAAGAGAGGCGTTGGAGAAATAAAAGCTAACCCTGAGTAGCATTTCTTCTCAATTAAACTCAGGATGGGGACTCCATGAACCTGGGAAGATCACACTTGGGCTGGAGAGAATTAACAGGCACCGACTATTTAAAATTTTGAAATACATGCCATCATGCACCAACATGGAATGTCAAAGGAAAGATTGGGATTTCACACCAGATGATGAGGAAAGAGATTATATTTAGATAAATCTGAGGACAAGAATAACTGGTCCTGGTTTCCTGCCTACTGATTCCCAGAAACTGGCTTTGACATATGCACAAGTACATATACAAGCACATATGTCTTTTTCTGGACTACTGTATGAATATACACTAACCGTAAATGGGAATGGGACCAGGGGTATATTTCAGCATGTTTGAGCCCCAGACTTAGATATCTGAAGTCACAGACTCTACAGTTCTCCTTACCTTTGGACTACAATATGCCAGAGCTGGGATCTAGCTAGCTAGCTTTCATGTTAATTAATTCACCTGAAATAATATAATGCAATAGGTAGTTTTTGCCAACTCGCTACTTTGATGCCCCAGAACCCCATACGTAGTCACAACTAAATTATCTACAGTAAGGAATACGCCTATTCAACAGTAAAAAATCACTACCTAACTCATTCTCTTTTTTTCTTTTAACCACTGTCACTTGACACTTACCTGTACTCAAAAGGATAGATGCACAGGAAAAAAAAAAAAAAAAAAGGTGATTACTGAGGCCAGAGAAGACTAACTTTCCACTTCCCTCAAATCACAAATTCCTATAGATCAGAGCTCCAATTCCTAAATGAAAGTAAAACTCATCTGTGATCATCAAAGTGAACTCCTTTTTAAAAAATTTATTTATTTTTTCATTTATTTATTTATGAGAGGAAGAGAGAGGAAAAGGAAGAGAGAGAGAACCAGAACATATTTCTAGCACAAATCCGAAATCTTTTAAAAAAATATTTATTTATTTGTTCCCTTTGTTGCCCTTGTTGTTTTATTGTTGTTGGTGGTATTCATGTCGTCGTTGTTAGATAGGACAGAGAGAAATGGAGAGAGAAGAAGAAGACAGAGAGGGGGAGAGAAAGATAGACACCTGCAGGCCTGCTTTACTGCCTGTGAAGCGACTCCCCTGCAGGTAGGGGGCCAGGGGCTTGAACCGGGATCCCTACTCCAGTCCTTGCACTTCATGCCACCTGTGCTTAACCTGCTGCACTACCGCCTGACTCCCCCGAAGTCTTTTTTCAAATTTGAAGTTATAGTGAAAGTCACAGGAAATAATCCCCTGCCTGTATAGATCTACCATTTTTCCTTTTAATGAAAATTCCATGTTACTTAGAGAAAGCAGACTCAAACACCTATGGAAAAAAATTCATGTCAGAGCACAGGGCTGAAATTCTGACAAATCTTCTTGTCTCTTCAGGAAAACATCTGCAGAAATCCTTCCGAGACAGTGAGTTTCTCAAGGTTCTCCAGTCTTCCTATACCTACCCCCTTCTCTCTCTTTTTCTCTCTCCATCCCTCATTCTGATTCACAGCATTTATTGAGCCAGATAGGATGAGCATAATGTAAACAGGCAGCAAGGCACAGATTTTGTTGCAAAAATAGAAAGTAAAGGCTTGGAGCTGTATCCAGATCTTCGTAGCTTGGCAGTGATGTAGATGTTGAGACAGGACAAACTTTCACTGGAAGGTATGGCTATAAATAAAATCTTCCCAGGGAGAAAGTAGCAAGGAGCGTCCCTGCCTGTGTATGCCCACAGCTGACTTTCATCCTTTCTTCCTCTCTCACGGTCAGATTTAAGTGGTCCCTCTCCCATCTTTATGCAAGATATTTAAAGATCTAATTATGACCTGAGGTAAAAGCCTTCACCATTAATAAGAACTGACCTATTTTATAAGTAGTCAGAGGACCTTCAAGTCAGTTGGCCTAGTGGCTTGTACAGAGGACATAGGATCAGAAAGATACTCCCACTGGCCAAGCAACCCACTGCCGTTAGCTAATAACAGAACTGAATGGTTCTGCTTTCTAATGCTGCTGGAATCTCTTCTGTAGCAGTGATCATGTAATGCCTTTTTTTTTTTTTTTTTCTGTCTCCAGGATTATCTCTGGGGCTCGGTGCCAGCATCACGAATCCACTGCTCCTGGAGCCTATTTTTTCCCATTTTGTTGCCCTTGTTGTGATTGTTGTTATTGTTATAGCTGTTGTTGCTGGATAGGACAGAGAGAAATACAGAGAGGAGGGGAAGACAATGAGGAGGAGAAAAAGGTAGACACCTTCAGACCTGATTCACCTCTTGTGAAGCGAACCCCCTGCAGGTGGGGAGCCGGGGACTCAAACCGGGATCCTTAGGCTGGTCCTTGCGCTTTGTGCCATGTGCGCTTAACCCGCTGCGCTACTGCCCAGCCCCCTAAAGCCAATTTTATTTTATTTTCTAAAGATGTAGAGAGCTTGACATTGCTGTACCTAGTTAAGCACACATGCTACCATGTTCAAAGACTCCAGTTTGGGCTCCCCACTCCCTACCTGCAGTGGGGTGGGGGGTGCTTCATGACTGGTCTACAGGTGTCGCTCTTGCTTTCTTTCTCCCTTTCTCTCCCTTTCTTCCTCCTCCTCCTCCTCCTCCTCCTCCTCCTCCCCCTCCCGCTCCCCTCCTCCCCCTTTTCCCCTCCCCCTCCGTCTCCTCCCCTCCCCCTCCCCCTCCCCCTCCTCCTCTTCCCCTCTCAATTTCTATTCTGTCAATTAAGAAAATACGGGAGTCAGGCGGTAGCACAGCCGGTTAAGCGCACTTGGAGCAAAGCGCAGACAGGCATAAGCATCCCGGTTCAAGCCCCCGGCTCCCCACCTGCAAGGGAGTCGCTTCACAGGTAGTGAAGCAGGTCTGCAGGTGTCTCTCTTTCTCTCCCCCTCTCTGCCTTCCCCTCCTCTCTCCATTTCTCTCTGTCCTATCTAACAACGACAACATTAGCAACTAAAACAACAATAAAAACTACAAGGGCAACAAAAGGGAAAATAAATAAAAGAAAAAAATGTCAAAAAAAGAAAATAGAAAGAAAAATTAAAACGGAAACACTGGCCATCAGGAGTGGTGGATTCGTAGTAGTGTGAGCACCAAGTCCCAGTGACAACCCTGGTGGCAAAAATAAACAGACAAACTTAAAAATAAGAGAAAAAGAAAGAAATGTACTTGTTTATCAACTGGAAAGAAAAGAAAAATATCACTAATAGTGGGCTCGCTTTGCCCACGGCAACCTAGGTTCAAGTCCTCATTAATAATATACACACCACTTTGAAAGATGTTTAAATGTTGGGTGTTTTTCTTGATCTTTCTACTTCAAAAAGTCAAGCCAAAGCAGTGAAAGTCTAGAAATAACAATTTATTAAGTAGTTAATGCTATAGGAAGACTTGAGAGATAGCAGTAATGGTAGTTCAGCAATCAAGTCCCAGAGGTCCCAGGTTCAATCCCAGGCACCACCATCTGCCAGAGCTGAGTAGTGTTCTGGCTTCATTCTCCCTGTAACAGCAAAGGAATCTTGAAAAGACCATTTTATGGGGTTTCAGTAAAGAATCTACCAAGCTGCTTTAGGGGCAGCCTTGCCTGGAAAAAGGTTATAAATCACAATTGATTGGTAACAATGTCACTTTCAAGAGAGAGGAGATCATTCTCTTCAACCAAAAATGGATGGGATCCACATTTATTTTAAAAGGCTGAGCTGGAGGGGTGGGGGGTGAGGGGATTGGTCAACCTGTTAGATGTGCATTTTACAGATGCCTTGATATGCCAGAAGCTCCAGCTTCAGTCCCTGGCATCTCTCTCTCTCTCTCTCTCTCTCTCTCTTCCTCTCTCTCTCTCCCTCTCTCTCTCTCTCTCTCTTTCTCTCAATTATCTTTATTTGTTGGATAAAGACAGCCAGAAATCAAGAGGGAAGGGGATGATAGGGAAAAAGAAAGAGAGACACCTGCAGCCCTGCTTCACCACCTGTGAAACTTTCCCCCTACAGGTAGGGACTGGAGGCTTAAACCTGGGGCCTTATAATACATGCGCTCAACCAGGTGCACCATCCCCCTCCCCGGCATCTCTTTATGTTAGATCTGAATAGAG
Organism: Erinaceus europaeus; assembly: GCF_950295315.1. NCBI lineage: Eukaryota > Metazoa > Chordata > Mammalia > Eulipotyphla > Erinaceidae > Erinaceus > Erinaceus europaeus. Next base: position 19,947,274 of record NC_080166.1, on the reverse strand, counting down.
CTCTGGTCTGGTTTCTCTTTCCTAGCTCATTCTCTCTCATAATAAAGTAAATAAGCAGATATAGCTTCTTTAAAAAAAAAAAAAAAAAAAAAAAAACGACAACAACAAAAAAAAGCTGACAAATGGCAAGCATTAACAGAAGGAAGAGGTGGGGTCCGAAGTCGGTGGCAGATTACAACAGTCGACTCAGAAGAAGTGACCAAAAATGCAAGCTATTTAGACAACAGTGCTAGAGATGAGGAAATTGAGAAATAGGGACTCTTTTGCTCACAGCCCAGGGACTGTGTGAGTGGTCTAAAACAAGCCTCTTCTCCTAGAGCTGCTTTCTAAGCCTTCTAAGTCAGAAGGCACATGACTGTTTATTTACTTGTTTATTTTTTTAAATTTTTTTTTAATATTTATTTTTTATTTTATTTATTCCCTTTTGCTGTCCTTGCTGTTTTTTTATTGTTGTAGTTATTATTGTTGTTGTCGTCGTTGTTGGATAGGACAGAGAGAAACGGAGAGAGGAGGGGAAGACAGAGAGGGGGAGAGAAAGATAGACACCTGCAGACGTGCTTCACCGCCTGTGAAGCGACTCCCCTGCAGGTGGGGAGCCGGGGTTCGAACCGGGATCCTTATGCCGGTCCTTGTGCTTTGCGCCACCTGCGCTTAACCCGCTGCGCTACAGCCCGACTCCCCTATTTACTTGTTTATTTTGTAACTTTTATATATATATTGTAAGAGAGAGAGAGACAAGATGGGGTGGGGGAATAATATAGTACTGAGCTTCCTCTGAAGCAGTGGACGCCGACTTTAGCTGAGTGCAAAGCAAAATTATTTTTAAATTATTATTGCCATTAGGTTTATTGCTAGGGCTTGGTGCCTATGCAATAAAACCACTACTCCCAGCAGTGATTTATTTTTTTCTGTATCTTTCCTTTTACTTGATAAAGGGGGGGGGGGGGCAGTAGCGCAGTGGGTTAAGCTCAGGTGTCACAAAGCACAAAGACTGCGTAAAGATCCTGGTTCGAGTCCTGACCAGGGCCTTGAACCAGGATCCTTGAGGGGTCCCCGTGCTTCATACTATGCGTGTTTAACCCCTTGCACCTGGAAGCTTTCCTATTCTTTATCCCTCTGGGAGCATAGACCCAGAATCATTATGGGATGGTGAAGGTGGAAGGTCTGGCTTCTGTAATTGCTTCTCTGCTGGACATGGTATGTTGCATCTTTTTTTTATTATTATATTTATTTGTTCCCTTTTGTTGCCCTTGTTGTTTTTATTGTAGCTGTTGTTATTGATGTCATTGTTGTTGGATAGAACAGAGAGAAATGGAGAGAGGAAGAGAAGACAGAGGGGGAGAGAAAGACACCTGCAGACCTGCTTCACCACCTGTGAAGCGACTCCCCTGCAGGTGGGGAGCCGGGGGCTCGAACCGGGATCCTGTCGCCGGTCCTTGTGCTTTGTGCCACACGTGCTTAACCCGCTGTGCTACCGCCCGACTCTCTGTTGCATCTCTTAAAAACTATTTCAGCTTGGGCACAGTTCCTGGTTCTTAGACATTTTTACACCTTGCAGCCTCTATCTTTTCCGATTCCATTTCAGTGTCTGTTGAGAGGAACTCACATATTTATTTATCTTTTGTCATGCCTCATGCTTTACAACTTCAGATCCTGGTTCAAGCCCCAGGCTTCCCACCTCCACAAGCAGTGAAGCAGGTCTGCAGGTGTCTGTCTGTCTCTCCTCCTCTCCATCTTCCTCTCTCCTCTCAATTTCTATGTGTCCTATCCAAAACAAGAATAAATAAAATTGAAAAAATGGCTGCCAGTAGGTTGGTAGTACAGGATCCAAGCCCCAGCAATAACCCTGGAGGCAAAAAGAAAAAAAGAAAGAAAGAAAAGAAAAGAAAAGAAAAGAAAAGAAAAGAATAGGAAAGCTTCCAGTGGAGGAGATGGGATACGGAACTCTGGTGGTGGGAATTGTGTGGAATTACACCTCTCTTATCTTATGGTCTTGTCAATCATTATTAAATCGATAAAAAAGAAAAAGAGCGAGAGAAAGAAGGAAAGAAAGAGAGAAAGAAAGAAAGACTAGATCCATCATCATCTCATAAACGAAGAAATAGGGATCAGTAGGTTGGTGAATTCAGAGAAGAAAATGATTAGTTTCATGGAGATTCAGACTTCTGCAAATCCTTTCAGGTGGTTCTGATGAAGGAAACCACAAAACCATCATTGTGGAGTCTGACGCTACAATTCTGAGGACCAGCTGGGCTGCTATAGGTAGAAGGCAAGTTGATTACAAACATCCTGATGATGTAGAATGAAAAAAATACTACATACATCTGATATCAGTATAGTGGATGTGTTTACCAAGAGAGAAGTAATGAAAACCCCGCCTCCTTCCTATTGTCTTGAGGAAGAGTTCTGACTTTGAAGCACCCAGTTCTAACTTCAACAGTTGACCCAACTTAGCCATTTTGATAGGATGCATTGGATCGACCTTCTCGTGGTGCATCCCGTGAGTACCCATTCATTGGGGAAATTGACGATCCTTCCTAGCCGACTGAATCCACATGGATCCCAGTCACTTTCAAAGCCGGCAACAAGCAGCTCCTGACAGCTTTCAACCTGACCTGTTGACTGGCTACGGAAAAAGGGCAAATGCTAGAAGAAGAAGCCATTTTGATCCTACTTTCCATAATTCATGTAGTTCCCACAAAATCTCAGTCTAAAATGACCCATCCTTTCCATTCATAGCTTCATCTGGACTGTATGTTATCTCTATAGGAACAAAAATAAACTTAGTTCCCTCCTTGGACCAAAATGCAAGTGTCGGGAACCTGGTGGTAGTGCACCTGGTTAAGCACACATGTCACAATGCACAAGGACCTGGGTTCAAGCCCCCCGGTCCCCACCTGCAGGGGGGAAGAAGATTCACAAGTGGTGAAGCAGGGCTGCAGGTGTCTCTCTGTCTCTCTCCCTTTCTACCTCCCCCTTCCCTCTCAATTCCTGGCTGTCTCTGCTCAGTAAACAAAGATTTAAAGAATGCAAATGTCTTTATCTTGTCTCTGTTCAAAGTTCACATCTTTGGTCACCAACTACTCCAAGCAAAAACAGATTCTAGGAGACCAAGCAGTGGCACACCTGATAGAGCACACGTGTTACTCTGCACAAGGACACAGGCTCAAATCCTTGGACCCCACCAGCAGGGGGGGCAGTTTCATTGAAGCAGTGCTTCTGGTGTCTTCCTCTCTCACTCTATCCCTCATCACCTCTCAAATTCTCTGACCTATCAAATAAAAGAATAAATAAATAAATAACTTCTATGTTTTCTACCTCCATCATCTTGCTCTAGAGCATAGTCCCAGAGAGAAAACTAGCCTCCGCTACTTCACATCGAGACCTTAGAATCTTCCCATTGATTTATATATGTGCAAAGTTTTGCTAGAGAGAGAAGGAAGGGGGGGTCAGGTGGTAGCGCAGCAGGTTAAGCGCACATGATGAGAAGCACAAGGACAGGTATAAGGATCCCGGTTTGAGCCCCTCGCTTCCACCTGAGGGAAATCACTTCACAGGTGGTGAAGCAGGTCTGCAGGTGTCTCTCTCTCCCCCTCTTTGCCTTCCCCTCCTCTCTCCATTTCTCTCTGTCCTATCCAACAATGATGACATCAATAACAACAACAATAATAATAACTACAACAATAAAACAACAAGGGCAACAAAAGGGAGAAAGAAGCAAATAAAAATATATAAATATAAATAAATAAATAAGAAAGAGAAGGAATAACAGAATGAGAAGGACACAGTTTCTGGAGCTGGCTTGAGCACACACATCACCAGGCACAAGGACCTGGGTTTAAACCTCCTTCAAGGGTGGTGAAGCAGTTCTGCAGGTGTGTCTCTATCTCTCTCCCTATCTTTCCCCTTCCTTCTCAATTTCTCTTTATCTTATCAAATAATAAAAAACAAATACAGCCCCTTTGCTCAAAATGCACAGTGGTTTTATACATAAATAGTGATTAATTCCAGGCAGAATAAAGATCCCTGAAGATCAACACATTGCTGGAGTTCAAAAGTGAGTGTGATCACATCTCACTGTGGAGAGTAAAAGGAAAAAAAAAAAAAAAAAGACAAGATCTTGAACTTGAAGTAAGATGAGAAGCTTAAGTAAAACAATTTAAGGGGCATGGGATCAAAGAAGTATGGACAGTGTCTTCCAGAGAAGTGGGGCCTTATGATTTGCCTGGAGCATGGAAAGTTGGGAGAAATAAGAAAGCAGAAACTAGTCCTGACCCATCTTCTGGGGGCCTAAGCATTCATTCCTGAAGGAGACACGGAGGCCTTGTTTCCATAGCAACCAGAAGCCTTCAAAGACTGCAGAGCAAGGGAACCTTGGAATCAGAGCTGCCTGCCCCACAGCCAGCAAAAGTTCCCTGTGAAATCCAGAATGAAGAAATTAACTCTGCCGTCTGCAAAAGACAGAAGAAATGATTTGTGCACTGATTCCTATGGCTCCGTTTTAAGTGTTTTGCAGCTAATGATTGTGAAATAAAATGGGGAAGAGGAGGATGAATCTGCACAAGCTTTTGGTTGGAGGTGGGTGGCAGAGTTCACCTGGTAGAGCACACACATTGCAGTAGGCAATGACCAAGGTTCAAGCCCCCAATCCCCACATGTTGTAAAAAATTGAAAAGGTTCTTTTTGGACCTTGTGTTTTAGAGTATTTAAAAGTGGAAGATTGTCACTGGTCACTTCCATCAGAAATGGCATCATAAGTCCTTTTGTGGGCTTCTCAGGACCTTCCCCTCTCTATAAAGTAGCCAGGGTAAAGACCACCCCACTCTTCACAGGGAGGCTGGGTCATTCTACTCTGCTACTCCAGGAAGACCGGTTCTGTAATGAGAGCAGCCTAGAATGTCACCAATTGTGACCATGGACCATGAGCTCAGACTGACAAGGATTCAGAGGTTTTACAGGCTCTTGTGCTAAATATAAGGGCTCCCAGTCAGATCAATGTGGTTAAAAGTTATATATATTTCAAGTTTGGGAGCTACTCTTAACCCTAATCTGGCTTTCAAGTTTTATTCTCACCTCTGGCACTATCCTCCCAGACAAAATGTTAACTATCAAACTCAGGCAAAGATTACTAAAGTCATGGGCCCCTGTGAACATACCAAAAATAAGCTTCCTAGATTTACTCCACCCCAGGACCCCTGTTCTCATTTTCTCTATCCCTACTCTCCCATTCCTATTTATTAAACATTTCAGCCAGCAAGTTACAGATGCTGCTATGATTCCATCCTGCCTTCCCTGGCCAGATGACCTCACCAAAACATCCTAGAACCTTGCCACTCCACAGCCCTACCCCACTAGGGAAAGAAAGAAACAGGCTGTGGATATGGATCAAACTGCCAACATCGATGTCCAGCAGAGAAGCAATTACAGAGGCCAGGACTCCTCCCTTCTGCACCCCCCAAATAATTTTGGTTCATACCTGCAAAGAGACGCAAAGAGAGGGGAAGAGGACCAAGGGCTCTGGACACCAATTCTATCAGGACCCAAAATGTCTGTCACCAGAAAGTTTCACTTTTATACCATCACTAAAAAGGAATCAAATCTGGAAACCACAAAAGGAAATCACTGCACTGTATTTCTTCTTCTACTTCACTTTTCATTAAAGGAATGAAGATTAAACCTACGCTAAGGTTCTCCTTTACACCTGGAACATGAGCTACATGAGCAAAACAGGAAATAACAGGTGTTAGCTAGATTATGGGCAAGAAGGAACTCAGATACACTGCTTATGGGAATGAAAACTAGTGCAGCCCCTTTGCAAGACGGAATGGAGAGACCCTAAACAAATAATAATGGAATTACCATATGATCCAGCAATATTACTCTTAGGCATTTATCCAAAGGACTTACAAACACTAATTCAAAAGCACATATGTACTGTGTTTACAACTAAATTATTCACAATAGCCAAAGAGTGGAAGCAGCCTAGATATCTAGTCCATTAACAGATGCCTGGCTAAAGAAGTTTTGGAATACACACACCACAGAACGCTACTTTGTAATCAAAACTAGTAATGATGCACCCTTTGAAACAAGGTGGATGGGACAGGAATACATACACCACAGAATGCTACTTTGTAAACAAAACTGGTAATGATGCATCCTTTGAAACAAGGTGGATGGGACAGGAGGTAATTATACCTTTAGGAAGAAATAAGTTAAGAGATGAAAGACGATTGCTGCATGGTTTCACTCTTATGCGGAATCTAGCAAACTGATTGATACACATGAACTTGCAAAAGAAGAAAAATTTTAAAGAGAGAGAGAGAAGGGAGAGAGAGAGTGAGTGGAGAAGCCAAATTGTAAGACTTTGTGAGAACTATGATGGGTATCTTTGGGAGGTGGGAGAGTGAGACATAGAACTTTGGGGCAAGCAGTGTGGAATTATATCCTGTAATATTACAATCTTGTAGGCCACTATTAATCATAATTTAATGGCAAAAGAAGTTAGCTATTTAGGATTAACTAATCAAACAAATTAATACCAAATAAGGAAAGTAACTACTGGTATGAAATGTTTATTATTCACTTTTTAATTGTATTTCCAACATAAAATTAAGCTTAAACATCAAGTTGATGACCGAAGGGGTCAGACCGAAGGGGTTGCATAGTTGGTCGAGCACTTTACAGTGAGCAATGACCTGGCTTCAAGCCCCTGACCCTATTTGTACAGGGTTAAGGGGATACTTTATTAACTGTGAAACATTACTGCTGGTGTCTCTCTCCCACTCTCTTTCTATATATATGTCTTCTTCTTTCTCAATTGCTCCCTGTCTCTATCTCAAATAAATAAAACTATATTTAGGAAATACTAAATGATTCTAGGGGAAAAAAGGGGAGTGTGGAGGGGTTAATATACTTAGGGGTAAATTGGAGATACCTGTCCATCATTTAGAACTGCCCTTACCTCTTTAGCTGGAATAGGGTCAAGAACAAAGAGTCAAGAGCAATGTCGTGTGAGATAAGTATCTGATCAATCATTTGAGATAATCAAACTGCCTCAATATTTAAAAAGGCAGGGGTATGGAATGATTAAAGAAAGAAGGAGATCTCTGTTCCTGTTTTGGGCAATGAATACAAATAAACCTTTTTCATTTGCACAAGTGATAGTAAAAGACTATTGCAGGACACCATTTCCAGTATCTCACTCATATTGGAAATCCAGTCAAATCCATGTACATTTACCTCAAAGTACTTAAACCATGACATTATTAAACTAAACATGCATAGTTGAACAATTATTCCAAGTAACATAATACATTTTATAATCCAAAAGTTAACAGAGTAGTTTATTCTTATATACTTAAAGGAACAATCCCCTTTTCACAAGACAAAGCAATGATTTTTGTTTTAACCTGAGGAAGGGGGTGTTGGGCCAGGTGGTGCTGCACCTTATTAAGTGCACACATTATATTACACAAGGGCCCGGCTTCAAGCCACCGGTCCCCACCTATGAGGGGAAGCTTCACTGGTGGCGAAACAAGGCTGCAAGTGTCTCTCAGTCTCTCTCCTTCTCTATCTCCTCCTCCCCTCTCAATTTCTCTGTCTCTATCTAATAGAAAATAAATAAATAAAAATTTTAAAAGGGTGTTTGTTGGTAGGAAATAAAAGTAGGCATACAGTCTTTATTAAAATGAAAGATAGGCTGAAATATTAAGATTTCTCAGTAACTGGGAAATGATTAATTTTTCTTTTTTCTATTTTTTTCTTTTTTTTTGCCTACAGGGTTATTGCTGGGGCTCGGTGTCTGCACCACAAATCCACTGTTCCTGGAGGCTGTTTTCCCCCTTTTTGTTGCCCTTATTGTTTTATCATTGTTGTGGTTATTATTGTTGTTGTTGTTGTTGCCATTGTTGTTGGATAGGACAGAGAGAAATGGAGAGAGAAGGGGAAGACAGAGAGGGGGAGAGAAAGATAGACACCTGCAGACCTGCTTCACCGCCTGTGAAGTGACTCCCCTGCAGATGGGGAGCTGGGGGCTTGAACCGGGATCCTTACTCTGATCCTTGTGCTTCATGCTATATGTGCTTAACCCGCTACACTACTGCCTGACCCCCTTTTCAAGTCTTAAATAGATAAGTTTGCTGATAGCCAGTAAGATGCACTTAGATACAGGGTTGTGGAAAATAATATATTTCTGAAGCAATTAATTTCTCTTCAAATCTTGGCTAGCCTATTTTTAAGCATAGCTGCTTATGTTCATAATAAGTCTGGAAATAAACCTCGTGCTTTGTAAGCTCTCTTGAGTTATAAATATTGGTTTCTGCTATCTACAAGGGGAAAGTAATTTTATGAAATCATTGGCACTAAAGAAGACAAGGTTAAAATTGCCCTCACTTTCCCCTTCATTCCAGAAATTTGTGTGAGACCTAGCCCAGAATTAAACTAAAAGAATATAAAAGATAGCAAAAAAAAAATTCTAACACTTTATCCCCACTGGATTTTCTCTGGTTAAGAAGAGAATCAAGTTGCCACTGAGGGAAGACTGTGAATTCCTTAAGGACATGACTCAGCAGTCATTGAATGTAGGGATGCCACTGACTTGGAAAGAGTCTGCAGAAAGCATCTAAGGATACATGTGCCCTCACACGAAGACATATAAGACCCATAAAAACAGACACGAGAAGTCAAGCACAACTCAAATGACTATGTATGCAAAAGTTACCAGTGTCTTTTAAGCGGCCTTTTTAGGATCATGGTTGCAACATTAGTTAAATCTCTCATGCCTGGCATGCAAAAGTTACCAGTGTCTTTTAAGCGGCCTTTTTAGGATCATGGTTGCAACATTAGTTAAATCTCTCATGCCTGGCACCTAATCAAAGCAATTCCCAAATGGGATATGTATCATGAAATTATGTAGACACAGCAAAGGGATTACTTAAAAGTTGAATAAAAAGTATTGAATATATCACCTACATATCATTTAAGATCTACTGCTCTTGTAAGATTATAAATAATACATGAGAGTCTTTGCAGCCTGGTTTGGTATTGATGATCTCTGGTTCAGTTAATAGGCTCTTCATCTTGGGGAGAGAGAGAGAGAGAATCATCTTAGTGGCTGGATCCTCTCTTTTCTACATCCCCCTCTCCTTCATAGCCAAAGAATTGCTTCCTTGTAATAAAACTAGTGACTCCATGTTGTTCTTTCTAATTTTGCTCAGAGTCCAATTCTTGAGTCTACTTTCTGTTTCTACCACTAAAATAGCCCTGCCTTTCTTCCTTTCTTCTTCTTCTTTTTTTTTTTGATACTGCCCTTTTTATTTTAATTACAACAATTAGAAAAATCTGGAACCACAGGAGGTAAGACATTCCTTGAAATGCAAATATGTTTTGCTAATGCCTTCTGTTATAACTGCCCAAGGAGAGATTCTTCACTTATTCTTGTCGACCAAATCAGGGTGGAGAGAGGGGATATTATCAATCTTTGAGGGTCAATCACTGAAAGCTATCTTTCCAATGGCTGAAAAAAAAAATAATGATTCTCCTTTCATTATGTCCTATATTATGTCACAGTAGTCACAAATGTTAAGACTTGTTCCTAGGAGTCAGGCAGTAGCACAGCAGGTTAAGCGCAAGTGGTGCAAAACACAAGGACCAATGTCAGGGTTCCCAGTCGAGCACCTGGCTCCCCAACTGCGGGGGGGGGGGGGGTCACCTCACGAGCAGTGAAGCAGGTCTGCAGGTGTCTATCTTTCTCTCCCCCTCTGTGTTCCCCTCCTCTCTCCATTTCTCTCTGTCCTATCCAACAATGACAACATCAATAACTATAAAAATAAAACAAGGTCAACAAAAGGAAATAAATAAATATTAAAAAATAATAATAATTTAAAATACTTGTTCCTTAGGATGTTTCTAATTTTCAGATCTCCTCTATGTGGATTACATAGTAACTTGCTTTCTCTGGGATACATCTGAAAATGTAGCAATTACATGTGTGAGGAAACACTACCAGAAAGACTACCAACCCATACTTATTGATTCCCCATTACACACTGAGTATTCATAATGAGTAAGTCACTGGGAGGCTTTACAAAGGAATAAAAGCAGATATCTAGTGCTACATTCTTATGAAGTTGTAGTCAATTTGTGAAGATGAGAAACAAGTTCATAAAAAGATAAATAAAAGATGGCAAATAAGGAAGAACATCAAGTTCCACATCTATTTAGAAGTTTACAAAGTACCCTCATAGCTATGAGAAAAGTTAATCAGCACACTTCAAACCCATGAGATGAACAACTTCCTATCACCAAAAAAAAAAAAAAAAAAGCTAAGTTTCACAGAGGTGAGATTAATTTTTCAATGCAGAATTAGTAAGCTACAAAGGAGCCGGGGGTCCTTTTGACTTGTATGCTTTGTTAGAGATGTTACAGGTCACTACCATGCTGTTACCTGTGCTTCATGGTCTGATTGTGGGGGAAACAGGTTAGGTCCATGGAAAGTCCCAGGGCCACCAGTTTGCTCATGGAAGCTTTTAGTCATGGTGCTATGTTGGAAAGAATTACAAGTGACTTTGTGATCAGGTCACAAACTTTTTATTATAAATATGAGGTAAACAAACTTTATTATTATTATTATTACAAAGATGTGAGGTCAAAGTCTTGCAAAAGCAATCTTCAGTGACAATGAAGTTCATGGGGACAGAGGCCATGAGGGCCATGAGGGAGAGAAAAGGCTAACCCATATGTCCTGTCTTCTCTTAAATCCTCAGTCCTCATCACACCTGGAGCCAGCTTCTCATTGGTCCACTGAGAGCACCTGTCTGTCCTATTGGGTTACTATTCCTCCAGATGTAGTTACCTTTCTAAAACTCCTTCCACCATGTAAAATATGCATCCTTTGTGCACTCAAAATCCCATCTTACCATTTCCTGGTGCTACCTTTTATTTCTTCCCCACTGGTATGGAGAAACGTGATATGTGGTCACAAAGTAACTATGTCTTGGCTACTTGGGACCCCAAGCTTCCAGGCTTCCTGTCCTTCAGAACAGTCCCTAACAGTCCTAAAGAATTAAAATATGCAACTAGATACAGAGAAACTACAGTTCTCAGGAACCTCTACATGGTCTATGATTGGACACAGTCACCTTCACTGGTGAGAGTTACAAAACACTACATAAAGTTGAATTAATCAATCATGGGCAGCAAGGGTAGGAGATACTCAAGCTTTAAATTAATGAAACAGTCACAAATGTAATCTCTCTCTCTCTCTCTCTCTCTTTTCCCCCTTCCTCCCGCCCCCTTTCTCTCCAAGGCTTTAACAGAAGGAGAAGAAGCTACAGCCAGAATTGGAAGTAGAAGATTCATGTGAGCTAGGCCATCAAGGGAAGCAACATGGACTGAAGGAACAATTACCAGGTGCAATAAAGACTCGTTTTCATTCAATTAATCACTATGTCAGTTTTATGGTAGCTTCTGGTAGATTGTAGCCTCTAATTAGTGATTGCTATATTAATAGAAACAAGAGTGCCCTGATAATTTGACAACACTAAGGTCACCTGTTACAAATACAGAGTTTTCCCTACCATGCTCTATCAGTTAGGGTCTGGGATGCATTGGATCGACCTTCCGGTGGTGCATCCCTTGAGTACCCATTCATTGGGCAAACTGATGATCCTTCCTAGCCGACTGAATCCACATGGATCCCAGTCACTTTCAAAGCCAGCAACAAGCAGCTCAACCTGACGCTGTTGACTGGCTATGGAAGAAGGGCAAACGCTAGAAGAAGAAGAAGTTAGGGTCTAATCAGGTAAGCTAGACAATATTACCCAGTAAAAGAAGTCCCATAAATGTAATTTTGGAGGGAAATAAATTTAAAAAATCACTAATTACAAGAAGATAAAGACCAACAGAGAAAGGGGAAGGATGCCACAGATGAATAAATACCCTGTCTAGATCTGGAAGGAAACAGAGATTGTAAAATGATTCTGCCATAAACCAGTGGCCCAGCCCACTGCTTCCAGGAGACAACTAGCCATATGAGAGAGGCCTAAGACGTGAGTAGGCTTCCAGAAGGATACTAGACCCCCAGAGAAGTCACTAAAGGTAATATGTGAGGGAGAGTGCATTGTGCCTGGGGAGATAGCATAATGGTTATGTAAAAAGCCTTCCATGGGGAGTCAGACGGTAGCACAGCAGGTTAAGTGCACGTGGTGTGAAGCACAGTGGCATAATGAAGGATCCCAGTTTGAGTCCCTGGCTCCCCACCTGCAGGGGAAGCAGGTCTGCAGGTGTCTTTCTCTCCCCCTCTGTCTTCCCCTCCTGTCTCCATTTCTGTCTGTCCTAACAATGATGACATCAATAACAACTATAATAAGTACAAAAAAAAAAAAAAAAAAAAAACAAGGGCAACAAAAGGGAAAATAAATAAAATTTAAAAATAAAAATTCTTCCATGCTTAAGGCTTTAAGGTCCCAAGTTCAATCATCAGCACCACCATAAACAAGAGCTGAGCAGTGTTCTAGTAAAAAAGAGTGAGAGAGACAGAGACAGAGAGAGAGGTGGGACACAGAGAAGGGAAGGTATAAAGCATGGGACTTTGAGCAGGTCGCTCTCTTTGGCTGCTGCTGCTTCTCCTTGTCAGAAGCATCTCGACAGAGATGCTCCAGGTATCTGCTATGGCTGCTTTTCCCGGGAACTGAACACATGTGACTCTGCTAGCAGGTAAGCTTTTAGACCTCTCTACAGCCATGAGCAACCTTTACCAGAGCTGATAACTGTTTATCTTATGGGAATAAACTTTTGATAACTATACTCAGACATTGTGGACCTAGCATACTCTTAACCCTTGATGAGAATTGCTTATTTTGCCTTTTACCTGTTTCACCCTAATAAGCCTAGTATTATTTAAACCAGTTTCCAGCTCCCCACTGTTTTTGCATCCTTTTGCATGCTGCTACAGCCCCCACAAACCCCTTTGTAAGTTAAATAACAACAGTTACTGGGCTTCAGGTCTTCAGAGTCACTAATATACTGAAAAGTTCATTTTGTAATTCTGAGAATTCCTTCTCAGTGCAGGATATGCAAAAACGAGTACTCTAGAGGTCTTTGCCCATCATGTCTGTGTGGGAATCCCAGGACATCCTGACTAGGGCCCCAAGTGATGGGTGGCCTGGTAGTGACTAAAAAGTCATCATTAAAATATGCCAGGCTCTTGCCTTTATTCAGCTTTTATAGTACTTACTTTGTCTGACAAGGTTAGCTTTGGAATGACTGAGGGATGTGTAATAAGAGGTAGGTAAGTAGGGTATCTAAGTCTAAGTAGAAATTATTTCATCAGATACAAAGAATAGGAAAGCTATCAAGGAAGGGGATAGTGTAGAATTTTACCCCTCTCATCCTATGGTCTTGTCAATATTTCCATTTTATAAATAAGAATAAAGAAAGAAAGAGTATGCTAGAGTTCCCTTAACTGATAGAAGCTGGCTAAAGTTTTTGTCTCAAAGACAAGTGTTTAAAGATTAAACCATTAGTCCCTTCTTATCACTAATAAATGGACATTAAAGTCCTTTTTTTTAAACAATAATAGAAGCAAATGAAAGTTCCTATCACAACAGTAGCAGGTATTAAGTATAATTTTTATCAATAATTTTTCAGTTCTTCTTGCTTGATTATAGTAGTATCTTCAAGGTTGAGTCCTGGAGAGAAAACTAGAAATCCTGTCTTTCAATAACTGTAAATCACAAATACTTCATGTCCATACCAAAAAAAAAAAAATCTATAGTCTCCAAGTACTATTGATTCAATGGTGATATCTGGACTCACTAGTCAGGTATTATCTCAGTTCTTGGTTGGCCTTTGTAGTTTCACCAGGAAATGGTCATTGCTCTATACCCAAGATCATGGGAATGTTGCCCCATTTATCATCTCTGTGATTGTTTGGTGCTAGACTCAAGATGATAGCACTTCAGTAGATCTGAGTAAAAAGATCTTACTTTCCAGTGCCAGTAAGTCAGGCAATCATACCAAGATATGAACTGGCTCCTATTTCCTTCCACCAGGATGATGAGGATGAGGATAATGACATGGGTTGATGAAAAAAATACACAGTAGGCAAAGATAAGGAAAAAGCAAAAATGTATTTATTCAAAGCACACTGACAAACAAGACCAGCTGGCAGAGACAGAAGTCAACTGCCCAAGGCTCAGAGTGGATATAGGAACTAACCACTACTTTATACTGGGATTTTACTCTTTATCTATGTTAGTCATCTTTAACCTGAGCAGCTATTGATCCTGATGATTTAATTTTCAATCTTCTTTTGTGAAGATGACAATATCCTTAGCATTCAACTAGGTTGGCTATATATTTCTGCAAATATAAAGAAGTGACTAGAGAAATGTCCCGGTGACATGTTTCTGATAGCATTCTGGAGAGTGTACGGCCAACTATAAGTCACATTCCAAATGTCACACAAAAGCACACGGGGTGAAGCAAATCTGCAGGCATCTGTCTTCTCTCCTCTCTTGATTTCTCTCTGTCCTATGCAACAACAACAACAAAATGGAGAAAATGGCTGCCAAGAGCAGTGGATTCATAGTGCAGGCACCAAGCCCCAGCAATAACCCTGGAGGCTATATATATATATAACAGTTTAATGATCGGGAACCTAAAGGCAGGAATATAGCAGATGACACTTAGAAACCAGGTGCCCAACAACTTTAACTTCTTTTAATTTTGGTACTTCTGCAACTTGGAATGTTCTACCAATCCTCTTTCTCATTTAAGACTAGATTCTTCAACATATCCTACTGTTGTAACTAAAACTTAAAAGGGGCTTTGGCTACGGCACATAATAGATTCAGCTGAGGGACAGCTTAAAATAGGTTTAAATGAATCAAGGTTTTATTAGGGCAGTAAAAAGGTATGGGACATATATTTTAGGTACTGCAAAATAAGTAATTGACATGGACAGAATATTCACCACAGAAGAGATCCAAAAGGCCGAGAAACACATGAAAAAATGCTCCAAGTCTCTGATTGTCGGAGAAATGCAAATAAAGACAACAACGAGATACCACTTCACTCCTGTAAGAATGTCATACATCAGAAAAGGTAACAGCAGCAAATGCTGGAGAGGTTGTGGGGTCAAAGGAACCCTCCTACACTGCTGGTGGGAATGTCAATTGGTCCAGCCTCTGTGGAGAACAGTCTGGAGAACTCTCAGAAGGCTAGAAATGGACCTACCCTATGACCCTGCAATTCCTCTCCTGGGGATATATCCTAAGGAATCCAACATATCCATCCAAAAAGATCTGTGTACACATATGTTCTTGGCAGCACAATTTGTAATAGCCCAAACCTGGAAGCAACCCAGGTGTCCAACAACAGATGAGTGGCTGAGCAAGTTGTGGTCTATATACACAATGGAGTACTACTCAGCTTTAAAAAATGGTGACTTCACCGTTTTCAGCCGATCTTGTCTGGACCTTGAAAAAATCATGTTGAGTGAAATAAGTCAGAAACAGAAGGATGAATATGGGATGATCTCACTCTCAGGCAGAAGTTGAAAAACAAGATCAGAAAAGAAAACACAAGTAGAACCTGAAATAGAATTGGCATATCACACCAAAGTAAAAGACTCTGGGGTGGGTGGGTGGGGAAAATACAGGTCCAAGAAGGATTCAGAGGACCTAGTGGGGGTTGTATTGTTATATGGGGGTCTGGGGAATTTTATGCATGTACAAACTATTGTACTTACTGTTGAATGTAAAACATTAATTCCCCAATAAAAAAAATCCATGATAAAAAAAAAGTAATTATCAGCAGGAGTTTACAATACACTAGGTCCATAAAGTCCATGTGTAGTTATCAAAAGTTCAGTCCCATGAGATAAACAATTATCAGCTGAAGCACAGATTATTCATGGCTGTAAAGGAGTCTTAGAGTTTACCAGCTAGCTTAGGAACATGTGTTCAGTTCCCAGGAGAAGCAGTGATAGCAGTCACCACAAACAGTCTCAGCCTAGATGCATCTGACCAGGAGAAGAAGCAGCAGCCAAAGAGAGTTGACTTCTAGCTGGCTGTGCTTTTAAGTCTACTCAGCCCACCCACAATGTTTTGTAAATTTGCATAGACAGGATCCATCCACAGTTCATTGTGCTTTTGCGCAGATCACTGTATGCTCTGTCGCCATGCCTATGTCAGCTGTGCCCAACTTACTGTGGTCAACTGGTATGCTGCATCACAACATCCTACCACTTTCCCAAGGAATTGATTATCCTCCCCTCTCCATATCCTTATGCAGCACACTCTTGCTCCTTCTGTTTGAGTCACATTGAAGTTTCTTTAGTTCCTCAACTATGCATGAAATTCAAGGTTGCTCTTCCCTGAACCCAGAAACACACTCCTCTGTTGTCATTTTTCTACAAGATTAGTTCTAACTTCAGTGCAAAATATATTTACTTTTATTTTTTATAAAGAAATGAGAAAGATAGGAAGAGAGAGGGAAAAAAACAGACATCACTCTGGGACACATGCTGCCAGGGATTGAACTCAAGACCTCACACTTGAGAGCCCAATGCTTTATCCACTGCACCATCTCCCAGACCACCAAAATATATTTCTTTTTTCCTTACCTTGCTTGATTATAACAAATAAACCATTCCAGCTGTATACTTCCATAATTCTTCAAAATTCTATCACAGTTGAAACTTTATAGTCTATGGAGAAGAAAAATAGAAAAGGACTCTACAGCAAGTCCCTTCCCCTTGTTTATGGACTCAGTAATTGAGCTGAAGTAATGACACTGAACAAGGACAGATTTGCTGAAGAAGATAGAGACTTATGGTAGAGTTTGAGAATCTCTTGTGACTTGCAGCTGAGATAAGCATATAACAGATTAAAGGTCTTAGTCAGGGGCACATTCACCAGAAATCTTCATGACATCTTAATGTTCAAACCAGTCATATCAGAGTTAGACCTCTATCTTCCACCAGAGTCTAAATGACCCTAAAAGTCTAACTTCAGTTCTCTTGACATTTAACCATATCTTCCTCCCAAGTTGTCTTGACCTTGTCATGGACTTAAGCTTTCCCTTTATAAAGCCAATCTTAAATTTCACTCTCTGGCCTGAGTCTTCCTCTCAACATTCCCATCTATAGTGAGTGGTTGCATTTTGAAACACAGTGAGGAAAAAGAAGAGTATTTTAAGGATATAATAGGGATTTTTAAGTCAAAGAAAGGTAGATATAGCAAATAAAAACCAAGGTAACAAAAATAAGACCATCCCGCAAAGTAGTATATGAACATTAGAAAATATTTTAAAATACCTAGTAGTATGACAAATATTATAGAAGTAAATTAAAAAGAAAGAGGCTAGACGATAGAAATTTACCATTTTTATGTGGCTCAGAGGGGCCAGAAAAGTCATATTTCCAGGAGTGATATGTTTGGAAAAAGGAAAGAAGGGAGAACCAAGTAAAAAGAAGAGACATTTCAACCATAAAAGCAGTATCTATGAAGAGCGTGCAATGATAAATTCATGGTTAACTTGAGGGACAACAAAAGCTCTCAAGTTTGACGTAAACTACATGTAATGAAGATAGGGAGATAAGCATGGAGAAAATGATGGCCTTCCAAACCTACCTCTAAGCCCACAAAGTTTTACTAACTCATATAAGAGAAATGGAGCCTGGCTTGCCCTGGGGTTTTCCAGACTTGCTTCCCTTTCAGTGATAGCATAAAAATAAGATTCTTGGTGACAGATGCTTAAGGTCCTGATTGAACTTGGGTTCAGATCCCTCTGGTCATCTTATTTAGTTTATTCTATAGTTTACCCCTCTGGGAACATGGACTAAAGTTCTTTTTAGGATGCAGGTGTAGGTGGTGATTTCTGGCCTCTGTAATTGCTTCTCCACTGGACAGGGACTTTGGCAGGTTGATTTATACGCTTATCTTATTTCTATCTTTTCCTAGTGCAGCTTTGGAAAAGTGAGGTTCCAGGAAGCATTGGTGAGGTCATCTGTCCAGAGAAGTAAGGATGGAATCACAGCAGCATCTGCAACTTGGTGGCTGAAAGGTAGTAAGATGGAAAGCAGGGGAAAAAAAGTTTAATAAGTAGGAACTCAAAAGTAGGAATAAAATAGGGACCTTATGGTAGAAGTGGCAAGTTTACTTTAGGTATGTTCCTAGGGGGCTAATGAATTTAGTAGTATTTACCTGAGCTTGTTAGTCAATAAGCAGGTGAGCTATAAATATTGTCTGGGAAGATAGTGTCGAAGTTGAGAATAAAACTAGAAAGCAGGCAGAGAATAACACTTGAAGAAAATATATAAATGCAGTTAACTTTTTACCCCATCAATCTGACCCAGGGCCCATACATATTCACATTTAGTGTAGAAGCCTGTATAACTTCTGAGTCCTTGGCAGTCTGAGGTTACATCTGTGAATATTCTAGGAGGCACTCATTTCAGGGCCAATCTTCCTCAAGTGGCAGAGTAGGAAGGCAAAGCCTCCCTTTGGAGAGTAGGGGAATCCTTATGATTGCTAGCTTATACTGAAGGTAATGTCCCAATCTCTGCCAATTTATCTCTGTCTCTATCCAATCAACCAATCAATCAATTATTTTTAAAAGGTTACCAAATTTCGCATGTCTTTATTTTATTAAACTCCAGATTATAGATAATATACGTGCTAAATGCTGTGAGAATATTAAATCCCTGGCTCCTTATTTAGCCTTGTGTTTATTTTTTGTATCTTCAGTACTTAGTCTTGGCAAATAACCAATAACCAATAATCCCTTGAAGAATAGACAAATTTGTAGGCAAGGAAGAGATAAATTTTAATGGGCCAAAATATTTGTCAGGCAGATGTAAATTGTGTGGATCTCATCAAAAAGAATAATTATATCCAATCCCATGTTTTTGAAATCTTTGCACATGAACCGAGAAAATTTGCATTTTTCTGAGCTGAAGAGACTTTGTGAATTTGTGGCCACTGTGCTTTGGAAGCTAATGAGTCTTTCATGTCCGTTTCAGTCTCTGAACTGTTAGCGTAAACATCTCCTCTTGCCCCTGTCTATTCCTGAGGTCTACTTCCCACCCCCCACTTTTATTCATCCACCTCCTTTTTGTGAGGAGTATTCGGTTAACAGGGAGAACAGATGTGATTGAGTAGACAGCAGAGGGGGAGGCTCTAGTGACTAAAGGCAAATAGCAGTCCAGTTTGTTTCTGATAGAAATACTTTGAGATTGAATGGAGAGATAGAGAGCAAGAGAGTTATCAGCAACACTGCTTCACCACTCATGAAGATTCCACCCTGGAGGTGGGGACTGTGGGCTTGAACCTGGGTCTTTGCACACTCATGTGTGCAGTCAAGCGGGTACATCACCACACAGCCCTGCCAGTCCAGTTTAACGGCGGCTTCTGACTAAAGTATTTAGATTCATTTAAAGTCAATATCCTTACTATTACATCATTTGTAGTACACACGATGTTATCATGAGGATAACTACATAAAGGACACATAAAGAATAGATCCTATAAGTCTTTAGTTTTGCTAAGTTTGGGTCACATGATGCCCAATTCAAAAAAAAAAAAATTTTTTCCCCAGTGGCACTAGCATCTTGTGTGTGTATATTTCCGCTGCTGCTCCCAGACCAATATTTTCTCTCTTTTATTTCAGATAATGAGAAAAAGAGAGACAAAAAGTATGAGAGAGAGATAACCCAAAACCACTCAACCATCGGTGGAGATCCCTCTTGTGCATCTATGGTGCTTCTATGTGGTTCAGGAGTTTGAATTCAGATACTTGTGCACAGTAAGCCATGCCCTCTACAGGATGTTCTATCTTCTGGTCCCCAAGATAATTTCTATAATGTCAGAAATGATACTAACAGCTTTCCTTTTATCACCTAAAAAACCTTAGGCATTATCCATTCTCACATTTTGCACAAGGATATATATAAAGTAGTGAATGTGAAAGATCCAGAAACTTGAAGGTAAACATATGAATGAGTTTTAGTCCATCAACATCTTTCATCAGTTGTTCTCTAAGTACGGTTTCTAAACTGTTGGTATTAAAGACGTATGAGAAATATACTTTATCTGTCTTCCCTAGACTGACTTATGAGGTCACTGTGTTTTAATAGATAAAGGTGAGTATCTGTGCTTTAACAGCATACTCTACAGATGATTATGATGTCTTCTAAGGTTTAAGCACAACTGATATATTAATTAATTAACTAACATTAATTAATTGCTTCCAGAGATATCACTGGGGCCCAGTGCCTGTACTATCAATCTACTGCTCCTGGTAACCTTTTTTTTTTTTCATTTTAATCAATAGGACAAATAGAAGTTGAGAAGGGTGCAGAAGATATAGAAGGAGAGAGAAAGATAGACACCGGTAGACCTACTTTACTGCTTATGAAGCATCCTCATGGCAGGTGGGGAGCAGGGGCTCGGACCCAGGTCCTTATGTGAGTCCTTGCGCATAGTACTATGTCAGCTTGACCTTGTGAGCTACCGCCCTGCCTTCCAGCACAACTGCTCTACACCACCATTGATGTGACATATCTGAAAAAAATATTCATAGTAAAAAATGAAAACCAGGGTTAGAATAATAGCATAAGGGATACGCAGAAGGGTTTGATGTCTAAAGCTCTGAGGTCTCAGATTCAATCCCTGCCACCTCACAAGCCAGATATGAGAAGCTTATGGTAGAGTGTGAGAGAGAGTGAGAGAGGTCTAAGAAATAAACATGCATGATGCTGACCTACATGGAGAGTCCTCTCTGTTGCACTTTGCACTGTATGATGCATAAATTCAGATACTTCCTTCAGAGTAAAACCCATCAGATCAAGTCATAACACACCAACTTGCTAATTCTAGAATAATTCCTTAAAGTTCCATCAAGAATAGTAAATGTCTGATTCACTGATTCACTGCTTCTGCTCAGTTAATGTCCAGTTATTGTTGTTTCATGAGTTGGAAGCATTTCCCTCCCTCTGACCCTATACTTCCCTAGTAAAAACATGCATTCAGTATATTTTCCATATATCACTTCTGGTTCTAAAACTACTATAACAAAAGGCTTGGATGGAGTTCTATGGCATGGATCAGCCAATAAAATAATCTCAAAATAACCAACAGCTAACCTATAGAATTTTTCGTTTTTCTTGAAGACAGTAGATTTTATTTTTTACTACATAAGTGTATGGTGATGAGAAAACTATAACAAGAGTGGAACATTCTGAGTGATGTTAACAGAAAAAGGAAGTATTACTATTAACTACAATGTCACCTCCATTTCCTTCTTGATACCATCCTACACTCAGAAGCCACAGAACCACTGGCATCTGTCACCTTTGTGAGCATAATAGACATCCTCTAGATGGCTGTGTTTTCTTATGTAAATAATAAGGCAATGAATCTTTCTAATCAGATAGTCACACTTCATTGTCTCAGAAGCTTTCTAATTCTTTTAAAGTCAAATATAACTAGACTGGTGAAAGTAAGTTCTAGAAATTTATGACTTTTCAGAGAGTAAATTAAATAAAGACAGCTCTGAGGAAAGACTGTTTCTGCTGTTATTCATATTTTCACACCTAAAAGTAATGTGGCACAAGCAAAGTTGTCCACTCTCCCCATCTCCATTTAGTTTTTCTCTAGAAGTTTTCATCAGAACAAGCAGATGAGTAGTTAAAGAAATTCTCACTGGAAGAAAAAGTGAAACTACTAGTTGCAGATAATGTGATTATATGAGCATAGAATCTTTAGTTATTATATATAATGAATGACTACAACCAAGTGAATGGTCACAAAAATCTGTGTATAAAAATCTGCGCATGTCTATGTGCAAGTAATGAAAAGTAAAATAAATTAAGAAAGCAACCTTACTTACAAGTGAACTGAAATTAAATATTTGGGAATAGATCCAGCAAAGGAGGTGAGAGACCTATATAAGAGATACCATAATATACTTCTATGAGACATAGAGTCTATAAGAATGAGGCAGAAAAGCAGTCTATGTACATGGATGAAAGATCATCAAAATGTCCACTTGGTCAAAAGCAGTATAAATTTAAGAAAGATTTGATGCAATGCCAGTCAAAATTTAAATATTTTTAAATGGATCAAAAAAGTCCTTAAGTTTCATATTCGATCATAAGATACCTTGAGTAGCTAAAGCAATTCCAAGAGGGAAAAAATCAGAAAAAAAAAATTGAGACATCATGTTACCTTACATCAAAGTGGGATTTACAGTCAACAACACTTATACACCTTTCCCATATTTGGGAGCTACTCTCTTCCCTGATCCAGCTTTCTGGTCCTTTTTCCAGCCATGACATCATCTCCCCAGACAATAACTTGGGTCTACCTGCATATAAGATGTCAGGCTCAAAAAAAAAAAAAAACACTAGTATAGTCATGGGCCCCTTGGAATATACCTAAAATAGAACTACTAACTATCTACAAAACGGAGACCCCCAAGTCTTCATCTGCACTAATCCAGCCTTTAGGTTCATGATTAGTCAACAATTTGTTTGGCTTTATATGTTAATTCTGCTTTCAGCCACCAGGTTCCAGATGCTACCATGATGCCAATCAGACTTCCCTGGGCAGCCAACCCCACCATCGTGTCCTGGAGCCCTGCCTCCCCAGAGTCCCACCCCACTAGAGAAAGAGAGAGACAGGCTGGGAGTATGGATTGACCTGTCAACACCCATGTTCAGCGGGGAAGCAATTACAGAAGCCAGACCTTCCACCTTCTGCACCCCATAATGACCCTGGGGCCATACTCCCAGAGGGATAAAGAATAGGAAAGCTGTCAAGGGAGGACATGGGATATGGAGTTCTGGTGGTGGGAATTGTGTGGAGTTGTACCTCTCTTATCCTATGGTTCTTGTCAGTGTTTCCTTTTTATAAATAAAAAATTATATATATATATATATATATATATATATACATATATATATATGAACTGGCAGTCATAGAAACTGTAGGGCACTTGAATAAAAATAGGCACAAAGATAAATAGAATATAACTGAAAGCCCATAAATAAGCTCAACCATGCATATTGACTTAACCTATCACAAAAGGACCATGATAATGAAGAACGGAAGATTCCTCCAGCCCACAATACTGAGGAGACTAGATTAGACATATGCAAAGGAATGGGATTGAATCACTCTCTGATTCTACATACAAAGTTACTTTTAAAATGGATTAAGGATCAAGATGAAGCCACAAAATACTTTGATGATATTTAATCTCCTCTATGTTCTACACTCCTTCGATAAAGGAGTTCTTTATGTCTCAAAGCATCCCTCCCCTAAACCAGTCTTCCCTAGCACAAATAACACGGGCTTTTACTGACGATGGGGGATGCATTGGATCGACCTTCTCGTGGTGCATCCCGTGAGTACCCATTCATTGGGGAAACTGACGATCCTTCCTAGCCGACTGAATCCACATGGATCCCAGTCACTTTCAAAGCCAGCAACAAGCAGACATCAGGCTCAACCTGACGCTGTTGACTGGCTACGGAAGAAGGGCAAACGCTAGAAGAAGACTGACGATGGAAAGATGAACTTAATAGTTTGTCTTTAGCTCTTTTGCAACTGGCAACCACTAAGGGACTGAATCTGGCTAAAACTCAGTGGCCCCCATCCCTCTATGGCGGAGGGGAACAAATAAAACTGTTTCCCCACTGCAGCCATACTAAACCATAGGATTAACCTGTGGCATTTATGCAGGGAAAACTGGTTTCTGTGCAAAGAATTTCAAAGTAATGAATATTAATGAATCCTGGATGTAGCTATAAGAGAGAGTTCATGCCTGTTCTGAAACTAGTTCTGTGGAAGTGCTTAGCTGGGAAGTTGTTGTCAGGACTACTAAAGGGATTTTAGTTCATAGTCCACTTGATTGGATTGAGAGAGAATTCCTAAATTCCAATTGTGTGATCCTGTTTTCAGCCACCCTTCTAGAAGAGAGAAATGCCCTGCTCTGATCCCGTGGAATGCAAGGGGAAATTGTTCTCAGCTCTGTTCTAAGAGAGAAAAAGAGATATCCTATCTGAGGCTTGGGAAGGTGGCATGTCTGCTACTGAGCTTAGTTGTCTGTGCATGGGAATGTACCTTCCTTGCCTTATTGTACAATAACTTAATAAACCTTAGCACCTTCCTTAGCACAAGTTATACTGTGAAGTTTCATTGACAGTGAAAAGGTGAAACCAATGAGCTATTTTTAGCTCCATTTCAGAAGGGACTTGAGAGATTATTTGAAGTGAAATAAATCACAAGGAAAAAGATAAGTGTAGGATGGTTTAATTCATGTGTGAAATGTAAGGTTGTAAAGTTGTTGCTTAGACAAAACAAAATTAAAATTAAACCAATGAGTGACATAAACAAATAAAGGGAAGACAGTGAGAAATGGGAGGAAGAGTGACAGGATTTTTTTTCTCCCTAAAAAAGAAGTCTAATTTTTCTCATAATCAAAATTAAATAAAGTCTAATTCGAAAATTATGTAATTTTAATAGGGTAATATTTTTGCTTCATTTGTCATTTCAAGCTATCACAACAAAATAAGAATAATTCATATCTCCAAAATTCAGGGTTTTGCACTGAAAGATGTTTAATCCTTAGTAGACATCTGTCATATTGTAAAATAAACCACCGCCACTTTGAAGACAAAAATTTAAGATAAAGTCACAGGGTATATGAGTTCTCATGTTTTCTCCAAAATGGTACTAACCTTCCTGCCAATAGTAAGAACTGAGATTTCTCCTTCAACCAATAGAAAGTCCTAATTTTTCATTACAGAATAACTTATGCTCAATAGGAAAAAAAACACTCAGAAAATAAACTTAAGTGAAGAATAAATACATACAAACTGCCCATAAAATCCCCAAAAACAAAATTAACAATGATGATGTTAAGCTGTTCGCAGCTATAGTCTTAAGAAAAGCTATACTAGACAGTAATACAGACCCCCCCCCAAAAAAAATGCAGTTCTTATTACAGTAAAACTATGCCCCCCCCCCCCAGGATTACTGCTAGGGCTCAGTGACTGCACTGAGAATCCATTGCTCCTGGAGGCCATTTTTCCCATTTTGTTGCCCTTATTGTTACCCTTGTCTTGTTGCTATTATTGTTGTTGTCATTGCTGTTGTTGTGGGATAGGACAGAGAGAAATCGATAGAGGAGGGGAGATAGAGAGGGGGAGAGAAAGATAGACACCTGCAGACCTGTTTCACCGCCTGTGAAGCAACTCCCCCACAAGTGGGGAGCCAGGGCTCAAACCCTTATCCTTATGCTGGTCCTTGTGCTTCCTGCCACTTGCGCTTAACCCGCTGCACTACTGCCCCACCCCCACAGTAAAAGTACCTTTTGATTATGCATCCCAGCAAGCAACTACAGGGGCTCAAGCGGAACAGTAAGATTAGTATAGAACCACTGTCTCCTACTTTTTACAGCAGCAGGTGTCTGTGTTTGCTGTGAGAAAAAGCAACTGTGGGCAATGAGGAGAAAATGGAAGCTTAATATGTAATCCTAATCTCAGAGCTCTTGGAAGTTAATAGATCCCCAGATGTGGGTTTCTCCTGAAGCTAAAAGACAAGTTTTCAAGGTCCCTCAACTGCATGGGTTTTTCCGAAACAACTTGTACCTAATTCTGTACTCGTAATTTTCAGTTATTTTACTTTAAAGAAAAAAAAAAATCACAAAGGCTGTGAAATTTGTTGTCAGATTGATGTGATCTGGAGTTATAGAAAGTGGAACAGATAAATTAGAGTAGTTTCTATCACTTCGTATGCTGATTTCTTTTGGGAATCAATACAAAGGATCAAAGCATTCATCACTCTCCAACATTATTTAGCTGAAGAGCATTTTGTTTTGAGGTATAAACAATTATCCCACAAAGCAAAAATTAGTAGCTAATTACCTTCAGTATTGCTTTATTTAACCCTCAGAACTGCAAGAAAACCTTCCTGGAAGGAGTACTGGGATGAGTAGAGAGGTTCTTTTTTCTCTTTTGTTCTTTTAGTTCATAAAAGTGCCTTTTCAATTGACTGTGTTATCATTCGCAGTGTACTGACAACAAAAAAACAGAACATGAGCACAACCAAATGTTCTATCTATCTTTTGGAAAGTCAGTAGTTTGCTCACAAAAGTGACTTTATTGGCCAAACATATATTGTAGTAGCGATTTGTATATATGATCATCGCAGCATTTACTAACTAGTTTGTCTAGAGCTATTTTTACGTTAATATAATATTTTATGCCCTTTCTTGTGTTGAATATTTGTTATCAAGCCTTAACAGATTACTTCAAATTAATGAAAAAACACCCAAAACATATCACCTAATCCCCTGTGACTGTTCTGGTCCAATCATTACCACTTAGGAAGTAATCAATATTTAAAATCTATAGTAGGTTTATTGAATAGATAACTATGTTCAAGAAATTTCAGTAAGTGTCATGAGACTTCTAAAACAGGTGATCTTTTACAATTTCCTTATGGAGTCTGTAATCTACTAAAGGAAGCAGGAGGTCTACACAGTGACTAAAAAATATTTAAGGAAATAGGGAGAAAAATTATTCGTATTACCTGATGAAGGAGACCATGTCTACAAATGAGCTGCCTTTCTTAGACACTTGGTAATATGCTAGCAGAAACACCAGCATCTTAGAAGACCTTGTCATTAAAAGATTATTTCTGCTATATTTCCTAGAGATAGCATCTTACTTTTTTGCCACAGTGTTATTGATGGGAGTCAGTATCTATACACCTGTACCATTAGCAGAGCCCATGTTTTTCTTTTTATTTCTTTGTCTTGACAGAGGGCAAGAGGGAGATGGAGAGGGACGAGGAGAGAAGACACCTGCAGCATTGCTCCACTGACGGCAAAGTTTCCTTCCTTCAAGTAGGGACTAGGAAGCCAGTTATGGCTGTGAACTAGAGACACACTTTTTTCATTTATAATAAAGTTATCTCGTGATATTTAATGTAGGAAGTAGTCAGTCTTCTTTGTGTTCTGTTTCTCACTGGATCCTCATGAAAACACAATGAAATAGAAAAGGCAGGAATATCCTGCCCATTTCAAACATAAATTATTGGTTTATGTTGGTACATATTGGGATTAAACCTGGGACTTTTTTGTGCTGTCGGCATGAAAGTCTGTTGCTTAACAAGCACTGTCTCCCCATCCTACTTCTGAACATTTAAATATATGCCAGGCTCACAGGTATAAATAGCTATCTCATCATTGTTGTGATTGGTATTTCTCCGGTAATAAGTGACTTTGAGAATTTTTTTATATGACTGTTGGCCATCTGAATACGTCCTTTAGTGAAGGATTTCCTCAGACTGTTTAATTTTTTAAAGGGTGATACTGAGTTTTGTGAGCTCTTTATATATTTTGCTTATCAACCTATCTCTGGCATATAAAAAAGTCTCCAATTTGGAAGGGCATTCTTTTTGTTTTGGTGATGATTCCTTTTGCTGTGCAGAAGTTTTTCATCTTAGTATAATTTTGTTCCCATTTTTATTGGGGTGCTAATGGTTTACAGTATGCTGTCTACACATAGACACAATTTCCCATCTCTGTGTGATGGATGTCTATGAAATACTCTAATGCCCCTAACCCAGGGCCCCAAATCACCCCCAAGCTCACCTCTTCTACTTCTTCTCCAAAATCCCTTGTGTTGTGCATTACACTGCCCAGTTTAAGATTGACCCTATGATCAAGTGAAAGCTTCTTTGACTCCATACCCCCATATACCCAGTGTGGCACCCATATCGTCATCCATCCACAACAGAAAAACATTTTATTTGACTCACTGATATCTAAAATCTGAATGCCAGCAACCCCTCGAAAAAGAGAACATTTGATGGTGTGCTAATATCAGTTATCTCGACTACACATTTTAGCATTCCTAACCTTCTGGTTGAGACTCAAACTTCGGAATACACTATACAGTTCAGAAGCTAATATTTCGTCAATGTTCACATTGTAAAACAGGTATGAGGGAGTTATCATTGTACAAAGAGACTCTCATGTGAGTCTTGCCTTGGCTCTTTGTGTAAAGTTGCTTTTATTCTCAAGTTTTCCTTAATGTTTTATTATCTTTAATTTTTCAGTTTGGCTGATATAGCCAGGCAGGTTTTAGCTCCCCCCCCCCCGCCCCGTTTATCTAAAGAAGTCTCTATTTTTCCTGACCCTGATGTGTGGTGTCAATTATTTTAAGGGCAAGTTGTCCGCTATTTCTGCAAATATTACTTCGCTTCCTTTTCTTTTTCTTCTCTCTCTGATATTTCCATTACTCCCAAGTTGTGTCTTTTGTGTGATTCCCACTTCTGGGTTTAATGCTTTATTTTTTTCCCCCCACTGTGATTTCTCTTTGCTTGGATCCATTTTTAGTACATTCTATTGACACACTAATTATTGTACAAATACAAATTTCTGCTAGGCTTTTGCTTGGGGCTTATCAAAAAGGAGGTTTATTGTGTACATTAAAAACCATTATGGAGGTAGGGGCGAGGTGGTGCGGGGCAGCGACACCGCCAGTTAAACACACATAGTGCTCTGCACAAAGACCCACTTCCAGCCTCCACTCCTCACCCACAGGGGGAAAGCTTCAGGAGCTGCGAAGCAGGTCTACAGGTGTCTACCTTTCTCCCTTTCTGATTCTCCCTTCCCTATCAATTTCTCTTTATCATGTGGAATAAAACAGAAAAGAAAAGAAAAAAAAAAAGGATAAATGGCCACCAGAAGCAGTGGATTCATAGTATGAGCACCAATGACTAGAGGCAAAAAAAAAAAAGGAAGCTGGAGGAGATAGCATAATAGTTACATAAAAAGACTTCCATGCCTGAGGCTTTGAGGTCCCAGATTCAATCCCCAGCACCACATAAACTAGAGCTGAGCAGTGCTCTGGTATCACTCTCTCTCTCTCTCCTCGCTCTCTCTCTCCCTCTCTCTCTCTCTCTCTCTCTCCCCCTTCTCTCTCTCTCTCTCTCTCTCTCTCTGAATCCCTCTCATTAAAATAAAACATAAAGAAAATTTCAGTAGTATAGTTTCACATCCACACAGACCTGTATTGTGCAGGTGTCTTCTCTACTCAGCTCTGATTTATGTGGGGATTGAATCTGGGGTCCTCAGAGCATCAGGCATGGAAATCTTTTTGCATAACCATTATGCTAGCCTCCCAGGCCCCAGCTTGTGTTTTGTTTGTTTGTTTGTTTGCCTCTGGTCACTGGGGCTCACTCAGTGATGGCACTATGAATTCCCTACTTCTACAGGCCATTTTATTCAATAAGGAAAAACTAGGAGGAAAAGGCTAGCTCAACAGGGCCAAACTTCTGCCAGCAGCTTGCTTCAGCAATCTCCTATATCCACAATCCCTTGTGAGTTTACCTACGTCTGTTATACGCTCTTGATATCAGCCACATTCTAATTTTGTTTATGTCTCATAGTTCTTTTTACTCACTGTCAGTAAAACAATGTTTTAGGCCAGGCAGTGTAGCACACCTGGCTGAGCTCACACATGCAATGCTCAAGGGTCCAGGTTCAAGTCCCCGGGTCCTCCTGCAGGCGGGAAGCTTCACAAGTGGTAAAATAATGCTGCAGGTGTCTCTGTTACACCCTATGTTTCCATTCCTCCTCAACTTTCTTCTGTCTCTATTCAAAATAAATATATAAAAATAAACCTGAGACCCTTTCCTCACCTTTGTTCAAACTAGTAACGAGCCCATCAGAGTCAACTATACTTCATCTTGTATTTATTTTATTTTTTAAAAGTATCTTTATTTATTGGATAGAGACTGTCAGAAATCGAGATGGAAGGGGGAGCCGAGAAGAAGACAGACAGACAGACACCTGCAACACGGCTTCACCACTTAAACAATTTTCTCCCTAGAGGTGGGGGACCAGAGGCTTAGGACTGGGTCCTGGTGCTCTGCAACGTGCCCGCAGGCAGGTGCACCATCACCTGGCCCTTCATCTCTATTTTAATCATTGATTTTTTTCCCTTAGTGTTTCCACCTCCTTGTTAACATTACAAAACTGTTCTTGCCTGTTCCCCATTTTTTTTTGTAATGCACTGTTCAGCTCTGGTTTTTGGTGGTGCTGTAGATTGAACTTCAGGTATGAGTGTTGAGGGAGAGAAGGACCAACCCAACTCTTCATCTGAGCTATTCCAGCCTCTAGGTTCATGACTAGTCAACAGTTTGTTTGACTCTATATGTTAACTCTTTTGTCAGTCACCAGGTTCCAGATGCTAGCATGATGCCATCCAGACTTCTCTGGGCAGATGACCCCACCAATGTGTCCTGGAGCCCCACCTTCCCAGAGCCCCGGCCCACTAGAGAAAGAGAGAGACAGGCTGGGAATATGGATCAACCTGTCAATGCCCATGTTCAGCGGGGAAGCAATTCCAGAAGCCAGACCTTCCACCTTCTGCATCTCACAATGACCCTGGGTCCATGGTCCGAGAGGGATAGAGAATAGGAAAGCTATCAGGGGAGGGGAGGGAATGGGATGCAGAGATCTGGTAGTGGGAATTGTGTGGAGTTGTACCCCTCTTATCCTATGGTTTTGTCAGTGTTTCCTTTATATAAATAAAAATTTTAAAAGAAATGTAAATTTCCCTCTTCCCTTGCTCTCTTGCTCTTTTTCTGGGACTACCATGTGAGCAGCATGTAAGTCAGCTCTCAATCTGCTTGCTTGCTTGCTTTTTCCCTACCTCTCTCTCTCTTTCCCTAACAGGTTTTGTTTGCAATAAAAGTTTAGTTTATCTGAATAATCATGCTCTTCTTTTCTATCCTTTGTTAAGAAAAGCAAGCGTCAGCCTTCTGTTCCCCTCAGGTTCCCCTATAACAAGAGTGTGTGTGCATAACCATTATGCTACATCCATCCTGGTACCTGCTTTTCTCATGACAATCCCTAGCATGACACTCACATATACTTTAATGATGTTTCTATTCTAATAATCCCAGCCTCTCTCTCTTATCTAGACATGGTTATTATCTCAACTATTTTTTATTGCCATTTAGTGTGCCTTATACTTTTTAATGAAAGGCACCATTGATGCATTGTGCTTAAGACACTGTCATGAATAACCCCTTTGCTATAGTCTTGTGATCATCTCATCCTTTTAGGGAACTGTTCCTTAAGTTGTGACTATATAATGCTTCTCTATTTTTTTTTTTCTCTTTGATGAGACAGGATGACTAGAGGAGACGAAGACAGTAGTTATGGACTTTTCAACCCACATAGAAAGTTAGAGAATGTAGTCTTGGCTAGTTGGGGTTAGGATAGATTCTAAATGTAGTTTCTCTTGTAGGGGCAAAGAAACCTCCTTGAACTGCTGGTGGAAATTTAAATTGGTCCAACCCCCGTGGAAAGCAATGTGGTGAACTCTCAGAGGACTAGAAATGGACCTACACTGTGACCAGGAAATTCCTCTCCTGGGGATATATCTTATGGAATCAAATACATCCATCCATAGAAATTTATGTATACCTATGTTCATAGTAGCACAATTTGTAATAACCAAAAGCTGGAAGCAACCCAAGTGTCCAACAACAGAACTTGAGTTGGGTTTGTTGTACCAAAGTAAAGGACTGGGGTGTAAGGAGGGTTGGGGGAGGCTTTGAGAATGTAGGTGTGTGGGGAGGGTTGATTTCTATGTAGAAAACTGAGAAATTTTACACATGTACCAACTATTGCATGTACTATTGACTATAAACCATTATTCTCACAATAAAAAAAAATTCCTAGGGGCCAGGTGGTGGTTGCAGCAGGTTAAGCATACATGGTGTGAAGAGCAAGGACAAATGTTAAGGATCCCAATTCGAGCCCCCAGCTCTCCACCTGCAGGGGGTGTTTTTTCACAAGTAGTGAAGCATGGCTGTAAGTGTCTATCTTTATCTATCCTTCTATCTTTTCTTCCTCTCTTGATTTCCCTCTGTCCTATCCAACAATGACAGCAATAGCAACAATAATAATAACAACAACAACAATAAACAATAAGGACAACAAAAAGGAAAAAAGTCTCCAGAAGCAGTAGATTCATAGTGCCAGCACCAAGCTCCAGTGATAACCCTGGAGGCAAAAATATAATAATAATAATAAATATAGGAGAGAAAAAATGCTTAGAGCCCAGTTCCCCACAACTTTGATAGTTTCTTTAAGACAATTCTCACTGCACACTTAAATATTTACTAGACATGGAACAAATTATAGGAATCTGTATCAATTTAAGATTCAAGATTAAAAATCTAGATTTTTCCCCCAAATTCCTTTGTAGGGGAAATGCTGTTTTATAAAACTGTTGTCACAGGGATAAAGTTTTTTGTTAACTTTATTTATTTATTTATTTATTCAATAGGGACAGCCAGAAGTTAAAAGGGAAGAGGAAGATAGAGAGGGAGAGAGGGACAGAGACACCTGTAACCCTACTTCCCCACTCACAAAGCTTTCCCTCTGCAGGTGGAGCCCTCGGAGCCCTGTGTCCTTGAACACTGTAATATATGTGCTCAGCCAGGTGCAACACCACCCGGCCCCCCATAGTAAAGTTTTTCCATCTACCTAAGAATAAGCATCAGCACAAGGTCAGGTACTGAAAGTTATTCTTTTGAATTTTACTAATCTACTAATGGTAGGATTCCATAATTACTCTGTGGTGTGTGTGTGTGTGTGTGTGTGTGTGTGTGTGTGTGTGTGTGTGTGTGTGTGTGTGTGTGTCTGTGTGTATTTTCAGAAAACTGTCACTTTTAATGGCCCTAAATCTACCAAATACGATCTCAAGTTTATATTTCCTACAGGGTTTGTTCTGTCTCACTGCTCCCACCATCACACAGAGTGTTGATGCAGGTACATAGTTGAAAATGACTAAAAAGTATTTTGAGATCACAGCTTCCCATTTTATTTTTACAGAATTTCTTGTTGGGTATAAAATAGGTATCAGCAGCAGCTCATAGTGTGGTGACTCTAAAAGAAACCTAAGTTTAAAAATACATTGTGCTTGCAAGTTATTTTAATGCTTCCTTTCTTTTCTTTTCTTTCTTATTTATTTATTTTTTTTTAGCTGTACAATGTGAAGGAAGTCAGCTTGCTAGCTGTAGATGATTCCTCTTATGGTGGACCACGGGAAACATGTGAACAAGAAAGTTCATTCCAAGTCTTTGTCCTCTGAAATTTGAATTAGTCTTCCTCAGTGACCACCTCTCCCTGTCAGCCAAGTGGAAAGAGCAGGACACAAGAAAACCAAAGACATTTTCAGAAGAACGTAAGGATAGGGAAGGAGTGGATGCCGTGGTCTAGAGTCATTGATACATATCCATTTGGAGGTAGAAGGAGAGACAGCAAATTCCACTTCTGACCTGTCATCTTTCCAGATTCAAATAAATCCTCCCCAGTCACTGCTGCGAGATCTCTACAATGCCATGCAAACTTTCCCCTGCCATGTTTAACTTCAAATTCATGCCCACTCTTGGATAATGAGAATCGGCTAAAGATGTCTGTGTGAATTATATGATTAACTCAACAGTTAGCATTAGGCAGGAGACTCAAGAGGTGGCAATACCAACACACACACACACACACACATTTATTTTTATTCCTAGTAGCTTTCATACTGACTTTCTGATGTCTTTATCTTAAGTTTGCATTTTCTTTGTTTCCTTCTGTGAAAGGACTGTGCTATCAATGAAACTCTTTGAAATATAGTAAGATCAATTTAGATCTGACATTCTTGTTGCTTTGTTGACTTTATGATTTGTTTAAATTTTCTATGTAGGTAAACTGGTTGGCATTGCTAAGAAAAATCACCTAGATAAAATAAAATTAAGGACAAACCAATTACAGATTGTCCAGAATATATGAATCTGTGTTCAATTTTAAGCGTTTTTTTTTTGCCATTTAATCTGTTAGGATGTGATTGGTGCTCACTAAGACCACCAAACTATATGTACACTATATATACATATATATATATATACTATATATACACCCAACTATATGTACACTATATATACATAGTTTTCTCCTCTCAGTAAAGCATTCTGTTTCTCTAGAGAGATGGTTACTAGATAAGTAGGTACTCAAAGTACCAGATGAAATCTTATTCAGTAAGATTTACTTCTTATTCAGTAAGTATTTACTCATAGACTTATCAACATGCTGTGCCCAAATCTGTCTCAGTCTTTTGCAGTGACACCTCCCCACAAACACCTGTGAGTTACTCTCTCCAGGTGCTGAGTCCCATTTTAGTCTCTCTAAAGACATTACTCACTTCTCACTATCATTCTACCCTTTCCCCCCTTTTCTTTTAAATGAAATACCACTCCTCCTCTTCGATGTCCCTTTACCTATTTTCTGCTTTCTTCCCAGGTAAGAACCGGGCTCCTTCTAAGGTTGGCAGTCTGTATTAACTTCAGCTTGTTTACTCGACTGACCCCTGAGCCTTCTGCCTTCAGCACACCATAGCAACTATTCTCATCACCAAGTAGCCCTTGACAATGTTGCTCTCTGAGTTTCTTCAGAAAAAGATCCTCCCTGTGGTTTATAGATTTCTGTGCTTTTCAAGTTTTTTTTCCCTCTCTTTGAGTGAGCTCCTCTTCTCTTCATTACCTGAGTGAATGGTACTGCTCCCAGGGCTAGTCCCTCAGTCAGCTTCTTTTGACTTTACTTGTTTACTTCAGTGCACTTGTTCTTATGACGACTTCACTTGTTCTTGTCTTTCAGTGAATACTCCTCCACCCAATCCTTCTTCACTTACAGTTCATAAAACCTCAAAAGCCAAAAGTCATTTTGAAGAAATGTTTAGAAAAATTAAAAAGTTAGTTCATACATCATAGATCTGATGGCAAAGTAGAAAATTCTTTTTGCAAAACCATAAAGTCTTTATGCACCTAATAGTATGTCATAAGTTAGGGTTGGGAGATTTTAAAACAGAAGTAATATTTTTCTCATAGGTTTCATTTTTGAAATCAGAATTCAGGTTACTCACAAATTATCCATTATATGTTTGTTGATATGATATGGTTTTCATAATCCAACAGAATTTATTATCCCCCAAATAATCTATATAGATAGCTTTTTTCCCCCTCAGCGAGGGTGTAATCCAAAGCCATTTTTTTCCATCTTTCTTTAGTCTCCTTCAATATGGAAGTGTTCATTGAATTTCATTATGATTTGAGATATTGAACATATTAACTAAGATAGGCAAGTTTTTTTTTTTCAAATGTCACTCCAATGGGGACTGCCTGGCATTCCTTCATGAATATTCATACACTAGTGCCCACCTCATAGCAGTAGTCCTGTAAAACAAAATAACACCAAATCAAAACCCACAGCACCTCCTACTGGAAAGGCAAAGCAAATGCCAGGAAAGATTAAATCCAGTTCCTGCATTCAATAAGACAATCTTCAGGAACCTTTCTTACTGACGTGAAAATGAAGCGTCTTAAACAATGAATTCGAAATGTCTGTCATGGGGCAGAGGGTAAAAAGCATAATGGTTATACAAATAAAGTCTCATGCCTGAGGCTCCAAACTCCCGGGTTCAATCCCTTATACCACCATCAGCGAGAGCTGAGCAATGTCCTGGTAAAAAGTTTAAAAAAGAAAAAAAAGAGAAATGCCTAACACAAAAGAAAATGAATCAGTGGTAAGTATCAAGTGCAAAACAAAGCAGAGAAAAGCACACATAAAACAGGAAATACAGCAGCAGGAGTATTTTTTAGTAAAGATATTGGGAAGAAAAATAAAGCTCCAACTATTGATACTAGATATGAAAAATACTGTGAAAGTCTCCTTAAAGATTATGATAGAGAAGTCCAGTCTTTGAAATCTCAAACTGGAAATAATATCATAAATTGAGGAGAAACTTTCTCTTGTGATTCAAATGCAAGAGAAAAGAGAAAAATTATTCTCTCTTGATCTGGCTGGTCTCGACGCACCAGAGCTGGGCCAGGTTGTCAGAGGAGGCGGTGAGGAAGTACTGGGAGTCCCCGGAGAAGGTGCAGCCTCATGTCCGGCTGCAGAACTACTCCCGCGGGGTTACTCAAGGCTCAGCTCGTCATCAGGGAGAAGTTGGACTTCCTCCAGAGTTTGCACATCTGGCCTATCTGTGCGTCTCTTTTGTTTCCTTTGTCACGCAAATCTGGCTTAAAGATCGAAAATGCCTCTCACTGTGGTGTAGCTTTTCTTTCTTTCTTTCTTTCTTTCTTTCTTTTTTTTTTTCCTTTTTTAATATAATTACTACTGTTGTCCAGGAGATGGCACAGTGGGTGGAGGGTTGGACTACCAAGCAGGAGGTCTCCAGTTTGATGCCCAGCAGTGCTTGTACCAGAGTGATGCCTGGTTCTCTTTCTCTCTTCATATCTCTCTTCATATCTCTCTCACAACTAAATTAATAGAATCTCTAGGGCTAGGGAGACAGCATAATGATTACCCAAAGCACTTTCATATCTGAGGCTCTGAGGAACCAAATTCAAATCCCCAACACCACCATAAGCCATAAGCCAGAGTTTATCACAGCTCTGGCCTCTCTTTATCTCTCAATCATTAAAAAAATGAACAATATTTTTTTATTTATTTGTTAAGTAATAGGAGTGTACATAAACACCATTCCCACCACCAAAAGACTGTGTCCCATCCCATCCCATCCCTCCCCCCCTCAAGCCGAATATCCACCCTCACCCTCAGCCCAGGGTTTTTACTTTGGTGCCCTACTCCAAATTTAGTCAAATCCTGCTTTTCATTTTCCTTTTTGTTATTCTTTCTCAACTTCTGTTTGAGTGGGATCATCCCATACTCATTTTTATCTTTCTGACTAAGTTCACTTAACATAAAAAATGAAAAATATTTTTAATTTAAATTTAAATATTAAATATTTAATAAAAACTATTACTGATTATGACTTCTCTAGAGTTTCACTTAAAATGCTGGATTATTTGCAAGAGATTGTCCTTATTTGTTATGTTGTAGAGTCTGGGGAGTGAATTGGTGTAGGAATTCTCATCACATAGTCTTGCAGGTTTTTTTCTGATAGAATCTTTAATGGGTCTGTCCTTTTCCTTTAAAGAGTTTTTCATTTACTATATACAGAGGAAAAACAGCATGACAAGGAGTTCTGGATATCAAACTTTAGGCCTCATAACTGCATGTCTCCCATTCTATCTGCCAGCCCCTGCCTTCTTTGGGCCTGTATACTCTGCACTTCCCATGTTCCCCTGTCCGGTTCGTGGGGGTAAGCGCAAACCCTTGGAGCACGTAGGCATGAAATGGAACTACTAGCAAAAAATGGATTTCCCCACTCTGCGTACAAATGTAAACAGGATTGCTCCAGTCTCACCAAGTCAAATACCACTGGTCTGGAGGATTCTGGGATTATCACTCTCAGTATCACTGATGCTGTTGACTGGCTACAGAAGAAGGGCAAATGCTAGAAGAAGAAGTATCACTGGGAATCATTAAAATGCAGATGCATAAAAGCAGTGACCTCACAGAGCAGGATCAAACCCTTCCTTTCTCTGACGCTCGTGTGTCCACATGCACGTGCGCGTGCGCGCACACACACACACACCCACACACACACACACACACACACACACACACTCCTGTCAGGCAGATAACCTAACCTCAGATAAGAATAGGAGGTGAACTGTGATGTGCTGATATGTTGTAGGAATTATGTGAAGAATGGGCTATGTCCTTGGATTTCACTGAGAAACTAGAAATATGTTTTGTAAACCAAAGAACTAAGTACTGGCATAGCTGCAATTCAAAAACTGTAAAAAATAAATAAATATGCACTTATTTTTGTAGTAAATCTTATAAGGCTAGAAAACACATGAATCAACTATGCTTTGTCTTTTAGTTGAATTACTGTCTTTAAAAGGTTTTTTTTTTTTTTTTTGGTAAGGGATTGGAAGATGTCCCCAAAGTCTCAAATAGTCCTTCTTGGTCTCCCTATAACTGCATGCTGCTATTCAACTTTCTCACAGTTTTTGGTCTGTTTTGGGGCCATCACACATCAATTTGCTATATTTCAGTCTCATCAAAGATCACCTCTTGACTCCACATTGCAAAGCAAGTCAACAGAAACACACAGACATACATCTACCAAGATGTTGCAGGAGAAAGCCAAGTTCACAAGGCCAATCACTCAGTAGTAAAACTGTCACCTTAAAGCACAAATATTTTTACATTCTGGTGCAGTTGAGTTTCTGCCCACTGAACCGTGCTTCTCTGCTAGGACACCCAGCATGCTGTTACTGACCAGCACCCGCCAAATGTTTAACTACCAGTCAAACCAGCTTTGTCTTCCGTTTATGACTGACACTCAGATCAAAGCAAAACTGATCCCAAACACCACACTATTGTGCCATCTGTTGTTCTCAAATCCTAGGCTGCGGCCAGTGAGCACAATCCGCCTTTCCTGGTGGGCTTATTTTTCTTGTTTCATCACTGTCATAGCTTCCCTAGACAAAAGAGCAACACTGCCTAAGCAAATCCCAAACTGCACTTACACTCTTCTGGAAAGAAGGGTTTGAATGTGGACAGCAGTTGGCGCCAATATCCTTTGCCGGGTGAAAACACAAGGTGGTGTTCATGGTATTTCCCAACAAAGACAGAGTTCAATGTGACTCATCAAATACTCATGAACTTGTACCACAGTTCACTTTCTCTACCTACATTAAGCTGCGTCTATCAGGAATCCTCCCTGATTTTTTTTTTTTTGCTAAAGTAGAAACCAAAAGTAAAAAAGAAATCATAATAAAGGAAATTGCGTAACTGAAAATATAATTCTAGGAATACAGAGTTTGTTAGATTGAATTACATAAAAGACCCAAGGAAAAAAGAAGAATCAATTAACTCAAAATTAGAAAAAAAAAAAAAAAAAAAAGAAGAAGAACACACTAGCTTAGTGGTAGGATACATACTTTGCATATGTGAGACTCTAGGTCTGATCCACAGAATCACACAAAAAAATCATTTACAGAAGCCAGATCTTCCATGTTATATACCCCATAAAGATTTATGATCCATACCCCCCAGAGGGATAAGGAATTGGGAAGCTTCCAACGGAGGGGATGGGATACGAAACTCTGGTGATGGGAACTATGTGGAATTGTATCCTAGCTCTAATCCCATAATCTTGTCAACCATTATTAAACCATACACACACACACACACACACACACACACACACACACAAAGTCAAGACAAAAAGAACATTGTAAATGAAAGATTGATGCTCCTCTCTCTTTCTCTCTCTCCTATCTCCTTTTCTCACATGAAAATAGTTAATATTAGAAAAAATCAAAAAACTTACAAAAGTGACTTAGATAAAGGGATGCCCCAGGTGTAAGCCCCTGGTCCCCACCTGCAGGGGGAAAGTTTCACAAGTGGTGAAGCAGGGTTGCAGGTGTCTCTCTGTCTCTCTCCCCCTCTCTCCCTTCCTTCCCTCTCAATTTCTGGCTGTCTCTAGTCAATAAACAAAGATAATTTTTAAAAATTTACAAAAAGAATAGGAGATTTGAGAGAGAGAAGAGAAGGGGAGGGGAGGGACGGGGGTAGACGGTGTTAGGGTCTGAAGTCATGATGACGGAAAAAGCCCTAGGTTGAGGGAGAGAGTATCTTGTAGACACCTATGATGGGGGAGATGAGGCATTGTACTTTGTGTCAACAACTGTACTGTAAGCCATTAACCTTCCTGCCCCCCAAAAAAGAATAGGGGGAAAACTCAAATAAGGTCAGTTCCACAAGCAAAAAAAAAAAAAAAAAATGGCACATTACACTTCTGGAGAGCAGTGATAAGGCTGATGGCTGACTTCCCATGAAAAACTATGGAAAAAAGAAAATAATGAAATGATGTCTTTCATATGTCAAATCTCCCAACTGTTCATTTTGCCATGGCAGTTATATCCCTTGAAAAACAAAGGTGTTTGACACCATTTTCAAAGAAACGCTAAGTGAATACATTGTGAGCAAACATTCACAACAAGCAAGAAAAGCTGAAGGGAATTCTGTAGGCTGAAGGCGAAGGCAAACACAAACCTGCAGGAAGGAACGGGGAGCACAAGAACTGGCACTTTCCAAGTGTGATCACTATTTGCTCTTAATTCCTCTAATTGTAATGTGCCCAATTCAAGTCAAAACCTTTGCATGTACTTTGAACCTTAAAATGTATGAAGAAGCAAAATATGTGATAATATGAAGAATATCCAGTCAATGGAATCACACAATCCTAAATATTTATTCTTTTTACCACTCCCATCACCAGAGGGCTGTATAGTTGGTTTTTTTTTTAAGTTCTCCCACAGTCTTAGAAATAGGTTGACGTTTTATTTTGTTTTGTTTTTCACATTCATGTACTTAATTCTCTGTATTAAGTGAAGCCATTCTGTCCATTCACTTTCTTTCTTGCTTCACGAAGCATAATCTTGTCCATTTCTATCCACTTTATCCCAAAGGACACAGTATCATCTTTTTGAAGTTTATGTACCATAACTATTTTTTATCCAATTCTAATATTTCATTCTTGCACATATGGCAGTAAATATCAATTTAAGGAGTATTGGCTAACTAAGGAGATAGTTCAACTGATAAGGCATGGGATTCCCATGCCCAAGGCTTTGACTTCCAGTGCTTCATGTACCAGAATGTCTCTCTCTCTCTCTCTCTCTCTCATGTGGGATAAATAAAATACATCTTTGAAAATAAAGTAGTATCTGATAAGATAAAAATATTTTTGTAATGCTTGCAGCAAGAAATTTAAAAATAAAACATCTGTTCATTAGCTTATTTGACAGAACAGGGAGAAATTGTGAGTAAATTGAAGGCAGAAAGGAAGAAAGAGAGACAACTAGAGCACAGGGAGATACTGAATGGGGGAATAGAAAGGGAAAGAGAAAGAGAGAGACCTGAAGCATTATTTCACTGTTCATGAAGCTTTCTTCCCACAAGCAGGCACCGGGGGCTTGAACCCAGGTCTTTGTGGATTACAGCATGTGTGCTCACCCAGGTGTGCCACCACCTGGCCCTTAAAAATAGAATCTTCACAGCTGCTAGCTTTGACAGGATCTATAGTAACGGAGGGACAAACGGAACCATCACCACCATCATTACGCCATTCTTGATTTCTTCTTCTTCTTATTATTATTATTATATTTATTTATCTTCCCTTTTGTTGCCCTTGTTTTTATTGTTGTTGTTGTTATTGATGTTGTCACTGTTGGATAGGACAG
Source organism: Erinaceus europaeus (assembly GCF_950295315.1). NCBI lineage: Eukaryota > Metazoa > Chordata > Mammalia > Eulipotyphla > Erinaceidae > Erinaceus > Erinaceus europaeus. The sequence goes on along the minus strand of NC_080166.1, from coordinate 19,906,016 downwards.
AGAGAAATGGAGAGAGGAGGGAAGACAGAGAGGGGGAGAGAAAGACAGACACCTGCAGACCTGCTTCACTGCCTGTGAAGTGATTCCCCTGCAGGTGGTGAGCCGGGGGCTTCAACCAAGATCCTAACCGGTCCTTGCACTTTGCGCCACGTGCGCTTAACCCACTGCACTACTGCACGACTCCCCATTCTCGATTTCAAATACATCCAAAGTGACTCAGCCTAACTAGTGGGAAGGCAGAGGTTGTTGATTCTCCGTGGGAACATAAGTTAATATCACCTTGTGTACTAGGAAAGTGTCTTCTTAACCCAGAATGGGGGCCTAAAAGCAAAATGAACTTTAATATTAATAAACAACCACACCTCTTGCATTCTTGAATCTGCAGGCTGATATTTTACACCTGCTACCTGAATATATATGTGTATGAGAGAGGAAAACTGTCTGAGAACATATATATATGAAAGTGTGCATTGTTATTTATATCTGAGAGATAGGGTTTGGGTTAGAAGGGTGTTATTTCCACACTTTTACATATGCTTGTAATTTTTCCATGTTCATTTTAATATAAAAGAGAGGGTGATATATATTTATAGATTGATAGATATCATATCTATATGCCAATCAATTTTAAATTTTAACAGACCAACTCACTACTTACTACTTTAATGACCTTGAGAAATTGACTTAATTTCACTAGGCCTCCCCATCAATTTAACTCAGATAGTTACTGTACGTACTTTATGAGACTGTTCTATAAATTAGATAAGTAATGATTTTATTATTTTCTCCCTTTTTATTACCTCCAGGGTTATTGCTGGAACTCAGCACCTGCACAACAAATCCACTGCTCCTGGTGGTTATTTTTTTTCCTTTCTTTTTATTTGATAGGACAGTGAGAAATTAAGGGTGAGGGGGTGGCAGAAAGGGAGAGGAAATTCCACTTCATAGCTCCTGAAACTTCTCCTTCAGTAGGTGAAGATTAGGGCCTTGAACCCAGGTTTTGCACATGGTGATTGTGCTCTCGGCCAGGTGCACCACTTCCCCTGCCCCACCACCAGTTACTTTCTCCTTGACTGATTCCTTGGGGTCAGCTTCATTACAGTGTTATACAAGTAATGTGAGCATATACAATATTAAAAACCTTCCCAAAATCTTGTATTCAACCACATCCTTGTAGTACACATAAGAATATTAAATATTCTTATACCACACAACTGAGAGCTTGATCTCTCTCCCCTAATTTTTGACCAGAGTCAACAATCCTTTCTTTTCATTCCTAGAGGTCCAAACAAATAATCAAGGTTGGTAATTTGACTAAATTTGATAGGGTATTAAGCACTCTGATATGTAGTATATATTTAGGAAAAAATGTCATATTTTTATGGATTCTTTAAGCTTCTTCTCTTAATTTCTGACCCCCTTTGTCTAACTCCATGTTTCTACCTAGGCTCATGACACTCATGGCACCTACCTAGTTAGTGGATCCCTTCATGACCAGCTAACTTCTCTGGACCTAAACTCAGGACCTCACCTGTGTCATTCCCAAGTCAAACTCTTCAGCCTCTGGTGTGGCTCTCTTAGCGCCGGCAATTTGATGCTATGGGGACAGATTATTCCATAAACTCTAATTTCTTAGAACACATCTGTGCTTACTAAGGGCTGCTTTCTCTGCTACCAGGTGGTTATCCTCAAAATATCCAGCTTCTGATGGGAAGATAACGAGGAAAAAAAAAAGTCACATAAATGCCTCTCTAGTTCTCATGGGAAAGTCGTAGGAGCAAGTTTACCCCATTAAGAAAAAAAAATAATGAAAACATATTTTAGCAGAAAGATAAGATCCAAGTGTGTTTTGACAAATTAACCATTTCACTGTTAAAAGGTTTGCTTTCTTAAATGTAAATGCTATGTTTACTACCCAGTGGAACAATGACTTGGGAGAGTGTTTGGAGGAGAATTTTTAGCAGTGACCTTGTGCAGAATGACCTTTCATAAGGCAGTTTCTGTTCAGTGAGTGTTTCCAAAGTCCCCTGGATTGCAAAGCCAAGTCTCAGGTAAGAAGATCATACCTCTTCCCCTACCTTACTGGGGAACCTTGGGTGCTCTGGTCTCTTTTGTTTGCTTGCTTGCTTGTTTTTTGGTATTTTTTTTTTTAGCGGTGGAGAAAATGCATGCCGATACATTTTATTTTGATAAACATTTGTTCTGAAAAATGAAATTAAAAAACAACAACACCTAATCATCCATAAATTACTACAACTAACAAAAATGAGGGAATTGTAATGTTTGTTTTGTTCTAAAACTTTACTCTGGCTTTTTCCTCTTGGTCATAAAAATCATGGCTTAAAATAGCTTTGATTTGCACTTTATTCTCTTATTGTTTTTGTTTTCTTAAAATATTTTTTTATTTATTATTGGATAAAGACAGAGAGAAATTGAGAGGGGAGAGGGAAAGAGAGAGAGGGGGAGAGGGAGAGGGAAAGAGAGACACTTGTAGCCCTCATGAAGCTTCCTCCTCTAATGGTGGGGACCAGGGGGCTCGAACCCTGGTCCTGGAGTGCTGTAATATCAGCACTTAACCAGGTTCACCACTGCCTGGCCCTTCTTATTGCTTTTCTACCCTACAGTTTGAAAAGCTTAGTCAGAGAAAACCATTGCCTGTTTAGCTCTTACCGTTCATAAAGTTCGTCTGTGTCCTTCATTGCAAACTGGTGTGTCCTGTTTCCAGAATATGGTGGACTTTCTAATAAGAAACATCCTTTGTTCAGTGGTACATTGCAAGCACAGTTAAAGGTACCTGAAAATGCATTACTGAGTTCCCAGGGGGCCAAGGAAAGTCAGACGACAAAAACAAGGGAAAGATTGGAAGGCAGACCCGGAAGTACATGAGCCATCTCAGTGACAACGTTAAATACAAGTTTACCTAGAGGCATTAATACAATACCCTTAATGACATCTGCATTTACAATCGTGGCATCCTGGCTATGAGAGCTGTCAGCACCTGGCTAATCTGTCTTCAGTGGAGGGTGAAGTTATGACAGAGAATTGAATATTGAAATAGTCAACATATTAAAGTCGGTACATTTGGGATTTTTTTGTTTCTTTCCTTTTTTATTTCTTTTTTATTATCTTTATTAATTGGATAGAGACAGCCAGAAATTGAGAGGGTAGGGGGAGATAGCGAGAGAGAGTGACAGAAAGAGAGAGAGAGATCCAGAGAGATACCTGCAGCACTGCTTTATCACTTGCAAAGCTTTCCCCCTGCAGGTGGGGATGGGGGGCTCAAACTCAGGTCCTTGTGCATTGTAACATGTGCGCTCAACCATGTGCGCTCAACCACACGTTCCCACATTTTGTTTTAAAGCATGAATGTTGGGTCAGGTGATGGCTTTCCCAGTAGAACACCTATATTCCCATTAGTAAGGAAGCAATTCCAAGGCTCCATCGTGCCTGTGGAAGGGAAACTTCATGAGCAGTGCAGCAGGTGTCTCCTTCTTCCTCTCCTCTCCTCTCCTCTCCTCTCCTCTCCTCTCCTCTCCTCTCCTCTCCTCTCCTCTCCTCTCCTCTCCTCTCCTCTCCTCTTCTCTCCTTCTCTAGCTCCTCCTTCTTCTTCTTCTCTTTCTCCTTCTTCTTTCCCTCCACCCTGCCTCTTCCTTCTCCATCTCCTTCTCCTCCTTATTCTTCATCTTTCTTCTCTCCTTCTCTATCTCTCTCTGTATCAGTCTCTCATGTGCTCTTAAAAAACTGGCTGCTGGAAACATTGAACTTATGCAGACACCAAGCTCCAGGAATAACCCTGGGGACAAAAAAAAAGTGTAAGTGTGCATAATGCACACAGGGGCTAGAAAGTGGTGCAGTGGGCAGAGCACACCTGTTACCATGTACAAGAACTTGGGTTCAAGACTCCTGTGCCCACCTCCATGGAGGCAGTTACATAAGTAGTGAAGCAGTGCTGCGGGACTCTCTTTTCTCTTCCTCTTCCTTCTTATCTCCATTTCCCTCCCAATCTCCCCCCCAATATATATATATATATTATATATGTGCATATTCAGAATAGAAATGACAGAGCTGTGAAATACTGGATTGGCTCATTGAAGTGACTCGCATTATAGCAGCTTAAAGTTACAGAGTCACCAAATGAGAGCACTGGATTCCCTCCTGTTTGTTTTGTCCTAACGGATAATCCTGCTTGACTTCCAACTTCTTGACAAAGTTGCCTTTTCCTCCGTTTATCATGGAATCTCCTCTATGATCATTTATTCTCCAAAGTCCTCTTCTCTTGATCTCAGTCATTGGTTTTTATCCAGCTTCCTCTAGATTTGTCTAATACAGTACCAATACACTAATACGACCCAAGGTCAAGCCATTTCCAAGGCCATCAGAACACTTCCAAAACCAAATTCCTCGTGCTGTAGGATGTTGGAACTTGAGTTCAGTTATATAAATCCCCTTTCTGTTATCTAAACTTTATCCTAGATCTCAGAAAGGAAACTATGGAAGAAAATAAAAATTCCTTCCATATTTCATTGTGTGAAATCTTCATTTTTCACCCCTGGTCCAGATGTAAAGAAGAATTCTTGTTCTAAGGACTTCTGTCATCTCAGAATTAGAATTGGTTCACATAATGATACAGTAGGGGAGAGCAAAGTGACTTGATCTTAAGTCCTGCCACTATGGATACTGACTAGGTTGAACTTGACAACCCACAGTTGTGGGATTTTTTTTTTATATTTAATTTATTTATTCCATTTTGTTGCCCTTGTTGTTTTATTGTTGTAGTTATTATTGTTGTTGTTGTTGTTGGATAGGACAGAGAGAAATGGAGAGAGGAGGGGAAGACAGAGAGGAGGAGAGAAAGACAGACATCTGCAGACCTGCTTCACCGCCTGTGAAGCGACTCCCCTGCAGGTGGGGAGCCAGGGTTCGAACCGGGATCCTTATGCCGGTCCTTGTGCTTTGCGCCACCTGCGCTTAACCCGCTGCGCTATAGCCGGACTCCCAGTTGTGGAATTTGAACCCTGTTCAATCACATAGGTTCCTTGTAAAGTGAGACTGAATAATGTCTTCTTTTTTATTATTTTTTTTCATAAACACCATTCCCACCACCAAAAGACTGTGTCCCATCCCACCTCCCCCACCCCATCCCCAGCCCCATGAAGCTGAACATCCACCCTCACCCTCAATCCAAAGTTTTTACTTTGGTGCCCTACTCCAAATCCAGTCAGTCAAATCCTGCCTTGAGTTTTCAATAATGTCTTCTAAGTGTGTTAGAATGCCAAAATGTTGCCAAGTGGTGCCAGACCTATGCCACAGAATAAATTACTAAGCACAGGCATGATCACCATAAGCAGAGAAATTTTATTAAGAACCATGGGCACAGTTTGTAAAAAGAGTAACAAAATAAAAGAGAGAGGACAATACCCTTCCAAAGGGAAATGGCAGTCTGTAGACAGGAAGAATGTCCCAAAGGCAGGGGTTTTCTGGTTTTCATAGTGTCAGTGTGTGACAATTTTTACTTCCACCTGTGACTACCAGGAGTGTATGTCATCAGAGAATGGGATTCTGCTTGAACTTTTGTCACAGAAGTCCAATTTATTTTATATTATTTTTATTAGTGATTTAATAGGAATCTATAAAAATATAAGATAATAGGAGTATATTCTACACTGTGCCTACCATCAGAGTCCAGCGTCCTGCTCCCCCTCCAGCAGAAATGGCCATAGTTCTCCCAAAGTCCTATATGTGGCCTGAGGAATGTATCTGTCTCTCTTTCACCCTCCATTTTTATTCACATCTAAGGCACTGCCTTCAATTCCTTTCTAAATCACACTTAACACTTACTATTCCTTCTGAGTATCCTTTTTTTTTTTCTCTCTCTCTTCCCTCTCAGATAAGAGAAACAGGGCCTGACTTCCTCTGGTGTTTTCCAAACCCCCTTCCCTTTCAAGGATGGTATAAAAACAGACTCCTGATGACAAATATTCTGGGTCCTGGTAGAATTGGGGCCCAGTGCTCTCTGGTCATCTTCCATTATCACCCCCATCCCCCTCCATCTGGGAGTAAGGACAGAAATTCTTTTGGGGGTGCAGAGAGAAGGAGTTCTGCCTTTTATAATTATTGAAGTTCCATTTTTTAGACTCATTTTTTCACGTTTCTCTAAACGTTTCTTTGTGATACTCTCACCAGGAACTCCTGGAAATATAGGTGAAGATCTCTGCAGGGGATATTAGATTGAAAAGATACAGCTGTTCTAAACTCTTCTAAGTTGATCCCAGAGGGATTTCCAGTTACCAGGAAAAGGCAGCTGCTAACAATAGAACACACTTTCTAAACCAACTTAAAAGTACAAATTGATTTCAAAAGTTATACTGAAAAAAAAAAGATTAGAAATTGTTGGAAGCAAAGAGAATCACAGGAGCAAATATTTTAGAAAGTAGGAAGGTTTACCAAGGTGAAGGGTTTTGCCTGGGTTGTTTTCGTATCTGAAGTACTTGCCAATTGTGAGCTGTCAAGAGATCAAAACAGATTCAAGCAGAAGGACTGTAAGAGTGCCAGAAGAAATCAGCAAAGCTTTTGGCTTTCAGACAGAGGAGTACAGACATTTGGAAGCCAGTCTCCTTATATGCTTCACTGGATTCTCTGTTAGTGGCTTTATTGGCTCTGGGGTTCAGCACAAAGTTAGGGAGAGTCTATAATGCAGACTAAAATCTCTAGTAATCCCATAGTACCTTGAAGGAAAAAAAAAATCCCATTTAAGAAAAAGGAAACTGGCAGCTGGAGAGATAGCACAATGGTTATGCACATGACTTTCATGCCTGGGGCTCTGGGGCCCCCAGTTCAATCCCTAACATGACTATCACTGCAGCTGAGCAGCGTTCTGGTCTCTCTCAAGCATGCTAATTCTCTCTCCTTTCTTTCTATATCACTCTCATTAAAAGTAAATAAAGATACACTATTTTTCAAGACAGTAGGAAGGAAAACTGTCTCAGAAACACAGCTAGTCTCCTAAAGATATTCATCAAATTTGGACTTCATGGATGGCAAAATGTTGAACAACAAGCCCACTCCCCGCAGTCTTTGGGGGCTCCTAGCCCCACAGTGGAAGCCTAAAGAAGAAAGGCAGACATGGATTTAGATCTCCATACAACTCCCACTGCTGGTGCAGTTCTGTTCCCACCAACTGAGGTGATCAACTTCTCACTGGACCTGCTCCAGTGCAGCAGAACTAGGCCCCATGCTATCAGTAGATCACATGCAGCATTTTGACACCAGTCTCACATACAGCAACTATCAAATACTAAAAAAAAAAAAACAGTGACAAATAAGCAAATAAAATAAATAAATTATGTAAGTCTATATGAAAAGAAAAAATGGAGGGGGCGGGGTGGTACAACACCAGGTTAAGCACACAGTGTGAAGTGCTGGGACCTGGGCAAGGATTACCCCAGCCTTCCCACCTGCAGGGGGGTCAGCTGAGCAAGCAGTGAAGCAGATTTGCAAGTCTCTTATCTTTCTCTCCCCTTCTCTACCTCCCCTCTTCTCTCAATTTCTCTCTGTTCTATGCAATAAAATGGAAAAAAAAATGGACTCGTGGAGGAGTGAATTCGTAGTGCTGGCACCAAGCCAGTGATAACCCTGGAGGCAATAAATATATTATATTATATTATATTATATTATATTATATTATATTATATTATATATCCAAATACTTGGATCCACTGATTAGAAACTGAAAGAAAATACGGGTTAGAAGTGATAGAAAGATAAGGGGTATCATCAAAGAATGGTAACCCTTTAAAAACATTTTAAGATTGGAAGTTTAAATATCTCAATTTGGACTTTGTTAAATGAATTTAACAGCACAAAATATTTATTAAATTATCTGAAAAATGTGTCAGCAAAAATATTTGAGTAAAGAACAGAGGTCACAAAAGAATACATATCACATTTAGGTCACAGTGTAAACCCTTATGTATTTATTATTACAATTGACAGAAAAAGAAGAAGAAGAAAGAAAAGAAAGGATGAAAATAAGAAACAGGAGGAAAAAATGGATGGAAGGAGAGAAAAAAAGAAGGGAAAGAGGCAGAAAAGAAAGGAAGTCAGAAAGGATAGAAAGGTGAAGATATATATGAAGAAAGAAATTGAGAACTCCCAAAGTTCTTGAAGAGAGCTACCTACATATGAAAGCATCTTAACGTTAACTGAGAAAATGACAGAGAAAGAAAACTCCAGCCAGGCTCATCCCAATAAAACTGTTGACTCCAGGAGGAATCAAACTCAGAATCTCCCAGATTCCAGCAGACTGCATGATCTCTGTGCCTGTCCTTATTATAGATGGAATGTCTGACAAATTACTTTGTAATGTTGTTCACTGTAGAAGGGAAATGAGTCTCCACAACTTCAAAATAATGCCAAGAGAAAGATACGTCAATCATATTTAATGTTTGGAGATTTCAGCTGCTTCTATTTCAAAAATAATAGAAACCATGTGTTTTAAATTGTCCACTAATAATGATAAATACTTTTTTCCAGAAGACATGCTCCTGTATCTTCCTGGTCATATGATTCCATTGAAAGACTGAGAAGGCAATTTCAAGGAAGTGGAGTAAAGAATATTGATTTTACTCTTACTTTACATGTGTTCTTTGGAAAAACACAGCAGCGCACCAGAAAGCTTGCCTGAGAGAGTACAAGTGATTACAATAGTAGAGAGTCAGACACAAATGGTGGTTGAATCAGAGATAAGACACTTTTTTTGTGCAAGTGCTTGTGAATATATAATTATGTGTCTCCTGGGTCAATTTTTTCACCATTTTATTTGGGGGGGGGGTAGGGGTTAACACCAGAGCTATCTTAGGCCAGGCATCAATCCCAGGCCAAATGTTGAGCTCAGCATTTATTGAATGCTTAATAGATACCAGGCAGATGTTACTCTAACCTGTTCATGTAGATCATCAAGGATATGAAATGAATTTCCCATAGATCACATGGGGAGATGAAAATAAACTAGTTCATAGCCTGTCCTCCATAATGTGAATGAATCATTTAGGTTGAGTTGATGAAGTAGTCAGTTTTCCATTTTTTTTTTTAGAGGTAAGGATTCATTTTAGCTGATAATTTCTGGGTTTTGCCAGGAGTGTGACAGATCCCAGTGGGATCAAGGTAAATTCCCCCTGAGTTCTTTCTAACAAACCAAGCCAGCTCTTCTCTTCCTCCTCCTCTTCTCAGAAGTCAGTAATTCCAATCCTTCTTCCAATCAAGCCACCCCCTCCCTGACACAAAGTAGACCCATGATTTTTCCCTTCTCTTTCAGCACACATAATTATCCTCTCCTAGAATCTTTCTGTTAATCACTTTGGGAAGTAGAGGTAATTGAAACCATAAGCATGAAGGGATTAAAAAAAATCATGTAAGTATTGGAGCAGAATTTCCTAGAGAACTCTTTTTCTCTTCATGTGAAATTCTGAGCAAGCTCAAAATTGAGAGTCTATCCTCGGTGATCAGCTGCTAAATTTTGACCTGAACATTTGATTAAACTAAGTCCTGCCAATGTCATGAGAGCATCTGGTATCTCGGGGTTCCATGTGCTCAATCACAACTCAGAGATTTCTCTGAAGAGAGCTCATCTCAATTCTGCCAGAGATCGAGATCTTTATGAATGAGAATCCACCAGTTCCCAGGGTCTCTCATACCTCTTACAATCTTGGGGGTGGGAGCAGGATGAGGAAATCTGGAAGACAAAGATTCTCCAAATCCAGTAGGTTGATGTTCTGTCTTAGTTGTTTCAAACAGTTCCCTACTTTCTTTTTTCTTTCTTTTTTTGTAAAAAATTTATTTATTGGAGAATTAATGGCTTACAGTCACCAGTAAAATAAAATACAATAGTTCGTACATATGTAGTCTCCTATTTTCATTTGTCTGAATAAAAACTATTTTAAAAGAATTGTTTGGGGCTAGAAAAATAGCTCAGTGAGTAGTATGCATGCCTTGCCAGGTACCCAGTCCAAAATCCAACCTCCAGCACTGTTGGGGAATGCCACGGCACCAGAGAAGTTCTTTTGGTGCTGAGATATCTCCATAATACTCAGGTGTGCCATCTTCCCACGGTAGACAAATAGGAACACAGGAGTTATATCTTGTTCCTTTATTCTATATATCTGGACTAAAGCAGTGGCTTATTCTGGTATATGTTCTACTGAGTGGTCCATTCATCTTCACTCTTTTTTTCTTTCCTCTTGAATATAAATAATTTGCTAATTCGACACAGACACCCTGGATTATCTAGGAAATAGGGCATTCCAGTTAATATTTGATAGGGGTACTCTTCATATCATGTTCTCACTTCACTTTATTTATTATTTTATTTATTTATTGGCTAGAAATGGAAAGAAATTGAGAGGAAATGGGGAGATAGAGAAGGGAAAGAGACAGAGATACCTGAAGCACTGCTTCACTGCTTGTGAAGTTTTTCTTCTGTGGATGAAGACTGGGGACTTGAACCTGAGTCCTTGTGCTTTGTAACACGTGCACTCAAACCAAGTGCTCTGCTGCCTTATGCCAAGAATTCGCTTTCTAATTTTAAACAAACAAACAAAACCAGATTTCTTAGATAATGGATTAACTTTCTCCTTTAAACAAAACAAAAGTATGGGTCATGAATTTCTCATTTGAAGATAATCTTTATTTCCCATAAGAATCACTGTGGGATACTGCATGATAGACTCACTCTCAAAGAATGAAATGCTTAGAAATGTGAACTGGTACAACCACTTTGGAAAATAGCTTCCTAAAGAAGCGAAGCAGAAGGGGGAGAAGCAGTGCTGCACCTGACTAGGAGCACATATTACCATGCTCCAGGGCCCATGCAAAGACCTGGGTTCAAGCCCCTGCTCCGCACCCGCACACAGTGAGGAAATGTTTCACGTGTGTTGAAGCAGATCTGCAGATGCCTATCTTTCTCTCTCCTTCTCGATCTCCCCTTCCTCTCTCAATCTCACCCTCTTTCTCAATTTCTGTCTATCCTATTGAATAAAACAAAACAAATAGAAAGAGAGAAAGAAAGAAAGAAAGAAAGAAAGAAAGGAAGGAAGAAAAGGAAAGGAAAGGAAAGGAAAGGAAAGGAAAGGAAAGGAAAGGAAAGGAAAGGAAAGGAAAGGAAAGGAAAGGAAAGGAAAGGAAAGGAAAGGAAAGGAAAGGAAAGGAAAGGAAAGAAGAAAAAAATGGCCACCGGGAGCAGTGGATTCATAGTGTTGGCACTGAGTTCCAATGATAACCTTGGAGGTAAAGGAGGAGGAAGAGGAGGAGGAAGAAGAGTAGAAGGAGGAGCATTTCTGGGGAATTTATCCAAAGGAATATGGAAACATTAACACAAGAAATTACATAAACCCAGGAATGTGCAGTGGCACACCTAGCTGAGCACACACACTACAGTGGGCAAAGACTCAGGTCCAAGCCTTTGGTACCCAATTGCAGGGCAGAAGCTTCACAGATGGTGAAAGGGTGCTGTAGATATCTCTCTCCCCCTTTTCCATCTGCCCCTCCCCTCTCAACTTCTCTCTGTTGCTATCCAAAAATAAATAAATAGTTCATATATATTCCAAAGCTGATTGCAGCATTATTTACTAAAGTACTCTCTGACAGATGATTGGCAAAAGATATGCACGTCTCTGCACTGAAATACAATTCAGTTATTTAAAAAAAAATGGTGATGAAATTTTGCCATTTACAACAAAATGGAAGCACTTGAAGATATTATGCAAAGTGAAATCTATTCAAAGGAAAAGGAGTGGGCTGGGGAAATAACATAATGGCTATGCAAAAATACTTTTGTGCCTGAGGCACTAAAGTTTCCAGGTTCAATCCCCATCACCACCATAAATCAAAGTTGAGCTGTTTCTTTTTCTGTTGTTGTTAAAAAAAAAAAAAAGAAAAAGAAAAAAAGGAAAAGAACAAATATTGGATGATTTCACACATGTGTGTCTTATGAGTAGGCAAAATTGACAGACCAAACAAAAGGACAAACTACTGACATTGACAACAGAGCTGAGTGTACCCGAGGAGAAAAGGATGAGGGAAGGGACAGAAACTGGGAGTGGTGGCACACCTGGTTAAGCACACACATTACAGTGCATAAGGACCCAGGTTCAAGCCCCTGGTCTCCACCTGCAGAGGGAAAGCTTGGTGAGTGGTAAAGCACTATTGCAGGTGTCTCTGTCTCTCTCTCTCTCTCCCTCTGTATTTCCCCCTTCTCTCAATTTCTAGCTGTCTCTATCAAATAAAGATAATAAAAAAAGAAAGAAGAGAAACTGGAAGAGGGAGGGTAAAAACAAAAGTAGTGGGTGAAAAATAAGCAAATAAATATCATTAAATGGTAAATTTTAATAACGAATTTAAATATAGACTTGCATATATATAGATACTGATATATACATACACCTGTTTATGTAAAGAAAACGATCGAATATTTATACCTAAATTTGAGAATAGATCTATGTAATAACCATTTTCTATTTTAATCATAACTAAATTTGAGAATAGATTTATGTAATGACCATTTTCCACTATAATTAACTTCCCCCATTGAGAAGTTAATGAAGAAACAGGAACTGACCAAAAAAAAAAAAAAAGTACAAATTACAATTATTATGCTCAATTGAAGTTTTCTCTTTTAATTTAGTGGCTAAAATATTGTGACTTCCTCTCAGGAAATCAGTTATCTTGGCAGAAGACAAGCTCCATGGGGGTCAGAAATGTTGAAACAGTCATCTGTTGATTCTCTGTATCTAACAGAAACGGTCTGTCCAATGTTTGAGAATAAGCAGCCAGCCAGTGGGAGAGAGCGCTGAAGGAGGGACATTTCAGAATCACAGTCAGCTGGGGGCAAAAGTTGAAGCCCATATCCTTCTAACTGAAGCTATCTCTTCTTAATTTATAACTATAAGGATGAGTGGATATTTGCAAAAGTACATGGTGGCCTCATGATAGTTCCACAAGTTACTATGATGGGTGGGGGAGGAGGGGCAGAGGAATCAGAGATCATGGGCAGTGAAGAACCAACACTGGGGTCCAGCCTTGTAATTTCTGTTTGATCCAGCATAATTTTTTTCTTTTTCTTTTCTTTTCTTTCTTTTTTTTTTTTTTCAAAATCCTTAAGGGTTGGCATTTCTTTGCTTATTTCATCACTTAAATCCTCCTGAGCATTCTAACCTCTCAGCCTGAATTTGAAAACAGAGAAAAAAAGAAAGAAAGAAAGAAAGAGAGAGAGAGAGAGAGAGAAAGGAAGGACAGAGGATGGACTCCTGGATGAAAAAGTAAATTAAAAAATTAAAATAAAACCAAATTCAAGAGGACTAGAAATTAGCCTCATAATGTGGATATTCTTTATATATATATATATATATATATATATATATATATATATATATATATATATATATATATTTAAGCTGACATATATATGTCTGTCAGCTTTACAGAGATTCAGTTGAGGGAAAGAAAACCCGGTGTTTCTTTATCGGTGGTTTCTTTTGATCTTTTCAATACTCCAACTTTATTCTAATAACCTGCCCAAAGACTGATTCAACTTCTCTCCCACTTTAATAAAGGTTCATTAGTGGATTAGAAGAGATTTGACACTGAGCCCAGTGCAGTCAGCAGGGACACGATCCAAACAGCCACTCAGCGCATTTTGAAAAGTACTAAGCGAGCAACCTGGAAAAGATCCACCAATAAGGTTTTGGTTGTCCTTGCGGCTTTGTGGCTGCAGAGCCCCACTGGGCTGTCAGACCCTCCCCACTCCTGGGTGGAAGAGCATGGTACCATATCTCATTGAAATCAGCCAGGCAGTTTGCATCCAACTCATACCAATGGCCACAAAATAAGCACAGCCCATCAGTGTTAGTTCTTAGGAGAAAAATAAGCAAGCCAGGATTGTTAACTCTGCTACTCTAAGGTCCTGCCTGTCACTTTGACATCTATTGACGCAAAGCCCATTTCAGATACAGTCAGATACAAAGCCTACTTCAAATACACTCAGAGAGACTTGGCAATGAACTGGTGAACGTCTTTTATTTTTTCGTCCCCTATCTCCACGGGCTTTTATTATTTTTTTTTCAAAATGAAAACTTGCATCAATGTGTAGGTAAAAATACCACCACTTCTACTAATATTGCCAGAGAGATAGATCAATATGTTAGAACACAGGAGGTTTGGCCTGCCTTCCCTGAGCAGATAATCTCACCAGTGTGTCCTGGAGCCCCACCTCCCCAGAGCCCTACCCCACTAGGGAAAGAAAGAGGCATGCTAGGGGTATGAATAGACCTGTCAAGCCCATGTCCAAACAGAAGCAATTGCAAAATACCAGCCCTCCCACCTTCTGCACCCCAAAGACCTTTGGTGCCGTGGTCTGGGAGGTGGCACAGTGATAAAGCCTTGGACTCTCAAGCATGAGGTCCCGAGTTCGATCTCCGGCAGCACATGTGTCAGAGTGATGCCTGGTTCTTGCTCTCTCCTCCTATCTTTCTAATAAATAAATAATATCTTTTTTTAAAAAAAAGGCCTTTGGTCCATACTCCCAGAGGAATAAAGAACAGGAAAGCTTAAAAATGGAGGGGATGGGATATAGAACTCTGGTGGTGGGAATTGTGCGGGATTGTATCCCTCTTACCCCACAATCTTGTCAATCATTATTAAATCACTAATAATAAGTTTTTTAAAAAGAGGTTAAAAAAAAACATAGCAAAACTAGGACTGGCTTTGGTATCTTGCATCAAAGTAGAGGACTCCGGAATGTGGGGGAGGGTTCAGGTCCTGAAACATGGCAGAGGACCTAGAGGGGGTTGAATTATTATGTGGAAAACTGAGAATGTTATACATGTACAAACTACTGTATTTTATTTTTTGTTACTGCATTTCATTACTAACTGTAAAACATTAATCTGGCCAATAAAGAAAAAAAAAAAGAATATAGGACTAGAATGTCTGAGACCCCAGAGGTCCCAGGTTCAATCCCTGATACCACCATATGCCAGAGCTGACTGGTACACTGGTCTCTCTTTCCAAAAAATAAGAAATAAATAAATAAATCTTTAAAAACAACTTATACTGGGGATTGGACAGTAGCGTAGCGGTTTAAGTGCAGGTGGCACAAAGCACAAGGACCGGCTTAAGGATCCCAGTTCCAGCCCCCAGCTCCTCACAGCAGGGAGGGGTCATTTCACTAGCCGTGAAGCAGGTCTGCAGGTGTCTATCTTTCTCTCCCCCTCTCTGTCTTCCCCGCCTCTCTCCATTCCTCTCTGTCCTATCCAACAACAATGACAGCAATAACAACAATAATAATAACCACAACAACAGGGCAACAAAAGGAAAAAAAACAGACTCCATGTGCAGTGGGTCAGTGGTGTAGGCACCAAGCCCCAGCAATAACCCTGGAGGCAAAAAAAAAAAAAAAAAAAAACTAACTGAGCCCAAGAAATAACCCTGGTGGTGACAGAAAAAAAAAAAAAAAATACTAATCTTATGCAAAATTAGGATATATAATATTCATGAAAAATTTTTGCATAACTACTATAATATATATGAGAGATAGAATGGTTAGGTGCCTAAGAGTGATATTGCTGGATGATGAGATCCTTTCATCTTTATGTGTTTGAGGACTCTCCATGCAGTCTTCTGAAGGGGCTGTACCAGATTGCATCGCCACCAACAGTGGAACAGAGTTCTTTGACCTCCACAACCTCAACAACACCTGTCATTTCCTGTTTTGTTGGTGTAAGCCATTCTTTCAGATGTGAGATGGAATCTAAGTGTAGTTTTAATTTGCATTTCTCTAATAAGTGAAGTGGAGCATTTCTTCATATGTCTGTGGGCACTGTGTATTTCTTCTTGAGAAAGCTGTAAAAACATTGTTTTCATTTAAACTTAACAAGGACTCTGTGTCAGAAGATTTTCTTGCTATAATACATATTGAAGTATCTTTGATACTTTAATATGTTTTAAAATACTTTCAATGCAATGGAAATCACACAACAGCCATATTCTCACTCTGAGGATGAGGAAACTGAGGTAAGGAGAACACACAATCATCCCCCAATTGAGTTGGCTAGTAAGTGATTAAGTTGGCTTGTAACTACAGAGTAGTGTAGTCAAGACATACATCCACATATCCCTAACCCACTGAGGAAAGAGAGAGACAGACTGGGAGTATGGGTCAACCTGTCAACACCCATCTTCAGTGGGGGAGCAATTACAGAAGCCAGACCTTCCATCTTCTATACCCATAATGATCCTGGGTCCATACTCCCAGAGGAATAAAAAATAGGAAAGCTATCAAGGGAGAGGAAGGGACAGAGTTTTGATGGTGGGAATTTTGCAGAATTGTACCTCTTTTAGCCCATGGTCTTGTCAATATTTCTTGTCAATAAATAAAATTTTGTTTTAAAAGACATGCCTGAACTCTCAAACATTCCAACACATGAAATAAATTGTGATCATCTAAAGTCAAAATAAATCCACAAAAAATAATAAGCAAATAAAACCACAACTTCTTGATTTAATTCTACTTACTGCATGGGCAATTGTTGTCATTTATCTACAAAATAAGTACATTTTCTCATTCTTTTGATTTTCCAAGTGGTCTATTCCCACAAATCTGGCAAATACCATTCATTTAAGAAGTAGAGGACTATGGGGCTTAGTCACAGAACAATATACAGATTAAGAATTGTTGAGAATTCGTAAGAGCCTCAGAACTGTACAGAAAATGAAAGATGTGGTCCTTGCCCACCTCCCAAGACAAGTCAGAGTCCTCTCCAGAGTAGCCACTACAATTCTTCAATGCCTATGTCTCTTGACACTTTTTTTCTTATTATTAAGGTAATATTTTCCAATAAAAATATTTTTTTCTTTTTAAAAATATTTACTGACTTACTTTAACATGACAGAGAGAAATTAAGAGTGGAAGGGAAGATAGTGAGGGAGGGAGAAAAAGACACCTGCAGCACTGCTTCTCTGCTCATGAAGCTTTTTTTCCTGCAGATGAGAACTAGTCCTTGGCCATGTTCAACTGGGCATACCCACTCCCAGTCCCAAACTTGGCACTTCTTAAGCTGTTAGATGGGCTGACCTGTGCACCCAGCATTTCATTCTCCTTTGTGTTTTCAAAATGAAAGCCAGCAGAAGAGAAAACTTACTAAAGCCAATGGCCCTGTGTTCCCTGGTATGGAGGCGACGTGTTGATCTTATTTAATCCTGGGAACCAACCACACAATGGAAACCTGATCCTTCCAAACTGTTCTTCTGGGAGAGTGTCACCTTTCAGTCTCCTAGCCGTTAATTACCTAGATAATTTATACTTTTATAATGTAATTATGGGCTAATATCATATTAGCATGCCAACTTCACAGAAGCAGTAAAACAGACATAAATCTATTACGATAGTGTGAAAAATTAAAATTCATCTCTTAGGTAGCTACTTATTCATTTGCCTGTATAGAAAAGTTTCTCTTTTATTTCTGATTCCAATTCTCCAGGGCTAATGGCACAGATTCAACAAATCGGCTAGTCATTCATTTCCCTGTCATTATTTGTTGCATTCCATTTACCAAGGAGAACTCCAAACTCAACTTAAAAAGGTTTTCTCAGACCACTATTGAAATACAGGTAACCAATGTTTGTTGGGCTTTTCATTCTACAAAGCATTGCCTCAAATATTATTCTCAAAATACCCCCTCCAACAATGCTATGAGAAGCCAGGCTGTGTCATAACCCACATTTTACACTTTAAAAACTGGGACATTGGAGAGGTGACATGACATAGTTATTAGTCACATGACCAGGGGAGACTATTTAAGATTCAAACCCAGGTTTTCTAAAACTCAAAGAGCAAAAATATACACCTAAGTGAGTCAGTCCCCATTAAGACATAAGTTATTAAACAGAAACCAAGAAAATTTCCAAGATTGAACTGAGTTGAGTAAGCTGAGGCTTACCACCACTCGAAAGAAAGGAAGAAAGAAAGAAAGAAAGAAAGAAAGAAAGAAAGAAAGAAAGAAAGAGGAGAGAGAAAGAAAAGGCCAAAGCCAGACCCACAATGAAAACCCACAGAGCTATTTTTATTGCCCACTGTATAAAAAGCAAGAGCATAAAAGACCCGGAAGATGGAATGACAACAAATTTTCTAAATCTGTCAGGTAGTAATATAAAGCCAGAGTTTGGACGTCTTCACCCTAGAAGTTAAAATTCTGCTTCCCACTGCTGCAGGGTACATTCTTTCTCTTCTTTATTGGACACAATGGAATAATGACGGACTTACTGATTAACCTATGCATGAAATAACAAGGATGGCTTATCTCTCATTTGAAATTTTCTGTGCTCCATTCATTTTTACAAATTTTCCAGAGATGAGACAGTCTAATGAAGACAAAGGCATATGTAGGACCAGATAAAGCCCAAAAGACTGGAGTGATGCTTGGAGAAATGTCAGTGTTAAAATAAAGAGTGGGGCCAAGTGGTCATGCACCCACACTACCATACACAAGAACCAGGGTTCGAGTTCCTGCTCCCCACATGCAGGGGGAACCTTCACAAGCTGTGAAGCAGGTCTGCAGGTGTCAATCTTTCTTTCTATTTCTCTCTCTATTCCACCTCCCCTCTCAGTTTCTCTCTGTCCTATCAAATAAAAATATAAAAAGAAAAAGGAAAAAATGGCTGTCAAGAGCAGTGGATTCACAGTGCTTGCACTGAGCCCCAGTGATAACTCTGGTGAAAATAAATAAATAAATAAATAAATAAACCCATGCCCAAGCTCCTTCCTTCTTTCAGCAACTGCACTGTCCCTACAACATCTGGGTACTTTCAACAAACTACCAGGCCAGACTGCAGGCAAGTCTCCCTTCCCATAAAATGTATTTTTGTAATAACTGAGTATTTGAAAAAGAAAAAAAAAAAAACTAAGCAGATAGCTTTCTTATCAGAAAGAAAAGGAACAGGGAAGGTGTCTCGGTGACAAGAGCACATGACTTCCCTGGGTCCAGTTCCCAGCACTACATAAGAGTACCATGGACAGAGACAGGACAGAACTCCATGGATGATGGAGCCATGCTTCAGTGTCTCTCCTTATCTCTCACTCTCTTTCTGTCTCATCAGAGTAAGCAACAGAAAACTAAATTGCACCAAATCACCTCAGCAGTGGAAAACATACATGGGGATTCATGGGTTTATTCCCCATAGAGCATATAAAAATAAAAATAAAATGCTATAAATTTCCTTCCATTCAGCACTCAGAGTAATTGTGGCTCGAACCTTGGTCTTTACACTGTGATGGCAAATCTTCTTCCACTACCATGTTGCCTCCATGTTTCAATGCCATTCAGTTATTTCTATTAAAAAAAAAAAAAACTCATACATTCTCAGGATGTGAAATTAGAAGGCTTTATGATTAACCCTACAGAAAACACAATCTCATTACTGAAGGAAGTATATAGTTAATTTGTATGATGGTTTCTCTCTCTCTTTCCTATCTCTTTGTCTTTCTGTCTGAATTAATGAAAAAGCAGCCCAGGAGCAGTGAAATCATACATACACATGGTCCAGGTCCACAAACAATAGTAGTAATAGTAAAGATAATAATTATTACTATATAAAATCAATTACATGGGTCATAGCCTGTGTCCTGATGCCTCTCATACACTAACGTACACATAACAATTTGTCTGTTTCATCAGAAAACTGAAATGTCTGCAAACTCCTAAAATGCAATGTGTAAGATTCCATCACACTGAATTTATCTTGCCACTGCTATGTAAAAAAAAAAAAAGTTGTTAATGCTGTCTTCATAGATGACCTAGATTATATAGTACCTGAGAAACCAGAAAGAAAAGGATAGACACTCTCCCTCAGAAATTAAGAAACAAGAACAGTAAGGGAAAATGTCAGGTGAAAGTTGGACCAGGTATGGTATATTGTATCAAAGCAAAGGACTCTGGGAAAGGAGGGGGAAAGGTAGAATGGAGGGGCACTGGGATCCTGGGGAATGATGGAGTGAAAGGACCTAGGTTTCAGAATAGAGTGTATTGCAGGCACCTATCAGAGGGAAGATGACTTTTGCCTTTATGTCAGCAAGTGTACATTAAACAATTATCCCCCCAATAAAGTTGGGGGGAAAGAAGAGCTTACTACTTCCTACCAGTGGTGAGAACAGGTTGTACAAACTATCACCTGGATTAAAGTCTCCATGGATCTCATAGAGAATAAGTCATTGAAAATACATAACCCTGTGGAGACAGAAATCTAGTCATGTTACTCAATAACCAGTAAATCCCAAGTTTCATTCAAGGAAAGTCAAAACTCATCAGCATGGCTTACTAAATTTATCTCAACTAGAGTTCTCTCCCTCACCCTTCTGATTCAGAGCAGAGGCTTCCTGCTATCTTCTACCATACCTTGCTCTAGTTCTTGCCTCTGTCAGGAAGTCTCTTGTCCAGATAATTACACAAACACCTCAACTCCTTCAACTCTTTGCTCAAATTACCCAGTTTAGATGATCCCTTCCAGAAGCATCCTATTTCACATGGTAAACACTTGCTTCTTCTGTTCCCTACTACTCAAATCTATTGTCTCTCCCCTTCCCTTTTTTTCCCAGGGCATTTAATCTTTTCTGGAATATTAGATAAATTGCAAAAGTATTACTTATTGTTTAACCTATGTCTTTGTTCATTTGATTCTCTCATATATCTCAAATCACCCAGAACTGTACCTCTCCCATAGCAGGGACTCTGTAAATATCTGAAGAATGTATTGAATGTTGAAAGACAAGTTGCACAGGGGAGATAGAATGTTCTTTTTGAGCACTGTAATTTTTCAAACGTCCTCCCCATTTAGAAACCCTCACCAAAACTGCCCACTGTGAATGCTAGCAATTTCCTTTCTTCTTATCTTCAGTTCTCATTATTGATCTACTTCTCCAGAGACATTCCCAAGAGAATGCAAAAAGCTTCAATCCATCCCTTTCTTTTGTAGTTGATTTTATTTACTTATTATTGGATACAGACAGAGAAATCAAGAGGGGAGGGGAAGATAGAGAGAGGGAGAGAGACACAGTGACACCTGCAGCCCTACTTCACCACTTGTGAAGCTTTTCCCTTTCAGGTAGGGACTGGGGGGTTGAACTTGAGTCCTTGCATGCTGAAATGTGTTTGCTTAACCAGTTGTTCACTGTCTGGTCCCCAATCTCTCTCTTTCTGCTGTAATCAAAAGACATACTTTGGGAAAGACAAAAGGAAAAGTAGGTACTCAATCCATGAACTTGAATATTTTCTTTTATTTTTTATTTATAAAAAAGGAAACATTGACTAAACCATAGAATAAGAGAGGTACAACTCCACAGAACTTGAATATTTTCAATTGCACATGAGTGTTTGCTTGTGTGCATGTGTTGTTGAAAAGTTCTCATAAGTTGGGACTGGAGGGTGGCGCACTTGGCTGAGTGCACGTGTTACAATGTGCAAGGACCTGAGTTCGAGCCCCGGTTCCCACCTGCAGGGGGAAAGCTTTACAAATGGTGAAGTAGGGCTGCAGGTATCTCTCTGTCTCTCTCCCTCTCTATCACCCGCCCCCCTTCCTCTTGACTTCTGGCTGTCTCTATCCAATAAATAAAGAAATAATAATTTTTTTAAAAAGTTCTCATAAGTTGTGACAATGAGTTAGGCAAGTCCATGTAAGAAGATCCATACTTCAAGAGGAACTCATTTTAAATATCCATCCAAATCATAAGGCATGAATGCAACAAAACAATGCAGAATACCGTGAGATAAAAAGACCTTTACCATTTAATAGAAAATGTACTTGTATACGTGTAGAGATCTTGTTAAGGAACTCTGTTAATAAGATGAATGAATCCAAGGTGGGTGAAGGAAGAAAGGAGTCTTTTATTACATGTGGGCCAGGATCTTTCTGATAAGTCTGGCCTTAAGCAAAGGGACGACACAAGTTTATAGAGAGGGTACAGACTTGAGAGCAGAAAGTGTCATTGCAGAAGTAGAGGCTGCAAGGTTAAGGGGTGGGACTTGGACCCATTGCTCAGGGTCTGGTTGCCTTAGTTACTGTTATCTTTCCTGCGGAGCTGCATGTGGGAAAGTTTAGCCTCAGCACAAGATACACCACTGGTAGTGGCTGGGTGGGTTGGGGCAGTTTTTAGGAAGGCAGAAGCCAGCCAGGGCTACAGAAACTGCCTTCTCAGTCAAAGTTCAGTCTGACCCCTCATCGTCTCTACTTGTTATCACTTGCTCACCCGGTGAAGGCCAGCCTGCATCATCACTGTCCTGACCACCTGCACTATCTCAGACACATTCTTGGCCCTTTATTATATTTTCAGCCTTTCTCTCCTGTATTGAGGCACAAGCAGATTATAAGCATATATTATAAGCATATGCAGCAGCTAGAATCTAGAAATTTCCTATCAATCTCATCAAGTACCACTGTGTTAAGAATCTGAGGAAGAAAGCATTTTCAGGTCTCATGAACCCAAGAAAAATAAAATATCATCAGGTGGTGAAAGTGAATGAAATCTGAAAATCTTTGCGAATGCAAAGGAGAAATAAACGGATGTGTGTACAATTCAATACCAGAGTTGTGGACTCTAGGATGAAGTAGACCTACCTTTGTTGATGTTTTAATTCTCAGAAGAAAAAAGATAGGGTGGGGGCCAGGCAGGGGCACAACCAGTTAAGCACACATAGTACTAAGTACAAGGAACTGTGTTCGAGTCCCCAGCTCCCCAACTGCAGGTGGGGATGCTTTACAAGCAGTGAAGCAGGTCTGCAGGTGTTTATCTTTAACTCTACCTTTCTATTTCCCCTCCCATCTCAATTTCTCTCTGTCCTATCCAATAAACTGGAAAAAAATGGACACAAGGAGTAGTGAATTTGTAGTGCTGACACCGAGCTCCAACAATAACCTTGGAGGCAAGAAGGAAGAAAGAAAGGAAGGAAAGGAGGGAGGGAGGGAGGGAGGAAAGAAGGAAGGAAGGAAGGAAGGAAGGAAGGAAGGAAGGAAGGAAGGAAGGAAAAAAAAAAAAAGGAAGAAGATAGTGCCCCATGAGTCATTCATAGGCTGGAAAATTTTGTAGATATAAATTTGAAGAAATGGATTCAGAAATATCAGTATTTTCATACCAATATAAACATGAATAAAAATAGTATCCTCCGACCTGAGGAGGCATCAGGGTCACCCAGAGGATTTGCTGAAATAGAAATTTCTGGATATCCTATCCCCAGCCCCAGTCTGCAAGTCCGTGCAGCCAAGAAATGCATCTACAATAAGCTTTCAGTAGCTGGTCCAGAAACCACATTTTGAGGAGCCCTGGAGTGAATAGTTAAGACAGTGCTGTCCTCTGTAAGATGTGAATAAAATATCACTTAGGCACTGCACTGCTTTATCATGAGCACAGTCCAGACTTGAGCCCTGTCCCCACTGCATTGAAGAAAGCTTCATGGGGCCCGGTGGTGGCACACATTATGATTCACAAGGATCCAGGTTCAAGCCCCAGGTCTCCACCTGCAGGAAGAAAGCTTCACAAGTGGTGAAGCAGGGATGCAGATCTCTCTCTGTCTCTCCCTCTCTGTCTCTTCCCCTACCCTCTCCATTTCTGGCTGTCTCTATCCAGTAAATAAAGATTTTTTAAAAATAGAAAACTACTAGAGTCGGGCGGTAGCACAGCGGGTTAAGCCCTCGTGGCACAAAGGCTCGAGCCCAGCTCCCCACCTACAGGGGAGTTGCTTCACAAGCAGCGAAGCAGGTCTGCAGGTGTCTATCTTTCTCTCCCCCTCTCTGTTTTCCCCTCCTCTCAATTTCTCTCTGTCCTATCCAACAATGACATCAATAATAACTACAACAATAGAACAACAAGGGCAACAAAAGGGAATAAATACATATTTTTTTAAAAAGGAAGTTATTTAATCAAGTGTCTAGCAAAAGTTGCTCTGTTCCTCTGCTCTGTTCCTGCTGCTTTCCCTGGGGTGTGAACACGTTCAGCCAAGTGCTGGTAACTGGCTATGAATGCATGCTTTCACCATCATGACTAGTAAGTCTTTGCCTCTTCGGCTATTTTGCTGGACCCAAATAACCGTGACGTAATAAACCTCCTGTCTGTTTACCACCACCACCACCCCAGCTCAAAGCTTGAGGAATTTTTTTACTGCTTTTTTAATATGTTTATTCATTAATGAGAGGGATAGGAGGAGAGAAAGAACCAGACATCACTCTGGCACATGTGCTGCTGAGGATTGAATTCAGAAGGATCTCATGCTTGAAAGTTCAACACTGCACCACCTCCCGGACCACATTTTTTTTTATTTTTTAATTATGATAAATGGTAACTAAAAAATTAAATTGAGTCTTGTTTGCTTCCTATTAAGGAAATAGGTTGGCGTTACTCTCGATCGCACTCTGTCATTTCACAAACATCTCATAAAAACTGCAGCAAAGGTGGGCGCGAGGAATCACATCATTGCTAGACTGGCCAGCTCCTCATGGGGCGCGAGCGCTTCCACACTACGATCATCATCTCTGGCATTATGCTATTCCACTGCAGAATACTGTGCCCCAGTATGGTTCCGTAGCCCCCATGTTCACTTGGTCGATTCCAAATTATATTCCTCTTCCTCCATGAGGATAATTTCTGGAACCATCCGTTCCACCCCGGTTCCATGGCTGCCAGATATTCGTCGGGATGCGGCATCATCTAAGTTCATTTCCCACGTCTATGCTCTACCGGACCTGCCAATATACGCGGATATCTTGGCCCACCCTGTCCAACGCTTGACGTCTCGTCACCCAATCTGGCCCCCTACACCTACACTGAACTTCTCTGTTCCAGTCTCTTGGAAACAGAGTTGGCAGTCAGCTGAGGAAAAGAACAAACACCTCATCACAGACCCCTGCAAGCGTCAACCCGGCTTTGACCTAGCACGTTATGATTGGGCCCTCCTCAATCGCTATCGAACAGGCCATGGCCGGTGTGCCGCTATGTTCCATCGCTGGGGGGCCAGAGATGACCCTAACTGCCCCTGCGGCTCCAGACAGATTATGACCCACATAGTCAACGACTGCCACCTCTCCAGATTCAAAGGAGGTCTCGAAACTTTACATCAGGCTCAACCTGACGCTGTTGACTGGCTACGGAAGAAGGACAAATGCTAGAAGAAGAAGAAGAAGAAGGAAATAGGTCAAAAATGAGAATTCCAGGAGTGTGGGGAGAAGAGAGGTTTCAAAAGACAACAACTACCAACCACACACACTTTACCCTGCAGGATTATTACTCAGATATAAAGGGATACTCGAAACAGCACCTGACATACAAAAGATAAAGGAGTTTGCCATCATCAGACCTACATTGCAAGAGTTACGGAAAGTAGTGTCACAGATAAAGACATTTGATTGTCAACAAGTAAACAGACCTAGAAACTCAAGCCATAGAAATACAAGGTAGCATTAAAGTATGAAAAGGGGAGAAGAGAAATGGATAGAGGATGTTCAATCAAAGAACAGGGAGATAAGAATAATTTAAAAAAAAAACGCTTTTATATGTATTTATATATAAATTTCATATATGATACAGTTGTGTATAACACATTTACATGCATGCAGTCCTCTGTCTCTTTTCAAATGGTGTCATTTTCTCCCTAGTAATTTTTAATCTTTCTTAAAATTTTTGTTTTCCTTACTCTTGAGGATCTTAAATTCAGTGTTTGTGTTCAAGGACTCTTGTTGCTATAATTTATATCAGTCACCAAATGACCTGAATTTCTCTGAAAAGCAACAATTGGGTGGTTTTACTCATAAGTGTAATATAAAGCAAGGAAACACATGAGCTTGTTTTTAAAAGGGGAGAGAGAAGTCTGTATCCCATTCCTACATTGGAAACTTCCCTGTTCTTTATCCTGCTTGGAGTGTGGACCAAGGATCTTTATGGTGGGCAGACGGTAGGAGGTCTAGCTTCCCTAATTGCTTCTCTGCTGGATATAGGTGTTGGCAGTTTGATCTATACCCCCCAGACTGTTCTTGTCTTTCCCTAGTGGGGCAAGGCTCTGGAGAGGTGGAGTTCCAGGACACATTGGTGAGGCCATCTGTTCAGGGAAGTCAGGTTGGTGTCATAGTAGCATCTGTAACATGGTGGCTAAAAAGCATTAAGATATAAAGCAGAGCAAATTGATTAACAATCAGAAACCTGAACATAAGACTAGAGCAGATAGAACGAAGGGTCCTCTTGTGGGAAGAAGCTAGGACATCTATTTTAGGTATATTCTAAGGGGCCCATGACTTTACTAATTAGCTGAGCCCAACAGCCAATATGCACGTGGACTAAAAGTATAGTCTAGGAAGATGGTGTTAGAGTTGGGACTAGGACTAGAAAGTTGGATCAGGGTAGAGAGTAGCTCACAAATATGGGAAAAGTATGTAAATACTGTTAACTGTAAACCCTGTCGATTTGATCTTTGGCCCATATTCAGCAAAGAAGCCAGTGTAACCTCTAGATCCCTGACGGTCTGAACTCATATTCCATGGTCACAGCTGGGAAATTCTAGGCTGCACTCATTTCAGGACCAGTCTTCCTTGAGTGGCAGAGTAAACTGAGAAAGAATAACAGAAAGGAAAACTAAAAGCAGGATTTGACTAAATTTGGAGTAGGGCACCAAAGTAAAAACCCTGGGTTCAGAGTGAGGGTGGATGTTTGGCTTCACGGGGCATAGAGGGGGGTGGGGACGGGATGGAACACAGTCTTTTGGTGGTGGGAATGGTGTTTATATACACGCTTATTAATTTGTAGTCATATAAATCACTATTTAATTAATATGAGAGGGGGAAAATTGATTGAATATCTCAAACTTTTTAAAGCGCAGACTGAGTCTTTTTAATACATAGGCTGAGTCTTTGGTATGTTGACTCTCTTAAAGCTTAGACCAGGGAGAACAGAAGCAACCGGTGGCACAGCTATATACAAATAATGTCAAAGGACATAAATTATGGTGATGTTGTGTATGATACAGCAAATCCTAACAAAGGGATATTTCAAAGTTAACCCAATTGCCAAATAATGTGATTATAGCAATAACTATCTATTGTCTTCTTAAACCTAAGACAGCAGGAACCTCCTGCTTCCTCTGTAGAGCCTATATTTCCCCCAGTCCTGGGACCTCTAGGGTGGGGTTCATTTTCCTGCATGCTTCTCTCAATTCATACCAAATGATATTGCATCTGCCAATCACAACCTAATTAACTCAATGAGTACCACCTCAGTATGCTTCATTTTAGACTATGACCAGAGATGTCAGGAATGGAATGCCAACCTTTCACCCACATTACTCGGGTGAGACCTTTCCTTTCATAGGATTCTCTAACTCCATTTCAGGTGGTTCAGTCCTAACGAACTCTCAAAACTTAGATATAGACCAACTCCAGAAAGATAGAGCATATGTGCACATGTATCCATAAATTAGGGCAAAATATATACCTGAAAGCAAAAGTACACAAAGTCTACTGTAAGTCAGTATCAAGTTCATGATGAAATAGTGTCTACCTAGATTTAGATACCCTCCTCACCTACTTCCTATTACAGTTTTCTCACTCCAAAGCTAACCTTATCAAAGCAAGGACTGCAAAAGCTGAATAAGGGCAAGAGACTGGCATACTTTAACGATGACTCTTTAGTCAACATGAGGCCAACCCATCAGCTTCCTAATCAGGAAGTCCTGAAATTTCCAAAAAGATATGATGGGTCTAGACCTTGAATAAATCAATCTCTCCATTGTTACCGGTCTGTTCTATCGGAACAACACAATAGACCGCTTTGTGGGTCCCCATAGGGCATTGCCCTCAACTTGGATCAACAAGGGTAGAGAATGTTCCATCCTCTAAAGGGAGGATGACCAACATACTCTATGCTACACTTGAGGAAGATGGGTCCTAAAATTGGTGCAGCTTGGAATGTTCCTACTCATGACCACAGAATGTGAGCTCAGATCTACAGGGATGCAGAGGTCACATAGGCTCCTAAGCTAAATAGGGACCCCAGATAACATCAAATCCATGGGGTTTACAGTCAACAATATATATACCCCTTTCCCACATTAGGGAGCCACTCTCTTCCCTGATCCAGCTTTCTGGTCCTTTTTCCAGTCAGACATCATGTCCCCAGAAATAACTTGGATCCACCTGCATATCAAATTTCAGGCTCAGGGGAGATGGTGGAGATGCGGATGATGCAGAACAGAGAGATGGAGATGATGGTGATGGTGGGGGTGGGGGTGATGCAAAAGAGGGAGATGGAGATGATGAATATGGCAGAGATTCAGATAATGCAGAAGAGAGGGATACAGATTATGGATATGGCAGAGATGCAGATAATGCAGGAGAGAGGGCTGGAGGTGATGGAGATGGCAGAAGTGAGGATGATGCAGAAGGGGGATACACAGATGATGGAAATAGCAGAGATGTGGAAGATGAAGAAGAGAGGAATTGAGACGATGGAGGTGCAAATGATGCAGGAGAGGGGGATGGAGGTGATGCAGAAGACAGGGGTGGAGATGATGGAGATGGCTGGCATGGGGATGATGCAGAAGACAGGGATGGAGATGAAGGAGATGGGGGGATGGGGATGATGCAGAAGACGGGGATGGAGATGATGGAGATGGCGGGGATGGTGAAGATGCAGAAGACGGGGATGGAGATGATGGAGATGGCGGGGATGGGGATGATGCAGAAGGAGGCACTGGAGATGATGGAGATGGCGGGGATGGGGGTGATGCAGAAGGAGGCGCTGGAGATGATGGAGATGGCGGGGATGGGGGTGATGCAGAAGGAGGCGCTGGAGATGATGGAGATGGCGGGGATGGGGGTGATGCAGAAGGAGGCGCTGGAGATGATGGAGATGGCGGGGATGGGGGTAATGCAGAAGGAGGCGCTGGAGATGATGGAGATGGCGGGGATGGGGGTGATGCAGAAGGAGGCGCTGGAGATGATGGAGATGGCGGGGATGGGGGTGATGCAGAAGGAGGCGATGGAGATGATGGAGATGGCAGGGATGGGGGTGATGCAGAAGGAGGCGATGGAGATGATGGAGATGGCGGGGATGGGGATGATGCAGAAGGAGGCGATGGAGATGATGGAGATGGCGGGGATGGGGGTGATGCAGAAGGAGGCGCTGGAGATGATGGAGATGGCGGGGATGGGGGTGATGCAGAAGGAGGCGCTGGAGATGATGGAGATGGCGGGGATGGGGGTGATGCAGAAGGAGGCGATGGAGATGATGGAGATGGCGGGGATGGGGGTGATGCAGAAGGAGGCGATGGAGATGATGGAGATGGCGGGGATGGGGGTGATGCAGAAGGAGGCGATGGAGATGATGGAGATGGCGGGATGGGGGTGATGCAGAAGGAGGCGATGGAGATGATGGAGATGGCGGGGATGGGGATGATGCAGAAGACTGGGATTGCAGTGAAGCAGGTCTGTAGGTTTCTGTCTTTTTCTCTCCCTCTCTGTCTTTCCCTTTTCTCTCCATTTCTCTCTGTCCTATCCCACAATGACCACATCAATAACAATAGTAACTACAACAACAATGAAAAACAAGGGCAACAAAAAAGGGAAAATAAATTTTAAAAAAAAAACTACAATAACAAAGAAAAAAAGGAACTCTTCTCACTTAGTCTCTTTCACTTTGCCTTTCTCTCTCCTTAAAAATAAATGGATAGATAGATGATCTGTAGATCAGGAGACCGACAGATGATAGGTAATTTATGAAAGACAGGATAGATGACTGGTATATCAATCAACCAACTGTCTTAAGAACAACAGTACTATTGTTAGTACCACTTAATAAAGGTCATCTTCCAGGCCAGGTGGTGGTGCACCCAGCTGAGTGCACGTGTTACAATGCTCAAGGGCCCAGGTTCAAGATCCCAGTCCCCACCCGCAGGGGGAAAACTTTGCAAGTGGTGAAGCAGGGCTGTGAGTGTCTCTCTGTCTCTTTCCCTCTCTATCACCAACTTCCCTCTTGATTTCTGGCTGTCTCTACCCAATAAAAAAATAAAATACAAAAAAAGTGGTCTTTCTTTCTATTTTTTTTTGTTGGCCACAAGTGTTATCTCTTGATTTCTTTTCTTTAAGAAGGGAGACATGGGGAGTCAGGCAGTAGTGCAGTGGGTTAAGCCAGGTGGCACAAAGCACAAGGACTGGTGTAAGGATCCCAGTTCGAGACCCCGGCTCCCCACCTGCAGGGGAGTCATTTCACAGGCGGTGAAGCAGATCTGCAGGTGTCTATCTTTCTCTCCCCCTCTCTGTCTTCCCCTCCTCTCTCCATTTCTCTCTGTCCTATCCAACAATGACGACAACAATAATAATAACTACAACAATAAAACAGCAAGGGCAACAAAAGGGAATGAATAAATAAATAAATAAAAAAGAAGGGAGACATTAACAAAACCGTAGGATAGGAGGGGTACAACTCCACACAATTCCAGCCACCCAATCTCCATATCCTATCCCCTCCCCAATACCTTTCCCATTCTCTATCCCTCTGGGAGCATGGACCCAGGGTTATTTTGGGTTGCAGAAGGTGGAAGGTCTGGCTTCTGTAATTGCTTCCCCACTGAACATGGAAGTGGACTTTCTTATTCCCTTAAAGGAGTGTGCCCAAATCAGGTTGCCATTTCTCTACTTTTGTTCCCCCTTCACCCTCAGTTAGAGTAAGGATGACCCATCTCACTAACAGCACCCCCTGCACACACAGTGATGGTTCGAGGATCACTTTGCAAAAGAGCTGCTGAACAGCGAGCAGTTAGAAGTAAACCATGGTGGAAATTTCCTAGCCACAGAGAACTACATTCTATTAATGTTTCTGGTTTGAGACAAAGCATCCAGGCCCTTATTGCAGGGGGGTGGGGGGGATTCTGGCCAGAGTGTCACAATGGAGGGGGGGGCAAGCAATCAACTTCCTGTCCAGGAGTGCTGGCAGCTGTGTGCTCAGGTCCCTGGGGACCCCAGTCCAATGTGATAGTAGCTGGCCAGCCCATCTGTCTGGCCTCAGTGCAATCTGTACACAGGGTAAAGTGAAGGCCAAACCTGAGAGAGAGAGAGAGAGAGAGAGAGAGAGAGGGAGTTTTCCTTAGTTGCTGATGGTTCTCAGAGATCAGAGGCAGAAAACATCAGACCTCTCTTTTTAATTCCAGTCACCATGAATATGGAGAAAAGGGTATTTTACAGAAATGACAAATGCTTGTCAGGCAGTTACAGGCATTGAACTTGAAGAATGAGTTTGCATATTTGCTCAGCACCTCTGAGGGACTGTTATTCCCATGCCAGTCCTCCTGGAGCTCTGGTCTTCTTTTAATAAACTTCAGTTCAGTGTTTAAGACTTCAGAAGGCAAGTTTATTTGTGATTTATGTTATTTGGTTACTTTTCACCAAACAGCTTTCTCATAAAACTGTTAGTTGGCATTCTGTTTTGTAGCTAAAGTTTGGGGGAAGTACAAAACAATGATATATTTTCCATGCCCTCAGCTATGTCACTGTAACTTATTCTTTAATAGGGTGTCTATCATCTGTGAAATTTTACTTAAGATAATGTGCCAGGAATAGTATATTTCTGTGTCTATAGAAGCTAGTCTGCTCAGTCTTGGAAGAAAACATGACTTTCAGGGGGCTGAATAGTGGCGCACCCAGTTAAGCACACATGGTACCATGCACAAGGACCCAGGCTCCATCGAGTCCCCGCTCCCCATCTGCAGGGAGGGGAGGCTTCAGTGGTGAAGCAGATCAGCAGGTGTTTATCTTTCTCCTCTTTTCCTCTCAATTTCTCTCTGTTCTATCAAATAACATACAAAGAAAAATAAAGGAAAAATGGCTGCTGGGAGCAGTGGATTCATGTGTCAGCACTGAGGCTCAGTGGTCATCTCTGGTGGCAATAAAATTAATTAATTTAATTAACTTCTTAAAAACATAATTTTCAGAGGAAGAAAATATTAATAAAAGTAGGGTATCTTCTAGATTAAAAAAAAAATAGAACCCATCTAAGCAAAGATGGGTAAATAGACTAATTAGGATAACTCCAAAAATGCTTGTATATTTTCATTTGTACACCTTTTCTTTTTATTTAGACAAGATAACATTATAAAAAACGGTGGATTCTGATGACATATTATATCACAGATGAATTAGTCTGACACTCAGGACACAACAGTTATAGAAGCTGGCTGCTCTGCTCAGCTCCGCAGAAGGTTTGATTGAAAAATGGATCCTCTGATGTACAACTCGTGCTCTTTCCCAAATAACATGAGTATTTGCCTGATTTTGAGAAAAAATGACTCATCAATACTTGTCACTATGGAACTTGAGCCTGAGTCACCTGCCCAAGCAACACTTTCCTTAAAATAAATAAACTAATTCAGTAATTGCACACTTAGTTATTAAGGAAAGAGAGATAAAGAAAACCAGAGCATGACTGGCATAGAAGGTGCTGAACACTGAACTTGAAACTTTGTGCTTACAAGTCTAACATTCTACCCACTTTGCTACCTCCCAGACCATCCAATTCTTCTCTGCTGAAGGAAAACTAAGTTGGGGTGAATCATCAAAGTACGATAAACACCTACAGAGAGGTTTAGACCCGTTTACAGATATAGAGCTGTACTCCTCACTTACTATATTGTTGTCAACCAATGATTAATTCACTAAAACAGAAAAAGATTTCCAATAGAAACTGTCCCCACAGTCCCTAGAACAGAAAAGTCCATCCAAATCTAGTATTATTTCAGAGGTACTCAGGTCACAGATGATAAACTGACAGTGTAGATAGTGGGGCAATGTTGATGAGTTTTTGCGGGGTAAGTTCTGGAAGGCCTGCCTTGCCCACTCCATGCCCACAATTCCATTGGCCCCCAGAAAGGTGTCCTAGAGAAGGAGAAGTACAGGCCGCAGTGGGGGTGAGTGAGCAGCGTGACGACTCTAGACACTACAGCAGGGGATAGTGCATTTATATGAGGCAGAGTTTATATGCAGTAAAAAGGAGCCAGGTGTTGGGGCAGGGTGCTGGGGCAACAAGCTGAATAGGAGCAAAAGTTTGACAGCAAGAACCAATCAGATATTTTTAGAATCAAGCTTCCTTCTAAAGACTCCGGCTCTTGACTTCCCCTTACCCAGGGCATGGGACTTAAGAATGAGGAAGGGGCTCTTTGGGTTTATCCACATTCCATTTAGCAAATCAGGTTTATCTAGACCAGATGGAGGGGGAACGGTTGCAGCCTCTGGGTTTAACAAGATGGAGGTCAGGGAGGGGTGGGGAGGCTTATAGGTGAATGCCTTCCATCCTCACAAAGAGGTATCTGAGGTTCCAACCAGGCTCAACCCACTGTGTCCCCACAAGTTTTGACTCCAGCTCCCCTTTACTTTCCCAGCTACAACACAAAAGGAGCATCTCCAGAGCTGGATTTCTCATACGAGATGTGAGGAAGTAGACACATCTCACCAGCATCCTACTCAGGGGAATGTTGGACAAATGAACATTCAGAGTGGTCCTAGGGGGGGCCAGGTGGTGGCGCACCTGGTTGAGTGCACATGCTACAGTGCACAAGGACCTGGGTTCGAGCCCCTGGCCCCCACCTGCAGGGGGAAAGCTTTGTGAGTGGTGAAGCAGGTCTGCAGGTGTCTCTCTGTCTCTTTCTCTCTCTAGCTTCCCTCCTCCTCTCAACTTCTGGCTGTCTCTATCCAATAAATTAACAAATAAAGATAACAAAAAATTATAAAACAAAAAAACACCAAGCAGAGTGGTCCTAGGGAACGGAGAAAAAAAAAAAAAGAGTTGAGTCTATTTCTGTATGACACCTAGTTTAATTTACACAGGGTATTTTTTTTTTTGTACCTCTTACTCTCAGGTTCTGAAACAGGCTACCTCATTCTATTTGCCAGATCTATCCAGAAACCAGACATCTAGCTGGTTGGTTTGACATTCCAGCTAGGTGACTCCACTGGAATCCCAAGACTGCTGATTCTGATGTAAGCTGGTCTCATGTGTAGCTTTGCTATCCAATGGTTTGTACAGGGTCTCATGCAATTCCAAGAGATTCTCCTATCTTGTTGAATTCCTCCAAAATATGTGTATTTTATAGAAATCTACAAGGTTTTTCCTTGTGTTATGGTGCAAATGCTGCTCCATATTTCTTTTCATTAAAATCTATGCTCAACGAATTTATTAGTATTGTTTTGAATACAGACTAAAGTGTTATATTATTTAAACTAGCTTGGGAGTGGAGGGTAGAGCTAAGGACAGTTATGCTCAAGGTCCTAGGTTAGATCTTCAGCACTGTAAATGCCAACAATGCAATCTCTCTCTCTCTCTCTCTTTCTCCTTCTCCTCCTTCTTCTCCTTCTTCTCCTCCTTCTCCTCCTTCTCCTCTTACTCCTTCTCCTCCTCCTCCTCCTCCTCCTCCTCCTCCTTCTTCTTCTTCTCACCCATTCTCTCACTGGTAAATAAATCTTTAGAAAATGAGAGCAAAAGGGGCAGGGGTTGAGTGCACACACTATCATGTGCAAGGATCAGGATTCAAGGACCCAGTTCCCACTTAAGGCTGAAAGCTCCACAGGCTGTGAAGTGGTCCTACAGGCGTCTCTAGATGTTTCATTCCTAAAGTACAGGCTGCCAAAGAAACATGATGCTCTTATTTTATGTCAAGAATTGAGCAGAGAAGCGCTGTCGGTCTGTTTTGTACCAGATACTGCTCATGCTGTATCTTCTCTGAGGTGCTTTGTGACTCCATTTGGTGATGATAGGGGGTGGGATGAGGGTCTCTATTCTAAAGCAAATCAGATCGTTATGGCAGGCAGTAGATACTTATAAATGTTGCCATGAGACAGGGAGCCCCTCTCTCTCTACCTCTCCAATTCCCTCTCATTGTCTCTAATGAAATTAAAATAAATGAAAGAAATACATTAGGGCAAAAATAAAAGCAAAAATAAATCAAAACAGCCCAGAGATTTTTTTTTTTTAATTCTATGGTCCTCTAAATCCAACCTCTGCAGATTTTCCCCCGCCCCCAAATTCAGCAGGCTAACTTGCTAGGAAGCTCTGAAACATGGTTTGTTTTGAAGGCACATTACACCAAGTATGCTTAGTATTTCAAAATAAACAGTGGAAAGCCCATGTTTTTTTGCCTTTTTTTTTTTTAGCACAGGATAACTGGAATTATCAGACCATGTATTCAGCTAGTATCACTTCAGAACAGATCTGCTTCCTTCGCCTAGAGAAAAAAATAAGAAAGCCACACTAATTAACTTGAAAGTGGGAACGTGTGTTCATTTTCTGCACTAGAAGGGAGTCTCATTGGTTATGTAGAGCTCACAGCACCCATTCCTAGAATACTAACCTCCAGGACACGGAAAATCATTACAAATGCCCCTAACATAGCACCCATTCGTATACTTGCCTGCTTAAATCTAATATTGAACTTCACTATTGAATATCACTATTGAAACTTGAACTCGTTTCATACGTTTTAAAGTAGTATAAAAATATAGAGTTCAGATTAAGTACACCATGTACTAAACCTTGTGCAGAAGAAGCTGAGATCTTCTCGCTTATCCTACAATGTAAGTTGAATGAGAGTAGGACATTTCTTTGTTTATTACGGCACCATGCATGCCATGGAGAAGTACCATTCAGACACTATATATAACTTTATCATCTTTCATAGAAAAAAATGGGCATATGTATACATATATATGTATAGTTATAGAAATAATAGTCAGCCCATATCTGTGACCTTGGGCGAACCACTGCAGTTTCCAAAGGAGGGAATGGGGACACAGAACTCTGGTGGTGGGGATGATGCAGAATTATACTCCCATCACCTAGTAATTTTGTAAATCATTATTAAATCACTGACAAGAAGTTCAAATTTAAAAAAATAAATGTGGGTCACTCACATAGCAGCAAACTAGATTCCTTTTTAAAACTCCCTGTAAGGTTTGTGCTTCCACTGTGACTTCTGGCTACTTACAGGATGTCTTCTGTGCACCTTTTCATCTTGATTTATTCCTGCTCTGTGCCTCAGAACCAGTCTTTCACATACTCACTCATGTGAAAGCTTTGTGTCTCCCCACTTGTCCAGTCTATTTTACCTTTTCTTGTCTTGGTTCTAAGAATGTTCTTGGCCCAATTCCAGTACACTATACTAAAAACCAGACCCATATTCTGCACACTTGTCATCAAACACCTAAGACAGTGCATAGGGAAGGAAATAGTGTAGACAGAAGAAAGCTTTTTCGTAAAATATTGAGGCCTGATATAAGAAAAACTAGACAGTAACAACCATTCCAAGATTAATTTTCCTACTATAGCTTTTTACAAGTTTGTGAGCACCTTTTTGTTCACCCTTCGACTGTGATTGCACTTTATTCTCTTATTGAAGATAAACACTCTACTGTCAATACAAAATAATGATGTCTGACATTTAAAAATTGGGTGGAATGTGAACAAATGAGGCTAGACTTTCAAACTGAAAGAAAGAAAGAAAAATGTAAAAAGGAAATATTCCTATAACCCATAAAAGTCATCTCTTTGTTATCTTTCATAAAGATAAAAGTCATCTCTTTGTTATCTGTTTGAAGGAGATACAAAAAAAAAAAAAAAACAGAGCATCATTCTGGTATATGCAGTGATGGGGTCAAATTCTCCATCATGTCTGAAGATCCAACACTTCACCCAGAGTACTACCTAAGAGATATTCTGTAAAACATGAAGAGACTCACCACTTGGTGAAAATTATTGTAGCAACTGAACTACTTGACACACACACATACAAAGTGAACTGAGTTCCATTTTCACATAAAAAACAAGAAGGGTTTTTAAATAACTATGTAATGATCACATGAGGAAAACAGAATCTATTCACATCATCCAAGTCCCAAGTTGCAGTGCTGTCGCTGAACAGAGGCTACACAAATCACGGGTGCTTATTGCCATATAGGCATATGTAGTTAAAAGAGAATTGCAAGAGTACACACAACATCTGGTCTTTGTTGTGTCCTCCTTCTTTTCAACTACCACCAGTAAGTATCCTGCTTGCCTAAAGATTAGGGTTGCCATTCAATCCATGCCATTAACTCTGTGACCCTAAGGCAAGCAATTAACCTCTGGCTTTCAGTTTCCATATTTGTAAAAGGAGAAGATTAGATGAGTGATTTTTCAAACATGTTAATGGACAAGAAGTCCTTACATTTTTCCCCAAAGACAATCTTCTAGGATTCCTAATATGGATCATCTAACCTCTAGCAGCTTTAGTTAAGGCAAAAGAAGGAGTCATCCTTCTTCCAAGCACACCCCCTAGATGCTCTGGGGCACAGAGTTGGAAAACTAGAAGCACAAGATGATCTTTGATATCTATCCCAAAAATTCCAGGCATCTGGTGAGTACTGAAGACACATATCAGAGTTAGGTCTACTAACCTGAGTATTGGCCAAAATGGGAAGTATCTGCCCTGGTCTGAATTCAAAGAGTAGAGTGGGAGAGTTGTTCCAAGTAGATCTTGGAAGTCTCTGTCCCTGTCTTCTGATGATGTTGCTAACTCCTAGAATAGCATCTCTGTCGTCTTGTCTGGCAGTC
Organism: Erinaceus europaeus; assembly: GCF_950295315.1. Lineage (NCBI taxonomy): Eukaryota > Metazoa > Chordata > Mammalia > Eulipotyphla > Erinaceidae > Erinaceus > Erinaceus europaeus. The sequence goes on along the minus strand of NC_080166.1, from coordinate 19,868,374 downwards.
ACAGACTCAGCTCCTCTGTAATGTATGCACTTAACCATGTGTGCCACTACTTGGCCCCAGACTCAGCTTATCTGAAGTCTTTCCTCTTGCCATCTCTGTTCTTAGTACCCACTTGGTCCTCCTTTCCCTCAATGTATCCTTCGTCTCAAGGCTGACAAATACAGTTTGTGCCATGTCCTCTCTCTGTCCCAAGGCACAGGATACCCTAAGGATAATCTTAGGTACACAGATCAGTGGAACAGAATTGAAAGCCCAGAACTAAACCCCCACACCTATGGACATCTAATTTTTGATAAAGGGGCCCAAACCATTAAATGGAGGAAAGAGGTTCTTTTCAATAAATGGTGCTAAGAAAACAGGGTTGAAACATGCAGAAGAATGAAACTGAACCACTTTATCTCACCAGAAACAAAAATCAACTCCAAATGGATCAAGGACCTAGATGTTAGACCAGAAACTATCAAATACCCAAAGGAAAACATTGGTGGAACACTCTCCCACCTAAACCTCAAGGACATCTTCGATGACACAAACCCAATTACAAGGAAAACTAAATCAATGGGATTATATAAAATTGAAAAGCTTTTGCACAGCCAAAAAAAGCATCATACAAATAGAGAGACCCCTCACAGAATGGGAGAAGCTCTTCACATGCCATACATCAGACAAGAGACTAATCACCAAAATATACAAAGAGCTCAGCAAACTTAGCAACAAAAAAGCAAATGATCCCAACCAAAGACAGGCAGAGGATATGAAGAGAATATTCAGTACAGAAGAGCTCCAAAAGGCTGACAAACACATGAAAAATTTCTCCAGGTCATTGTTGTCAGAAAAATGCAAATAAAGACATTCAGATGGGAGTCTGGCAGTAGCGCAGTGGGTTAAGTGCACGTGGCACAAAGCGCTAGGACCAGGGTCAGGATCGTGGTTCGAGCCCCCTGCTCCCCACCTGCAGGGGAGTTGCTTCACAGGTGGTGAAGCAGGTCTGCAGGTGTCTATCTTTCTTTCCCCCTCTCTCCATTTCTCTCTGTCCTATCCAAGAACGACGACATCAACAACAATAATAACTATAACAACAATAAAAACAACAAGGGCAACAAAAAGGAAATAAATAAATAAATATTTAAAAATCTTTTAAAAAAGACATTCAGAAACCATCTCACCCCTGTGAGAATGGAATACATCAAAAATGACAGCAGCAACAAATGCTGGAAAGGGTGTGGGGACAAAGGAACACTTCTGCACTGCTAGTGGGAATGTAAATGAGACCAACCTCTATGGAGAGCAGTCTGAAGAACACTCACAAGGCTAGAAATAGACCTCCCATATGACCCAGTACTTTCGTTCCTAGGCCTATATCCTAAGGACTCCATAACACTCAACCAAAAAGATATGTGTACACCTATGTTAATAGCAGTACAATTTGTAATAGCTAAAACCTGGAAGCAAACAAGGTGCCCAGATGAATGGCTGAGAAAGCTTTGGTATATTTACACAATGGAATATTATGCATCTATGAAGAACAATAAACCTTACCTTCTCTGATCCATCTTGGATGGAGCTAGAAGGAATTATGTTAAGTGAGCTAAGTCAGAAAGACAAAGATGAGTATAGGATGATCCCACTCATAAACAGAAGTTGAGAAAGAAGAACAGAAAGGGAAATTCAAAGCAGAATCTGGTTGAGTCTGGCATATGGCACCAAAGTAGAAATCTTTGGGAGGATAATCTAAGACCTTCAAGTTCCTCAACCTGACAATAGGAGGAGCATCAGATACCTTTCTAACCTGAAATGTCTGTCTTTCTCAGTTAAAATAGTCCAGGCCTTTGCTTTTCCTCTCACTGAAACTCAGAGATGCACTACAGACAACACTAAATTTTCTTCACTCCCAATTCTTAAGACAAAGTGAGAAAGAGCTTTCAAAGTGAGGGCTAAATTTGGCTCAGTTTTGAAACTTTCTTGGGGGAAAAATAACAGGAGAGAAAAATCACACGGGGCTGGATTAAAGAACTTGTTTCAAAACCTGCAGAGGCATTCTCCCAGAGCTATTGCTGCTCAAAGGAAAAATCTCTAAGGTCCCAAAACACCCAGCATCCATCAGAGCCTACAGTTCACAGCTCAATTGTGCTATAGGGAATTTGTGTTTTTTGTTTGTTTTTTCCTCCATTCTGGGATTTGCTGTTACAACCCTCCCCCACACAAATAAATAAATGTCAGAGAGCAAACACAGAGCTCCCTGCCAGTTCCAGGAATGGCCCTGCCAGTGTTCTTATCTGTCCATTATCTAAATGTTTACAAGTGTCCTCCATGGGGGTAGTATTCCAGGCTTGTGTCTTGGAAGCCTCTGTTGTAAAAAGTGAGAAGGTCAAGAATGCATTCTGGGGGTCTCAGAAGCAATCTCCATTCAGCCCCACTGCAATGGCCTTGATCCTCAACAAGTTCTCCCAAATGAGAGGCTATGAAATCCCAGATCCTGGAACTCCTTCTATCTTCTTTCCTTCCTTCCTTCCTTCCTTCCTTCCTTCCTTCCTTCCTTCCTTTCTTTCTTTCTTCCTTCCTTCTTCTCTCTTTTTCTCTTCTTTCAGATTCATTTACTTATTTGAGAGACAATGAAAACACACACACAGAGAAAGTGTGCTGCTTATGGAGGTGGTGCTATGGATCAAACCTAGGGCAGTTCTCAGATGTTAAGCAATTTCCCGGGCCCAGGATTTCCTGTGCTGATGAGGCTGTCTCTGGTGCTCATTTCCTTGGTAAATAACAGATAGGGAGAGAGTCCAGTGTGCAGGGTGATGAAATAACAGACGCTTGCTCACTTGCTGACTTCCTCTTGCCAAAGTGCTAGCTCCTCTGAGAGGGACCCACACAGGGTCGCGTAGGAGAGCTCATCAATAATACAGGCACACAGAAAGCCCCTCCACACACAAGGGCCTGCTTGAGGCTAATCTGAAGTGGGGGAGGAGAGTGCGCAGGATGAGTCACCATGGGGAGTTGGTGTTGAGGATAAAATAGCTTTTCTGAGAAGCAGCATGTGGCTCAAAAAATTTCACTTCACACACTGGCTGTCCTCCTGCTAGAGCTTCCACTTCTGGGGGAGATTTCATACTTAGAAATCCTGCAACAGGAAAAGCAGCAGAAAGAGAGCCCTTTCTATAAAAAGGTGAGGGAAGAGAAATAGTCAAATGAAACAGGAAGTGGGGTGTGTGTGTGTGTGTGTGTGTGTGTGTGTGTGTGGTGTGTGTTTGTGTGTGTTGTCATTTTTATTTTTGTTCCTTTCAATTTTCAACATTAAAGTCTCCCAAAGGAGAGGTCAGATGGTGGCTCACCCAGTTGAAGAAACACATTGTCAGGCACAAAATCCCAGGTTTACACCCTTGGTCCCCACCTTCAGGTGGAAAACTTCACAGTGAACCAGGTCTACAGATGTCTGTCCTTCTCTCTCCTTCTCTACCTCCCCCTCCTCGCTCAATTTCTCTATCCTATCCAATAAAATGGGTGGAATATGGTCATTGGAAGCAGTGGATTCACAGTGCTGGCATCTAGAACAGTGAAGCTCTGGTGATGACAGAAGAAATAATAATAATTTAAAAAGTCAGTGATCATCTCCCATTGGGCCATTCACTGTCCCTGGGCCTTCCCCCAGGTTATACTTCCTCTATTTTGTTCTGTTTTACTCTACTCTATTCTACCCTACCCTACCCTACCCTACCCTACTCTACTCTACTCTACTCTACTCTACTCTATTCTACTCTACCCTACCCTACTCTACTCTACTCTACTCTACCCTACTCTACTCTACATTTTGCTTCACTTTATTTGCATCTACTTTTTAATTTCTTTTTTTATTAATTTTTTTACTGGGGGATTAACGGTTTATATTCGATAGTAAAACACAATAGTTGTACATGTGTAACATTTTCCAGTTTTCCACATAAAAATTCAACTCCCACTAGGTTCTCCTCTGCCATTATGTTTCAGGACCTGAACCCTCTCTCCCACCCCACAGTCTTTTACTTTGGTGCAATACACCAGTTGAGTCTATCACCTGTCTCTCCTTTAAGCTTCCTTCTCTACACATCTCCTTTTTAATTAGCTCCCCACCTGGTTCTAGCAGAAGGACATGCTGTTTGGTTCTGACAGTTTTACTACTTTGGTAACGTGTGGTTCTCTATCTTAGTGGCTTCCGATTTAGCTTATTCTGCCCCAGGAAGTGCCTTCTCCCCTCCACTGGCAACTCCCAATTGAATTCAGAAGCAGGAGCTTGCCCCCAGCACTGCCCTCCAGGTGAGTTAGACTCTGCAGTAATTTCCAGATAGGAGATAAAGAGCTGAGAGTTGGAGACATCAGAACCTGAGGTTCTTCCCTTAAAAATAAATAAATAAGTAAATAAATAAATAAACTGCAAAGAGAGAGAGAATAAGCACAGTAGGGAATGCAGTAGAACCATCTCTCTAAAAATGAAAAGCTGAATATGAAAAATAAGATACGAGGTGGGGGAGAGAGCATAATGGTTATGCAAAGGGACTCTCATGCCTGAGGCTCCAAGGTCTCAGGTTCAATTCACCACACCACTACAAGAGCCAGAGTTGAGCAGTGCTTTGCTAAATAAATAATAAGATTTCAACAGAGGATCTGTTTTTGCCCAATGTGAAAGCTGTATTCATTCCCCTACTTAGCATCCATTGGTTCAACAGTAATATTTAAGGACCAGGGAGTAAGCATAATGATGACGCAAATGGCTTTCATGCCTGAGCCACCAAGGTTGGAGGTTCAATCCCCAGCACCACCATAAGCCAAAGACTGAGTGCTCTGGTTAAACAAGGAAAAAAAGAAGGGGAGGAGGGGGAGAGGGTGAAGGAGAAGAATAAGGTTGTACTCTCAGTGGAGATGCAGAGTCTATTCTCCAAGTACCTCTCACTTCTGAATCAGACCAGATGAGACCCACACACCTAAGAGAGCTCAGCACATTCTCCTTCCTGTGAACATCTGCCTGCCACAGCCTGTCTCAGCCTCAGGCTACCCAACAGTTGGTTGAAAACAGACACAATTGTCAAGTTCTCATTTGCCTATTCAAATGCACAAGCTACCTCCTTAGGGAAATACTAACTTCAATGGCATTCGAATTCAGCTTTTAGCCCAAGAGAGTTCATCTATGAGTGGGTTACTCATTTCTACAGTTTGGTTCCTTTACCTGATAACCAGAAATAATGATACTCAGTGGGTTCCCTCTCCCTAGAACACCATCAGACATACCTAAGAAATAAACTGAACTATTCTGGAGAAGTGCTAGTGTATGATACTACCCTTCAGAGAGTTATTTTCAAATTCCCGTGATGACTATATAATTACCCACCACCTCATTTCCCACTTTCTCATCTGTTCCTTCAGCACTTGGTTATTTCATGGAAAGTGGATGTATTCCAGTGCCTAAATGAGATGGAAAGTCTTATATCCCAGTAGGTCTCAGGTACAGCCGTGTGAAGTTTCTCATGTCTCCAATGGGGAGTGTGTGGGGGGGAGGGGTGTCACTTTTTTTTCCTCCAGAGTTTTTGCTGAGCCATCACTGAGAATCCACTGCTCCTGGCAGATAATCTTCCCATTTTATTTGATAGGACAGAGAGAAATTAAGAGAGGAGGGGAAAATAGAGATGGAGGGAGAGAAAGAGACACCTAAAAATCAGTATCCTCTGCAGGTGGGGAGCCAGGGTTCAAAACCAGATGTTTGCACTGGTGCTTGCTCTGTGTGCTATGTGTACTTAACTGAGTTTGCCACCTCCCACTCATCATGGGGTCACTTTTAGTTAGGCCAAGGCACTGTGGTTTTTCTGCCCAGGAAGTGGTACAGTGGACAGAACACTGGACTCTCATGCATGAGGTCCCAAGTTTGATCCCTGGAATCACATGTGCCAAAGTCATGTCCTGGTGTTCTCTCTTCCACCCTCTCTTTCTCCTAAATAAATATATTTTTTCTTCTTTTATTGTTCTTTTATAAGCAACCCTGTCTAACTGGTAGGATAACATCAACTTGATTCACACAGAAAGATCCAGTTCAGCCTTCCTAGCTCAATTGCAAACTGAATACCCATATTTTTTTCCATCTTAGAAGGTAATTCAGTCCTTTTCAGAAAGAAGAAAAATATTGAGGGCCAGGAGATAGTTTACCTGGCAGAGGTTACACTTCACCATGCATGAAGACCTGGGTTCAGTCCCTGGCCAACACATGTAAGAACCATGCGAAGGGCAACGTTTAGCTTCACAAGTGATGGAGTGGTGCTGTGGTGCTTCTTTTCTCTCTTTCTCTCTCTGTGTCTCTCTCACCCAGTATCTGGGAGAAAGAAAAATAAATGGCTCTGCCAGAAGTAGTAGAATCACATAAGCTAGAGGTTCCAGCAACACCTTAGTGACAAGATGAAAGAGAGACAGATTACTCACCTATGAGCAAATCAAAAGCCAGAGACAAATACTTTCAAAACCTTTTGCTGATTCTTCAAGAAGCTAAAAGTAAGCTGCCCAACAGTTCTACATCTGAGTTTTTACTTGAAGCGCACGAAGCCATTAACACAAAAAATGACATTGGACCAGAGAGAGAGATAGTTCAACAAGTAGGGTGCCTTGCCATGCACACGGCTCAGGTTTGAACCCCAGCATTACGCAAAAATACTATTGATGATGGAGGGAGATCTGTAGGTGTGGTGTTTCTCCCTCTCTTTGACCGTCTTTATCTCTATGTGAATGACAAAGTGGCCCAGAGTGGCTAACTCATGCATGTGTGAGTTCCTAGTTACACACACACACACACACACACACACACACACACACACACACACACAAAAGTTATATTTGGGATGCTAAAATAACTCACTTGGATAATATAATTCTTTGCTATGTGTGCAACTCAAGTTTAAGTCCACCCTTCATCATATTGAAGGAAAATTTGGTGCTCTATTTATCTACATATCTATCTACCTACCTACTTACCTATCAATCTATCTATCATCTACCTACATATATATATATATACACACATATGTGTGTGTGTGTGTGTCTGTCCATCATCTATTCATCTTATCTATCTCTAAAAGCTACACAAGATTGGAGAAAAGTGGAGCAAACTAAGGGGAGTATTACAAAAGAAAGCTAAATGCTTTGGTAGTGATTTCAACCATTCAGAAGAAGATAAGGAATTGAATTGGTGCCAGTGGATTGACGGCTGTCTGGTTGTGAAGGAAATTTTGGAAGACAAAGACTTCCTGTATGGCCAGAAACAACCTTAATTTCAACATGATACCCCCCACCATGAGAAACTCTGAAATGATCATTCAGTAAAGGTGTCTAATGATGAAGCAATAAATAAGAAGCTACAGATTGTTTCTGGAGTCTAATACTAACTGTAACCCACGGAACTCAAACCAACCCTTGAGCTCACTCTGTATCAGCTTGCTAGGTGTGCCACAAATGGGGTCACTTCAACAACAGAAATTGATTGATTGGTTTATAGTTTGAGAGTCTGGAAGTCCAAAATCAAGGTTTTGGCAGGGTTTGGTTCCTTCTGATTTCTGGGAGAAAAAGTCCCATGCCTTTTGTTGAACTTCCAGTGTTTGCTGGCAGTCTTTGGGGTTCTCTTGTAAAAGCATTTCTTCCCTTCTCCATTTTCTGCCTCAATCTTCATGTGATAATCACTGTAGTGTGTGTGTGTGTCTGTGTGTGTGTGTGTGTGTGTCTTGCTGGCCAATTTGCTCCTTTTTATAAGTATACTAATCATAAGAGATTGAGCTCACCATTATGACTTCATCTTACTGATCATATCCGTAAAGATGCTTCTTTGCCCCCAAAATAAGGGAATATTCAGGCTGGAGAAGGGGCTTAGCAGATAGAACATAGGACTTGAGTGTATGAGGCTCCAAGTTCAATCCCCTGGACCTTATGTGCATGGGTTGAGTGCTTCTGCTGCTGCTGCTGCTGGTGGTGGTGGCTGTGTCTCCTCCATTTTCATCTCCTACTCTTTCACCTTCTTCTTCTCCTCTTCTTCCTCCTCCTCCTTCTCTTCTTCTTCTTCTTCTTCTTCTTCTTCTTCTTCTTTCCTCCATCTCTCTCTCTCTCTCTCTCTCTCTTTCTCCTGCCTCATGATCCGAAAAGAGTCAGTTTGAAGTGGTAAAACCCCAAGATGACAAAAAAAAAAAAAAAAGAAAGAAAGAAAGAAAGAAAGAAAGAAACCTTCAATTTAACTTCATCCAAAGATGTAAATACATTCAAAAGGTTGTGCAAATTTCACATCACTTACATCCACCATAATCTTGCCTAGGTCAATATGCTTTGTGTTTTAGACAAAAGTCATAGGACATTAGATGTAAACTCTTTATTTGGGACTCATACAATAAAACAGAACTGAGTATGTATTTCCTTTCATCATCCACAAAAAATTCAAATCCACAGACAGCAAGATCCTTATATTGAAATCATTATCAAAATATGATTCTGAATACCAAATCTTATCTGTAAAGACATCCTTATCCAGGAGATGGAGCTTAATCTCTCCACTCTGTTGAGTGTGGACTAGAAACAGGAATTCACTTTCAGTGAAAGAAGGAAATAGTAACTTTACAGAATAGAAAGCTGGTGACCATGGCCTTGATCAGTTGACCACGTTGACATCACCAGAGGGGTGCATATGGACGTCATGTGGTCTCTGATGTTTGGTACTGAGGAAGGCATTTCTTCTCTGTGGTTTCCTATACCCACAAACCCCATAAACACATGACCAGTGCTAATCATGAAGAGAACATTGGGTAAATTCAAATTACAAAATATTCTGTAACTTATCTGATCTGAAAATAGTTCTGACACTGAAAAGCAAGAGTGAGAAACTATCACAGGCCAAAGGAAGATAAGAAGACATGGCCAGAGCAATGTGGTGCCAGGCAGGGAGTCCTAAGAGAGAATGGGGACAGCAGGGAAAGAAATCTAGATATGGTTTATAGCTTATATGTGTTCTATTTGGTTTTTCAGAGCTGGGATCTCATTCAAGTGCAATTCTAGTGTTCTAGATTGCTTCTTCATTTGGAGAGAGAGACATAGTAGAGACATCACAGTACCAGGGCTTCTGATGTCATTGCACTTCCCATATGGTACAGGAGAGTTCTTTTTTAAATACATTTATTAGTGATTTAATATTGATTTATAAAATTATGAGGTAACAGAGGTATAATTCCACACCATTCCCACCACCAGAGTTCCATATCCCTGTTTCTGCCGGAAACGGCAGTGGTTCTTTCAAGGTCACAGATACAGGTTGACTACTATATATATTTGCCCTTTTTTTTTCCTGTGGTCCTGCTTTCTCTTCCTTTCTAAGTCACACCTATACCTATTGTTACTTCTGAGTGTCCTTGCTTTTTTCCTTTTCTCTCTCTGGGTCTTAACTGAATTGTAATACAGAGCCCTCTGGTCATCTTCCCCTAACATTTCTCCCCCTCTGAGAGTATGGACCAAAATTCTTTATGGGGTACTGAAGGTAGGATTTCTGGCTTCTGTAATTGCTTGTCTGCTGGGTATAGATGTTGGCAGGTTGATCCATACCCCCAGCCTGTTTCTATATTTCCCAAGAGGGGTAGGGCTCTGAAGAGATGAGATCCTAGGACACGTTGGTGATGTCATCTTGGTGTGGAAGTTCTAACCTGAACTCATGGCAAGATGCACTTTACACAGTGAGCTCCCTCTGTGGCTGTGGTCTGTACTTTAGTTTGTAAGAAAGAAATGAGTTGATTCCTTACCTCTGACAATGCAGTGTGGTTATGAAAGGCAACAAAGGGGACAACTGATGCAGAGGGGATATACAGGACGCTGTTGTTTTTCTAACTTTTCTGTATACCTAAGACCATCCCAAAATTAACAGTTTACTATAAAATGTACATGAATGGATACATATGCCTCTATGGGACAGATTATCTAGTCTGTTTTCACAGCATCCACAGTTTCACGGTATTCACAGATACAGAGTCCTCTTTCAGTATCTGTACATATTGGAGAATCTTAAATACAATACTTCAAATTTGAACAAAAAGGAACTGAATGCTATTATACATTTGCCTTAACAAGATTTAAAAGCAGCGTACCTGGCTGAGCATGCGCACTACCAAGTGCAAGGACCAGGTGGAAGCCCCTGCTCCCCATCTGCCAAGGACGGACACTTCCTGAGTGGTGGAGCAAGCCTGCAGGTGTCTGTATCTCTCTATATATATATCTCCCCCCTCAAACAAAGAAAAAGAAAAAAGAAAGAGAGAGAGAGGAAGAGAGGGAGGAAGAAAGAAAGAGAAAGGAAGAAAAGGGAGGGCCACCAACAGTGGTGGTGGATTTGCAATGTCAGCATTGAGCCCCAGTGATAATCCTGATGGTAATTTTTAAAAAAGAAGGGAGTTGGGCTGTAGCGCAGCGGGTTAAGCGCACGTGGCGAGAAACGCAAGGACCGGTATAAGGATCCCGGTTCCAGCCCTCAGCTCCCCACCTGCAGGGGAGTCGCTTCACAAGCGGCGAAGCAGGTCTGCAGGTGTCTATATTTCCCCCTCTCTATCTTCCCCTCCTCTCTTGATTTCTCTCTGTCCTATCCAACGACATCAGTAAAAACTACAAAAATAGAACAAGGGCAACAAAAGGGAATAAATAAATATTTTTTAATAGTTCAATCTTTTAAAATATTTTTTTATTTTATTTATTCCCTTTTGTTGCCCTTGTTGTTTTATTGTTGTAGTTATTATTGTTGTTGTCGTTGTTGTTGGATAGGACAGAGAGAAACGAAGAGAGGAGGGGAAGACAGAGAGGGGGAGAGAAAGATAGACACCTGCAGACCTGCTTCACCGCCTGTGAAGCGACTCCCCTGCAGGTGGGGAGCCGGGGTTCGAACCGGGATCCTTATGCCGGTCCTTGTGCTTTGCGCCACCTGCGCTTAACCCGCTGCGCTACAACCCGACTCCCAAATAAATATTTTTTAAAAGACTTGAAAGTAGTGTGGCAAGAGAGCTCACCTGAAAAGTACACCTGATTTTCATGCATTTGACCCTAGCTCAAGTCCTGTCTTTATTTCATTGGGGGAATCTTCTATTATAAGGTTTCTCCGCTCTCTGTCTCTTTCTCTCTCTCTCTCTCTCTCTCTCTCTCTCTCTCTCTCTCTGTGTGTGTGTGTGTGTGTGTGTGTGTGTGTGTGTGTCTCCCCACCCCACCCCCAAGAGTAGTGAAGTCCCTGTCTGCCATGATAAATGAAAAAGCTTTAATAATTTTCTTCCCTTGAACGTTAAAGGCTCAAAAATCATGCCAAGCAGGGATTTTCATGACGCAAAAGATACAGCTCATCTCTGACCATAAAGCCACACTCATATTCAGAGATCATTCAAACACTGTTTTCTAGGGGGTGCAAATGGTACACATCCTGAACCAAACAGAAACATGCTTATGGGTTTTTAAGCTCAGTTTCCTTCCCAGAAATTGAGCGAATCTCAGCTTATCATTAAATAAGCCTCATGTTTGGAAGCAAAGAGATACATGACTGTTGGGATGTGTTTGACCCTGGATCTCCATTTTCTCATAGTCCATCAGAAAAACAATTGAATGTTCCAGCTCAATTCTGATTAGAATCAGAACATTTTGTTTACACATATATGAGGAACACTAGAAAAGAATAAATTTTTTAAAAAATTAGGTATCCACAGAAAAGTAGTCACATTAAAACAAAAAATCTATTGAAGTATGCCACTCGGACCAGAGAGGAAAAACTTTTTTTTTTAGTGTTGAAAAAGTATTGACCCCTTTTTCCAGCCATGGCATCATCTCCCCAGACAATAACTTGGGTCTACCTGCATATCAGATGGCAGGCTCAGAAAAAAAAAAAAAAAAACTAGTATAGCCATGGGCCCTTTGGAATAGAAGTAAAATCGGCCTACTAGCTATCTACAAAATGACAGCCTCCAAATCTTCATCTGAACTATTCCAGCCTTTAGGTTCATGATTAGTCAACAATTTGTTTGGCTTTATATGTTAACTCTGCTTTCAGCCACCAGGTTCCAGATGCTACCATGATGCCAATCAGACTTTTCTGGGCAGACAACCCCACCAATATGTCCTGGAGTCCCACTTCCCCAGAGCTCTACCCCACTAGAGAAAGAGAGAGACAGGCTGGGAGTATGGATCAACCTGACAACACCCATGTTCATCAATGAAGCAATTACAGAAGCCAGACCTTCCACCTTCTGCATCCCACAATAACCTGGGTTTCATACTTCCAGAGGGTTAAAGAATAGAAAAGCTATCAGGGGAGGGGATGGGACAAGGAGTCTGGTGGTGGGAACTGTGTGGAGTTGTACCCCTCTTATCCTATGGTTTTTGTCAGTGTTTCCTTTTTATAAATAAAATTTAAATAATAATAATAAAGTATTGAAAAGGGGGCCAGGTGGTGGCTCACCTGGTTGAACTCACATGTTACAATATTCAAGGACCCAGGTTAGAACCCCCAGTCCATACTTGCACTGGGTAAGCTTTGCTAGTGGTTAAGCAGTGCTGCAGGTCTCTCTCTCTCTCTCTCTCTCTCTCTCTCTCACACACACACACACACACACACAAACACACACACACACACACACACACAAACACACACACACACACATACACACACACCCTTTCCTCTTGATTTCTGGCTGTCTATATCCAGTAAATAAAGATTTAAAAAAGATTTTATAACAAATAAAAAAGTATTGACAAGAAGAATTCTGCTGCGAAGAATTCACCCTATGGCATATACCATGCAACAAACAACCTTCTTATTTCATTGAGGTCATGGCGGTAAGTGCTTTTGGTGAATCACCTTTCTTCTAGCCATGTGTCACCAAAACATACCCCCCACCAGAGCCTCATTCTCCCTTCCCCTGAATCTACTGAGTCACTTCCTACTCCTCTCCCCGCTCTGCCTACGGTAGCCTCAGTTCTGCTTTAAGGTTTAGGTAGGTTTTCATCTTCTTTCCCTTATTTACGTCCATTGAATGAGAGCGTCCAGCTTTTTCACTTTCTCCTGACTTATTTCAGTTAGCAGGGCCATTTCTAGCTCCATCCATGCTGTAAACAGAAGCCAGATCTTGTCCTCTCTCCACCCAGATAGTTGACGACTGTGTCTCTGTAGCACAGTGTGTCTTCTTGATCCACTCATCTGTTTCTTGGTTTGGACACCTAGGCTGTTTCCATATATGAACGACTGCAGATGGCATTGCAGTGAGTAGAGGTGTTCGCAAATGCATCTCTGCGGATCAGGAGTTTTGGGTTATTCAGATATATACCTAGGAGAGGAATTTCCAGAATGCATTTTGGTATTTTGAGAAATTCCCAAACTGTTCTTCAACAGGGTCAAACCAGCTGGCGCTCCCACCACTAGCTGAGAAGTCTCCTGCTCCACACTCTCACCTGCACTTGTTTTTGTCCTTGTTAATGTGGGTCATTCTCCCGGGTATGTAAAAAACCCTTTCAGCCATTCCAGCCTTTCCCAACCTTAACATCCATATAAAACCTTGAGACTGGTTCCTCCTGCCTAGGTCATCATCTGCATGTTCAAAAAAAAAAGTAGAAAGAAGCCCCCGCTCTTTCTCCCACCAGCGACAGTTAACATAGGTACCTAAGTAAATACTTCTGACCAGACCACAAATAATGGAGACTGTGTTTCTTCATGTCTCATCAACTTTCCAAATAGAATAGCTCACACTTCAGATTCCCTGAAATATCTTCTGTGCTTCTCCTTCTATACGATCAGCTGGTGATCAAGTATCAGAAAGCAAGATCCTCCTACATAACTCCTTGCTCCCAAGATGTCACCAGAGATGCTTCTACACACATTTCTAAGTATCTACCCAAATCACCAGGACCAACACAACCAACACGTTTAACAGGGTCCAGTTATTCAATATTATTACATTCAATCCCTCCCCACCAACCTTCCAACAAACAATTATTTATTGAGCATTGGATATGTTTGAGATTCTATTAAGAATGCAATTCTATTGGTGTATTGCACCAAAGTAAAAGACTGGGGTGGGTGGGGGGGGGAAATACAGGTCCAAGAAGGATGACAGAGGACCTAGTGGGGGTTGTATTGTTATATGGAAAACTGAGAGATGTTATGCATGTACAAACTATTATATTTACTGTCGAATGTAAAACATTAATTCCCCAATAAAGACTTTTTTTTTAAAAGAATGCAGTTCTAACATATCAGTTACAAAAACTGTCAACTCAGGTTCATAAAATCATGTTATTTGCTGGTTTAAAAAATACAGTTCCAAAGGATAGTGCATTAGTTTTTCACAAGCCCAGCCCCCACTACATTTAGTGCTGTAGTGTCTCTCCCCCTTCTTTCTCTACATGTCTGTTTCTGTTTCTATACCTGAAAAGGTCATCCCAGAGAAATGAAGCACTGGAAGTGATTTAAAAAAGAAAGAAAGAAAGAAAGAAAGAAAGAAAGAAAGAAAGAAAGAAAGAAAGAAAGAAAACAGAAAAAAATCATGTTACTTATCAAAATCCCCCTAGGGACTCCAATAAGTAAAATAATACCCCTCACCTGAATATACCCATGTCCTAAATATAGAAACTGTAAGTGTTTTAGGTTACATGGCAAGGGAGAATTATAGTAGCAAGTGAAATTAAGTTGTTAATCAGCCAAATTAAAGAGGCTGTGATGAATTGGCCAGGTGAGTCCAATGCGATCATAGGCAGCCTTAAAAGATAGAAGGAAGGCAGGAGGGCTAAAACCAGAGAGACTTAATCCAGCATAATCCTTCAAACTCAACCCAACATGACACAGAGAAGATGACTTCTTTATTCTTAATAGCTAAGTAGCATTCACTGTGTATATCTACCACAACTTTCTTAGTTACTTATCTGTTGTTGGTAAGAAATATGGATTTCTTTCATGTTTAGGTGATTACAAATTGTACCCCCAATCAAATGACAAAAGAAAGAAAAAAAAAAGCAGACTTCTGTTTGAGACAAACTAAAATGATTACTACTGCCTTGAAAAATGGAGGAAGAGGCCACAAGCCAAGGAGTCCTAGAAAACCCTAGAAGCTGGATCAGGCAAGAAAATTATTTATCTGCTAGAACTTTCAGACATAAGCAAACCCTGAGGACATCTAGATTTTAACCCAGTGAGAACCACTCTGGACTTCTAACCTTCAAAGCTCAAAGGCAGTATGCTTAAATGTTGAGTTGCTTTAAGGCCCTGTGTCTGCAATAGTTTGACAAAGGAAGAGAGAAAGAAAGGAAGAAAGAAAGAAAGAGAAAAAGAAAGAAAGAAAGAAAGAAAGAAAGAAAGAAAGAAAGAAGAAATAGAAAATGTATAGAGATTGAAATCATCATTTTATTTTGTTTCACTGCATTCTTTTCTCTACTGTTTTTCTGTTTTACTGGATATGATCGAAAGAAAATGAGAGAGGAGGGGAAGATAGAGAAAGAGAGAGAGAGAGAGAGAGGCTGATCTACAGACCCGCTTTGGTGCTTATGAGTCATCCTCCCTGCCAGTGGGGAACCAGGAGCTCAGACTCTGATCCTTGTATGGATCCTTGTGCTTTGTACTATGTGCACTTAACTGGGTGCACCACCACCCAGCCCCCTCAATTTATTTCTTTTATAAAAAATGAGTTTAATTTTATGGCAGTACCAGGATTGAACCTAGGGCCTCAGGCAAGCAAATCCTTTGTTCTAACACTGAGCTCTCTCCCCAGTCTTCACCCTTTCTTTTATCATGCTACAGGAGAGGTCAAGGTGGAACCAAGACAGAGCCATATAACCCACACTTAGACTGAAAATGAAGGCTGAAAAGGACATAGGAAGCAGGGAGTTCCACCAAGTTGCAAATGCTACCATGATGCCAACCTGACTTCACGGAATGGATGACCTCACTGATGTACCCTGAAACCCCACCTCCCCAGGCCCCTGCCCCACTGGGGAAGAATAGAAACAGGTTGGGAACATAGATTGGCCTGCCAACACCCATATCCAGTGGAGAAGCAATTACAGAAGCCTTCTGCACCCCATAATATTCCTGGGTCCATGCTCCCAGAAGGATAAAGAACATGAAAGTTTCCAATAGAGGGAATGGGATACCCAACACTGGTGGTAGGAACTGTGTGGAATTCAGTTATGCCTCTCTTATTCTATGGTCTTGTTGATCATTATTTTTTTATTTATTTATTTATTTTATTTAAGAAAGGATTAATTAACAAAACCATAGGGTAGGAGGGGTACAACTCCACACAATTCCCACCGCCCAATCTCCATATCCCACCCCCTCCCCCGATAGCTTTCCCATTCTCTATCCCTCTGGGAGCATGGACCCAGGGTCATTGAGGGTTGCAGAAGGTAGAAGGTCTGGCTTCTGTAATTGCTTCCTCGCTGAACATGGGCGTTGACTGGTCGGTCCATACTCCCAGTCTGCCGCTCTCTTTCCCTAGTAGGATGGGTCTCTGGGGAAGCTGAGCTCCAGGACACATTGGTGGTGTCTTCAATCCAGGGAAGTCTGGCCGGCATCCTGATGACACCTGGAACCTGGTGACTGAAAAGAAAGTTAACATACAAAGCCAAACAAATTGTTGAGCAATCATGGACCCAAAGCTTGGAAAAGTGGAGAGGAAGTATTAGGGAGGTACTCACTGCTAACTCTAGTATACTTCTGCTTTCTTACTTTGGCGCCATACTCCAAACTCAGTCAATTTCTGCTTTGCGTTTCTTGTTGATCATTATTAAGTCAATAATAATAATAATAATAATATCTAGAACCTCTCACAAGCCACTTTTACACCCTCTCCCCAGCCCTCGAATGAAAGCATGTAAATTCACAATAATAATACCCATTCCAAGAGCCAGTCCTGGTGAAGGAGTAAGGAGTGGTAAAGACAGTGCTTTCACCTATTGCTTATTGTGATTTGATCTTATCTGTGGGCACAAATTACAAAGACAACCTAACTCATCTAAATTCCACGAGCTTTAGAAATGGACCTAGTTCTTCCGATCTGGGCCTCTGCAACTCTGTCTGTGTGACAAGATCATGTTCACTTTGCAGTGAAGCCTGGTCGACAATATCCTAGTAGACTAGTGGAGCCAGGTCAGGATTAAAGTGGTTCTCTAACGCCTTTCCTACTGGAACTAAATCTAGGTCCTCTTTGCTATAGAAACACAGGAGTCTGAAGAGGAAGAAGGGGAAGAGGTATTCCCTCTGGGACCAGGAGAAAAGCTCTGGGCAATGAGTAAAAGGATACTAACCCTGAGTACCAGCCCTGGGAAGAAAGAGTTGATAAAAATCCTGGGCTTTTAAAGTCCCTGAATCCAGTTACCCAGCTGTGCTTCCTCTTCCTGCTATTACTCATATATGACAGTTGGCGTTAACAACCAGCCACACTTAATGTGACTTAATGTGACTGCAATCTTTCTTTGAAGGAAAAAATATATGTGAATCAGAAAAATACCTAGTGAGAAATAAACCAAATTCGAGTATGGCTGCTATAAAGTTTCTGGTACCATTTTACATTTTTTTAAATTTAATTAATTAATTATTGGATAGAGACAGAGAGAAATTAAAAGGGGAGGGGAAAGAGACAGAAATACACCTGCAGCCCTGCTTCATCATTCGTGAAGCTTTCCCCCTGCAAATGGGGACTGGGGGCTTGAACCTGAGTCCCTGTGCACTGTAATGTGAGCACTTAACCAAGAGCACCATTGCCTGGCCCCCATTTTACATTTTTGACAGCACGTATTCCTGGGATAATGGCTAGGAGATTAATGTTTCTCTTTTTATTTTATTTTATTTATTCTATTTTATTAATTAGATAGAGACAGAGAGAAATTGAAAGTGGAGGGAGAGATAGAGAGGGAGAGACAGAGAGACACCTACAGCCCAGCTTCACTTCACCACTCATGAAGATTTCCCCCTGCAGGTGGGGAACAGCGCCTTGAACCCTGGTCCTCATGCACTGTAATGTGTGCACTTAACCAGGTACGCCACCGCCTGGCCCCGAGATTAATATTTATCAATGGTATATATTTATGGTCCTTTCTTGATCCCTACCCTCATAAATACAGCAAACTAAGGGCACTGTTTTACCATAAAGTGTTATACATGTGGTATTCTGCTTTCTTGAATTCTTCTTTTTCTTATTAGTGATTTAATAATGATTAACAAGATTGTAAGCTAAGCGGGGTACAATTCCATATAATTCACACCACCAGAGTTCCATATCCTATCCCTTCCATTGGAAGCTTCCCTATTCTTTATTCCTCTAGGAGTATGGACCAAAGATCTCTATGGGATGCAGATGGTGGAAGTCTGGCTTACCTAAAATAGACTTCCTAGCATCTTCCAACATGAAGACTCCAAATTTCATTGCTATACTCTTACCTTTAAGTTCCTGGTTATTAAACAATTTGTTCTGCTTTGTATCTTAGTACTTTTCAGTCACCAAGTTTCAGATGCTGCCATGACACCAACCTGACTTCCCTGGGCAGATGACCTCACCAAGGTGTCCTGGAACCCCACCTCTCCAGAGCCCTGCCCCACTAGGGAAAAAAAAAAAAAAAAAAAAAAGCTGGGAGTATGAATTGACCTGCCAGCATCCATGTACACCGAAGAAGCCATTACAGAAGCCAGACCTTCCACCTTCTTGAATTATTAATCACTATGTGGAGATGCAAAGCAAAAGCAGTTCATTACTCTTTGGTATTCAGTTAACCTGTTTGTGCTTTGTAGGCTTATTTTGCAAATTGAGACTGCAGCTGGACCAGGTACACATTCCTCGGGCCATTATTGCTTCCTCATTGTGCAGTTAACCAACTAGGGTGACCAGCTTACCAGTATCCCATAATCATTCCATTGGTATAATTACAGGTTCTCCAGTTTCATTTTAAAATAGCTTGACAGTGGAAGTAGAAACTCAACAGCTCTGGCCAGTTCTCTAGTGCCTTGTGCTTACACAACTGAATTCAATCTTCTTTTTGCCCTACAATGATTAATCACTTTCAGAATTCTGAAAAACTCTTAGAAATTATTTCATATTAGTTCAATGTGCTTGTCATTGTATTGAAAAAGAAGAAGAAGGAGAAGGAGAAGAAGGAAAGAAATGGAGAGAGGAAGAAGAAAAGAAAGAAAGAAAGAAAGAAAGAAAGAAAGAAAGAAAGAAAGAAAGAGAGAGAGAACCCCCACCCAGTAATTAGCATTCATGATTCATTCCCCCAGAACAGACTAACAAAAGAAAAATACTAGTCGACTTTGCAGGAGATTCAAATTGCTGTTCTGTAATTATTAAGGTAGTTATTACAGGTTAATTGAATATCATTTGATTATACAAAGGAACACTTGCTGAGTCTTTTCAGAGTACAGGATTCAATTTGGCAAGGAGCTAGCTATTCAGGTAGCTTTATTTATTTATTTATTTTTAAACTTCCACCTCAATGTCTAATTGTTCTGTCTATGTTCTATGAGCTCAAGTCAGCTACTGCATATCTCTTTAGTGCCTAGTCTATGCTACGTGTATACTTACCTTTCTGAGTGGAAAACCTCATGGAATTGACTGCTCAGTACGCTTTCCTCTAACTTCTGATTCCCATCTGAATGTAAGATCTCACACTAGCCAGAAGTCACACATTGCTTTGTGCTGGTGTCCACCATGTGTTCAGATCCTGGACATACCATGAGATACGTCTGTCAACCAAGTTCCTGAGAAACATCTTTGACTTCCTGTGGGGAGCTTTTCTTCTGTGAGTGCTAAAAATCACTCCAGCTCTGGGCTGCATTAAGCAAGGCAGATAGTGACAGGAAGTACAGAACTTCCTAAACATACATCTTGGCACCTGTTCTACTGTCGGCTCAACCTAATGTATGGTCATTTTATTTAAAAGCCCTTCTGGCAACTTCTTCTACATTTAAACAGTTTTCTCTGTCTCCTGCCTAATCAATTCTTTCTCTGTGTTTATTCAACAGCATTCCAACATCTTCTATGGGAAACTACTGGGAACTAACCAATACTTCTTAATTTATTTGTTTATTTATTTATTTTGGATAGAGTCAGAGAGAAAGGGGAAGGAGAGAGGAAGAGAGAAAGAGAAACACCTGGAGCATGGCTTCATCACTGTGAAGCTCAGGAAAGGAGTTGATTGGCTTCACCTAGCCTATACTCCAATCGGTCAGTGACGAACAGTAGTAGTACATGGTAGCAATACAATTTCCCAGTCTTCGCCTACTCATTAAAAAAGGAGTTCAGGCAGCATTTGCTTCCCAATGGTTGGTTTTTCACCCATAAATGGTTCTATTACAGTAATGAATGCATCAAATACATAAATAAATACAATATTAATTTTAAAAAATGGTGGGCACATTTTCTTATTGATACAGAGAAAGAGTGATTCTCAAAATAACCCCAATAGGTGTCAGGCATGAATAGTCACAGTACCAATGACATTTGCGTGCCTCCTTCACCACAGTGAACAAGTAAGAGAGAATGTAAGTAAAACAGAAATCATTTTTATAGACTCATCTTGGAAGTGACAGCTGTTAATATTTTGTTAGTTTTCTGTTCAGAGAATCAAGTCACTACTTCCAGTGAGTTGCATTTACAGCAAAATTTAAAAAATAATAATAATAACCAAAAAAACCCACCTGGATGTAGCTTGTTATATACAGCTGGAAGCGTTCAATCCCTGGCAGCACATGTACCAGAGCGATGTCTGGTTCTTTCTCTCTCTCCTCCTATCTTTCTCATGAATAAATAAATTCTCTAAAAAAACTTTAGTGATCATGACAAAACCAAGTCTGAGAACATATGAATTTGCACATTTCTAAATACTGATAGTGACAGATTGAAGGGATGAACTTTTCTTACCATTTTGTTGTGGTGTTGCAAAATGAATCATCAAGAGTCTTTACCATGTGTTGTTAAATGGGCTTTACCTATTTAAAAAATTAATAAGCATATTAAGGGTGTGTTTGAACTCTGTCTGCTTCAGAGTATGTCACATGCAAAGGGATTTTTGACAAGAAGAGTGCACATCTCCCCAAGTCCATCTTCTGTCACAGAGTTTGATCCTTTAGAAGTTGGATCATAAAAGATAGTGTCTGGGGGCCAGGTGATGGCACACATGTTGCAATGCACAAGGACCCATGTTCAAGCCCCCGGTCCCTACCTACAAGGGGAAAGCTTGCAAGTGGTGAAGCAGTGTTATAGACGTCTCTCTGTTTCTCTCCCTTTTCTATCATCCCCTTCCCTTTCGATTTCTGACTGTCTCTATCCAATAAATAAATAAAGACATTTTTAAAACAAGATAGTGTCTGTGTCTTTTGGGATGAAATGAATGGGACTGAAGGTGATTATACTTAGTGAAGTGAAGAAGGAAGTGAAGGAAACTACTGGATTGTCTTACTCATATGGAACAAAGAGAATTGAAACACATGAATTTGGAAAAAATAATAATAATAACTAGTCATGGTCAGTCCATTTCTAAGACCTTGGGAGAACTACACTGGAGAGAGATGGGGACACAGAACTGTGGTAATGGGAGTAGTATGGAATTATACCCCTATGATCTTGTAAATCACTAATAAAAAAACTTTAAGACTGTATTTTCAAACAAAAAAAAAAAAAAAAGAAAGAAATTGCATATGGTCATGAAACCAGGAGAGGGCTCTTACTGAAGACCAAAACACAAGCTGCCTACAGGAAACTGGGAAGCATAAAGAAATACCCTGAGATGGCTGCTCTTAGAGGAAAAGGCAGACTTCCACCATTATCCTGAGAAGAAAGCAGTGACTCAGGTTCAGGTTGAGGTGGATGTTGTTACAGGTAGCAACCACTGTAGGACTTGGTACAGTAATATATAATCTGTGAAATGCTGGAATGTCCTGCATGTACAATTTCAAAACTCTCGAGTCAATGATTTTTTTTTCTAGAGACAGAGAGAAAGAGACAGACAGAAGGAGAAAATTAACAGCACTAGAGTTTTTTCCCCAGTGTAATGGTGATGCCAGGGCTCACACCAGGGTTTTGCATAACAAGGTGTATACCCATCAAGGTGAGCTATCTTCTGCTTCTACTACTATATTTTGTGAGGGGATGAGAGCTTTCACTAAAGGAGATGATATGTTGCCTTAGGGACAAGAGGGGAGAAGAAGGAGACAACTTTAACCAATGGGTTATAATGTTTTAAAGAAACCAGAACTATTAGCCAAGTTCAAGGTGAGTATAGAAATTATCAAGCCAGCTGGACTGTATGATTTTTTTCCCCACCAACTTTCAGCTGCTAGAGTACTTTAGCTCAGAGAATGCTGCAAGAATGTGGCCCACTCTAGAGTAAAAAGAAAAAAAATCCTTTATCCACATGAGTAACAACAAAATATACTGTTGTGAATTAAACTCATTTTTCTACTTTCCTCCTCCTTCAAACCCACCCTGCCAAGCAGGTGTTTTTCTACCAGGCAGGCCAGTAGATGAAGTAGCCTGGGGTGTCAGCTTTGATTCAGCCCTGCTAAATCTGCAGTGTATGCTAAAACCCTGCTCTTTTCTTTCTGCATCATTATGGCCACTCAGTGGACTAAACCTTCCAGGGATTGAAAGAAGAACTGTAACTTGTAAAAAGACCCAGGGGTCCTGTCTGTGCATCTCAAGATAATTATTGATAACAATGGAAACACTGTTAGATCGTCTGCTCTGAAGTTGCTTCACTCTAACATGTCTTGATAGGAAACATAAATAATCTATGGACTAATAAACTCTGGTACATAGGTTTTGTTGTTGTTGTTTGTTTTTGTAATCACGAAGATTTCACTACTCTAAACCAATTTTTTTTCAAGTATAAAGACACAGATAGACAGATGGTGCCAGGGAAAGGGAGAGACAGCACAGCACTGAAGTATCACCCAGTGCAATGGGGGTTCGAACCTGGGTTGTGTGCATGAGAAAGAAAACATGTTCCCGGGGGGTTCCCGGAAGATGGCGGACTGAGAAGCTGCTAGTGGCGTGAGCTCTGATCACATCTCCTGGAAACGGTAGGATTTTCTGCCTTTAGCAGGCCAGTCAATAAGGGGTCCTAGTGGTGACACCAAGGAGGTGACTATGACTTAATTTGGGTTAAGAATTAGAGTAAAGGTGGCACGGACTAGTGGGCAGCTGCTCCAGACTTCCCAGGCGGCGGCAGGCAAGGTGGGTGCGCCGGGCACTGTCCTCTCCCCGGGAAGACGGCTCCTCCGCCAGTTGCAGAGCGCTGCTGGGCGACCGGCAGAGGACCGGGAGGGAGCACTGTAGCTCGGGGGCTTTCTCTTGGGAGTCTCCGGGGACCACCGTGACCCTGAGGGCGGATCCGAAGACTTCTTGAGTATAGCTCTCATTGGATAAAAGGACTTGGAGCTAGTTTTCATTTTCGAGGATTCCTTTAAAAAAGTCTGGAGGGGGGGGTTTCCCGGAAGATGGCGGACTGAGAAGCTGCTAGCGGCTGAGCTCCAACCACATCTCCTGGAAACAGTAGAATTTTCTGCCTTTAGCAGGCCAGCCAATAAGGGGTCCTAGCGGTTACACCAAGGAGGTGACTATAACTTAATTTGGGTTAAGAATTAGAGTAGGGAAAAAAGGGGAAAAAAATTTTTTTTTCTTCCTTTTAATTTTCAAGCATACCTCCTTCCCGCCCCCCCCCATAAGCAGTCCCTGGGGACCAGATCCTAGCAGGATCCCCCACACCACCAAACAGGGTTCTTTTTTGAATTCACTTATACAGATTTGGGAATTTCTTTCACTGCTCTTTAATTACAACTCTTTTTCTTATCTTCTCCCTTTTCTCTCTCTTGTCTCTCTCACTCTCTCTTTTTATTTTTAATCTTGTCATACACTTTTTCCTTCTTCTTTGCCTTTCTGAATTTGTGAATTATTTTGGGGAAGAAATCTGACTCAGAGTGGACTATCTATGTGTGTATCTTTGCTCTAGTTCCCTTTCCCCTCTGGTTACCCCTAAAATATACAGTGGATAGTCGATTTGCATAACTGTCTATTCTTGCTATCCTTTCTTTCTTTTCTCTTTCTTCACTGGGATTTGGTTACTATTTTTTCACGGACTGGAGAAATTGTTTGGCTAACTGGTAACGATTAAACTACTTCAATACTTACTTCAGTTGCTACTGTAATTCCTGAGGTTGGTGAGTGAAATTGTCATAAAGGTATTTAGTACAGTGTTACTTGTACTCAAGACACAACAACTGAGGAACAACAGAGCATAAAAAAAAAAGAAACACATAAATCAAAAAAATGGGTAGATCAAAAACAAAACTGCTACTCCAATGAATGAAGACAAGAGCCCAGAAGAAACTACAAATCAGCCAGAAGTAACCATAGATAAGAAAAGTATGCAAGCAATAATAAACTTATTAATCACAGAAATGAAAACAACATTGGAGGAAAGGAATGGCAGTATTAGGGAAACAACAGTTGAGACCCCCAAGGAAAATACTGATTATCTTGAGGCAATTAGAGAACTGAAAGCTGAAATAGCTGTAATGAAGAAATAAGCTGAGGCAAGGGAAATCAGACTAACAGAAGCAGAAAACAGAATTAGTCAGACAGAGGATGAGTTAGAGAAAACAAAGAAAGAGGTGAAAGAGCTTAAAAAGAGATTGAGAGACACTGAAAACAACAACAGAGACATATGGGATGATCTCAAAAGAAGTAACATTCATATAATTGACCTGCCAGAAGAAGAAAGAGAGGAAGGGGAAGCAAACATTCTAGAGGAAATAATAGAATAAAACTTCCCAGACCTGAATAACAGAAAGGATATCAAGATTCAAGAGGCCCAGAGAGTACCAAACAGAATCAACCCAGACCTGAAGACACCAAGACACGTCATAGTCACAATGAGAAGAAGTAAGGATAAAGAAAGGATCCTAAAGGCTGCAAGAGAGAAACAAAAAGTCACATACAAGGGAAAACCCATAAGATTATCTGCAGACTTCTCCACTCAAACTCTAAAAGCCAAAAGGGAGTGGCAAGATATCTATCAGGCCCTGAATGAAAAAGGGTTTCCACCAAGCATAATATATCCTGCTAGACTTGCATTCAAACTAGATGGAGGGATCAAAACCTTCTTAGATAAACAACAGTTAAAGGAGGCAACCACCACCAAGCCGGCCCTGAAAGAGGTTCTAAAAGACCTCTTATAAACAAGAACATCACTATAATACTTGCAATATATCAGAGCAAACAAATTTTTTTAGAAAAATGGCACTACAATACATTAAATCCATAATATCAATAAATGTCAATGGCTTAAACTCACCCATCAAAAGGCACAGGGTGGGGGGATGGATCAGAAAACATAACCCAACCATATGCTGCTTGCAAGAATCCCATCTGTCACAACAAGATAAACACAGACTTAAAGTGAAACGATGGAAAACTATCATACAGGCTAACGGACCACAAAAAAGGGCAGGAACAGCCATTCTCATCTCAGACACGATAGATTTTAAATTAAATAAAGTAATAAAAGATAGGCAAGGACATTACATAATGATTAGAGGATCAATCAGCCAAGAAGACAACAATTATTAACATCTATGCACCCAACGAGGGACCATCTAAATACATTAAGCATCTACTGAAAGAATTTCAAAAATACATCAATAGTAATACAATAATAGTGGGAGACTTCAATACCCCACTTTCACACTTAGACAGACCAACAAAGCAGAGAACCAATAAAGATACAAAAGAATTGAATGAAGAGATCGACAGACTAGACCTCTTGGACATTTTCAGACTCCTCCACTCCGAAAAACTGGAATACACCTTCTTTTCAAATCCACATAACACATACTCAAGGATAGACCACATGTTAGGCCACAAAGACAGCATCAATAAATTCAAGAGCACTGAAATCATCCCAAGTATCTTCTCAGACCACAGTGGAGTAAAACTAACATTTAACAACAAACAGAAAATTATTAAAAGACACAGAATTTGGAAACTAAACAACATGCTCCTTAAGAACCACTGGGTCAGAGACTCACTCAAGCAGGAAATTCAAATGTTCCTGGAAACTAATGAAAATGAAGACACAACCTATCAAAATATTTGGGACACAGCTAAAGCAGTACTGAGAGGGAAACTTATAGCCATACAATCACATATTAAACACCAAGAAGAAGCTCAAATGAACGACCTTACTGCACACCTCAAGGAATTAGAGGAAGAGGAACAAAGGAACCCTAAAGCAACCAGGACAGAAATCACTGAAGTTCGAGCAGAAATAAACAACATCGAAAATAAAAGAACCATACAAAAGATCAATGAAGCCAAATGTTGGTTCTTTGAAAGATTAAACAAAATTGACAAACCCCTAGCCAGACTCACCAAACAAAAAAAGAGAGAAGACTCAAATTAATAGAATTGTAAACGATGGAGGAGATATCACAGCTGACACCACAGAAATCCAGAGAATCCTGCGAAACTTGTATAAAGAACTATATGCCACCAAACTAGAGAATCTGGAAGAAATGTAACAATTCCTAGAAACCTATGCATTTCCAAAACTGAACCAAGAAGAACTACAAAATCTAAATGCACCAATCACAGACAAAGAAATTGAAACCGTTATTAAGAATCTCCCCAACAACAAAAGTCCTGGACCAGATGGCTTCACAAACGAATTCTACAAAACTTTCAGGAAACAGTTAATACCCATACTTCTTAAGCTATTCCATAAGATTGAAGAAACAGGAATACTCCCTTCCACCTTCTATGAAGCCAACATCACCTTGACACCAAAAGCTGATAGGGACAGAACAAAAAAGGAAAACTACAGACCAATATCTCTGATGAACATAGATGCCAAAATATTAAACAAGATCTTGGCCAATCAGATACAGCAACATATCAAAAAGATTGTTCATCATGACCAAGTGGTATTCATCCCAGGAATGCAAGGCTGGTTCAACATCCGTAAGTCAATCAATGTCATTCACCACATCAATAAAAGCAAAGCCAAAAACCACATGATTATCTCAATAGATGCAGAGAAAGCCTTTGACAAAATCCAACACCCGTTCATGCTCAAAACTCTACAAAAAATGGGAATAGATGGGAAATTCCTCAAGATAGTGGAGTCTATATATAGCAAACCTACAGCCAACATCATACTCAATGGACAGAAGCTGAAAGCATTCCCCCTCAGATCGGGAACTAGACAGGGCTGTCCACTGTCACTGTTACTCTTCAACATAGTATTGGAAGTTCTTGCCATAGCAATCAGGCAAGAGAAAGAAATCAAAGGAATACAGATTGGAAGGGAAGAAGTCAAGCTCTCACTATTTGCAGATGATAAGATAGTATACATAGAAAGACCAAAAGAATTCAGTAGAAAATTACTGGAAGTTATTAGGCAATATAGCAAGGTATCAGGCTACAAAATCAATGTACAAAAATCAGTGGCATTTCTTTATGCAAACACTAAATCTGAAGAAGAAGAAGACATCCAGAAATCACTCCCATTTACTGTTTCAGCAAAATCAATCAAATACCTAGGAATAAAGTTGACCAAAGAAGTGAAAGACTTGTATGCTGAAAACTATGAGTTGCTACTCAAGGAAATAGAAACTGATACCAAGAAATGGAAAGATATCCCATGCTCATGGATTGGAAGAATAGATATCATCAAAATGAATATTCTCCCCAGAGGCATATACAAATTTAATGCAATACCCATCAAAGTTCCACCAAGCTTCTTTAAGAGAATAGAACAAACACTACAATCATTTATCTGGAACATGAAAACACCTAGAATTGCCAAAACCATCTTGAGGAAAAGAAACAGAAATGGAGGCATCACACTCCCAGACCTTAAACTATATTATAAAGCCATCATCATCAAAACAGCATGGTACTGTAACAAAAATAGGCACACAGACCAGTGGAACAGAATTGAAAGCCCAGAAGTAAATCCCAACACCTATGGGCATCTAATCTTTGATAAGGGGGCCCAAAGGATTAAATGGAAAAAGGAGGCTCTCTTCAATAAATGGTGCTGGGAAAAC
Organism: Erinaceus europaeus; assembly: GCF_950295315.1. NCBI lineage: Eukaryota > Metazoa > Chordata > Mammalia > Eulipotyphla > Erinaceidae > Erinaceus > Erinaceus europaeus. The sequence continues at coordinate 19,840,293 of NC_080166.1, read as the reverse complement.
TGGGTTGTAACATGCAGAAGAATGAAATTGAACAACTTTATCTCACCAGAAACAAAAATCAACTCCAAATGGATCAAAGACCTAGATGTCAGACCAGAAACAATCAAATACTTAGAGGAAAACATCGGTAAAACACTTTCCCACATACATCTCAAGGACATCTTTGATGAATCAAACCCAATTGCAAGGAAGACTAAAGCAGAAACAAACCAATAGGACTACATCAAATTGAAAAGCTTCGGCACATCCAAAGAAACTATTAAACAAACAGAGAGACCCCTCACAGAATGGGAGAAGATCTTCACATGCCAGACATCAGACAAGAAACTAATCACCAAAATATATAAAGAGCTCAGCAAACTTAGCACCAAAAAAGCAAATGACCCCATCCAAAAATGGGCAGAGAATATGAACAAAACATTCACCTCAGAGGAGATCCAAAAGGCTAACAAACATATGAAAAACTGCACTAGGTCACTGATTGTCAGAGAAATGCAAATTAAGACAACACTAAGATACCACCTCACTCCTGTAAGAATGGCATACATCAAAATGGACAGCAGCAACAAATGCTGGAGAGGATGTGGGGACAGAGGAACCCTTTTACATTGCTGGTGGGAATGTAAATTGGTACAGCCTCTGTGGAGAGCAGTCTGGAAAACTCTCAGAAGGCTAGACATGGACCTTCCATATGATTCAGTAATTCCTCTCCTGGGGTTATACCCCAAGGACTCCATAACACCCAACCAAAAAGAGGTGTGTACTCCTATGTTCATAGCAGTACCATTCATAATAGCTAAAACCTGGAAGCAACCCAGGTGCCCAACAACAGATGAGTGGCTGAGAAAGCTGTGGTATATATACACAATGGAATACTATGCAGCTATCAAGAACAATGAACCCACCTTCTCTGACCCATCTTGGACAGAGCTAGAAGGAATTATGTTAAGTGAGCTAAGTCAGAAAGATAAAGATGAGTATGGGATGATCCCACTCATCAACAGAAGTTGACTAAGAAGATCTGAAAGGGAAACTAAAAGCAGGACCTGATCAAATTGTAAGTAGGGCACCAAAGTAAAAACCCTGTGGTGAGGGGTAGACATGCAGCTTCCTAGGCCAGTGGGGGGTGGGAGTGGGTGGGAGGGATGGGTCACAGTCTTTTGGTGGTGGGAATGGTGTTTATGTACACTCCTAGCAAAATGTAGACATATACATCAGTAGTTAATTAATATGAGAGGGGGAAAATCAATTGTATGTCTCAAAGTTTCTCAAAACACAAACTGAATCTTTTTAATATATAGGCTGTGTATTTGATATGCGGACTCTCTCAAAAGCCTAGACCAAGTAAATTAGAAGTATCCAATAGCACAGCTATATACAAGATAGTGGATACTGTACAGCAAACCATAACAAAAGGAATTTTCAAAGTTAACCCAATTACCAAATAATGTGATGATAACATTAACTATCGATTTTCTTTTTGAACCCTAAGACAGCAGGAACCTCACATCTCCACTATAGAGCCCCTACTTCCCCCAGCCCTGGAACCCTTGGATAGGGCCCACTTTCCCGTATGCCTCTCCCAATCCATATCAAATAATATTGCATCTGCCGATCATAACCTAACCAACGCAACGATTGCCACCTCAACATGCTTCACCTCAGACTGTGTCCAGAGACTTCACTTGTGGAATGACAACTCTTCAGCTTCATTACTCGGGTGAGACCTTTCCTTTTATAGTACACTCTAATTTCATCTCAGGTAGTTCACTTTCTAACAAAGTCCCATAACCTAGATATACACCAGTTTCTGTGAGAGAGAGCTTATGTTCACATGTATCCATAAACTACTGCAAAATATATACCTGAAAGCAGAAGTACACTAGAGTTTGCAGTGAGTACCTCCCTAACACTTCCTCTCCACCATTCCAAGCTTGGGATCCATGATTGCTCAACAAATTGTTTGGCTTCGTATGTTAACTCTCTTTTCAATCACCAGGTTCCAGATGCCATCAGGATGCTGGCCAGGCTTCCCTGGATTGAAGACCCCACCAATGTGTCCTGGAGTTCAGCTTCCCCAGAGACACACCTTACTAGGGAAAGAGAGAGGCAGACTGGGAGTATGGAGCGACCAGTCAACGCCCATGTTCAGCGGGGAAGCAATTACAGAAGCCAGACCTTCTACCTTCTGCAACCCTCAACGACCCTGGGTCCATGCTCCAAGAGGGCTAGAGAATGGGAAAACTATCATGGGAGGGGGTGGGTTATGGAGATTGGGTGGTGGGAATTGTGTGGAGTTGTACCCCTCCTACCTTATGGTTTTGTTCATTAATCCTTTCTTAAATAAAAAATTAAAAAAAAAAAAAAACATGTTCCCATGTGAGCTATATCACTAGACCTAACTCTGGGACACTTTTAAGAAACCCAGAATTTGATTGATTGTTTGTTTGGTGGGTGGGTTGGTTGGTCGGTTGGTTAGTTGGTTGGTTGTCATTGGTTGGTACTGGTTCATTAGGTTTAATTTCATAAAAAGGACAAGTCACATAAATATACCAAAAATAATACTTTTCCACCTACCAAATACATAGTTGCATTGGTCAGCTTGGGCTACCATAACAAAATGCTGAAAAGGTATGTGGCAGACTGTACCATGAGGGACTTGGCAGACATTAGCTGTTTCTCATAGTTCTAGAAACTGGAAGTCCCTGATCAGGGCGGCAGCAAGCACGCACGGCTAGAGTGTGATTACACTCTAGAGCTTGCCTTGGTTTGCAGATGGTCACACTTTCACTGTGTCCTCACCTCAAGGAGAGGATGGGGAGGGAAACAAGAACAATAACGCTGGGGTTCAGAGCCAGGGCCTCACACACAAACTTCTGTAGGTGATTAAGGAGCCTTTCCTCAAATCAGAAGTAAGTAGCCCATCAAAGAAGACACAGCTTAGAAAGTCTTCATAGAGGGTAATTTGCAATCCACGGCTGTTCAAAAGCTTCATTTGTTAAGCAGCGCCAAATTTTGTCCCTCCTTTTGCCACCCAGCAAGCTAAGGAAAATTATCAAAGCCTTTCAAAGGCTGAGTGAGCATCTGGCATCAAAGAGAAAGACACAATCAGGGGAGGAAACCAGAGAAAGGGCTTGTAGATGTTTCCAAATGGAATATGGCATCCCGTTCTCTCCATACTTGCAGAATGGCATGGGTTGGTCCTGGATGCAAAATGAGCCTTCATTAGCTGAACAAATAAGGCAACTTTCATTTTCTGCTGCTGTGCTCTTGGCATGTGCATTTCTACAGATAGCCATGTATGTAGGAGGAATGATTATCCATTGACATGTCAGTGTGGACTGATTCACTGAACTGAGAAATTTACCAGTAAACTGGAGAATCTACACGAATTGAATACATGCCTAGAATAATACAGCTTCCCAAGACTGAATCAAAAGGAGTCAGAAAACATTAACAGACTAATTACAGTCAAGAAAATTGAAGCAGCAATCAGAAATGTCCCAAAAAAACAAGTTAGGGGCCAGATGGTTTTACCAATGAGTGTTACAAACTTTTATTTTTCAAGCTCTTCCAAGAAAGCAAAGACACAGGAATACTCCCTAACACCTATGAAGCTAATATCACTTTGATACAAAAAGCAGGCAGAGACAATGCAAGAGAGAGAGAGAAAAGAAAACTAGAAACCAGTATCCCTGAAGAACACAGAGTCTAAGATACTAAACTGGATCTTATCAAACTGAATTCAACACCACATTAAAAATAAATTGCTGAGAAATGTTATGTATGTACAAACTATTATATTTACTGTTGAATGTAAAACATTAATTCCCCGATAAAGAAATTTTTTTTAATTTTTTATTTAAGAAAGGATTAATGAACAAAAACATAAGGTAGGAGGGGTACAACTCCACACAATTCCCACCACCCAATCTCCATATCCCACCCCCTCTTTCCCATTCTCTAGCCCTCTGGGAGCATGGACCCAGGGTCGTTGAGGGTTGCAGAAGGTAGAAGGTCTGGCTTCTGTAATTGCTTCCCCGCTGAACATGGGCGTTGACTGGTCGCTCCATACTCCCAGTCTGCCTCTCTCTTTCCCTAGTAAGGTGTGTCTCTGGGGAAGCTGAGCTCCAGGACACATTGGTGGGGTCTTCAATCCAGGGAAGCCTGGCCAGCATCCTGATGGCATCTGGAACCTGGTGATTGAAAAGAGAGTTAACATACAAAGCCAAACAATTTGTTGAGCAATCATGGATCCCAAGCTTGGAATGGTGGAGAGGAAGTGTTAGGGAGGTACTCACTGCAAACTCTAGTGTACTTCTGCTTTCAGGTATATATTTTGCAGTAGTTTATGGATACATGTGAACATAAGCTCTCTCTCACAGAAACTGGTGTATATCTAGGTTATGGGACTTTAATTTAATTTAAAAAAATTAAAAAAAAAATAAAACTGAAGGTCTGGGCACTGGTTAACCTGGTTAAGCACACACATCACCATGTGCTAGGACCCAGGTTAAAGCACACACTCCCCACCTGCAGGGGGGACACTTCATGAATGGTGAAGCAGGTCTGCAGGTGTGTTTCTCGCTCCCTCTCTACCTCCCCCTCCTCTCTCAACTTCTCTTTGTCTTATCCAGTAAAATTTTTTTTAAAATGTTCCTGAGACCAGTGGATTCACAGTGCCAGTATCAAGCCCCAACAATAATCCTGACTGCAATAATACGTATGTAATGTAATTGTTCACCATGGCCAAGTAGGATTTATTGCAGGAAAGCAATGATGGTTCAACATTCATAAGTCACTTAGTGCAATTCACTCATCAACAATAGGAAAAGAAAAAAAAATCACACAATTATTTCGATAGATGCTGAGAAATCTTTCAACAATATTCAAAAATAGAAGTGCTTCTCTGTATCTAAGTGAACCTACTTAATTATGAACTAGCTTTAGGCTGGATGACTTTGTTACCAAGGCAGGAACTAGATAGATCCCCAGTGTTTGATGACACAAGTACTACTATAGCACTGGTTACTGAGAAAAAGCTGGAGGCAGAAGCCCAAGTTTCCTTATTTCCCTAAGGAAATATTTCCATATTTCCCTGATACGGGCCTCCTCTCCTCCTCTTCCTCCCCCCCCCCCCCCGAGGTTATAGGCTTAAGGTATGAGAGAGAAGGATCATCTAAATAAAAGGAAATAACAACAATTTAAGAAGGATGATGCTGAAAGAGCTGATTTTGTGGCAGGGGAGATAGCATAATGGTTATGCAAACACACTTTCATGCCTGAGGTTCTGAGTTCCCAGCTTCAGTCTCCCACACCTCTGTAAACCAGAGCTGAGCAGTGCTCTGGTTATATATATATATATATATATATATATATATATATATATTTAAAATGACTTGGTGGACTTTAGAATAAACCCATAGGAATGAGATCTTGGTTCCCTCTTCCTGAGAGACTCTGATCTGCAATAGATTCCTGCAAGCCAACTGAAGGCATAGGGTTTTAGTTCAGTAAGCAACAAGGACTTGGGTTCACTCAAAAGACAAGATTCTATTACTGACATAGGTGTCCTTGGCTCTGAAAAACAACTAGTGGGGGGAAGAAAACATATTAGCTTATTACTCTAATTCTCCTCCTCTACAACCACTACTTCCTCTTCCTCTTCATTCTCCTCCTCCTGCTCCTCCTCCTTAGACTTTTTTTTTAATTTAAAGAAACAGGGCAGGGGAGAGAGAGAAGAGAGACACTATAGCACTGCTCCTCCAACCTGTAGCAACCTTGGGTTACCTGAACTGTCCCCGTGTGGCTTTGGGAATTGAACCCAGGTCCTGTGTTATAGTAAGTCATATAGACTCCACAGGGAAAGCTATTTCCTGGCCCATGTTAATTTCTCCTAGCTCCTGTTAATTTTTTTTAAACCACTTTGGGGTGTTCTGATCTGTGATTTAAACTTTGCCCAATTGTAGACTAACAGAAGCACTCTGGACATTTTTAAGATAGACTAGGCTAATCTATGATATACAATAGGCTAGGTGTGGTAAGTGAATTTTCAGCTTATGATATTTCAATTGATGATAGGTTTATCAGGCCATGACCCTGGAAGACTATGGATACTGAGGAAAAAAAATCCTAAAAATGTAGAAATATTCATATAGTCCATATATTTTCCTCATCTATTTAATGAAACCCCTGTTGTTACTATTCTTATAAGCACATAAACAATAAGTGCTAATGTAAAGAAGATATTGTAATACAAGTTCCATAGCATTTTTTTGGTCTCCCAAATCATGCAAAAAAAAAAAAAAAAGAAAAGGAAAGAAAGAAAGAAAGAAAAATGTGTCTTGTCCTTTTGCAGGGGCCATTTAAACTTGGGGACAATTAAGCTGAGTGCATTGGAGTGACACACAGAAATTATCTAATGGAGTCTGGCCCTGAGCCAAGCTCTAAGTCAAGCCTTGGGGAATTCAAATTTTCAAGTCAGCCACATGAGAGGCAGTGATTTCGTTTGAAGAAGCGCTAGACTTTCATGATTTATTACCGATAGTACTTTCAGCGCATTAAAAAAAAAAAAAAGGCCTAGCTAGGCTGCATCTCCCAGAGAATAGGGTTGCAGATGACCAGAAACATCTGAACCACGAGTTACCAGAAAGGACAAAGACTTGATCCCAACTTGAATTCTGTGGAAAGCGCATCATTTTTCATAGAAGTAGATCTTCCAATACCACAGCATCTGAAAAGAGAGAGAAAGAGAGAGGAAATATTTCTAACCACTAATATCTAACTTGTAACTCGTGGGTCCATTGTTGCCAAGTATTTTTCACTGTCTGCAGAGTAATTACTTACATTTAAGGAGGAATGGATGCTCTAAAAATATCAGTCTTGGTGTTGCTTGTCATCTATGAGAAAGCTTCCATCATTCTCAGAGAACTCCAGATCTGTCTCTTTTCTGTAGACCACTCAGAAGTTTCCCTGAGATTCACAACCATAGGGATTCTCATCATTGTACACTGTGGAGGCCTTCTAACTCAATGGGTATCACATGATGGGAGAATTAGTGGGTCTCTTCAAAATATCATTATTCTTTTCTGTTGTGATGCAATATCCCAGCCAACCACAGGAAGTTGGACACAGCACTCCGCTGACGTCATTCTGGCAACAGCATACAGTCTTCTTCTTCTAACGTTTGCCCTTCTTCCGTAGCCAGTCAACAGCGTCAGGTTGAGCCTGATGTAAAGTTTCGAGACCTCCTTTTAATCTGGGGAGGTGGCGGTCGTGGACTATGTGGGTCATTGTCTGTGGCCGCAGGGGCAGTTCAGGTCTTCTCTGGCTCCCCAGCGATGGAACATAGCGGCGCACCGGCCATGGCCTGTTCCATAGCGATTGAGGAGGGCCCAATCATAACGTGCTAGGTCAAAGCCGGGTTGACGCTTGCAGGGGTCTGTGATGAGGTGTTTGTTCTTTACCTCAGCTGACTGCCAACTCTGTTTCCAAGAGTCTGGAACAGAGAAGTTCAGTGTAGGCATAGGGGACCAGATTGGATGACGAGATGTCAAGCGTTGGACAGGGTGGACGAAGATATCCGCGTATATTGGCAGATCCGGTCAAGCGTAGACGTGGGAAATGAACTTAGATGATGCCGCAACCCGACGAATATCTGGCGGGGCAATGTTGCTAAGAACTGGCAGCCATGGGACTGGGGTGGAACGGATGGTTCCAGAAATTATCCTCATGGAGGAATATAATTTGGAATCGACCAAGTGGACATAGGGGCTACGGAACCATACTGGGGCACACTATTCTGCAGTGGAATAGCATAATGCCAGAGAGGATGATCGTAGTATGGAAGCGCTCGTGCCCCATGAGGAGCTGGCCCGTCTTGCAATGATGTTATTCCTCGCGCCCACCTTTGCTGCAGTTTTTATGAGATGTTTGTGAAATGACAGAGTGCGATCGAGAGTAACGCCAAGTTGCACAGCAGATGTCATCGGCTTAGATGAACTTCCTTGAAGAAGTTTCTGGAAGGTCATTGATGTAAATATTAAATAGCGTAGGAGCCAGAACAGAGCCCTGGGGAGGCCACTTGAGACAAGTCTCCATCTGCTAGACTTGTCACTCAGATGCACCCAGAATCTTCTGTTTTGGAGAAGAAACGATATAGTGTTGGCCACCCATGGAGGCAGGCATCTTGAGATCTTGACTAGGAGACCACAGTGCCAGACCATGTCATAGGCTGCTGTGAGATCAACAAAGACAGCACCTGTCTTTAAATTCTTCTGGAATCCATTTTCAATGTAAGTTGAGAGGGCCAGGACTTGTTCGCACGTAGATCTTCCTGGGCGGAAACCAGCTTGGGCGGGTGATAGGAATTTCTCTGTAAGAGGAGAAATACATGACAGAAGCAGCCTCTCAAGGAGTTTGTAACACACGGAGAGGAGAGAAATTGGTCTATAGCTGGCGGCCAGTGTTGGGTCTTTCTTTGGTTTCAAAACTGCTACAGTGATCTGCACAAACACACGGGGATTGTGGATTCTGCTTAAACTCACAAAGGATTGTGGGTGGACCAAACAGGCTTAAAAATACAGGCAGCCAGAAGTCTGGTCTCTTCTTCTCCTGGTCAGACTCATCTCAGCAGAGGCTGTTTGGTACCTGCCATGGCTGCCACGCCTGGGATCTGAACACATGTGACTCAGTTAGCTGGTCAACACTAAGACTCTCCTCTATAGATGTGAGTAACCCACACCTCTCTTGACAGTTGTTTATCTTGTGGGGCTGAACTTTTGATAGCTAATTCATATGGGCTTATGAAACTAGCTTATTTACTCATGTTCCACCCTAGTAAACCTTTATTTGTTTAAACCCACTCCTAGCCAACCCACAGCCAAAACCTTTACATGCCACACAACACAGCCAACATCCCTTTTATTTGAACTACAATACTTTGCTATTCAGTTCAGATTTCAAGGGGTAAAATAGGAACAACAGTTCTATTTAGAGCAAAATCATTACAGAAAAATAAAATAAACATGATTTCTGTCAATATTGATCTGTTTATGCATGTGTTTCCCTCTTGTAGTTGGTAAGAAATAAACAGGATATTGAAAACTCTCAGAAGGCTAGCAGTGGACCTACCCTATGATCCTGTAATCCCTTCCTGGGCATATATCCCAAGGAGCCAAACATACCCATCCAAAAAGATTTGTGTATACCTATGTTCATAGCAGCACAATTTGTAATAGCCAAAACCTGGAAGCAACCCAGATGTTCAACAACAGATGAGTGGCTGAGAAAGTTGTGGTGTATATACACAATGGAATACTACTCAGCTATTAAAAATAGTGAATTCACCTTCTTTACCCCATCTTGGATGGAGCTTGAAGAAATCATGTTAAGTGAGATAAGTAAGAAACAGAAGGATGAATATGGGATGATCTCACTCATAGAAGTTGAAAAACAGCTTCGTACTACCCATTGTCTAACTGGGAAGCAGCAAGGGCAAGGACAAAGACCAACACACCTTACCACTGGCTTCGCTCCCCACAGTCATGACCAGCCAGGACAGTCACAGCAGTCACTGTCATGCAAGTGATGAGTGCAGAGAGCATACCCACAGTACTCGTTGCAGTGTGTAGAAATTGAGCTGGGAGGAGAAAAGACACCTGCAGCCCAACTTCACTACATAGGAAGCTTCCCCCCTGCAGGCATGTACACAGAGAGGAGAAAGCACACTCTAGGGTCTGTGTTACCTGGAGTCGAGGCCTCCCTGCAGGTGTTGAGACATGCCCCCGGGAGGCATAAGGCGATGGTGCTCTGAGAACATCGTGGGAACTGCCCAGTTGTGCCAATGTTTATCAGCAGGTCGAATGCTGTCCCTTGCAGCCCGGGAGGTGGCATGGCAGACTGGCAGACGGTATCCTCTCAGCATCGAGTCCCAAGCTCCCATCCTCGGCATCGTGTAGGGGTGATGCTCTCTCAGTAAATAAATGACATTTGTAAAAACAAAAAACAAAAAAAAAAGAAGTTGAAAAACAAGATCAGAAGGGAAAACATTAAGCAGAACTTGGACTGGGGTTGGTGTACTGCACCAAAGTAAAGGACTCTGGGGTTGGAGGAAGGGTTCAGGTCCTGGAACATGATGGCAGAGGAGGACCTTTTGGGGTTGTATTACGATGTGGAAATGTTATGCATGTACAAACTGTTGTATTACACTGTCAACTATAAACCATTAATCCCCCAATAAAAAACTTAAAAAATAAAAGAAACAGGGCAGAGAACATCAAGTCCATTACTCACATGTCCATCTCTTTGCTTTTATATTTGATTGCATTCCACAGGAGTTTTGCAAGCAGCCATATCAGGAATTTACAAGAGGAATGTAAACAAGGTCTTTGCAGTGACTGGGGATGGAACACATGAATATGGTCAAAGGCAAAGATCTCCAAGGAGCCATCACAACATGAATGGTTACACCACATGCCAAATCACAGCCAAGTTCCTTCTGGCAAGCACATTATGAAAGGAAATCTGCCTGGCAGGAAGGAACTAAGAAGAGACTTATCCATTTTGGAAACCACCAATGTCATGCTCCTAATAAACTTGTAGGTGGAAAAATAGTTATTTGTATACATATGGATAATACAACATTTTGAGATATTATGCAAGTGTTTGTTGTGGGTTATGTGACTTCTCAACCCTCTCCCAGACCCCTAGTATAGGTGATGAGAGCCAGCATTTACTGTTTCATGAAAGAAATAATGCAAACAGGAAACCAGGCCAACTTCACTCATTTCTTCAGTCATCACTTATTCCAATACAGTTTTATTGAGGGCCATTTAGGTGCAAGACTCTGTCCTAAGTGCTGAAAATAATATTATTATTATCACAGACTATTTTTTTAATAATTTATTTTATTTTATTAATTCCCTTTTGTTGCCCTTGTTTTTTTTTATTGTTGTAGTTATTATTGTTGTTGTTATTGATGTCATTGTTGTTGGATAGGACAGAGAGAAATGGAGAGAGGAGGTCACCACCTGTGAAGCGACCCCCCTGCCGGTGGGGAGCCGGGGGCTCGAACAAGGATCCTTCTGCTTTGCGCCACATGCGCTTAACCCTCTGAGCTACCACCGGACTCCCTATCACAGACTATTTTACTTCAAGTGGGAAAGATTAAATGTTCAAAGTTTTTTTTTTTTTTTTTAGAAAGGACAGACTGATGAATTATGTCTGGGAGAAAAATACTTTAAAAGAAGGTGGGCAGGGCTGGGCAGTGGTGTACCCAGTTGAGCACACATGTTCCTATGCACAAGGACCCAGGTGTAAGCCCCTGGGCCACACCTGCAGGGGGCTGGGAAGCTTTTTGAGTGGTGTAACAGTGCAGTAAGTCTCTCAGTCTCTGTCTCTCCATCTCTCTCTCACCCTCCCTCTATCTCTCTGTTTTTCTATTCTATCAAAAGTAAGTAAACTTTTAATATATTTTTTTAAAAAATAAAGTGGGATAAAGAAGGACAAAAGGGAGTTAGGTTGCTATCTTCAGTTTTTGAGTTGCAAAAGCTTAGGTCCAAGCACCTAGAGATATTAGAAGAAACAGTCAGGAAACAAACAGTTGTTTGTTTTTCTTTATTCTGCCCCCCAAAATGAAGCTTTCTTAGGCAGGAAGAAATAAAGATTCAGAAACACTGAAAACTTAAGTTTCTGTGCCATTTTTCAGCCCTAACACTCTATTCTGAATGCTTGGTGCAAGGAACGACTGTGAAGAAAGAGATACCTAAGGAAAAGATCAGAGGTCAAGGGTGTTACAAGGGTCATGATCAAGAGGTTCACAGACAGGAGTACCATCTGGGATCAGTCTGTTAGCACACTCTTCCTTCTAGCTCTTCCCAAGATAAAGGAGGGAACCTACAACAAGTATCCCCTTCAGTCCATGCAATTACATTAACACACAAATTTCCATCACTAATCCATAAGATCCCTCCTGTTTTCAGGTTGAAAGCAGATTGCAGCAGAGCCCTGAAGATTCAGAAATTCCCAGACAACATTTTGGCTTGATTTCCAATGAAAATATGCCTCCCACCCCACCCCTACGTTAAATTCAGTAGGGTGTTATCTCCCTTTCAACAGAAAAAAAGGTGAGAACAGAAAGCACTTTGAAACCCTGAGAGAATCCACTGCTGTGAGAATAGTTAAGAGGTCAGCAGTTTGTAGAAAAGAATTTCAAATCAGCAGGATTCTTGCCAGCCAGGCAGGATTTAATAAAACATGAATTGCAAAAGGATACATCCTCTACTTGTTTACACACATTAAAAAAAAAAATCTCTGAAGTCCAGGTAGAACCTGATGCCTGGCACCATTTTATCATCTTCTGTTGGAGACTATTTTATCTAAACATTATCATGTCACCTGCCAACTCTTCAACTTTTAGTCAGAGACTTAAAAAAAAAATTACTTCTCCCTTCAGCAAGAAAATTGAGGCAATTTGTAGTGGATTAGTTGAGCAAGGATCACTCCTCCATCATCACTGCCATTTATGAAAGAGACTGTACCTTGTTAAAGACATCAGCTTAAAACCATCATCTTTCTTGGAAATCTGTGAACCAAAGGTCAAGATGCAACTAGTGTTATTCTATCAAGAAATAGCACCTGACAATTCTACATTCTATAGAGATGGAAGGAAGGAAAGAAAAAAGGGAGAAACGAAGTAAAAAACAAAAGGGGTTAAAGAGAGGATGGAAGGAGAAATAAAAGGAAAGGAAAGAAAGATAAAAAGGAAAGAAGCAAAAGTCTATGGTTATATGGATCATAACCATTAATGATTTGCAACAAATAGCAAATTCATGATACCCAGTTCCCAGTCCCCAAAGCAGGTGAACAGAATAGATAGAAAAGAAAAAAAAAAGTATGACCTTGCTTGGTTGCCTCAGCAACTAGATAACACTAAGAGAAAAGACACAATGTCTACTTTATAGAATTCTTAGACATATTTACCGTAACCTCCCCTTCATGCACACATAGTGTATAGTCTCTATGCTAATCTTTGGACAAGTTCTCTGGGAAATATCAGGGCAGGTCTCTTGACTTCAAGGCCTTCCTGACATTGAGTCTATAGTTTCAGTCTTTAATAAAGTTCTAAGACTATTGTGCAAAATGCCTCAAGTTTAATCACAGCCATGTTGGTGCTCCCCTCCTTCACACTAAAGAAATAATTAGCCCTTCTCATTCTATCCTCCCCCCTTACACTTCTCTGTGGATGAGCCCTGACCCATCAGTATTATCTTATTTCATCTCTGCTTTTCATCGCTTCATCTTTTCCAGCTCCTACCATCAATTCAAGTTCCCCATTCAGTAGAACTTGAGATTGCATGAGAATCATTTAAAATACATCAATGAGCTAAAACCAGAAAAATAACTGGAAGGAAAAGTAGACCTCTGAAATAAAAGACTTCCAACACCAACTACAAAAATTGCCCATTGAGGTGGGCCGGCTGGTAGTGCAGCGGGTTAAGCGCAGGTGGTGCAAAGCGCACAGACCAGCGTAAGGATCCCGGTTCAAGCCCCCAGCTCCCCACCTACAGGGGGGTCGCTTCACAGGTGGTGAAGCAGGTCTGCAAGGGTCTATCTTTCTCTGCTCCTCTCTGTCTTCCCCTCCTCTCTCCATTTCTCTCTCTGTCCTATGCAACAACAACATCAATGGTAACAATAATGATAACGACAACAAGGGCCACAAAATGGGGAAAAAATGGCCTCCAGGAGCAGTGGATCCACAGAGCAGGCATTGAGCCCCAGAAATAACCCTGGAGAAAAAAAAGAAAGTAAGCGAGGCCTCATAGCACCCCAGCATTCTGTGTGTTTCTTCTGGTGTCATCATGTTACCATGTGGAGCTGGGGCTCAAGCCTCTATCTCAACATGTGGCAAGGAATGTGCTCTCCTAGAAGAGAGAACATATTTCCTGGTCCCTGTGCTGTCCTTCATAGAGCAGCAAGAACAAGTAAATAAATACGTAGTAAAATAGGACTGTGAACACAGAGGCGGGCAGGAGGGAGACTGAGCACCTTGAAGACAGCTTCTAAGGCAGATGATTTCCCAAGAAGAACATACGGGAGTTTGATGATCTAGGATCTGAATCCATTAAGGACTCTTTAGAGTCCTACCTAGTGCTTACAAAATCTGCATCTACTGTGTGAGTCACGTCTGGCCCAGCTCGGATACTCCTGGGTGAGGTTAGGGCTTCTCTGGGCACTGTGGGGTTTTTTCTCTAAGTCTCCTGCTGGACCCTTCCTGAGCCTCCGTGCAAAGGGAGCTGACCAAGAGCTCACACACCAGCACTCCCTCCCCCCCTCGTGGAAACAGAACAGTAGCTGTGTTCATAAGGCTGTGTGACACTTGGTTGACACTTCCTCAGCTCCCATTCCCAGTCTGAGACACTGGAGAAGTGACATTTAAAGGCCACACCCTTAGCTCATGGGCAAGCCCCTTCACCACCACAACTGAGTGCCAACTTGCACGTAGGTTTCACTGTCAAAGCTATCTCTAACACAAAGAAGGCATAGATCTGGGCAAAGATGACTACACCAAAGTGGCTACACCATTTGGAGTCTTTGTCACACTGTTTATAATGACAAAGAAAGGAAGCAGAGATATCTCTGCTCACTCATTCAAAATACAATAAACTGACAGCCTGTGAAGGTAACGGCAGAAAAGACCACAGTGAAACATCTCAAAGGTCTTCCTTCCTCTACTGGAATCCAGTTTGAAGAGCTGTGTGAAGACTCCAAATCTAGGTCACGTCACCTTGATCAAAAACCTAGAAGTAAATCATCCCGTCTCCTAACTCCCATGAAGATTCTATGAGTGGGCCCGGCAGTGGTGCACCTGGTCGAGCACACGTTAAAATGTGCAAGGAGCCGGGTTCAAAGCCCCAATTCCCACCTGCAGGGGCGTGGAAGCTGCACAAGCAGTGAAGCAGTGCTGCCAGTGTTTCTCTTTCTCTCCTGTTTTCTATGTCTCCCTGCCTGGTTTCTCTATGTCTCTATCCAGTAGGTAAATCCATCAAATTAAAATATAAAATACAAATAAATAACCAATTCTATGAGCAAATGGAAAACGAAACTTCAAGTCCTTCTCAATCACCTTCTTGAGAATTCTTGTAATTTTCTTTTTGTTTATTGACTTTATTATTTATACTTACTTTACCAATTTTTGGGGGGTAATTGTCTCCTATCTCAGATTCTATCCTTTAAAAAACAATCAGTAAAATAGAGGCTGGTGGTGATGCACCTGGTTAAGTGCAGTATTACAGTGCACAAGGACCCAGGTTCAAGTCCCTGGCCTCCACCTTCAGCGGGGGAACGCTTCAAGAACTGTGAAGCAGTGTGGCAGGCATCTCTCTGACTCTCTCTCCTTCTCTACCTCCCCCTCCCTCTCAATTTCTCTTTTTCCTCTCAAATTATATTTTAAAAATTAAGTTTAAAATATTTTTAATAAGTAAAATAATCCTTTTGTGTAAGATGAAAACTAAGAAGCTTCAAAAACTTCTGAATAGTAATAATTTCTCCCCACATGCAAGCAGATCCCCTGGCTCCCCCAACCCTGAGCCTGCACCCCACTTTGGAAACCCTTCACTTCCAGACAAGGAGTGAAGGACAACATAGAAGGACACCCCCAAGAGTAATATGGTTATGAAGAGAAACCCAGAAATGGGGACATTGTCTCAGTGGGGTTCATTGTTTTAACTTCTTCTTAACTGCTCTGCTGCTATAAATTATTTCAGTCATTTCACAGCTTCCTCAGATGTCTGGAGAGCCTTTCAATTCATTATGAAAAAAAAAAAAGTCACTTCCTAAAAAGTCACTGAAAGCCCCAGACAGCTCTCTTTTCATCGATGGGAAATCAGGCTTTTGTGGAGTCTCTGGAAGAAAATATTGGAGGAAGAGTCTGGTGTTTCTAGGTCAGATTAATCCTCTGAGAGATTGTTTGCTTTGTCTGCAGGTGTCTGTCTTTCTCTCCCCCTCTCTCTCTTTCCCTCCTCTCTCCATTTCTCTCTGTCCTATCCAAAACAACGACATCAATAACAACAACAATAATAACTACAACAATAAAACAAGGGCAACAAAAGGGAATACGTAAATAAATATTTTTAAGAAAATCAAGCTTCATTTCTGCAATCATATTTATTGAGCTAGTAATAGAGAGACAGTGAGGAGGGAGGTAGGAACCCCAGCACTGAAGCTTTCTGCTCTGGGATCAAACCTGGGTGACATGCATTGCAAGCAACATGCCTGCTAAGTGAGTTATTCTTGCAGACACTGTGGGGTCCTATCTTTTAAAAATATATTTCAATATTAATTTACTTATTTTGGATAGAGATAAAGATAAATCGAGAGGGGAGGGAGAGAGAGCACCTGAAACTCTGTCTCACCATTTATGAAGCTGCCTCCCCCCCCTTGCAGGTGGAGACCAGGAGCTTGAACTTGGGTCCGTACACATTGCAAAAACTGGATTCAACCAGGTGTGCCACTGCCTGGCCTCTGGGATCATTTCTTTCGGGGCTGGGTGGTGGTGTACCTAGTTGAGTCCACATGTTACAGTACGCAAGGGATGCATTGGATCGACCTTCTCGTGGTGCATCTTGTGAGTACCCATTCATTGGGGAAACTGACGATCCTTCCTAGCCGACTGAATCCACACGGATCCCAGTCACTTTCAAAGCCAGCAACAAGCAGCTCCTGACAGCTTTCAACCTGACCTGTTGACTGACTACAGAAGAAGGGCAAACGCTAGAAGAAGAAGTACGCAAGGACCCAAGTTCGAGACCCCGATCCCCATCTGAGGGGGGCAAGCTTTACGAGTGGTGAAGCAGGGCTGCAAGTGTCTCTCTGTCTCTCTCCCTCTCTCTAACCCCCATCCCTCTCCATTTCTGGCTGTCTCTATCTAATAAATAAAGATTTTTTTTTAATTAAAAAAAAAAAAAACAGCTTTCCAAGTCAGTAAGGACTTTCCAGTGAAATAGCTGCACTGTCAGTGGGAACAGACAGTGCCGCAACTTTGATAAGGCCTTCTTCTGGCCATCGGACTAAGCAACGTCACTCACATAGACACTGGTTTATAATAGACATACTCCAAGTTCAGGAGTGCAGTTAGATGGGTCAAGCAAACGATGCCAATGTAGCTGTCTTTCATGATTTTCCAGAGAAACAGAGCCACAAGAGGAGTGTGTGTGTGTGTGTGTGTGTGTGTGTGTGTGTGTGTGTGTGTGTGTGTGTACACACATATGTATGTATTTTTTCTGAGATTTATATCAAGGGATTGGCTTACATGATTGTAGAAGCTTGCAAATCTAAAATCCATAAGGCAGGCCACAAGTGAAAAACTTGGGCAGGAATTCCATATTCTTGAGTCACTAATTTCTTCTTCAAGGGGTTGGTGGTGCTGCAGCCAATAAAGCACACATGTTACCATGTGCAAGGAAGGACCCGGGTTCAAGCCTCCAGTTCTCACTTGCTGGTGGGAAGTTTCAAGAGCAGTAAAGTAGTGCTTCTGGGCTGCAGAGCGCTCTCTCTCGCTCTCTCTCGCTCTCTCTCGCTCTCTCTCTCTCTCTCCCTCTCCCTCTCCCTCTCCCTCTCCCTCTCCCTCTCCCTCTCCCTCTCCCTCTCCCTCTCCCTCTCCCTCTCCCTCTCTCTCTCTCTCTCTCTCTCTCTCTCCTTCTCTCTCTCTCTCTCTCTCTCATCCTCTCTCCCTTTCTACTATCCACCCCTTCCATCTCAATGTCTCTCTGTCTCTAGGAAAGAGAAAGGGAAGAAAGAAAGAAATAGAGAGAGAAAGAGAGAAAGAAAGAAGGAAGGAAGGAAAGGGGGAGGGGTAGTGCATCTAGTTCAGAGCGCACATTACCATACACAAGGAACCAGGTTCAAGCCCCCACAACCCTATCTGCAGGGTGGGTGTAGGTGTCTTTTGATCTCTCTACCTCTCAATTTCTCTGTCCTAATAGGAAAAAATGGCTGCAGGGATCAGTAGATTTATAATGCTGTCACTGAGCCCCAGAAATAACCCTGGTGGCAATTAAAAAAAAAAAGAAGGAAGGAAGGAAGGAAATAGAAAGGAAAGGAAGGAAAAGAGTAAGAGAAGAAAAGACAGATGACTGCTGCCAGGAGCACTGAGTCCTAGTGATAACTGTGGTGACATTAAAAATAAATTAAAATTGGGAGTCCGGCAGTAGTGCAGCGGGTTAAGCACAGGTGGCGCAAAGCACAAGGACAGGCATAAGGATCCCGGTTCGAACCCCCAGCTCCCCACCTGCAGGGGAGTCGCTTCACTAGCAATGAAGCAGGTCTGAGGTGTCTTTCTCTCCCCCTCTCTGTCTTCCCCTCCTCTCTCCATTTCTTTCTGTCCTATCCAACAACGATGACATCAATAACAACAAAATAACTACAACAATAAAGCAACAAGGGCAACAAAAGGGAATAAATAAGTAAAATATTTTTAAAAATCTCAAATTATACAGATTTTTTACCCAAATAGTAATAGCTGTCTGTTTTCAAAGTATAAAATTATTTTTAGCTTATAAAATAATTATGAAGCAAATTCTCATCCATCCAATCATTGAACAAACTTCCTGGAAGTTTTTACTACATACAAGTGATACAAATAAAGAAATGAAAAAAGTGAAGGATAAGGAAGTAATTTGAATAATTAGAATCAATTTTATTCTAGCTGCCATATTTCTTTCCCATTCTAGTTTCACTTCTTGTTTTATTCCTTCACAACTAAAAAAATAATAATAAATTCACATGAGAATTTCGGGGTGTGCTCATTTTAACTTGTGTAGACCTCTCCCTCTCCTTAGGGCCACATACTTGCTCATACACATGACGCAATGAGGAAGGTAAGAGTCACTTTTCCCCCTTCCAAACATTGTTTCTTTCTCATCTTAAGCTTATTAAGGAAAGGAAAAGGGTCAGCCTGAGTGGGTGCCCAGTCTTCCATCTGCAGTCTGCATACCTGTACCTGGGGGTATTGGCAGTGACTAACCAGACAACCAAAGCAATATGGCCAACTTGGATTTGCCTACTGTATCTGCTAAGACTCCTTTATGATTTTACTTTCTTTTCATCTCCTCTTCCTCCTCCTTTTTCTTCTTCTCCTCCTCCTTCTCCTCCTCCTTCTCCTCCTCCTCCTCCTTCTTCTCTCTCTCTCTGTCTCTCTCTCTCTCTCATAGTCTACAGGTGATCTGGTCAGAAATTTTTTTTTCTGACTACCAAGGAGAAAATGCCCTGCCCTCCTCCCCACTGTTATCTGCTCTAACCTACAATCACATTTTGCATAGACTTTTCACTATGTAATATTCAATACCAATTTATGTCTTTATTCCCAGTCTCTCCTGCTAGAATATAAGCATGTGAGCATTGTAAACTGTATTTTTCTTTTTTTTTAACATTAGTTTTACTTTTTTTTTCCCCTCCAGGGTTATTGCTGGAACTTGGTGCCTACATTTTGAATCCACTGCTCCTGGAGGCCTTTTTGTCTTTTTTTTTTAATAGGATATGACAGAGAAAAAAATGAGAGAGGAGAGGGAGGTGGAAAGGGGGACAGAAAGACACCTACAGACCTGATTCACCACTTGTGAAGTGTCCCCCCTGCAGGTGGGAAACCGGAGGCTCGAACTGGGATCCTGGCTTAACCCAGTGCACTACTGCCTGACCTTGAAGTGTATTTTTCTTAGTACAGTAAATTATTGGGCTTTTTGTCTTTCTTCTATTTGATAACAGAGAGAAACTGAAAGGGAATAAGAAGACAGTGAAAAAAGAATGAGAGGGAGTTGGGTGGTAGTGCAGTGAATTAAGCGCACGTGGCACAAAGCGCAAAGACCCGCGTAAGGATCCTGGTTTGAGCCCCCTAGCTCCCCACCTGCAGGGGAGTCGCTTCACAAGCAGCGAAGCAGGTCTGCAGGTGTCTATCTTTCTCTTCCCTTCTATGTCTTCCCCTCCTCTCTCCATTTCTCTCTGTCCTATCTAACAACGATGACATCATCAATAACAACTACAACAACAATAAAAAAACAACAAGGGCAACAAAAGAGATAATAAAAAAATGATAAAGAGAATGAGAGACACCTGCAGCACTGCACTGCTGCTTGCAAAGCTTCCTCCCTGCAGGTGAGGGAGCCTTGGGCTGGAACCCAGACCCTTAGACATAGTAATACATGCACTTCACCGGGTGTTTCACTGCCCAGTCCCTAAATGATTATTTGTTAATAAGTGAAGCTATTGGATCACCCAATAGAACTCATACTTTATCATACTTGGGGACTCAGGTTCAAGTCCCCAGCCAGCACATAGGTGCCCCTGGAGCAGTGCTGTGGTGCCTCTACAGTGAAAAAGACTAAAACGTCTGCTGGAGCAGAGGGAACATGCAGACACCGAGCCCCAATCTATTTCATGTCAACTACATTTATTAGTACTCTTAGCATTTGTCTAAGTTTTATCTGATTTATTTTTTACTAGCAACACTTTTGCAATGTCAGTAATCAGTCTCCTACTATGTTTATTTTTGAACAGCTCTAGATTGGGTGTGTCTATAGGAGGATGGGGAGGATGTGTATTCAGGACTCTCCTACAGCACGGTCTCGAACCGAAACGCTTCCGTCTCTAACTAGGAGCAAAGAAACAATTTTCTGAATGCACTGATTTGAATGTTTAGCCTATTCAACTCAGTAGGCTCAGAGAAAAACCTTAGTCCCCACCTGTAGGGAGAAGCTTCACAGGTGGTAAAGCACTGCTGCAGGTGTTCCTCTCTCTCTCTCTCTCTCTCTCTCTCTCTTCTCTCTCTCTCCCTTTCTCTCTCCATTCTATTATATCTCTCAGTTTCATTCTATCCTATCAAAAGTAAATTAATGGAAAAAAGGTTTCAGACAAAAAACAAGAAAAATATTTTTAAAGAACAATGTGGGGGCACAACTGGTTGAGAGCACATGCTACAATGCACAAGGACCCAGGTTCAAGCCCCCAGTCCCTACCTGCAGGGGAAAAAATTTTTTGAGCGGTGAAGCATGGCTGCAGATATTTATCTGTCTCTCATCTTTTCTATCTCCACCTTCCCTCTATATTTCTGACTGTCTCTATCCAATAAGTAAATAAAGATAATGAATAAACCTTTAAAAATAAATGAATAGATATTAATAGAAAAATAGAGCAACACAAAGCAGAGGGGAATAAAACTATACAAGTCACATGCCTTCAAATTTTCAGAGTAAAAGGTCATAATATGTGGGGGCAGTGGTGCACCTGGTTAAGCACACATATCACCTCGCTCAGGGGTCCTGGTTTGAGACCCTGCTCCCCACCTGCAGGGGAGGCAGGCACTTCATGAGCAGTGAAGCAGGTTTTTAAGTATCTTTAGATGTCTTTTTTTTCTCCCTCTCTATCTTTCTTCCTCTCTCTATTTCCCTCTATCCTATCAAATATAATCTAAAATTTAAAAAAAAAAAAAGGAAAAAGTGGCCACTGGCACTAATGAATTCATATTGGGGCACTAAGCCCCAGCAATAATCCATATATATAATAATCCATATATATATATATATATATATATATATATATATATATATATATATATATATGAAAAGGTGGCAATGTCATCTGAGTCTTCTAAGAAGAGTCAATTCTGTTAAACACCAAAGGATAAAGTCTGGCACTGTCAACCCAGAAGCAATTTTAGCTATGTAGAGTACTGAAAGAGAGAGAGAGAGAGGCAGAGACGCCTCATGTATGATTCTATATTGAGCTGACATTCAGTGAGCAAAGAGAAAATCAATATCTTCTTATTACTAATAAAACCCTGAGGTTGCTAGTAATTTGGAACTGAGGAAGCTCCCAGGTGAGGAACCGAGAAATAAAGATTGTATTTTTAGATGCTGAAGAATATTAGGATTGGGTTGTGAGAGGAGGTGGACGTGTATTATTTCCTTGATGAAGGCACCGCACTGCTGTTCCAACAGTAACGCATGGCTGTAGCTTCGGCCTGGCTACCTCAGCCAAATTAGATGCTCCTTATTGTGATCAATTGCATCCTTCAGAGTGATTAGCTGCTAACAACAGCAGACTGGCTATTTAAGAAGGAAAGGGAGTTGATGCAGGCTAACAGCTCTCAGATTCTTCAGAGGAGTCAGAGAACGGGTTTGTAGCTGGCTGTGTGAAAAAATGAAGTGTGACAGACACCCAACATGATTTCCATTTCTGCTCTCCTAGTTCCCTGCTTCTCCATTGAGCCAGCCTCCGAGCCACATGAGGGACTCCCTCTTCCTCCACTCTGTCTAAATCCAAAGCCGCCACACACTCAACTTCGTGCTTTGCTTGAATGCAAAGGAGGCTGCTGTGCTGAGTCATTTGGGAGCCAGGGGAAAGTTCTGTAACATTGATTCTATCTTCCTGTCAAACGTGTTTGACTGGGAGCCAGGGATGTTCTCTAGGGAGCACCTGCTTACCCATGCATGAGACCCAGGTTTGAGTCCCAGTACAAGAAGCAGGTCTACCAATGCCTCTGGGGCAAGCTCCAGGGGTGAGGTGGGTCTCCCTCTCTACCTGTCTCAACTGATATCTCTCTTGAGAGACAAATAGCGATAATCTGAAAAAAAGATGGCCAGGGTGGAGAAATAGCATGTGTACATCATTTCAACAAAGCACATAAATAAGTAAGTTTTGTTTGAGTTGAAAAGATATTTCAGTAGTAGAGCCCAGGACCTGCATGCCTGTAGTCCTAGACCAAATTCTAAATATCACATGTGCTACAGCTGAACAGTTCTCTCTTCTCCTCTCTCATAAAAATAATTCTAAATTTGTCTAATAAAAATTAAAGTTTCTTCACTGTCAGAAGACTAGAAATAGACCCACCCTATGACCCTGCAATTCCTCTCCTGGGAATTTATCCTAAGGAGCCAAACATACCCATCCAAAAAAAAAAATGTCTGTGTAAACCTATGTTCACATCAAGGGAATTTGCAATGGCCCAAACAGGAAGCAGCCTAGGTGTCCAACAGCACGTGAGTGGCTGAGAAAGTTGTGGGATATATACATCATGGAATACTACTCAGCTATTAAGAAGGATGAAACCGCCTTCTTGACCTCATCTTGAACGGAGCTAAAGGAGTCCTGTTAAGTGAGATAAGCCAGAAAGAAAAGGATGAATATGGGGCAAGCTCACTCAACAGTTGAGAAATAAGAACAGAAAGGGGAAACACGAAACAGAACTTGTACTGGGTTTGTTGTATTACACCAAAGTAAAGGACTCTGTGTGCCAGGGGTGGGGGGGATTTCGGTTCCTGGTACTTGATGGTGGAAGAGGACCTAGGATAAGGTGAGACTGTTTGCAGACACCTATCATGGTGAGATGAGAATTTTTAAGATAATAGGGGTCTAATTCCACAGGTGAGATGAGAAATTTTACTCATGTCTAACTTACTGTACAGCATAAATCTTCCAAATATCTCTCTCTGTATCTTCCTCTCCCTAATATAAATTGTATGTAGTATTAGATATAGTATAGTATATAAGTTATTAGATAGATGTAGTGATATAAATAAATTAATTCATAGCTGTGTTTAAGTGCTATATATAAACATAGACTTACACTGTAATATAAATTTATAGGGGGGCAGGTCATGGTGCACTCAGTTAAGAGCACATATTACTCTCACAGGACCAGGGTTCTCACAGGTCTGCAGGTGTCTATCTTTCTCTACCTCTATCTATCTCCCTTTCCTCTCTCAATTTCTCTCTGTCTTATCAAAAAAGAAAAAGAAAATATAAACAATAAGAAAAAGAAAAATGGCCACCAGGAGTGGTGGATTTGTTCATAGTACCAGCACCAAGCCCCAGTGATAACCCTGGTCGCAGTAAGTAATAAATAATACTTTTTGGAGAACATGAACCCAGAAAGTTTATGGGCTTATTTCTTTTTTAATGTATTTATTTATAAAATGGAAACACTGACGAGACCATAGGATAAGAGAGGTACAATTCCCATAACCAGAACTCCATATCCCACCTCCTCCCCTGATAGCTTTCCTATTCTTTAACCCTCTGGGAGTATGGACCCAGGGTCATTACGGGGTGCAGAAGGTGGAAGGTCTGGCTTCTGTCATTGCTTCCCCATTGAACATGGGCATTGGCAGGTTGATCCATACTCCCAGACTGTCTCTTTCTTTCTATGGGTTTATTTCTAAATGGCATGTACATGACGTTGTGTATAATCTGTGCGTGCAGTAATCTAGAGACACCGCATGTGTTTTGTTTGCTCTGTCTTCTCTTTCAAGGGTCTGTGTTAATGGGCCAGGGATATAACACATCGGACTTGCAGACTGAGGCCACTGAGGTCCCATGTCCCTTGTACCAATGTATCCCAAGCTAAACAGTGATCCTCTCTGTGTCTCTCATGAAAAGAAATACGCATATCTTTTGAAAAGATCTATTTTGTTTATTTATTTTGAGAGAGATAGAATGAGAAGATTTCACATGAGCAGTTTGAAAGAGAGACAGAGAGAGAGAGCAAAGCTAGAGCAGCAATCTGTTACATGCAGTGCTGGGAATTGAATCAGAAATCACAGGCATGGAAATCATGTACTCCCCTAGCTGAGCTATCTCCCGATGGGATGCCAGAAACAGAAAGGCTTAAAGAAATTTTAAAATATATGCATACGCACATATATACATATGTCTATAGGACTGCACACAGTCTCTGAGCTCATGATCTCTCAGTGGTCATATCTGCTCTACTGAATCACTTCAAGTTCATCTCCCTATTCCATTCATGTCTCCCATAATCCGTTCTCCATGGAAAAGTTAAATCAACTCACCCTAGCCTGCTGCTGGAAACTCCCTGATGGGTTTATATAACACTTACTGTGCAATCTAAACTCCTCACCCTGACCTACACAGCTACCTGTGATCTCTGTACACCCCGCCCAGATCTCTCTGTGTGACTCTCTCTCTCTCTCTCTCTCTCTCTCTCTCTGTGCCCCTCCCACCCCGTGTGTGTGTGTGTGTGTGTGTGTCCACGCATATTGTTTGCTTTTCTATAGTCCAATAAAAGCAAAGAATGTATGCAATCAATGAAAGCAGGGAATGCATCACATTGACTGGGGTGGTTAACTCATGGTCAGCCTTCTATGAATATGTGCAGAACAGGTGAATGAACAAAGCTATAAATAGGAATCTGATGAACCCTTGCTATGAAGCCATTAAAATCCAGCAGAGTACAACCTCATGAAGCCCATTTTTACTTCATCCTTTCTTTCAAGCAACCAAAAGAAGGTGCCTTTAGGGCAGGAGTAGATAGCATAACAGTCTTCTTCTAGCATTTGCCCTTCTTCCGTAGCCAGTCAACAGCGTCAGGTTGAGCCTGATGTAAAGTTTCGAGACCTCCTTTGAATCTGGAGAGGTGGCGGTCGTGGACTATGTGGGTCATAGTCTGTCTGTGGCCGCAGGGGCAGTTCGGGTCTTCTCTGGCTCCCCTACCCAGCTATGGAACATAGCGGCGCACTGGCCATGGCCTGTTCGATAGCGATTGAGGAGGACCCAATCATAACGTGCTAGGTCAAAGCCGGGTTGACGCTTGCAGGGGTCTGTGATGAGGTGTTTGTTCTTTACCTCAGCTGACTGCCAACTCTGTTTCCAAGAGACTGGAACAGAGAAGTTCAGTGTAGGCGTAGGGGACCAGATTGGGTGACGAGACGTCAAGCGTTGGACAGGGTGGGCGAAGATATCCGTGTATATTGGCAGGTCCGGTCGAGCGTAGACGTGGGAAATGAACTTAGATGATGCCGCATCCCAATGAATATCTGGTGGGGCGATGTTGCTAAGAACTGGCAGCCATGGAACCAGGGTGGAACGGATGGTTCCAGAAATTATCCTCATGGAGGAATATAATTTGGAATCGACCAAGTGGACATGGGGGCTACGGAACCATACTGGGGCACAGTATTCTGCAGTGGAATAGCATAATGCCAGAGAGGATGATCGTAGTGTGGAAGCGCTCGCACCCCATGAGGAGCTGGCCAGTCTTGCAATGATGTTATTCCTCGCGCCCACCTTTGCTGCAGTTTTTATGAGATGTTCGTGAAATGACAGAGTGCGATCGAGAGTATCGCTAAGATAGACTGGCTGGGCTTCATGCCGGATTCTCGTATCGCCAAGCTGCACATTAAGCTCACGCGAGGCCGAGGCATGGTGTAGATGGAAAACAGATGATACCGTTTTTGCAGCATAACAGTTATGCAAAGAGACTCTCATGCCTGAGGCTCCAACATCACAGGCTCAATCTCTTGGACCACCACAAACCATCTCCCCAGACAATACCTTTAGCCTACCTCCACGTTAGCTGTTGGGCTCAGGCAAAAATTAGTAAAGTCATGGGGGGAGATTGCATAATGGTTATGCAAAGAGACTCTCATGCCTGAGGCTCCAAAGTCCCAGGTTCAATCCCCCGCCAGAGCTGAGCAGTGCTGGTTAAAAAAAAAAAAAATCAACTTAAGGGGCCAAGTGGTGGCGCACCTGGTTGAGCGCATATGCTCAAGGACCCAGGTTTGAGGCCCTGGACCCCAACTGCAAGGGGAAATCTTTGCAAGTGGTGAGTCCTGCAGGTGTCTCTCTGTCTCTCTCCCTCTCTATCTCCCCCTTCTCCATTTCTGTCTCTAATAAATAAAGATAATAATAAAAAAATTTAAAAATTAGTAAAGTCATGGGCCCCTTGGAATATACCTAAAATAGATCTACTAGCTTTTTCCAAAATGGAGACCCCAAATCTCATCTGCTATAATCTTACCTTTAGGTTCCTGATTATTAAACAATTTGTTCTGCTTTACTTTAATGCTTTTTTAGCCACCAAGCTGCAGATGCTACCAAGATGCAAGACTTCCCTGGACAGATGACCCCCACCAGTGTGTCCTGGAGTCCCACCTTCCCAAAGCCCTGCCCCACTAGGGAAAGAAAGAGACAGGCTGAGAGTATAAATAGACCTTCCACTGCCCATGTCCAGTGGAGAAGCAATTACAGAAGCCAGACCTTCCACCTTCTTGCACTCTATAAAGATCCTGGGTCCATGCTCCCAGAGGGATAAAAATAGGAAAGCTATCAGGGGATGGATGGGATATGAAGTTCTGGTGATGGGAATTGTGTGGAATTGTACCCCTCTTAGGCTACAGTCTTGTCAATCATTATTAAATCAATAAAAATAATAATAATAAAATAAAAAATAAAACAAGAAGGTGCCTTTAGAGATGAGCTGGACTAGGGACTCAGATGTCCTTGAAACACCTGAAGGTAACAGTGGGGCGCAAGGCTGACAGGGGAATCAGATTCTAAGAGTTAACATCTCTGAGAAAACAGGCAGCCCGCCATGGTGTGTGACTGGAACTCTAAAAGCCGGTCACCCAGGGTTTGTGAGCAAGCCTCCGTGAAGTTCGCAGTATACAACAGGCTCCACTAGCTGTGTCCTGCAAGGGCCTTTAGTAAACAACTGGTCTTAACTGATCTGAATTGCTTCCAGATGCTGTCATTTGAAGAAGATAATACACTGAAGAAAGATACCACATTGGGAAAGGAATGTAGAACTTTGTTCCCCCAGAAGCTACTTGAAGTAAAAGTAAGTTAATTCAGCTGTGCCTGCTGAAAAGAATGGCATGTGAATTGGAAATGGAAAGACTGTTCAATATTTCAGACTCTGGAGATTCCAGGTTCAGTCCCCAGCACCACCATAAACCAGAGCTGAGCAGTGTTCTGGTCTCCTTCTGTGTGTCACTCTGTCCCATAAACATAAGAAAATAAATTATAGGAAAACTTTGCAAAGGATCCCTAGCCACACAGATAACTAATAACCAGGCAAATGGGTTTTAAGAAGCAGCCAAAGGCATAAATATTCTGGGAGAGCACATGGCCTGACTCGATATTATTAATTCACAGACAGAATTCTCATTCAAACATCTGAGCTGTTTGTGAAGAAGAAAGAGAAATTAATATCAATCCTAGCTAATATTGAATTATAAAATGTAATGGAAGCTCTAGGCAAAATTAGGTATTGGGCAAAGCTTCAGGTCCATGTCCCCAATCTAATAATCTAATTTATACACATGTGCACACACACACACACACACACACACACACACACACACACACACACACACTAACAAGATTCAGATCCTTAGCTTAAAAAAAAAAAAACACTCAGGAGTTAGGAAGTAGCGCAGTGGGTTAAGCACACATGGCGCACAGCCCAAGGACCAGGGTAAGGATCCTGGTTCAAACCCCGGCTCCTCACCTGCAGGGGAGTCACTTTACAAGCAGTGAAGCAGGTCTACAGGTGTCTATCTTTCTCTCCCCCTCTCTTTCTCCCCTCTCTCTCCATTTCTCTCTGTCCTATCCAACAATGACGACATCAATAACAACAACAATAATAGCTACAACAATAATAAAACAAGGGCAACAAAAGGGAATAAATAAATAAAATCTTAAAAAAACACTCAAAAGCACCTGTCCTGTGATTTACTAACATATATAAATATATGTATATAAATATACATATAATTATTATTTTTTTAATTTCCAGCAGGGTTATCTCTGGGGTTTATTGCCTGCATGATGCATCTCCTGCTCCTGGTGGCCTTTTTTTTTTCTTTATATTTTTCTTTTTTTTTTATTTCTCTTTATTTGATAGGAGAGAAAAAAATTTGAAAGGGGAGGTGGAGATAGAGACAGAGACACACCTGTAGTACTTGATTCTCTGCTCGTGAAGCTTCCTCTCTGCAGGTGGGGGGTTGAACCTGGGTTTTTGCTCATGGTAACCTGTACAGTTAACTGAGAGCACCGTCACCTTCCAGAATTATTTATATCTGCCCTTTTTTTGGAGACAGCCCCCAACACTGGAACTTCTATGTGTCTCCCACGTGGTGCTGGGGCTTAAACCTGGACCATGTTCATGTCGAGGCAGGCAGGCACCTTACCAGGTGAGCTATCTCTCTGGCCCGCTCTCTGTCTTCTTCAAGCTAGACAATGAAATATATTTTGTCTCGCTGGAAAGGCATTTTGATATTGAACATGTAATTAGGATCCCTATTTTCTGAGAGACAGAGAAAAAGGGAGAGAGGAGGAAGAACTAGAAAGAGAGAGAGAGACTTGCAGTACTGCTTCGCCACTTGTGAAGCTTCCTCCCTGCAAGTGGGGACCTGGGGCTTAAACCCGGTTCCTTGCTCATGGTAATGTGTGTGCCCTATCAGGTGTGCCACAGCCCAACTCCAGCAACTGTTATTTTGAACTTGGCATCTCATCTCCTTCCTAGAATCACTATACTTGAGTATTCTTTCGCTTGTTCTAACAGTGTCGTCGGGGGACAAGGAATCAAAACAACTCCATTCATCCAGAAGAGAGTTTCACCACCATCATTACCCAGTTGGATGGAACACTGGATAGGAACAGAGACAGCAGAGCTTCCTCCTGCTTTCAGGAAGCACAAACACACCTGCCCCCTCGTTCCGCCTTGCTTCTGACTGACAGCTCAGATCATGCTGCCAAAATCCAGCTCACTTTCCTCATTATTCATGCTGACAGTGCTCCGGCCCAAACAGAGACATCTTTATCTCCTTTGCTTTCCCACGTTTAGCTACAAAAGGAAGATTCTGTCAGAAACTATTATGATTCGTGAGGAATCTAATGCTCAGTAACACTGCGAGGTGCTGCTAAGAACATAGATGGGGTGGGGAGATGGGTGGTGACACATCTGGTTGAGCACATACCTTACAGCGCACAAGGACCCAGGTTCAAGCCACTGGTCCCCACCTGCAGGGGGTGGGGAGCTTCAGGAGTGTTGAAACAATGTTCTACATCTTCTCTCTCTCTCTCTCTCTCTCTCTCTCTGTTGTGTGTGTGTGTGTGTGTGTGTGTGTGTGTGTGTGTCTTTCTTAATCTCCCCTTCCCTTTCAGTTTCTCTCTCTATTCAAAATTAGGTTTTTTATTTTTTTTTAATTTTTTACTTATAAAAAGGAAACATTGACAAAACCATAGGATAAGAGGGGTACAACTTCGCACAATTCCCACCACCAGACCCCATATCCCATCCCCTCCCCTGATAGCTTCCCTATTCTTTATCCCTCTGGGAGTATGGACCCAAGGTCATTGCGAGATGCAGAAGGTGGAAGGCCTGGCTTCTGTAATTGCTTCCCCACTGAACATAGGCGTTGACAGGTCGATCCATGCTCCCAGCCTGCCTCTCTCTTTCCCTAGTGAGGAAGGGCTCTGGGGAAGTGGAGCTCCAACGCACATTGGTGGGGTTGTCTGTGCAGAGAAGTCTGGTCACATCCTGCTAGCATCTGGGAACCTGGTGGATGAAAAGAGAGTTAACACAAAAAGCCTAATAAATTGTTGACTAATCATAGACCTAAAGGCTGGAATAGTGCAGATGAAGTGTTGGGGGGAGGGCATCCTCCATTTTGTAGATAGCTACTAGGCATATTTTAGTTATATTTCAAAGGGCCTGTAACTATACTATTGTTTTTGTTTGTTTGTTTGTTTTTGCCTGAGCCTGAAATCTGATATGCAGGTGGATCCTAGATATTGTCTGGAGAGATGATGTCATGGCTGGAAATAGGACCAGAAAGCTGGATCAGGGAAGAGAGTAGCTCCCTAATACGGAAATGAGGTGTATTGTTGACTGTAAACCCCATCGATTTGATATGATCTGGGGCCCATGATTATCTTAAGAGGCTGTGTGACCTCTGCATCCCTGTAGATCTGAGCTCACATTCTGTGGTCATGTCTGTGGCTATTATTATTATTTTTTGGCTCCAAGGTTGTCTCTGGGGCTAGGTGTCAGCACTGTGAATCCACTGCTCCTAGTGGCCATTTATTTAATTTTATTGGCCAGGTCAGAGAGACATTGAGAGAGGAGCAGGGAGATAGAGAAAAATAGAGGTGGTCCGGGAGGTGATACGGTGGATAAAGCATTGGATTCTCAACCATGAGGTCCCAAGTTCCATCCCCCGCAGCACATGTACCAGAGCGATGTCTGGTTCTTTCTCTCCTCCTATATTTCTCATTAATAAATAAATTCTTAAAAAGAGAGAGAGAGAGGAACAGAGAAAGAGAGACACCAGCAGACCTGTTTACTGCTAGTGAAGCAGATCCCCTGCAGGAGGGGAGGGAAGGCTCAAACCCAGATCCTAGCACTTCACACTATGTACACTTAGTCGGGTGCACAACCACCCAGCCCCCATTAATTATTACTAGTGTTAGTGGTGGTGGTGGTGGTGTTTTAAAGAAGCTCCTTGTGTAAGAAGCTCCTTGTGTAAGGAGCTGGCATCAGAGAGAAGACACTGTTTGGAGGACCTGGACAGAACTGGAGAGAGCCAACTCAATCTAAGAGTAGAGGAAATTCTCTGAATTCTGAGAGGATAGACATGATACAAAACCTCACACAGTGTAAGGACTCAACCAATTCCTGCTATGGCCCCTATCATACAGAACTCCTTGTCTTGGGACTACAAATGAGCTCCTTGCCTCTCCTTCTCCTGCCTCCATGTCACTTCCATCACTATAGCAGGGACTCTGCTTTCTTTTGTTTGTTTGTTTTTATTTATTTATGCCTCCAAGGTTATTGCTGGAGCTGGGTGCTATGAACCACTGCTCCTGGAGACAATAGGACAGAGAGATATTGAGAGAGGAGGGGAAGGAAAATAGAAAGGGTGAGAGACACCTGCAGATCTACTTCACTGCTTATGAAGCGACCCTCCCCTTGCAGGTGGGGAGCCGAGGATTCCAACCAGGATTTTTGTAATTCGTAATCAGTGCGGGTACCACTCTGCTTTCCATCTCTGGGTCTGCAAACCCCGCACTCACTCGCTTATGCCCACTGTGCGCCAAAGCTTGCTCTGAACAAAGAAATGGATAAATAAATCCTGATTGGCCCAGGAATGAAGTGGAACCAATCAGAACTTTTCTCTTAATATTTGAGTGAAACCAATCAGAACCTTTCTGTTAATTTCTGAATTTTGGAAGTGTAGGCAGCCACTGCTTTCCACAAGGTGTAGTTAGTTAGCAGATGTGGAAACAGAGGCGCCAGAAGTCTTGGGCTTGGGTAACACAGAGAGCGTAACAAACACGAAAACGTGCGGGGGGGGGGGGGGGTTAGAGGGGGTTGATGGGGTTTAGAGTATACACCCACCTGTGTCTATACCCCTCGGGAAATCCCCCTTTCCCCCCAGGTTCTGACTCAGTTCCATATCTGCAGTTTGCCATGGAAGGGTGGCTAATGGCCCCACACTATTTTCTGTCTTCTCTACTAAGTCACTAAATCGTTCAAGTCTGGATAAGAGCTCCTGTCCTGGCTGTGGAGGGTAAGGGATGGTGATCAAATCCCTATGGAAAAGATTCTGGAGACTCATAAGAACTCTAGAAATGGACCTACTTTATGACCCAGCAATCCCTTTCCTAGGGATTTACCTAGAGAAAACTAAAATACCTGTCCACAAAGACCTATGCACACCAGTGTTTATAGTAGCACGGTTTGTAATAGCCCAAACTTGGAAGCAAGTCAGATGCCCAACAACAGATGAATGGCTAAGAAAAGCTGTGGTACTTATACACAATGGAATACTATGCAGCTGTTATAAATGATGAAGTCATCTCTTTTGAAATATCGTGTTCAGAACTTGAAGGCATCCTGTTGGGTGAGACAAGCCTGAAAGACAAAAACCAGTACTGAATGATCTCACTTAAAGGTGCAATTTAAGTGTAAAGAACAGCAAGGAAAAGCTAATAACTTGGGTCCACCTGCATATCAGATGTCAGGCTCAGGAAAAAAGCTAGTATAGTCATGGACCCTTTGGAATATACCTAAAATAGACCTACTAGCTATTTACAAAACAGAGGCCCCAAATCTTCACCTGTAATATTTGAGCCTTTAGGTTCATGATTAGTCAACAATTTGTTCTGCTTTATATGTTAACTCTTTTTTCAGCCACCAGGTTCCAGATGATGCCAACCTGACTTCCCTGGGCAGACAGCCCCACCAATGTGCCCTGGAGGCTCACTTCCATAGAGCCCCGCCCCACCAAGGAAAGAGAGAGACAGGCTGGGAGTATGGATCAATCTGTCAATGTTCATGTCCAGTGAAGAAGCAATTACAGAAGCCAGACCTTCCACCTTCTGCATCCCACAATGACCCTGGGTCCATACTCCCAGAGAGATAAAGAATAGGAAAACTATCAGGGGAGGGAATGGAATACAGAGTTCTGGTGGTGGGAATTTTGTGGAAGTGTACCCCTCTTATCCTATGGTTTTGTCAGTGTTTCCAATTTATAAATAAAAAATAAATAAAGAACAGCGAGGGGAATCGTAAGATGAGACTTGGACTGGGTGTACACCAAAGCAAAGGACTCTGGGAAGGAGGGAAAGGGACGAAATAAGGGGGCACTGGGAAACTTCTGTGGCTCCTAGACACCAATTAAAGGAGGATGAGAGGTTGTATCATTGTATTAAAGACTACTATAAACCATTAACCCCACCAATAAAATTTAAAAGTACATAAATAAAATATAAAGAGTTCATCTTCTATTATTTCCAAATGCTTTATGGTCTCCAACACGACATTGGGCACCCACTGCTGCTGTTATTGCTTCCCAACCACACTGTGTCAAGGTCAATGGTTTCAGTTCCAGTTACATGTCAAAATTGTCTTAGATTCTTTTCTAAAGATTTGAGGAGGGGGCTCAGTGATAGGATGCTTTGCTTGCATGAGACTGGGCTCAAATCCTAGCAGTGTCGAGAGAGGTGGACTAGAGTTCTGTGTTTGCCCTCCGCCTTTTTCCATCTCTTTTACACACAAATAAACGTTTGCAGACTCTAACAAAAATGCAGGTGTCAGGGCAGGCTGGTGGTGTACTTGATAGAGACACGAGGACCACACAGACACGAGGACCCAGATTCAAGCCCCTTGTCCTCACTTCAGGAGTCATGGTTCAGTGTTGCTACTGTTTTTCTTCCTCTGTCTCTCTCTGTCTCTCTCTGTCTCTCTCCCCCCCCCCTTCTATCTTTCTCTGTCTCACACACTCTTATCAAAGAAAAAGGTTTACAAAAATGGTGTCGGGGAGTGGTAGAGTCATCATGTGTGCGCTGAGCCCCAGGAATAATCCTGGTGTCAAAAAACAATAAAGCAGGTGTCAAGTTCCCAGGTTGATTTATTGGCTAAGAACGTTGGGAAGTGATGTCCAGAGGAGTGTCAAGTGACTCAGCTTCTCTGGACCCTGTGGGAACACCATGAAGTGCTGAAGAGGAATTTTGTAATCGCCTGAGCTGACTACATGCATGTGTTCTACCACTGGCCTTTCTCAGAAGTGCTGGTAGGTGCTGCACAGGCAGCACAGACTAACCAACTATATAAATCTGATCGTGTAAAATCACTGCAGTTATTCTTTATATAGCGAGAGTCTTCACAAACACAAGGTAAAGGCATGGAGAAAGATGTGACAAAGCAGCTAATAAAATGTGAACGATACAATCTGTGTTTAAATCTTTTTGTAATAATTTTTTAAAAATTTACTTTCTGGGAGTCTGGCGGTAGCGCAGCGGGTTAAGCGCACATGGCGCAAAGCGCAAGGACCGACATAAGGATCCCAGTTCGAGCCCCCGGCTCCCCACCTGCAGGGGAGTCCCTTCACAGGTGGTGAAGCAGGTCTGCAGGTGTCTGTCTTTCTCTCCCCCTCTCTGTCTTCCCTCCTCTCTCCATTTCTCTCTGTCCTATCCAACAGTGATGACACCAACAACAACAATTATAACTACAACAACAATTAAAAAAAACAAGGGCAACAAAAGGGAAAATAAGTAAATATTTAAATTTTTTTTAAAAATTACTTTCTACAGATGCAGAACACCAAACCAAACTACATAAAGTCTCATCAGCTAACAATCTTCCTTTCCTTCTTCCCCTCTCCTGTTCTACTCTTGATTCTGGCCACCAAAGAAAACCTAAGGGAGTCGGGTGATAGCGCAGTGGGTTAAGCTCCTCCTTTTCTCTGTTCTATCCAACAACGATCCAATAACAACAACAGTAATAACTACAATAAACAACAAGGGCAACAAAAAGGGAAAATAAATATTTTAAAAATTTACAAAAAAAAGAAAGTTTAAGGGTCACTTGGCCTCCACTATGCATTTTCAGTCAGACTTACAAGGGGGACCGAACACAAATGTTTAGACGCCAACAAGTTCCCTCCCTAAAATAACTAGCAGACTCTTTTCCCAATAACTACTCACCTCTACTTTCTTGTCTACCAGCTAAGTTTTTCAACATTCATTAAAACACAAGCTCATCCATCTTGTCTCCACATCTTTAGTCTTATTCTTAACACTCGAACATTCTTCTTCATTCCTACCCACTTTCACCTCCAACATTTTTGTCCCCAGCCAATGGTTTCTCCTCTGTGAAGCCTTCTGAACACTCCCACCAGAGTCCCTTCCCTCTTTAATTCTTCAATGCACCTGTTTTGCAGTATTGATTGGGAAACTAAAGAGAATTTATTTCTTAACTTTTCTAAATTATCACTTATTTAAGATTCATTTTATCAGTTGTTTTGAATCCTTTTAGAGAGGGTTTTATCTTATATTCCTTTGCAATTCCTACAGTGTTTTATAACTGGGAGATAAACACACACACACACACACACACACACACACACACACACACACACACGCTGCTGGCACAAAAACTAAGAGTGAGAGACATAAAAGAGCAAGCTGATATTCATTCAGTATTTGTTGTCTTCCAACTTTCTTAATCAACTATGCCTCGACCTGCCTATGGCTTCATGTAATCTCCTCAGTATCCTCTAAGAGACAGATTACCTCATAGTTTTAATTTTACAAAAGGAATCCTGCTGTCTATGTACCACTGGGTTCTCCCCAGTCTCTCTCTCCCCCCCCCCACCCCCCGGGACTGAATTCAGCATTCCTCAGGGTTTATGATGAGTTCAGGCAGTTCTGTCCTTCCTGAAAATCTGGTTCAACTGAAAATGATCTTATCGACTTCATTTCTAAGCCTTTGAGGACATTCAAATAGGTTGGCTCTACCTGTTCCCATTTAAAATTTATGGTGAGGGACAGCACAGCTATCAGTGTGGGCAAGACTAGATGGGCAAATTCAACTTTCAAGTGGATAGAATATTAGAACATGCAGGGCCGGGCAGTAGCACACCAGGTTAAGCACACATAGTGCAAAATACAAGGACGGCGCAAGGATCCGGTTCCCTGGCTCCCCACCTGCAGTGGGGTCACTTCACAATCAGTGAAGCAGGTAAGCAGGTGTCTATCCTGCTCTCTCCTTATCTGCTCCTCTTCTCTCAACTTCTTTTTGTCCAATAAAATGGGGGAAAAAAATAGCCGCCAGGAACAGTGGATTAGTAGTGCTGGTACCCAGCCTCAGCGATAACCCTGGAGGCCAAAAAAAAAAAAAGAGAGAGAGAGAGAATATGTATGATATTTCTGCAGAAGCAAAAATACCTCGACTTAATAAAGCCAATTTCCAGAATAACCTTAGCCTCAAGCATTTATTTGATTGACAAATACCTGTATTTTTTCCTGCAGTTGTTGACTTCAATATCACCAACTCCAAAGCAAGCAATGCTTATTCTTGCTTCAGCTTCCAGACTCAAATGTACCCAGGCAACTTAAAGCATGTCTCAAAACATGTCTAAAAAGCATAGCAACGGTTGTTAGCCATTCCCATTTTAAAAGCAGGGCTATTCCAGGCTCTTGAAAACCACGTGACAGAGTGGAAGTCAATTGCAGCCGTAGATATTTGTATGCAAGAAGAGCCTCTAAAAACTAAACTGCACTCAATGAATTGATCCCTCAGGGTGTCCTTCAGGGGGTATGCAAGGCTTTCATAACTTATAAGAAAATTAATTATGAAACAATGCATCCAAGAGTCTGCCTATATACACATGAAAAATTTACGTTAATCTATTCCCGTCTGCAGCACCTGCCCTGTCCTCGTTAATTAGAGCTCACTTGGTCACTGTAGCCTGGGGCGAGTCTTTGAATCATATACCCTCCCCAAACCTCTCTCTACCTGGAGATGTTGTGCTGACAGTTTTATTTCCCTGGTGAGCTGAAGTGAGGCAAGAATGCAAAACAAGCAGTGTTCACCCTGTTGTTTTTCCCTCACAGCTTGACCTTCTGGGAAGACTCAACTCCTCTTCCTGGCTGACTGGAAAGAAAGTAGAGATTTCCTAGAGGACAAGGCCTAGCAAGAGTGTTAGGTGACTTGGAGAGGGGTCTCCAGAAATAACTTTGACATGTAAATGCAGCTTTCTGTTGAAATTATACAGGATGTTGTTGAAGTTTCATAGAAGGTGAAACTGAGTGCAGAGCTGCATTGGAAAGAGAAGAAGCGGGGGAGGCCAGGCGTGGCGCAGCTGGTTAAGTGCACACATTACAATGCACAAGGACCCAGGTTCAAGCCCCTGGTCCCCACCTACAGGAAGAAAGCTTCACAAATGGTGAAGCAGGGCTGCCAATGTCTCTCCATCTCTTTCCCTTTATATCTCCCCTCCCTCCTCAATTTCTCTCTGTCTCTATCCAATAATAAATAAACAAATAAATATTAAATAAAATGTTTTTTAAAAAGAAGGAAAAGGGGGGAAAAGGAGTGAGGGAAGGAAGGAAAAAAATAAGAATTGCTAATCATCTCAATTCTCTGACTTTATTCTCATTGAGGTTGCAGTAGGGCAGAACACTTCTGAAGTGAAATCTATTGCCAGAATTATTAAAAAAAAAAAAAACAGAAAAGATCTTGTGTGTAATAAACTTCAAAATAAGAATAAAGTATCCATAAGAAATATTTGGGGAGCTGGATCCCCATATACCTAAGTGTTACATACCTTTGAACAGAACTCTGCTCAGTTCTGACTTCTGGGAGTTGTAGGACTTGAACCAGGGGACTCTTGCTGTCTCAGGCATGCCATCTCATTGTGAAAATCTCTATGCTATCTACCTAAGTGGAAACAGATTGAAGTTACTTTGTAAATATGGTGCCAGTGAGATTATTTGAACTCCCAATTCTTGAAGAGACTAAAGCATAAGGTAAACTGAGGCCCAGTCACACCAGCTAAAGCCTGCCCGAGTGTTGTGAGTCGGCTCCGTAAGTTCGACTCCTCAACCACTGTCAGGTTCTCCAGTTAACACCAGGAAATACTTGTGGTCATTGTTAGTGCTACCTCAGCATCACTGTCTCACCCTCCTCTAAGAGAAGTGTGCTTCCTGGCACTTATTATCTTATTGATTGATTGATTGATTGATTTTTATTGTCACCAGGGTTATTGCTGGGACGCAGTAGCAGCATTATAAATCCACCACTTCTGGAAGCCATTTTTTCCTTTATATATTTTTTCTCTCTTCTTTGATAAGACAGAGAAATAGAGAGGGAATAGGGAGATAGAGGAGAGAGAAAGAGAGCTACCTGCAGAGCTCGGTCCCCGCCTCCCCCTTCACCCCTTCAGGTAGAGCACAGGTGGGGAGGGGAGGTGTGAACCTGAATCCTTGCACATGGTAAGGAATGTTCCACAGCCTGCCCCCACATCATCTTTTAGTCATGAGAGACAGACCGACCAGGGTTCTCACCTGTGCATTGCAGCTGGCCAGGCTCCATCGGCCTGGGGCTCAAAGTAACATCAATTAGGATGCAAAGCACAGCTTCCAGCCAACCCACAGTGGTTCCTGTGGTGTGAGCAAGAAATAGATCTTTGTTGTTGTTGTTTTGTCATTATCTGGGCTCCAACCCCCCCTCAACAACTTACTCAGGAAGACAAGACACAGAGAGAGAGAGAGAGAGAGAGGCAGAGACACCACATGGCAAAAGTTTCCCGTGTGTGGTAGTATTCCCACATCTTGTATCTGGTAATGGAGTTTGGGTCGCACACTGGACAAAAAAGGAGGTCTTCCAGGTGAACTAGCTTCCCGGGCCACACCGTCTCTATTTTAAGTAGCGGCAATACACAGCACCGTGATTCTCAAAGAGTTATTTCCAGTCAACCAAGTCCAGCATCCCCATCTGGGACTTTGTGTGCAAAAGGAATTCTCAACCGAGACCCACTGACTAAGACACTCACAGACTGAGGCTAATCCTCCTGTGTGCTACCAACTCTCCTGGTGATGCCGGAGAACGTCCAGAACTCCAGTCTGCAGACGTTGCCCCAAAAGTCAGATGGGAGATTACAAAGAAAGCAAGGCTGGCTCCAGTTGCTGACAAACGTAGGCATATTTCCCTGCCAGCAGATGTCAGGCAGTCAGAAGACCTATTCTCATGGTTCCAGAAAGTTCCCTTTCTGCTCGCCAGCATAATGACAAGAACTTTACAGTTTCCCTCTCAAGCAGGTTAATAGATATTCCTATTATATGTTGCACTTGCCTTGAAAAGCACTTACTGTAGTAGTGATTAAAAAAACAAAAACTCCCAGAGGGATAAAGAATAGGGAAGCTTCCAATGGAGGGGATAGGATGTGCACTCAGGTGGTGGGAATCGTATGAATTGTGCTCTTCTTATCCCACAATCTTGTTAACCATTATTAAGTCACTTATAATAAAAAAAAAAGTTTGGGCTATTAAAAACAATATATATATATATATATATATATATATATATATATATACACATACACACACATTGCGGGGGTTGGGTGGTAGCGCAGCGGGTTAAGCACATGGCGCAAAACGCAAGGACTGGCACAAGGTTCCCGGTTCAAGCTCCTGGCTCCCCACCTGCGGGGGGGTGGGGGGTGTCACTTCAGGAGCGGTGAAGCAGGTCTGCAGGTGTCTGTCTTTCTCTCCCCCTCTCTGTCTTCCCCTCCTTTCTCAATTTCTCTCTGTGCTAT
Organism: Erinaceus europaeus; assembly: GCF_950295315.1. NCBI lineage: Eukaryota > Metazoa > Chordata > Mammalia > Eulipotyphla > Erinaceidae > Erinaceus > Erinaceus europaeus. The sequence continues at coordinate 19,800,400 of NC_080166.1, read as the reverse complement.
CCAACAACAAGGGCAGCAATAACAATAATAGTAGCAGCAACAATGATAAGCAACAAGGGCAATAAAAGGGAAAAAATAGCCTCCAGGAGCAGTGGATTTATAATGCCGACAATAAGCCCCACCAATAACCCTGGAGGCAAAATAAAATTAAATTAAAAGTAATAAAAACAAATATATATACTGCTATGAGCATAGATATACACAGATCTCTTGATGGGTGTGTTTGATTCCTTAGAATCAGCTATTAAGTCACCATCTTCATCTCATCTTTATGACGCTTGCAGGAATCATATTAAGTGAGATAAGCCGGCAAGAGAAGGATGAATATGAGATGATCTCATTCATGGGCAGAACTTAAGCAAGAACAGAAGGGGAAACTCAAAGTATAATTTGGACTGGGTTTCATACATTGTGCCAAAAGGAAGGATTCTGGGGAAGAGAGGGTTCTCTCAGATCCTGGTGCATGATGAGGGAGCAGGGCTTAGGCTGAGGGTGAGAGGATTTGCAAACACTTACTGTGATGAGATGAGATATTTTACCCATGTATCAACAACTGTACTTACTGTAAACCATTAATCCCCCTAATAAAAAGGATAAAAAATTCTCCTAACACTCCAGTCACTAATGAATGTGTCTTGGTATAGATTGCCAAAAAGCTGAACTAGTAATGGAGGAGTAAGGATTCCTCTTTGTACTATTTCCAGTGTAACCATTCACCTTGGAAGGTGGATTCTGACTATGTCACTTAATCTGGCTCTAGAGAGTATATCACAGATAATTGCAACACAGCACAAAGGTGGGTGACATCATTGCACATGGGGGGACATCATATCAAGTTATGGATTGCAAAGAGTTTGAATTTGTAAGGATATTAAACTGAAAAACTATTCTGAAAAGCAGTACTAACAATTTTTCCTGCCTGGATAGAGATATTTGTAGACTTCAAATATATAACAGATCAAGTTACTATAATTCCTTGGAACCATCCATTGATAGATCAGCAGTTCTGTGCTTGGATAAAAACCCTGTTATTTCGTCTTCAGACATAACCAGTGCCTTGGGCAGCAGGGAGTGTTCCAAATTAAAAGGCGACTCCATTTATCCTACATGATATCATAAAATTATAAGTTGCCATTTTGAGTTTTTGTTTTGTTTTGTTTAAGCTGTCATATTTTAAGTTTAGATAGTTCTACTAGATGCTTGATTGCTACCTCTACCCATAACCCAGTGTCCCAGAACCAATGAATGTCTCAAGTGTCAAAAGGGACTTGCACATGGGAGCAAATTAAAGGTCTTGAAATGGGAGGGTTAAGTGACAGGAAAGGTGGCTTCATGGGAAAGCACAGGACTTCCATGTAGACACTACACATGCTAGTATGTATATCCCCCGGGTCACTGCCATGTAGAATGTCCTGAGGCCTGTGTTAGATCCCTGACACTACACATGCTAGTATGTGTGTCCCCTGGGTCACTCCTTATCATTAATAGATATTTTATTAAATGGGAAGGCTGTTCCAGGCTATCTGGTTGACTCAATGTAATCATAATGGCTTTTACAAGAGGGAAGCAGAATGACCAACAAGAAAAGGAGATGGTGAAGTGGAGGAAGGAGAGGTCAGATGGTCCGGAAGTATTGAAGATTTGTCAAGTCTAGGGCTAGTGCCAGTCTAAAGAAATGCCAGGCAGCTTCCGGAAGGAAAAGCAACTCTTGCCAAGAGCTACCTCTCAGACACCTTGTCTTTAGCTGAGTGAGATTTATTTTGCACTTCTGAGTTCTAAGCCTGTAAGATAATAAATCTGGGTGGTTTTAGTTTGGGGTAATTGGCTAAAGCAGCAGCAAAGAATGTGATACAGTAAATGCAATTAATTTCCTAAAGTCTGATAGCTTACGGATGAATTAAATAGAATTTGAATACATAAAAACAGTCCTATTCCTACAAATGAAGCCCGAAAGCATCCTTTCTCTTCTTTCCCCTCTAGCTCATCATAATCATGATCATAACTTCAAAAATAATAAAAGTAGAAATTCATTCAAGGGTTGTGTTATTTATGTTGAGCATTCAGATATATTGAAATGATACATTATATTCACACAGCTTCCCTAATCACTAGCTTCAGTCACTTGTAACAGAAGCATAGTTTTTTAAATATTGTATTTATTTTAGTGAGAGAGATAAAAAGGAAAGAGCAAGAAAGATAGAGACAGGGCCAAAGCACAGTGAAACTCTTGCTTATGATGGTGCTGGGGATTGAACCAGGGATCTCAGAGCCTCAGACATAAGATTTTGTTTTTTGAATAACCATTATGTGATTCTCCTGTACCCAGTTTTTGGTTTTTTTTTTTCCCAAATTACCCAAATCAGAGATAACACTTTCCATCTACTATAAATAAATACACCATTTGGCCTCTATTACCCTTATATAAGTTTTTTTATTGGTAATTTAATAATGACTGACAACATTATAAGATAGCAGGGGTATAGTTCCATTCCAGACCAGCCACCAAAATTCTGTTTCCTCCTCTCTGGAAAAATTAGTCACCATAGTTTTCACTGTCTCAGAGACAGTTTGGTTGTTTTCCATTTGCCGTTGTTGCCAGTTCATGTTGGGCAGTAAGCCAGCTTCCCTCTTCTTATCACTGCGGTCTATTTACATAACCAGTTACCTAGGAACCACCCTGCCTGGAGGGCATTGGTTTAATCCCCACTGGTTCACATGTCTTTTTGTTCCGCCCCCGCCCCCTCTCCTAGTCACCCTGATTTCCACCAGTCTCTTTTCGCTCCACCCTCTCTACGTCACATCCTGTTTCCACCCTACTTGGCAAGTATATATATAAGGACAGGATTGTGATTAGAGATAGCTTAGATTGTGTGTTCCACATGAATAAAGACTGAACTGCATACCACTCAGCCATGAGTCCCAGGTCATCTCTCTCTCACACCCAAGAAGCTAGCCCAGCAAGTTCACGTGTTTCAATTCTGTACATCTTCTCTGAGTTTCAATGTACTTATCATCTCACTGTCTACCACACTGGAAGACCTGCCCTTCAGATGTGGAAGGCAGAAAGGAAAGAAGGTCACTAAACACGATCTAGTACCAAAGGAAACAAGTGAAAGACCACAACCTACAACATGAACGAGACACAAAAATACTCCAGACCACAACCTATAGCATGATCGAGACACAAAAATACTCCAGGAAAACAGACCTCAGGCATTAGAAAGAATAAGGAAGAGCAGCATGAAGCCACTCTGTGAAGAATGAACCGCAGCTACACACTCTCACAGAGCCTCTGGGCACAGACATTCCTTCAGGCACAATGCAGTGTCTCTGGAGAAATTACTATTATTATTATTATTATTATTATTATTATTATTATTATTTAATGAATGTCTAAGTAATCAGCAGAAGGTTTGTTTATGGTTGTGGTTCTTCCAAAGTTCTTAATATGGTAAATAAGTATGTTATTTAAGTATAAAGCCCTATGTGTGTTTCAGTTCTTTGAGATCCCTCAGTAATTCACGGAAACTTAACTATGTCAAAGAAACAAAGCGTTATTAACGTGTTCTATGCCAATTTGAAGTACTGGAAAATTAGAACTCCTTTTATTTCCCCCTTACTTTTTCTTATTTTCAAGAGCTTCAAATATTTCCTCAGATTCACACAACAAAAAAGCAAGAACCATTTCAAGTTTTTATGCCCTTTTTGGAAATGCCAGCATTCCCCCAGAGGGAGTGATTTTAAAGAACAGCATTAAAGGCAGGACTTTATTCATCCTAGAATTGGAAGAATTTGCCTGGCAAGCTCTTGAAAACAAGACTAATTTGGATCCAAGGAGGAAAAAAAAAGGAGTAACAAACAGTATTTCACTCATCAGTTCTCATTCTCTGAGGTGTCCAAGACTTGGGGTCTAAGCTAGGACTTGGAACTTCAAGAGAAGATGCAGATATCGTTACTGTCTCTGAATGCACTGTCCAGAAGTGACCAGGAAGTGATCATTACTGTCTTTGAATGTACTGTCCGGAAGTGACCAAGAAGTGATCCCAGAGAGTCACTCAGGCACAGCACTGATGACTCACCTCCCCAGTGCAATTTTTCACTCAATATTATAGAGAGTGAGGAGAAGAAAGACAGAAAGAAAGATACCACAGCACCACTCCACCATCCATGAAGTTCTCTTGGTACTGTCCATGGTAATACCGTGTGATTCCAGGGATTGAACCTGGAGTCTTATACAGAGTGAGGAGTGTGTTTTATCCATTATGCTATTTCCCAGTCCTTACGATCAAATTTAAATACTCATTTCAAAATGTCAACCCTTGGACAATCTGGGTGGTTTTAGTTTGGGGTAATTACATACCACAGAAATGGTTCCACTATGTAAGCACTTCCTATCCCCTTAGGTCTCCACTAGAGGAAAGAAATGGGTAACTAATTGGTCCAATAAGCAACCACAATGAAAAGACCTACCAGAGAGCTTGTGGCTGGCACCAAATCCTGGAGCTGGACCATCTGGCTTCTCATCCACAGTCTCCAAATGTTTTCTCCGTGAGGATCTTCAGTAAATCTGATGTGAGGAAACCAAGCTTCAAACTCTGAGGAGAACAAGAGTGGAAATCAGACATCAACTTCACCTGCAGCTAAGTGGGGGCTTCTGTTACATGCTTCTTCTAGATTGAATGTGGAGAAATTTCATTGTTGTTCTAATTGGGGGGGGTATGTTTTTGCTTTTGTTTTATCAGAATACTGCCTAGCTCTGGTTTATGGTGGTATGGGGGATTGTACCTGGAACTTTGGAGACTCAGGCATGAAAGTCTCTTTGCATAACCATTATGCTATCTACTCACACCCTCAAGAAACTTCACTGTTTTATCTCAAAGGTCCACAAACTCAAATGTTCACAGGTGCCATGTGACAGCAAGGCATGACTTAAGTTGATTTAAGGGAAATGAAGCAGAGAGAGAGCATGCTCCACTTTCTGAATGTGCTCTTACTGATGGCACTGGTGCACTTCAACATTCATTCTTTGGGCCTTTGGGACACTGGTATAAGAACAAACTTATCAAGTGCCAAGCAGGCATCTGGGGTCCAAAGACATAAAGCAGAATCACTATCTTCAAAGAGACGTGATTTTTCAGTGGTGACGTAAACAGAAATTCAGTGGGACTATATCCAGCTAAGAAGCTTCAGCTTCAGCTAGGAAGTCATCAGCAAAATGAAAATGAACTGAGGTACTATTTGCAAATCCTGTTTGTGAGGAGAGGGTTATATTCAAAGTATGTGAAGAACTCATACAAGCCAACTCATACTTGCAGGCACACCAATAATCCAATTAGAAATTGACAGAGGATCTGAAGAGTTCTCTTCCCAAAGCAGGCATACAGATGGCCAGTAGAGACATGAAAAGATGTTCACTGGCACAATGACAAAATTGCAAATCAAAACCACAAAGATACCACCTCACCCCTACTAAAGTGCTCTTACCTAAAAGAGAAGAAATAACAGGTATTGGTGAGGGTGTGAAGACAACAGAGCTCTAGGGCATTCTTCCTGAGTGTAAATTGGTTCAGTCAGTATGTCTCCTTTCAGATGTCTCCTTTCCTACTAAGTTTGAAATTTCCTTTATAAATTAACAATTTCAATCTTAAAATCCAGCAATATCACCTCGAGGCATATATTTCTTTTTTTTTTTTATTTCTTTATTGGGGAATTAATGTTTTACATTTGACAGTAAATACAATAGTTTGTACATGCATAACATTTCTCAGTTTTCCATATAACAATACAACCCCCACTACGTCCTCTGTCATCCTTTTTGGACCTGTATTCTCCCCACCTACCCACCCCAGAGTCTTTTACTTTGGTGCAATACGCCAACTCCAGATCAGGTTCTACTTGTGTTGGCTCTTCTGATTTTGTTTTTCAGCTTCTGCCTGAGAGTGACATCATCCCACTTTCATCCTTCTCTTTCTGACTTATTTCACTTAACCTGAATTTTTCAAGGTCCATCCAAGATCGGCTGAAAACAGTGAAGTCACCATTTTTTATAGCTGAGTAGTATTCCATTGTGTATATAGACCACAACTTGCTCAGCGGGGCTATATTTCATGGACACTAAAACACCAATTTGAAAGGATATATGTGCACCACTCTGTCCGTAACTCAGTAGTCAAACTATGAAAGCAACTAAATGCCCACCAGTCGCTGACTGGATAGAACAACTGCAGGATATACTCTCAGTGGAATACTACTCTGCAATTCAGTTTTTTAAATAAATTTATTTATTTATATTGTTGTCTTTGTTGTTTTATTGTCGTAGTTACTATTGATGTCATTGTTGTTAGATAGGGCAGAAAGAAATGGAGAGAGGAGGGGAAGACAGAGAGGGGGAGAGAAAGACAGACACCTGCAGACCTGCTTCACCGCCTGTGAAGCGACTTCCCTGCAGGTAGGGAGCCAGGGGCTTGAACCGGGATCCTTCCGCCGGTCCTTGCACTTTGGGCCACGTGTGCTTAACTTGCTGCGCTACCGCCCAACTCCCTGCAATTCAGTTTTTTAAAATGAAACTTTTTTTTTATCATTTGACAGAAAGTAGATGGGACTGGAGGTGGTTAACTATGTAAAATAGGTAACGAGATGAAAGACAAGTACCAGATGATTCTATTTGTATGTGGAATACAATTAACAAACTTAAAAAAAAAAAAAGAACAGTAACCAAACCACCTCCTAAACCTTGTGGTAACTATGGTGGTTATGAAAAGAAGTATTACACAGAAAATTTGGTGATGGGAACAATAAGCTTCACACATGCATATACAGGTGTGAAATGATACCCCGAAAATCTTGTCATTCTTTTTTTTCTTCTTATTTTCTTTTTGCCCCACTAGGGTTATCACTGGGGTTCAGTGTCTGCATGACTTCAAAACTCTGGGTTACCTTACCCCCCCTTTTTTTCTTTTTGATATGATATGAGAGATATAGAGAAATAGAAATAGAAAAGTAGAGAGACAGAGAGACTCCTGCAGCATTGCTCATGAAGCTTTCCCTCTGCAGGTGGGGGCCAGGGGGCTTGAAACTGTGTCTTCCAGCATGGTAACAGGTGCACTGGACTGGGTATGCCATCACCCCACCCCATTTTTAGATAAAACATTCTAAGTGATTCAGCAAGTCTACTTCTACATACACACCCCTCAAAAAAAGAGAACACTAACTCAAAAAAAACATGCAGACACCCCCATGTTTATGGCAGTATGATTTACAATATCCAAGATGTGAAAACAACCTCTGTGTCCATCAGTTGATGAATGGATAAAGATGTTATGGCTTCTCTTATCTCCTGCTAAAGAACTAAACAGAAGCAGCAATGTGCAGATGAGTAGCTGAACAACAAGGAATATGTTCTGAGAAATGAATCACTGGGCCATGTTGTCACTGGGCCAGCACCACAAAGCAATTACTCAAACCTAGAGAGAAGAGCCTATTTCCCGGCTACACTATTTATAGGGATCGCCATTGACTGTGTGATTTAACATTAACTGAGACAGCATATTACTGTGCATGACAACATACAAACAATAGAATGCTGTTCTCCCATTAAAGAAACTACCACGACCACTTTACAAATGTGGAAAGACCTTGGCGGCATCACGCTAAGTGAAAGAAGTCAGAGAAAGACACTATTGTGTAATTTCCTTTATGCATGAAATCTAGGAAACAAACAAACAACAGGAAAGCAAGATAATTGGCAGAGAGACTAGACTGGTAATGGTCAGAAGCAGGGAGTGTGGCTGATGAAATAAACTAAGTGGGTTAAAAAGGTGTACGTGGGGAGTCGAGCGGTAGCTCAGTGGGTTAAGCGCAGGTGGCACAAAGTGCAAGGATCAGCGTAAGGATCCCGGTTCGAGCCCCCCGGCTCCCCACCTGCAGGAGAGTCACTTCACAAGTAGTGAAGCAGATCTGCAGGTGTCTGTCTTTCTCTCCCCCTCTTTGTCTTCCCCTCCTCTCTTCATTTCTCTCTGTCCTATCCAGCAACGATGGCAACAATAATAACAACAATAATAACTACAACAATGAAACAACAAGGGCAACAAAAGGGAATAAATAAATAAATAAATAAATAAGTAAATATTAATTTTAAAAAGGTGTGCATGTCCATGAAGAAAATAAACAAGTCATGGCACTGTAGCCACGACATTGTAGTTGATGGTTCATGGTCCAGCATGGACTATCGCTAATAATACTGTCATGTACATTTGAAAGTTGCTAAGAAAGTAGATTTAAAGATCTTTAGCACAAGAAAAAAAATGTAACTATATGGGGACAGATTTTAACTAGATTAATGATTTCTTGAATACACACAAATACCATTATATTGTATGCCTTGTATATCAATTATATTTAAGTGTAAAAATTCAACAAAAGATTTGAGTAATTGTTTCACTAGTGAAGGTATACACACTGAAAAGAAGCTCAACACCACTTGCCGTTCTGAGACAGCAAATGGATACTCTTCACACTCACTAGAATGGCTAGGGACAAAAAGAAAGACCACCTGCATGTTAGCTGTCAGGCTCAGGCAAAAGGTGCTAAAGTTACAGGCCCCTAGGAACATACCTAAAATAGACTTCCTAGGCTCTTTCCACCCTGAAATCCATTTTCTTACCTGCTCTACTCCTACTTTATGGTGCCTGTATATTAAACATTTTGTCCTGCTTTATATCTTACTGCCTTTCAGTCACCAAGTTGCAGATATTATCATGACACCATCCTGACCTTCCAGGACAGACGACTTCACCAATGTGTCCCGGAATCTCACCTCTCCAGAGACTTATCCCACTAGGGAAAGACAGAAACATGTGTGTTTGTGGGGCGGGGGGTTGTGGATCAACCTGCCAATGCCCATGTCCAGTGGAGAAGCAATTACAGAAGCCAAAACTCCCACCTTCTGCACCCCATAAAGAATTTTGATCCATACTCCCAGAGGGAGAGAAATGTTAAGGAAAGATGGCCAGAGGGCTCTGAATTCCATCAGGACCAAAAGAGAGATGAGGAAGAGGAAGACATTTGGAAGTAGTAGCCATGTAGGTGTGATTTAGAAGGGAAGAGAAGGCAGGACCATGGGGGGGGGCAGGGAAGAGGGCAAATAGGGGTGCGGGGTAGATAGCATAATGGTTATGCAAAGAAACTCTTGTGGCTAAGGCTCTTAAGATCCAGGTTCAACCCCCCACACTACCATAAACCAGAGCTGATCAGTGTTCTGGTAAAAAATAATAATAAAATAGTGTGGGGCTAGGTGGTAGCACACCTGGTTGTGCACACATATTACAGTGTACAAGGACCTGGGTTTGAGCCTTTTGTCCCCACCTTATCTGTGACCTTGGGAGAAATACTGTGGTTCTCAATGGAGATAATGAGGACACAGAACTCTGGTGGTGGGAATGGTGTGGAATTATACCTCTGTTACCTCATAATTTTGTAAGTTAATATTAAATGACTAATAATTTTTTTTTTAATCTGGAGTCTTCATACATTGTCAGTGGGATGTAATATGGTACAGTCACCTTCGAAAATGGTTTGACTTTTTCTTAAAAAGTTAAGGGGTTTGGGAGTCGGGCGGTAGCCCAGTGGGTTAAGCGCACCTGGCGCAAAGCGCAAGGCCAGCGTTAAGGATCCGGGTTTGAGCCCCTGGCTCCCCACCTGCTTCGGAGCCGCTTCACTGGCGGTGAAGCAGGTCTGCAGGTGTCTCTCTTTCTCTCCCCCTCTCTGTCTTCCCCTCCTCTTTCCATTTCTCTCTGTCCTATCCAATAACGACGACAAGGGCAACAAAAAGGAATATAAATAAATAAATAATTTTTTTTTAAACTTAAGGGGGTGGAGCTAAGTAAAATAACTCCTGTGGAGAGTGCACTTGTGGGTAGAGAGCATACTGTTTATGCAAAAGACTCTCATGCCTGAGGCTCTGATGTCTCAGGTTCAATCCCAAGAACCACCATAAACCAGAGCTGAGCAGTAGTCTTGTGTTCTCTCTCTCTCTCTTTCTCTCTCTCTCTCTCTCCCCCCCCCCCGTGTGTGTGTGTGTGTGTGTGTGTGTGTGTGTGTGTGTGTGTGTTTCTCTGTATCTCTCATTAAAATAAAAAGTAAATAAAATTTTTAAAAGAGACACTTGCTTTGTCATGCAAGCAACCCAGCTTTGAGCCCAGTCCCCACCCTCTGGGAGGAGGAAGCTTCAGTAATGGGATCCCTTTCTGTTTCTGCCTCTCCTTTCATTCTGTCTGGATAAGTCAGCCTGGCCTTGTGCAACAAACCACAAAGGAAAAGTTAAACAGCAGCTTACCATAGGACCAACAACAATTCTTTCTTAGGCTATCAAAAGGAGACGTAAAAACATACATTCACAGGAGTTTTCTTGTCTGTACTATTCATAATAGCAAAGTACTAGGCTCAATCGACATTTAATTAGGAAACGGATAAACCAAGATAACTGCTAAAGTGAAGGAAGTCAGTCACAAAAGAGCACATACTTTTTATCACTTTTACTGGGGGACTGAATGGTTTCTAGGACAGATGTTGACACATGGGTACGATTTCCCATCTCCTTGTGGCGGGTGTCTGCAAGATGCTCTCAAGCCCAACCTGGGTCCTTTTCCATCACTGTACACCAGGAATTCAGGTTTCTCTTCATCTCCTCTCCTCCCCTTCTTCTTCCTCTCCCTTCTCTATCTTCCCCTCCTCTGTTAATTTCTCTCTGTCATACATCCCCCCAAAAAAATTTTTTTGAAAGAAATGGCCACCAGGAGTAGTGGATTCATAGTGCAGACATCAAGCCCCAGTGATAACCCTGGAAACAATAAAGCAAAACAAAATAAAATAAACCTCAAGGAAGCTAATTTAAAAAAAAAAAAGATAATCCAATGTAGAGGGAAATGATAACATTCAAATCAATGGTTACAAAAAAATTTTTGCCTAAACTCTTTTATGTTAATATTTCGTTTATTTATTTTGGATAGAGACAAAGAGAAATGAGTGTGAAGACAGAGAGAGAGAGAAGGAGACCTGCAGAACTACATCACCATTCAAGAAGCTTCCCCACTGCAGGTAAGGACTGGAGGCTTGAACCTGGGTCCTTATATACTATAATATGTATGCTCTACTTGATATGCCACTCCCCTGACCCCAAACTCTTAATATATGATTACATAAACCGTCATTAAAAATCTGTGTTTGGGGGACAGGAGGTAGCGCAGAGGGTTAAGCACACATGGTGTGAAGCACATGGACCAGCATAAGGATCCCAGCTCAAGCACCCAGCTCCCCACCTGCTCCCCACAGGGGTCGTGTCATGGGCAGTGAAGCAGGTATGCAGATGTCTATCTTTTTCTCCCCCTTTCTTCCCCTCCTCTCTCAATTTCTTTCCCTCCTGTCCAACAACAACAATGGCAATGGAAACAATAACAACAACAACAAGGGCAACAAAATGGGAAAAATTGCTTCCAGGAGCAATGGATTCACAGGGTAGTCACCGAGCCCCAGCAATAACCCTGGAGGCAATAAAATAAAATAAAATAAAATAAAATAAAATAAAAATCTGTTTTCATCAATATATATGCTCTTAGTTGATCCATTAAAGTATTGCATGCAGCATAACACAGACACCCAACTAAAATGAAAAGGACATTTGAAGCACATAGGTAGATATTATTTAAATCCAAAATGGTCAATCTAAATTTACTGTTCCTAAGAATAAAGGAATATAGAAGCATACAGTTTGGTGAACTTAATTTTATTCAATCACATTATTAAGAAAATGTTCAATTACATGACAATTGTCACAGGGATACAGTTGCACATCTCCCCATGACGGATGTCAGGACACCTCACTCCCATCCTAAGGACACTGGATCCTCAGCTCCCACTGACACTCCTTAATCTCCCTCTCTTCCCCCAAACCTGCCTCCACCTCCTCACCTTACACCATTTTGTCTCCCTGAAACTCCAGCAGAATTTCATTCTACACTATCCTTTGGCTTCTTTCTCAAGTTCCCACCTAACAGTGAATAAGATTATCTGGTATTCCTCCATCTCCTTCAGCCTTTTTTTGTTGAAGATGATTCTCTCCATGGCAATCCACAATGTGGCAAAACAGGTGTTGTCGTTTGTGTTTACTCATTTCCTTTCACCTCAGGACCATCACCAGGATTCAGTGCCTGTGCAATGACTCCACTACTCCCAGTGACCATCTTTCCTTCTTTTTCTATTTTTTTTTTTGTAAAGGTGAGAGACAGAAAGAGAGAAAGAGACAGAAAGAAAGACAGACCCATGCAGCACCAGTCAATTGCTTGTGTAGCTTCCTCCCAGCACTTGGAGGCTGGAGGGCTTTGAACCTGGGTCCTGCTGCATGGTAGTGTGTGCGCTCTACCACGGGAGCCACGCCTGGCCCCAGACTTCATCATTTCTTGCCTGTGATTTGTATTCCATTGCAAACATTTATGCTACAACTTCCTTAACCACTCGTCTGTTGTGGGCACTTGGGTTGTTTCCAAATTTGGGCTATTTCTAGCTGGCTAGAATTAAGGAAAAAAAAAAAAAAAGAAGAAGAAGAATTTTAAAGACAGGGAGATATCTCTGGGGAGAGCACAGGGTGCACACATCCTGAACCCCAAGTTCAAGCCTTAGTTCTGCCAAATGCCAGAACTGAGTGGTGGGCTCTGCTCTCTTTATCTCTCATAATAAATAAACGAACGTTCTATAGAATGTAACAAAATGTAAAACCAGCGCAGGCTGGAATTTGGGACCTAAAGCAAAATAGGACAACAGCAAGTAAAGACTTGATAGATAACTGGTGGGCTTGCAAACTGGCGCAGCCTGTTTGGAAGACAGTCTGAAGAATCCTTAAGTAAAAAGGGAGGCACATTATGACCCAGCGGTGCCACTCTTTGGCATTCATCCAGTGGGCACTCGAGCACATACGCACCCCTGTATTCATAGCTGCATCATTCACGATAGCCAAGGAGCCTAAATGCCCATCAACAGATGACTGGCTGATGGAATTGTGGGCTGCATATTCCATAGAATACTGCTCTGCAATCAAAAAAGATTATATTGTGTCCTTTGGGACAAAATGGACAGACCTAGAGGAGATTATGCTTAGCGAAATATGGTTTTCGTCATATATAGAATCTAGAGAATTGACACACATGAAGTTGCAAAGAGAGAAAGAGAAAGAGGTGGGGGAGAACAGAAGCGAGCACACCTTTTCTAATAGTTGCGAGAGCTACGGTGGTAACCTTTCAGAGATGGGAGGGTGGGACAGAGAACTCTGGTGGTGGGTGTGGTGTGGAATTATACACTGTAATCTTACAATCTTTTTTTTTTTTCTTTTTTATTTAAGAAAGGATTAATTAACAAAACCATAGGGTAGGAGGGGTACAATTCCACATAATTCCCACCACCCAATCTCCATATCCCACCCCCTCCCATGATAGCTTTCCCATTCTCTATCCCTCTGGGATCATGGACCCAGGGTCATTGTGGGTTGCAGAAGGTAGAAGGTCTGGCTTCTGTAATTGCTTCCCCGCTGACCATGGGTGTTGACTGGTCGGTCCATACTCCCAGTCTGCCTCTCTCTTTCCCTAGTAGGGTGGGTCTCTGGGGAAGCAGAGCTCCAGGACACATTGGTGGGGTCTTCAGTCTAGGGATGCCTGGCCGGCATCCTGATGACATCTGGAACCTGGTGACTGAAAAGAGAGTTAACATACGAAACCAAACAAATTGTTGAGCAATCATGGATCCAAAGCTTGGAATAGTGGAGAGGAAGTGTTAGGGGAGTATTCACTGCAAACTCTAGTGTACTTCTGCTTTCAGGTATATATTTTGCAGTAGTTTACGGATACGTGTGAACATATGCTCTCTCTCACAGAAACTGGTGTATATCTAGGTTTTGGGACTTTGTTAGAAAGTGAACTACCTGAGATGGAATTAGAGTGTACTATAAAAGGAAAGGTCTCACCCGAGTAATGAAGCTGATGGGTTGTCATTCCACACGTGAAGTCTCTGGACACAGTCTGAACTGAAGCATGTTGAGGTGGCAATCGTTGTGTTGGTTAGGTTGTGATCGGCAGATGCAATATTATTTGATATGGATTGGGAGAGGCATACGGGAAAGTGGGCCCTATCCAATGGTTCCGGGACTGGGGGAAGTAGAGGCTCTATAGTGGAGATGTGAGGTTCCTGCTGTCTTAGGGTTCAAAAAGACAATCGATAGTTAATGTTATCATCACCTTATTTGGTAATTGGGTTAACTTTGAAAAGTCCTTTTGTTAGGGTTTGCTGTACAGTACCCAGTATCTTGTATATAGCTGTGCTATTGGTTGCTTCTGATTACTTGGTCTAGGCTTTTGAGAGAGTCTGTATATCAATTATACAGCCTATATATTGAAAAGATTCAGTTTGTGTTTTGAAAAACTTCGAGACATACAATTAATTTTCCCCCTCTCGTATTAATTAACTAGTGATTTATATGACTACATTTTACTAGGAGTGTACATAAACACCATTCCCACCACCAAAAGACTGTGACCCATCCCTCTCACCCCCCCCCCCCACTGGCCCAGGAAGCTGCATGTCTACCCCTCACCACAGGGTTTTTACTTTGGTGCCCTACTTATGTAATCTTACAATCTTATGACCCACTATTAATCACAAATGAAAAACAAAAAAATAAAGCAATAAAAACAGAGGACATTATAGATAGATAGAGCTGTAGGAGTCTTTATATCTGAGTGACATAATCATTCCAGTAGCAGGTCAGAGGACAAGTTCAGCTCAAGTGCATCAAGATAATGGTTCACTGAGCTCCTCTGGGCTAGAGGTGTTCCCCGGGGTGCTTTGGAACTGACCCAAGATCAGGAAGTGCCCCATCTCCTTCTGTCCAAGAAGTATCTGCCCAGTTCCACTTCATTGCTTCTTAACAACACTTCTAAAGACATAGCAGAAGGCATCAAAGGACAAGTCATCATTTCTTTTTTAAAGTGATCAACAAAATTGTCTTTGGAAAAAATGAAGCAGGGTTGTTCACTCTATCCATTTCCAAGGAATTCTGAAACACCTTCTATAAGAATTAAAATATCCATAGAAGGCCGGGGAGATAGCATATGGTTCTGAAAAAGACTTTCATGCCTGAGGCACTGAGGTTCCAGGTTCAAACTCCCTGGCCATTATAAGCCAGAGATAAGCACTTCTCCAGTTTCTCTCTCTCTCTCTCTTGAATTTTGAAAAAAAAAATAATAAACTTTTTCCTAAGAAAAGATCTTTAGAATTCTTATCTGGTGATTCGTTGTGGAATTGTGGTTTGTGATTATTTTCAGTTCTTCAGGAGGAAAATAAACAAGACTAGGTAGGATATTTTCAAAAATCTTAGGTCAGAATATTCTGGACACAGACACCAGTCATGTCTAAGTTACAAAAGTAGACATACAGATGTCTGTATCTTGAAAGTAAGTAGTTGTTGTTACATATATATATATTCACTATGGGCTAACTCTGGAAGAAATGTCCTTGAAAATCTGTCCTAATATGATATTTTTCTTACTTGAATACATAAATATTCAAAGGTTTAGATTTAATCATGAACCAAATTGGGAGCAAAAAGCATAATAACGAATATTTTCTATATTACCTGATAATGAAACTCAGAACATTTTTTTTTGAACTTTACTAATAGTTCTTTAACAGTGGATTGCAAAGTTGTAAGATTTTGCCTTCATAAACCAGAGGTATTCAGTGCTCTTATAAATAAAATAGACAAAAAGAAATAAACCCAGGAGTCGGGCGGTAGTGCAGCATGTTAAGCACACATGGCACAAAGCCCAAGGACCAGCGTAAGGATCCCAGTTGAAGCTCCTGGTTCCCCACCTGCAGGGGAGTCGCTTCACAAGCAGTGAAGCAGATCTGCAGGTGTCTATCTTTCTCTCCCCCTCTCTGTCTTCCCCTCCTCTCTCCATTTCTCTCTGTCCTATCCAACAACAATGACATCAATAACAACAACAGTAATAACTACAACAATAAAACAAGGGCAATAAAAGTAAATAAATAAGTATTTTTTTAAATCTTTAAAAAAAAAAAAGAAAAGAAATAAACCCAGGGGGTTAATTTCACCCATATTTATGGCTGTACCTCACTGTACCCACAAAGTTCTGTGTCTCTCTTCTGATGAAAACTATAGTTCTCATAAAATCTAAAAGACAGTTTCAATATTATTTCTCCTTCTTTTCTTCCTCCTTCTTGTACTATTAATTTCCCTGCTCCTTCTTTTCCTCTCCCGCTCCTCTTCCTCCTCCACTTTCTTTTTTTTTTCCTCCTCCACTTTCTTTTTCAACTCCTCCTTGTACTTACTCTTCTTACAAGTTTGTTCCCTTTATTTAGTTATATTCCACACAGGAGCAAAACCATCAGGTGATTCTATTTCATCTCTTATTTCACTAATAAAAATCACCACAAAATCCACCTGTTTTGTTCCAAATAATGCAATTTTATGATTTAATATGCAGAATAGTATACCATGAAATCTAAAACCTACAAATGTCATTAAAATATCTTCAATCTTTGCTGTCAATAAATGGCAATAGCCTGAATTCACTTATTAAAAGGCACAGAGTAGGAAGATGGATCAGAAAACATAACCCAACAATATGCTGTCTACAGGAAACCCACCTAACTCAACAAGACAAACACAGACTCAAAGTGATCTGAGCTGAAATGCTTCCAGTTTTTCACCATTGAGTATGATGTTGGCTGTAGGTTTGCTATATATATATATATATATATATAGACTCTGGGCTGGGTAGGGGAGAGAATACAGGTCCAAAAAGGATGACAGAGGACCTAGTGGGGGTTGTATTGTTATATGGAAAACTGGGAAATGTTATGCATGTACAAACTATTATATTTACTGTCAAATGTAAAACATTAATTCCCCAATAAATAAATTTTAAAAAAAAGAAAGAAGAAAAAAAAACCCTAATAACCAATATATGCATGGAGCTCACCAAACTCAACAACAAAAGAACAAATGACCCCATCTAAAAATGGGGAGAGGATAAGAACAGAATATTCACCAATGAAGACTTCTAAAAGGCCAACAGACATATAATAAAATGCTCCAAGTCATTGATTGTAATAGAAATGCAAATAAAGACAACAATGAGATACCATCTCTCCCCTGTTGGAATGTCATGCACCAAGAAATAATAGCAACAACAAATGCTTGAGAGGTATAGTCAGAGGAACCCTCCTGAACTGCTGATAGGAACGTAAATTGGACCAAACCTTGTGGAGATCAGTCTGGAGAATTCTCTGAAGGCTAGAAATGGACCTACCATATGGCCCTGCAATCTCACTCCTGAAAATATATCTTAAGGAACCAATCACATTCATCTAAAGAGATCTGTGTACACCTATGTGCACAATTTCTAATAGCCAAACCTGGAAGAAACTCAGCTGTTCAACAACAGATGAGTGTCTGGGAAAGTTGTGGTTTATATAAAGGATGGAATATTACTAGATTATGAGCAATTATGAATTCACCTTCTTCATCTTACTTGGATGGAATCATGTTAAGCGAGATAAGCCAGAAAGAGAAGGATGAAGATGAGATTACCTCCCTCATAGACAGAAATAAGAGCAGAACACAAAGTAGAACTTGGAGAGGGTTTGGTGTATTGGACCAAAATAAAAGAGTCAGGTGTGTGTGGGGGGTGGGGTGGGTATTTCGGGTCCTGGTGCAAGATGGTATAGGAGGACCCGGGGAGGGAGACTAGAGTGTTTTGCACAGAACTGAGAAATTTTACAAATGTAACAACTGTGTTTACTGTAAAACTATTATTCCTCAAAATAAAAAAAATTTAAATGAAGGAAAAAAAAATAAGAAAGAAATGGGCTGGCTTGGTGGAGGTGGATGCCCAGACACATGGCTGAATAGATGGCTGGATGATGGATGAACTTAATGGAATAGATGAAGAAAGAGAGATGAATAGACAAGGCCAAATGGAAAAATAGCTACATAAAGCAGATTTAAACTCAACAAATTCTTTAAGCAAGCCTGATAAAGACATATCCATTGAATCATTCTTTCAACTTCAGTATTTTTAAATTGTTCACAATAAAAGTTGTTGGAAATAATTCATATAAATAGAATAAAGACCTCCTTCTTAGTCTGAAAGTCATTCTCTCCCTTAAGCCCCTATGCACTGCCTTCTTTTCATGTGATTCTGCCCCTTTACTCTTTTCCCAAACACCAGTGGATAAATATCAGGTCCTACTTGCTCTGTGCAAAGCTGCCCTTTATAAGGAAAGTGAACTAGGAGGTCTATGATGAAACATTTTTTTTCCTTTATTAGGGAATTAATGTTTTACATTCAATAGTAAAAACAATAGTTTGTACATGCATATCATTTCCCAGTTTTCCATATAATAATACAACCCCAAGTAGGTCCTCTGCTATGATGAAACTTTTTAATAGTCAAATATTAGTCTTATTAAAACATAGAATTCTTTGGCACTTGTTGACATTTGAGATTTCCATAATGGATCCTCTATAATCAGTGCCCAATTTAGGACTCAATCTATTCACACACACACACACACCACTCTGATTCCCTTCTACATGAAAAACCCAGCTGGAGCAGTGAGGTGGTGAAGCAAACCATACAATTACACCAAGACTGAGGCCTTAGAAGGAATTGAGAATCCATTCACATCTCCCCAGGGAGAAATAAAGAGAAATTATGTCACTGTCGGACATTTGCATAATGAAATTAATGTAATATTAAAGCCAAAATGAAATATTCCTCTTCATGTAAAAGTGCCTCACTTTAAGTAGTCCATGTAAAATTGGCTGGTGTGGCTAATCATCTTAGTAAGTGATTTAAAAGATTGATTTGAGCACAAATCACAGTTCTACTGGCAATTCTGTGAGCATCAAGCAAATAAGCGTGTGGCCTCTTAAAAAAACTGGTGGTCACTGGGTAGAGAAAAATAAAGAGAAACTTTGATCTGCCACAGGTAGATTGGTTCCACAGAGAACCAGTATTCCATGTTCCATTTTTTCAGGAAGCCTGTGTGTCTTTAACTGGTAAAATAATAGGCAAGAGCCCTTTTCAGGAAGTGAATGTCTGAATCTGACAGACATACCATCTCATCAATAATGACAACTGTGGCATTCCAAAACCACAAGTATTCATTTCAACAATTGGCAGTCATCTACCATGGGTGCACACAAGAGGGGTCTGGATAGAACTAAGAGTAGCCAGACAGACTTCGGCCACAGATTTGGCCTCTACATTCACATACATAAGCAAATGGTAAGAAAATGTCTCCCCCAAACTCCGTAGCAGAAATGTGAATGCAAAGTATGTGGGGACCAAGCCATCCAGGGGGAGGTGTGTTAACCTTCTTTGTTTATGAAATTCATCATTATTTTGCTTTTCCTTCCTCCCCACCCCAGTCTTATGCTCAAACAAAGGTTAACAACCTCTTGGCCTGTGCCAGGCAGCAGACCGGATGTGCCAAGAGATGGCCTCCATCATGGGATCAAGAGAGAGGAAGCAGATGCTGGAATACAAGCTGGAGAGCACGTGTGAGAAGTCTCCTATAAAAGGGCAGATGTGGTCAGGCTCTCCAAACACAACAGCAAAGGCGACTTCAGCTCTCCTGAAAACTGCCCCCAGAGTCTTTTGAAGTAAACCATCATCAAGCCTCTCTCCTAATGTTCTTTCTGTTCATCCCCATCCCTTGCAGGAAGTCAGTCATATTGCTTCATTATACAAATGGTTCTCGTATGGCAAGATATTCAGTTGTATGAAAAATAAAATTTAGGGGCAGCTGGGATGGGAGTTGCCTGCCTGAAGTTCCCAAGCTAGATCCCTAACACCACTGTTAGATTTCTCCCTCTTTCTCAATGCTCTGTCATATGAGAAAGTTAAACACTGATAAGGGTTGGGGAGGATAATACAATGGTTCTGCAAAAGACTTGTGCTTAAGGCTCAGAGATCCCCGGTTCAATCCCCAGCCTTACCATAAGCCAAAGATGAGAAGTGCTCTGGTTAGAAAAATAATAATAAATCTTGTGCAAGGATCCCGGTTCGAGCCCCCGGCTCCCCACCTGCAGCAGTGAAGCAGGTCTGCAGATGTCTCTTTCTCCCCACCCCCCGACTTCCCTGCTCTCTCAATTTCTCTCTGTCAAAAAAAAAAAATCCCAATAAATATGTTATCTTTCTTGCTCTTTTAGATCTAGACTTCTGGGCCAGCAAAATAGCTCACTTGGACAGTATATTACTTTGAAATGTGTATGACCCAGATTCAAGCCAACCCCACTACACTGAAAGATGCTTGGATGCTGTAATCCCTCTCTCTCTCTCTCTCTCTCTCTCTCTCTCTCTCTCTCTCTCTCTCTCCATTCCCCACCTTCCCTCTCTGGCTTTATTTAAAAATCAGTCCCTCCATCAATGAATTGAGGCTTCTCAGGCTCTATAGAGTATGTTGTCAGAATCACCTAGAAGGTTTGTGAACAGAGACTCTGAGATTCCACCCCAGAAGGCTGATTCAGAAGTTCTGGAGTAGGGAACCTCAGAATCTGCATTTGCAGTCAGCTCCCAGGAGGTGAGAAACACCCTTTCTGAAGCACCTACATGACCATGTGTCTTCAGGATTCATTCAGATATTTTGTATGATAAATACCTTTAAAAATTAATTGCTTTTTTTGTTTAGTTTTTAAAACAGATTTAGACCAGAATCCAGTATATTTGAAAAAAAACACTCTTCTGATAAAACTTTGGCAAGTGTACTAGGCTTACTGGGCTTTCCAGCACACAAGATTTCACAAATTGTTCTAACAGAAACATCTGCAGGAAAGAAATTCATGCAAGACGGCGAGGGATTAGGACCTCGCCTAAGTTAATAAAATAATTTGGGGCTGGGTGGGTGGGAGTGGCAGACCCAGTTAAGTATATGTCACCACGTCTGTGCAAGGACCTGAGTTCAAGCCCCCTTCCCCTGCCTGCAGGAAAAACACTTCACAAAGCAGTGAAGCAGATCTGCAAGAGTCTGTCTTTCTTTCTTCCTCTCTATGTCCCTTCCCCTCTCAGTTATTCTCTCTCTGTCCTATCAAATAAAATAGAAAGAAAATAAAAAGGAAAAGATGGCCTCCTGGACTGGTGGATTTGTAGTGCTGATATCAAACCTCAGGGATAACATCTTGGTGGCAAAATAAAATAAAATAAAAGGAACTGCTATGGTTGGAGACGATGCACAACTAAAGCTACTTTAACATAACCATACAGGTAAAACTAGTCTGAATCTCGCCAGAAGTGGCATTCCCTCATTTTGACTCCTCCCCAACTCAAAAATACTTCCAGGTGATGGCAAAAACAATCTGGTTTTTCTACATATCAAAGAATTGGGATTTGATGTTTCCCACAATTTTCTTCCTTTTCTTTTAGAATTATTTATTTTCACAAAGGACAAAGGAAAGAGAACTGAAACTAGAGTACCACTCATTGCCGGCATGTTGCATTGCTGGGATTGAACCTGGGACCTCTGGGGCCTCAGGCCCCACCTCAGGTCTGGTGCACCAACACTTCACAGTCTTCCGGCCCTCTTTGCCATCATTCCCCCATCTCCATGCCCCTTTCCAGAGAGCACACTTTTATGTCACTCAGTCCCTTGAATTTTTCCAGACTGACATTGGTAGGAAGTCATGTTTAGACCACAGCATTGCATTTAAAATCAAACCAAGAACGAAAGGCACATACTTTTACTTATTTATTTTTATGGCTAGGGTTATCACAGGAGCTCTGTGCCTGCACTACAAAAACCTTTTTTTTTCTATTTTTTTTCTTCCTATTTGATTGGACAGAACAGAGGAAAGTTGAGCGTGCAGGGGAGATAGAAAGGGAAAGAGAAAGACACCTGCAGAGCTGCTTTACCACTTATAAAGCACCCTCCCCACAGGCAGGGAGCAGTGGCTGTAAATCCAGGTCCTTGAGCGTGGTTATACAGTGCTTAACCAGGTGAGCCACCGCCCAAGCCGTCCTTTTATCGTTTTATCTGTGTGACTGGTTAGTCGCTGTTTGTTTGCTTCACTAGGATTATTGTTGAGTATTTTACACACATGTGTAGCTATTACCTGAATTGTGTAAGATGGTGGTCCCCTACTGAAATTCTGGGAGATGCTTTCTAGTGTCTCATATTGTTTGGGCCTGGTTAATCAGTTTTCTTTTGTCCAAGAAAAAGTTAAATTTAGAACAGCTTGCAAAATAACAAACACCAGTGAATAGCACTTTCTTTCAAGCTGATCAGCTTTCACAAGGAAGCATGACATAGCATATTCATGATGCTTTTTGCATAGACTTGTATAAGCATTAAGCAAATCACATCATAAAATGGGGCCCTCGTTCTCAATCTTGGAGTCAAGTGAACTAACTCCCCCCTTTCCATCTAAGGAAAATCTATTTTAAAAAATATATCCCTCAAGGGCGGAGGGTAGATAGGATAATGGTTATGCAAACAGACTCTCATGCCTGAGGCTCCAAAATCCCAGATTCAATCCCCACACCACCACAAGCCAGAGCTGAACAGTGTTCTGGTTAATATAGATATATATATGCGCATATATATGGTATGTGTATGTATATATATTATATTTATACATATATTATATTTATATATATTATATGTATGTATATATCTATATCACTCTAGAGAAAATATTTGGGAGTAAAGAGACATCAGAAAGAGTCATTTTACTTCAATCTGGTCTATCCATTAGTCCCAGGCACTACAGAATTCTTGAGTGGGGGGCAGGTGATGGCTCACTTGGTTGAGCATACATGTTACAATGCACAAGAGTCCAGGTTCAAGTCCCTGGACCCCACTTGCACAGGGAAAACTTCACAAGTGGAGAAGCAGTGCTGCAGGTGTCTATCTCTCTCTATATATATATCTCTCTATCTCCCACTTCTCTCTTGATTTCTGGCTGTCCCTATTCAATAAATAAAGATAATAAAAATACTTTTTAAAAAGAATTCTTAAGAGTTGAAAATACATTTTGGTGAAGAGTTGGTGCAAAAGCTCCAAGCTTAGACAACACAACTAGGTCTTCTTTTTTTTAACTTAGGGATCTCATTTACAATGATTTATAATACTACAAAATTGGGGGCTAGAGTTTCAGAACAACTGTATGTGAGTTTAAAACTCACACCACCCACCATCAACCAGATTCTCTGAAAAAAAAGGGGGGGATGATTTCAAGTTCTCCTGGGAACTGGGTTCATCTCCAAAGTAACGTGTCACCTTTTCTAAGGAATGATTTCGAATCAGACGGCATCACACACCATCTGTACTTATCGGGCAATGCCAACCTCCAGTGCAGTTTGTCACCACCTAGTTTCTGATCTGGTGGCTCAACTTCATCATCTGCAGTTTGCCCTTAGTAGGAACACTTGTCTTTCCACTTACAACTTCTCAAAAGAATGTGATGAGAACAAACACAACTTCTCTAAAGCTGGTTGTGTTGGGGGGAAGTTAGAGGGAGCTGGAAGGAGCTTTCTGTCAGTTCCCATTTTGTAAACTGTTTTGGTTTCTGTTTGGTGACATTCAGGCCAACCCATCCAAGACTCTATTTATTAATATTATTTGTCTCTAGTGTTATTGCTGGGACTCAGTGCCTGCACTATAAATCCACTGCTCTTGCAGCCATATTTTTTTCAATTTTTTGTATAAGACAGAGAGAAGTTGAAAGAGGAAGGGAAGGCAGAGAGGGAGAGATAAAGATAAACACCTGCAGACCTGCTTCACTGCTTGTGAAGCTACCCCCCTGCAGGTGGGGAGCTGGGGCTTGAACCAGGATACTAGAGTAGGTCCTTGCACTACATACTATGTGTGCTTAACCCAATGCACCCCCGACAGGCCCATCCATCTAACACTCTAGAATCTTCCCTTAATTCTCAGGGCAGTTTCATTTCAGAAGTCACCGCTTAGATGATAAAAACTAGACACTATCTTTTCCCTCCCATGAGTAGATTGTCCTCTAATTCTTTCTCTCTTCCCAGGCGTCCTCTCTGTCAGTTTCCTAATAGATGTGTTTGGATCAATTGAATTCATTCATTTATTGTTAGAGTATATTCAACCTAGCAAGCAGACATCTTTATTGCCTTTACTACTTGATAATATGCAAAATACTTCCCCTGTTAAATATTTTCCTCTTAGGCTATTTCAGACTCAACATTAATCAAAGACCTCTGTTTCAATGCTTCAGCGACACCTTGCATGTTTCTGCAACTAAACAAATACCCAGGTCATGCTAGTAGGACACCCACCTAATAGATTGCTGCCCATCAGCCATCTGTGCTGTGTGAGCATTGTTTTCCTGACATCTATGAGTTACAGCTCCAATAGAAGCTTCAGCAAGGAATCTGAGGGGCCACTTTTTCAAACTTTA
This sequence comes from Erinaceus europaeus, assembly GCF_950295315.1. NCBI lineage: Eukaryota > Metazoa > Chordata > Mammalia > Eulipotyphla > Erinaceidae > Erinaceus > Erinaceus europaeus. Next base: position 19,775,910 of record NC_080166.1, on the reverse strand, counting down.
TAGCCAATGAATTGTATAGGGAGGATATGGAGGCTTAGAGAAATTAACTTGCACAGTGAAAGAGCACTTTCAATGAACAGGAATCAGTTCTCACTTCCATCCTGTTTATTTGATCAAGAGAAAGAACCATGGTAAATATTCAGCCAGAATCCATGTGGAAGGGAGTGGAGGTTAATTTCAGTCATGGGGAGGAGGGAAGAAATAAGTGTATGAGTTTATTACTTGAATAAACACTTAGAATAATAAGTGTAAAATATACACTTCGAATAATTGTACATTTATAATTCTAAATAATATGAAACAAAATGTAAGAAAAAGCTGAAGTACAGTGGGGAAAATTATGCACAGTTCAAAGTAGACAGAAAGAGGAAAGAAAATTATATCCTGAGGATAAGGCAGAAGTGTTCCCTCAAAGGGAGAAAGAACAAAGGGCAAGAAATTAGTCACACATTGGTCACATTCATATGCAGTGACATGTGGGATTTTTAAAAATAAAATTCAGCGCCATTTTCATTTCCACTGCAAGACAGTAGGCTACCCAGTGTATGTATGTACTCAGTGCATGTTTGTTGAATTGGGTATAAATTCCTTGAGTCTGTCAAGAGTCTTTCTTTTTCATAGTGCTTTGAGGGAGAAATCAGAAATCCAATTAAATGGATTTTTATCCTGCCTCTCATAAACTCCCGTCAGGCTACTCCTGTTGAGACTTTCTTTCCCCTTTGCCAGAATATGTTTAACTTCCTGTCAGCTGGGGCTCCCATCTCTGCACTTGTACTGAAACTACACAGAAAAGAGATCTGCCAAGTCCCTACCATCAAATTGCAAAGATTTCAGCAAAGCCATCTAGTGTTTGAAGCCAACAACTCTTGGCTCCACCAAGGAGCCAGTTCAACGCTGGTTCTTGAGATGTTGTTACCATTTGCTGTTGGTTGCAACCACCCCAGGCAGAGAAAAACAGAAACATTTCTTGGATGTCAACTCCACATTTTGTGTTTACTTAGAGTTTGTGAATGCTCTGTGGATTTAGATAAACAAGAGACATCTTTGAGGAACTTTTGAACTCCGGGAGGAGAAATCATTGCAGTCAAATCTGTTATTCATGAGTAGAAGTAAGGATCTCATCAGCAAGGCTGAGAAGACAGCATGGTGGTTCTGCGTAAGACTACCATGCCTGAAATAAAGACAACAGTGAGAAAGCACCCTGTGAGAATGTCATACATCAGAAATGACAACAATGACAAATGCTAAAGAGGCTGTCAAAGGAACCCTCCTACACTGTTGGTGGGAATGAAAACTATAATGTAAATACACTACTGGTGGGAATGTAAATTGGTCCAACCCCTATGGAGAGCTATCTGGAGAACTTGCAGAAGGTTAGAAATGCACCCACCCTATGACCCTGAAATTCCTCTGCTGGGAATACATCCTAAGGGGTCAGATACACAATCCAAAAATATCTTTGTGCACCTATGTTCATAGCAGTACAGCTTGTAATAGCCCAAACCTGGAAGCAACCCAGGTGTCCAATAACAGATGAGGTATTAAAAGTTCACCTTCAGGAGTCGGGAGGCAGCGAAGCGGGTTAAGCGCACGTGGTGCAAGGCGCCGGCATGAGGATACCGGTTCAAGCCCTGGTTCCCCACCTACAGGGGAGTTGCTTCACGGGTGGTGAAGCAGGTCTGCAGGTGTCTATCTTTCTCTCCCCCTCTCTGTTTTCCCCTCCTCTCTTCATTTCTCTCTGTCCTATCCAACAACAATGACATCAATAACAACAATAATAAAACAAGGGCAACAGAAGGAAATAAATAAATATTTTTTAAAAAGTTCACCTTCTTCACCTCCCTCATCTTGGATAGATTGAAAGAATCATCTTAAGTGAGATAAGTCAGAAAGAGAACAATGAATATGGGATCATCTCACCCACAGACAGAAGTTGAGAAATAAAAACTGAAAGGGAAACACAAAGCAGGCCTTGGACTGGGTTTGGTGTATTGCACCAAATTAAAGGAGTCTGGGGTTGGGGGGCTTTCACATTCTGGTTCATGATGGTAGAGAAGGACCTAGGCTGGCCCTTAGAGTGTTTTTCAGAGAACTAAAAAATTATATACATGTACCAACAACTGTATTTACTGTTGACTGTAAACCATTAATCTCCCCAATTAAAAAAAAAAAAAAAAGATCCCCATGTCTAAGACTCTGAGGTCTCAAATTCAGTCTCCAGCGCCATCAAAGGCCAGAGCAGAACAGTGCTCTGCTCTTTCCCTCAGTCTCTCTGTATCTCTATTTCTTTAAAAACAAATAAATAATGAAAGTTTTTTTTAATATTCTGTCAGACCTTTGGTATCTATCAAACTTCATGAATTAACCACTTATTCAACTAAGGATTACTGTCTCCAAAGGCTTAGAGTGTATCATTGAATTCAGTCTCCCTCAATAATTCACAGTTATACTCATCAACAAGATTCCAGCTCTTGAGACTGGAGGAATGGTTCGACTGGTAGAGCACTGGACTTGAGGGCCTAAGATTCCAGGTTATATCCCTGAAGTTTCATGTAAACAGTCTCCCATAACAATAAATTAAAAAGTGAATCTTGAAAACATTGGTTTTAAACATTAAAAATAAAGTTCATCTTTGGAAGAGATTTTCTTCAGGTTTATTTTGTTTGTTTATTTGTTTTTTACTTGTTATATACTCAGGGTGGGGAAAAGCATAAAAGATCTCATCAGTTTCCCATTTAGAATGATTTAAATTATATTTAAAATGAAATGCACTCTTTCCCCTGGGCATAATCACTGAAGTTCGGAATGGGTCATAGAAGCCATCCAGCCCCTTCTTCGAAATTTATGACTGAGAAATTTGAGAAGCAGAGAGATTAAGATTCTCCAGGAGATGAGAAAAGGAGCCAGATTAGAAAAGTTTCCTGATGACACCCAGAAAATTCTTTCTTGGCTGTTTAATATCTCACTGCTTATCTACATAGTCATTTAGCTTTGTTCTTGTTATTGTTGCTTAGTTTTGTTTTATCTTGCCAGGCAGATTCCATTTAATTCAGTTCCAAAGTGTTTTAATGAACGTCACCTCTGATTTATATATTCTCCTCGATTTTGTGGAAGTAAAAGGGAAATGAGAAACTTAACCTCTCCCCAAAAGTTTCAGAGTCCTCTGGTCCCTGTGATGCTTGGTGCTGGAGGAAGTCAGGACTCCTTGTTGGTGTTCACTCACTCACTTGCTCACCGAATTGGGAGTATCTGTCTTGTACCAGACACTGGTTTAGGCACAGCAGGGAATAAAACCTAACATGATTCTTATACATATTACATTCAGTTTGCAGGAAAGAGAAAATAATTAAGGAATAGATATATGTTCATTCGTAAAAAATGCTATAAAGACCAAGGCTAAGGACAACCTTTATAGCTGGGTCCAAAAATTCATCCCAATAAGATGACTTTGAACCTACACTTGAAATAAGAGAGACCAGCCCAAAGGCCTATCTTATTTCCACTGGGCCTGTTACTGTGTGTAAGATGAAAATGCAAAGCTGTGAGAGTAAAGGATTTAAAAAATTGACACTGGAACTTCCAGGAAATGTGGCCATGGAGTACCAGTAAACACACAGACTGTCCCCCAAAACGACAAAGGTCGACAACTACCGAACTTAGCAAACCTCATAAAACCACAGCTGAGACATCCGCAGAAGAGCTGTAGCCTCAGCCGCAGAGTTGCAGATGCAGACGACCTCACCAATGTGCCCCCAAGTCTCTCCTCTGCAAAGCCCTACCCAACTAGGGAAAGATAGGGACAGGCTGGGCGTATAGATGTACCTACCAACACCCATGTGCAAGGGAGAAGGACTACAGAAGACAATATTCCCACTTTCTGCACACCAAAAACAATCTTGGTCCATACTCACAGTGGGGTAAATGATAGGTGACTAGAGGGATCTGAACCCTAATTCCACCAGAACCTGAAACGTTTGTCATGGGGAATCTTTGTTTTTATATTACTACTGAAAGGGAAGAGATTCTGGAAAACACCAGAGGAAATCAGGCACTGTTTCACTCATCTGACAGGGACAAGGAAAAAAGAAAAAGGAAAGACAACCGGAAGTAGTAATAGGTATAGGTGTGACTTAGAAAGGAAGTAAAGAGGGGGTCGGGCAAGTAGTGCAGCGGGTTAAGTGCAGTAGCGTAGTGGGTTCAGCAGATTTTCTCTCTCTCTCTCTCTCTCTCTCTATATATATATATATATACATATATATACATATATACACATATACATATATACACATATATATACATATATATGTATATGTATATAATCTTTCATAAACAAACAAATAAAATACTTGAAAATATTTAAGGAGTACCCAAAAAAGACAAATATATCTTCCACTCAGAGGTATAAGATTGAGTTGAGAGTGTTAGGCAGTAGCACAGCAGGTTAAGTGCATGCAGCACAAAGCACAAGGACCAGCATAAGGATCCTGGTTTGAGCCCCCCACACACACCTGCAGGAGAGTCGCTTCACAAGTGGTGAAGCAGGTTTGCAGGTGTCTGTCTTTCTCTCCCCCTGTCTTCCCCTCCTCTCTCCATTTCTCTATGTCCTATCCAACAATGACAACATCAATAACAACAACAATAGTAGCTAGAACAACAATGAAAAACAACAATGGCAACAAAACGGAAAATAAATATAAAAATTTTTTTTAAAAATTAAAAAAAGATTGAGTTGAGAAAAATTAAGATACACAGAGAGGCTGGGGAGATAGCATAAAGGTTACATAACAGATTTTTATGCCTGAGGCTTCAAGGTCCTAGGTTCAATCCACCATAAGCCAGAGCTAAGCAGTGCTCTGTCTTTCTCTCTCATTAAAATACAATAAATAAAATATTAATAAAAGAGTAGAACAAAAACAATTTAAAACCAAAGGTTAGTTTAGAAAAGATTTTATCAGAGACCAGCCATCTCCAGAGCTGTGTCAGGAGTTAAGAGACAGAGAAAGGGAGGTGGAAACTGGTCAATAGTTGTGGGTAAAACACACCTACCAAGTGTGAGGACCCAGGTTCAAGCACCAGCACCCCTCAATATGTGTTCAGACTAGATTTCTGTAAATTTGACACCGCAAAGTCAACTCAGTGCTATAAAAGAGCCCCAAATACTACTAGTCTGAGTATGTTATACTTGGGGAGTCTTGTAAGGAGCGGGGCTGAATAAAAGGAAGTTAGCAGTAGTAGGAGTGAATGTGTGACTATTCCAGAGTTTATTGTAGCCCAGTGTTCTTTGAGCTAGAGAGACAGCTCTTAAGGTAGAGTGTGTGGCTTGCCATGTGTGAGATCCAGACGTGAGTACTTCGTGGGAAATGGTGTAGTAACAGAGGAAAGGCTGATGCCCTGTTCTATCTAAATACCTACTTACCTATCTATCTATTATCTATCTACTTATCTATGTATTCTCTATCTATCATCTATCAATCAGTCTATCATCTGTCTACTTATCTGTTTACCCATCTGTACATTTTCCATCTATTTACTTATCTATCTACCTATCTATATATTCCATCTATCTACTTATCTACCTATCTATGTATTATGTATCTACCATCTATCTATTATCTGTCTGTCACCTATCTGTCTGAATAGAAAAGTGATGAAACTGTGCGTGTGTGAGGCACCATCTACACACACACACACACACACACGTACACACACACACACTTTTGCAAAGTGGTTCACACAATGTCGTATTCACCAACACAAACTGCTGATAGAACAAATAAAAATGTCACTGAAATATTAGTCATGATTTAAACAATCCATCCTGACTTCCCTAATTTTATGATTTGATTCAGAAGAGTATGGAAGTATAGGCCTGACTACAATTATATTTGACTCCACCTGAATTCTAGTCCTAGCACCCAAAATGCGCCCCTCCCGCTGTCTCTTAGTGGTTTAGTGAGCCCTGTAACCACTGACAAGGGTTAATTTGAGCTTCCTTTTATTGTTATGAATTCAAGCTGTTAAGAATAAATGTGTCCACACACTGTAGGTTTTGGTCTTCAAAAACCTAATTAAATCATCTATCAGTTAACAAAGGAATGCATGCCTTTAAAACAAAAAGCTCATTTTTGCTGCTGGATATCTACATGGGTAGACCCACTCAAGTACCTCAGTTCATCACTGTTTATGATTTTCAGCTCCAAATATTTACTTGAGAATTCTGTTTCCACCAATTTAGAGCCACTCTAAAATAAATAGATACATTGTCTCAATAGCTAGAAAATGCACAACAAATACAACCTTCCAAGGTCCAAAGTTAATTTCATTCATACTATTACTCTGATGTAACAGAAAGAATGCAAAGGAAGTCAGCATGACTCAACGCCTTGCACCTCAGCAGAGCAGGACATAACAGCAGAGGTGTCATTCTTCACCATTGGCAGTTGGTGACACTGACGTCATGTGATCGATAATGTTTCATGAGCTTTGTCCTTCTTTCCAGTGTGTCTTCCACTCACTTACATGTGAGCACATGTATTGCAAGCTCACACATCCAGATGCACTCTCACGTGTCAGACCCAGGAGATAGTGCAGTGGTGAGAATTGGGGACTTAAAAGCACAAGCTCCTGAGTTCCATTCCCAGTACCGCACATGGCAGAACAGTGCTCCAGTTCACTCTTGTATTTCTTTTTCCTTTATTGGGGGATTGATGTTTTATAGTTGACAGTAAACACAATAGTTTTTACATGCATAACATTTATCTGTGTTCCACATAACAATACCACCCCCACTAGGTCCTCTGTCATCCTGTTCCAGGACCTGTATTCTTCTCTCTTGTGATAATAAGTAAGTACATATTTAAGAACACAAGCCAAAAAAAAAAAAGCATAAAATAACCTCATGCCAGAATCTGCAATGTCACAGTTCAATTCCTGTTTCTTTTTACTATCTCTAGCAAATACTGCTTATTAACTGCACCCTTATCTGGACCATTATCTGTCAATACTACCCCCTCCCAAGCTATATTAGCACTGCCCTAGGAATGTTGCCCTTTTGAAAGTCTGATTAACTACACAAACAAGGCGTGGAACTCTAGCTGGACTTCTAACACACACACAAGCACACACCTTTTTACCTTCATATTTCTTCCCACCCTGCCCGCTCCCCCAGTGAATTGAGCTGATGATGACCAAAACATAATCCCTGCTTTTCTAAAAATTTATTAGTGACTTAATATTGATTTACAAATATTATGGCGGGTGTAATTCTGCACTGTTCCCACCACCAGAGTTCTGTATCCCCATTCTCTTCATTGGAAGCTACAGCAATTCTCCTAAGGTTGAAGATATGGGTCAATTATTATTTTACAAATATACAGATATAGACTATCTGTCTACATTTGTATATATTTGCCTTCTTTTCCAAGTCACACCTATACCCATTACTATTTCCAAATGTCCCTCCCCTTTTCTTCTTTTTCTTTCTTTCTTTCTTTCTCTTTTTTTTTTTTTTTTTTTGCCTCTAGGGTTATTGATGGGGCTCAGTGCCTGCACCATGAATTCACTGCTCCTGGAGGCCATTTATCCCCCTTTTGTTTCCCTTGTTGTTGTAGCCTTGTTGTGGTTATTATTGTTGTTGTTGTTGTCGTTCGCTGTTGAATAGCACAGAGAGAAATGGAGAGAGGAGAGGAAGACAGAGAGGGGGGAAGAAAGATAGACACCTGCAGACCTGCTTCACTGCTTGTGAAGCGACTCCCCTGCAGGTGGGGAGCCAGGGGCTCGAAGCGGGATCCTTAAGCCCGTCCTTGCGCTTGGCGCCTCCTGCGCTTAACCCGTTACGCTACCGCCCGAACCCCATCCCTCTTCTTTTATTCTTCTCTCTCCAACTCCTGATGGAGTTGAAGTTCACAGCCCTCTGGTCATCTTTCCCTTATTATTTCTCCCCCACTGGGAGTATGGACCAAAACTCCTTAAGGGGTAGGGTATAGAATGGAAGTTCTGGACAGTTCCACTGGACATGGCATTGGTAGATTGATCTATACCCCGAGACTTCAAAACACAGTTCTGTAAGGACCAAGAAAAGTAACATCTCCCTTGTTCTAAAGGCCAAAACTTTGAAAAGCTTAGCCATCGATGTAACAGATACCATTGGGCAAGTAAGTTGGGCATTCACATGGAAAGTTCCAGATTCTGAGTTAGAAAATCTGCCTAACTGGGCATCCACTAAGTCAGCTGCTTGCTAGGCACACATGAAGCCCAGTAGTTGCTGCTTCCCTCTTGCAATAATTTATACCAGCCAAAAAAAAAAAAGTAAATTGCTTTAAAATGAAATAGCAATTCAATCCAAAGCAAGTCAGGCAGATTTAAATTAAGACACTGAGCATAAATCCACAGAACACTGGGAAATTAGAAAGCAGCGCCAGATCAGTCAGTGGTTGCTGTCAAACACCCATCTGAGATTAAGATTTCTAGAGAATAAGAAGAAATGTTAGTCCAGTGGGTAGATCATATGCCCTCCCATGCAGGAGACCCTGGGTTTACTCCCTAGTACAACATGGAGGCACCATGGATAACACCTGTGGGGCTCCAGGGATGGTGGAGTGGTTTCCTTCCTCTCTCTCTTTCTCTCTCTCTCTCTCTCTCCCATCTCCCCTTCTTTCCTCTCTGTCTCCTTTAAGTATATAGAGGTTTTTTTTTTTTTTTTTTTTAAAAAAAGGCTGGAAAGCCACTCAGCAGCACACAAAAGAAGGAGAAAATAAGTTATCAGTATGTACCGCAGATCTAGTATGCCCACCCCTCATGGTTTCCCACAAGAATTCCATAAACCAGTTACAGCTATTGTTCCCACCTGACAGATGGTGCTGGGGTGGGGGCGGCATAAGTCCAATGGGCAAGTTCATCAGTGACTAGAGGCCCGCTAGATTTCAAATTCAGAGAGTGGAACCCCTGAATCTATCATTCAAAGTATCCATGTGTAAAGAAGGAAACACTGCTTATTACCTTCTACTGTGACTGCTTGTAAGAAGGCTGAAATACTCCCCTGGTCCCCACCTGCAGGTGGAAATCTTCACGAGTGACTGACTACTTGTAAGAGTGCTGAAATGTTCTCCTGGACCCCATCTGCAGATGGAAAGCTTCATGAGTGATGAAGCAGGGCTCCAGGTGTCTCTCTGTCTCTTTCCCTTTCTTTTCTTTCTTTCTTTCTTTTTTTTTTTTTTACCAGACCATTGCTCAGCTCTGACTTATGGTGGTGCAGGGGATTGAACCTGGGACTTTGAAGCCTCAGGCATGAGAGTCTCTTTGCATAACCATTATACTATCTTCCCCTCCCCCTTTCTTTTTCTATCTCCCTCTCCCTTCTCAACTTCTCTCTGTCTTTATCCAATAAATAAAAAAATAAAACAAAATATTTTTTTAAAAAAGAATTTAAAAAAAAATAATGATGAAATGTTCAAATATGACATATGGTACATTCCTTAGAAATACACCTGACCTGGGAGCCAGGTGGTGGCATGTCAGTTGAGTACATGTGCAAGGACCCAGGTTAGAGCCCTCAACCTCGCAGAGAGAAGTTTCGTGAGCAGTGAAGCAGGTCTGCAGGAGTCTATCTTTTCTCTTTCTCTATTTCCCCTCCCTTCTCAATTTCTTTCTGCCCTATACAATTAAAAATAATAGGGAAAAAAAAGGAAAAAATGTCCACTGGGACAGTGGATTCCTAGTGCCAGCACTGAGCCCCAGAAATAAAAAAATAAATATATTTTTATAAGTAAATATATATATCCTTATGTCCAAGACTATATTTATTGTTCAGATACATGCTCCTCCTCTGGTGAAGAACTCTGTGAGCAAGGGTGGGCAGTGGCGAACCCTGTTAAGCACACATCGTACTAAGCGGAACCACCCTTGCAAGACCCTGGTTTGGCACCTGTTCTCCACTCATAGCAGGGACACTTTACAAGAGTGAAGCAGCTATGCAAGTGTCTCTCTGTCTCCTTGTCTATCTTCCCCTCCTCTCTTGATTTCTCTCTGTCTTATCTAATTAAAAAAAAAAAAGTCATCAGGAGTAGTGGATTCATAGTGCAGGCACTGAACCCTGGATGTAAAAAAAAAAAGTGGGCTGAGAATTTAGGATGATGTATATCATTGGGAAAAGAAAACAATGACCTTTATGATGGGGTCTGAAAGTGTCTGCTTCCTCGTCTGTCACCAGAAATCTTATTTCTATAACATAAAAGAAAGGGATAAAAATCTAGAAAACACCAGAGGAAGCCCAGACACTGTTTCTCTGATCTGAGAGAGAAAATGAAAGAAGGAGGAGGAGGAGGAGGAGGAGGAGGAGGAGGAGGAGGAGGAGGAGGAGGAGGAGAGAAGGAGAAGGAGTGGAAGCAAAGAAGAAGGAGAAGGAGGGGAAGAAAAAGGGAGGACACGTGGACATAATAGGTGTAGGTGTGACTTAGAAAGGAAGTGAAGACAAGACCATTGGGATAAAAATAGGGCAAATATATACATATAGATATAGTTATGCAGTGACAGATATAAAGTCAACCCATATCTGTGACGTTGGGAGAACTACTGCAGTTTCCAGTGGAGGGGATGGGGACACAGAACTCTGGGATTGGAAGTGGTGTGCAATTATACCTTTCTTACAATCTTGCAAATCAATATTAAGTCACTAATAAAAAAAAATCTTGGCTCTTCTGTCTGCTTATAGGCCATCTCAAATGCCCCACCTAGAAAACCTGATATTCACAGTTTAAAGTAAATATAGTTTCAGGTTGACCTCTCCCACCCCAACCATCGCACAGCAGAGACTGGAAGTTGGGGTGTGGAGGCAGCGGTGAAAGTTCAAAGATGGTGCTTTATGTTATTAGGGAGGCAGGGGAGAAATGCTCGCACAAAGCACCACCACTGCTGTTGATGACGTTCATTTGCTTTTGTCTTTTTGTTTCCACAGACTTTATTCATTTATTTTAACCACAACACTGCTCAGCTCTGGTTTATGGCAGTGAGGGGGGATTGAGCCTGGGACTTTGGAGCCTCAAGTATGAGAGACTCTTTGCATAACCGTTATGCTTTCTACCCCTGTCTTTTTGTTTCTATGCAGTGATGAGGATAAAACCCAGTATCTCGAACAAGAAAAGGACGTGTTCTGCTGTTGAATCACCTCCTAACATAGAAATTGGGGTTCTAATCAGCTCCTCTTTACCCCTCCGGTCAGGCAGGGGTTCCCATGTGAGGGTTCTAGGGCTGCCCATACCTCTAACACCACTGGGCACATGAGGTCTACGGCAATTCATTAGTGTTATAATACATTGTCAATCATGTTGGAGGTCTCAAACCATGAAGTATATGTGCAAGCTGCCTTTGATAGCGATTAAAGTGCCCAAAGTGTCCCTCATCCAGATCCCATGGTAGGACAGGATGGGCTTGTTTGAATAAGTCCATAGGCTGCAGGACACAGTAGATGGACAAACAGGACCTCTGTTGGTCCTCCAAGGTAAGGGAACTGTTTGGAAAGGCACTTGTCTACAAGAGCTGAGAGGGAGGAAAGGTGCCTTAGATCTCTCAAGACATGCCCACTCTCCCCAGGAAGATCAGCTAGCATATGACACGAGGTTTTTTAAAATTTTTATTTATAAAAAGGGAACACTGACAAAAACCATAGGATAAGAGGGGTACAACTCCACACAATCCCCACCACCAGACCTCCATAACCCATCCCTTCCCCGATAGCTTTGCTATTCTCTATTTTTTTCCCATTCATTTCTATTCATCTCTTCCTTTCACATTTTCCTGCATTCATCATCCATGGATGACATGAGGTTGTTATTGACCTCCTGACTCCCCTCTTTGTATTGTGATATCGAGCTTGTGACAGGCTCATACCAGCTGGCTGGAACTCAAGTCATATTGTCAATTCATGGCAAGTTATAGTGATCTTCCTTTTTTAAAGACAGTACCAAAAAATAACCTAGTATCACTCACATATATGATATTGCTAAATGACTTCTTTTGCCTAATATTTTTTTAGAGAGAGGAACGGAGGAAGAGAAAGAGGAATAAATTCATCCATCTATGGAACTTCCCAGGTGTCAGCCATGATGCCTATATGTCCCTCCTGGGTTTACCACAGTGTCTTTCAAAATTAGTTACATGTTGCAGGAGGGAGAACCCGCCCGCCCAGGGGCAGCGCACTCGCCCTAACTACCAAAATTAGTTACATGTGTCATTTATCCAGTAAGCAGAGGGGAAGCTAAGGTGTTCTTGGCTTTTAGTTTTTTTATTCTGAGATATCTATATACACTCCTGAGGCAAATAAACCAGCAGGGGGCCAGATGTTGGTGCACCTGGTTGAGTGCACATGTTACCATGCACAAGGAACCAGGTTCAAGACCCCAGTCCTCACCTGCAGGAGGAAAGTTTTATGAGTGGTAAAGCAGTGCTGTAGGTGTCTATCTTTCTCCCTTTCTATCTCTTCCTTCCTCTCAATTTTTGGCTGTCTCTATCTAATAAATAAATAATTAAATAAAATATAATTAAAAACTTTAAAAAAGGAGATAAACCAGTGAGTTGATTTTAAGGAAACATTAAGCAAACAAGTTCAGGTTTTATATGAAAGCAGCAAAAACTGTAACGGACTAAAAGAAAAAACTGAGGACATTAGATACCTTCAGGATCCATTTATATGCTTTTATGAGTGCATATATACTTAATTCATTCATCTGCATCCTGTTCAGTTTCTAACATCCTTACATCTGACAAAGAATGGCCTTTTCTAAAGGATTATCTAAAATGCTATGAAGTTTCTGTTCTAGAGTCAATTGTCAATATCCAATGATTAGACCTCTATTGTACACAAGGATGCTTCCTCCTAATTAACAGAAAGTTGGTATGCTAAGTGATCAAACCAGAGCCTCCTTAAGCGTGTCTAGAGGTATGAAGTCACACACAAATCTATCACGAGATAGATAATGGCCCTGAGTTTGAGGTAAAGTCCAGAAATTAGACAAGTAACAAGGAATTATTTATTTATTTATTTATAAAATAGAAATATTGGCAAGACCATAGGATAAGAGGGGTAAAATTCCACACAATTCCCACCACAACTCTAGATCTCATCCTCTTCCTTGAAAGCTTTCCTATTCTTTATCCCTCTGGAAGCATGAATCCAGGGTCATTATGGGGTGCGGAAATTGCTTCTCCACTGGACATGGGTGTTGACAGGTTGATCCACCCTCCCAGCCTGTCTTTCTCTTTCCTTAATGGGGCAGGGCTCTGGGGAGGTGGGACTCCAGGACACATTGGTGGGGTCATCTGCCCAGGGAAGTCAGGTTGGCATCATGGTAGCATCTGGAACCTGGTGGTTGAAAAACAGTTAAGATATAAAGCAGAAAAAATTGTTGACTAATTATGAACCTAAAGGCAAGAATATTGCTGATGAAGATTTGGGGGTCTCCATTTTGGAAAAAAATTAGTGGGTCTATTTTAGGTATATTCCAAGGTGCCCATGACTTTACTAGTTTTTGCCTGAGTCTGACAGGTAGACCCAAGTTACTATCTGGGAAGATGGTGTCATAGCTGGAAAAAGGACTAGAAAGTTGGATCAGGGAAGAGAGTAGCTCTCAAATACGGGAAGAGTATATGAATATTGTTAACTCTAAATATTGTTAATTCTAAACCCTATCAATTTGATCTGGGGCCCAAGGAACAAGGAATCTTTTCCCCGATCAATCTGTTTCTTTCTTCTCCTTCTCCTCTACCTCTGTCTTCTTTGTGGAGCTGACTCATCATGAATTCATGATTTCACTGCTCCTGAACACTTTTTTCTTCAAATAGAGATCAAGGGAGAAGGAACCACATCATAGTTCCCTCCAATGATGTATACCTTCTGTGTGGTGCCAGGAATCCAACCAGGGTTACATATATGGTGAGATATGAACCCTACCTAGTGAGCTTTCTCTCTAGCACCCAACCTGTCTGAACATTTCAAGACATGGTTTGCCTACTGGGTAGAAGGATCACCAAACAACCAATGTCCACCTGCTTGGGAAACGTCTATCCTACTGACGATGGACATGTTAACCAGCGTCCTAGCTGGGACTGTGGGAGTGACTTTTATTATTATTATTCTAAAGATATTATTTTGCACTACGGAAAGCTAGAAACAGGCTGGGGGTATGGATTGACCTGGAAATGTCCATGTCCAGTGGAGAAGCAAATACAGAAGTCAAAACTCCCACCTTCTGCACTTCACCAAGAATTTTGGCCCAAGAGCCAAGTGGTGGTGCACCTGGTTAAGCGCACACAGTACAGTGCACCAAGTCCTAGGTTCACTCAGAACTATGACCAGTTCTCTCATGAGTCAGTCTTGTGGAGGAGAACCTCAGCTGTGGAAAATGGCAGTGGTTCAACTTCAAGCCTCTCACCTGGCATCAACTCTGTTAGTTTCAGTCTTTGTTCAGTATTACACCCTGACAACCCAGGGCAAAATAGATGCCCAATACATCTTATCAGAGGGGGAAAACAAGTCAATGGTAGAGGCAAAGATTAAATAGTCATCCAAACAATGAAATCATTAAATCTACTTTGTCTTCCACTTGTGCTATTTGGGTTTTTTGTTTTCTTTTTTTGTTTGTTTGTATCTTGCTATTTTGTCTGTTTTACTTTGAAAAGGTAGAATTTGCTTCTGATTTATCAGGGCAATTTGAGCTCCCCTAAGGAGAAGACAGCTAGGAAAGAAGAAGGTAGCAAGGAAAACAGAGTTCCTCTTGCACTCAGATAAAAAGGAAAAAAAAATGAAAGAAGAAAACCCTCTGTGGAATTTGCATACGAGTCAGACTCTGGTGTTGCTTCAGTGGGTGGTTCCGGCTGGGAGGCAGCGCTATTCTTAGCCGTCTGCACCCAGGCTAGGGAGCATGGGACTGGTTCACTGCTGCCTTTGGACCTCAGAGTGCCCCGCACCTGTCAGAGCAAATCCCCCAAACCTTCTTGAAGTGCTCTGACAAATCAGCACTAACCCCTGTCTTTCTTGGGGAATCTCAAAGTAGGGAGGTTACTGTCAGGCAAAAGAGTGAAATTGTGTCTTTCTCTTCTATTAGAAGCATTTTTTTTTCTTTTTTTGGAATGAGGAATTTTCACTGTTACCATTTTCTCCCCCATTTTTTCTACTGACAGACATGGGTAACAAGAGAAGGTATTTCTTCCTGGTGAAGAAGGGGCCTTCTTCCTGGATGATGTGATGAGCCAGGCTTGTGGTTCCTGAAGTGCAGTCAATCAACATTAAAGATGAATTCATCCCATTCAAAGGAATGCCTCTAGGCCCTCGAAATAGCACGGTAGTGTTATGCAAAGGCCTTTCATGCCTGAGACTCTTAGGGTTTCAAGTTCAACCCTAGCACCACCATAAGCCAAAGCTAAGCAAAGACAGAAAGAAAGAGATGAATGAAAAAGAGAAAGGAAAGAAGGAGGGAAGGAAGCAAGGAAAAGAAAGAAAGACAGAAGAGAAAGGAAGAATACATTTGCCCAGTCATCCTTAAATAAATTCATCATTTGAAAAACCAAATGAATCACTATTTGTCAAATCATAAGCTTTTCTTACTAGTTATAGGTACTCGGTCTTTAAAAGCATGTATAAAGTGATCAGAATATTGATGTAAGATTTAAAAAAATCCACTAGCCAGCTATAAAGCATGTTTCTATATCATGCTTCAGGAGTCTGCCACCAAATATTTTACTTTGATTATCTGAAGCTGTTTTAGAATCAGGGAAGTACCTGTAAAATCCTAGTCAAGAGAAGAAATTTTCAAAACCAACATTTTTATTGAGACCTACCTACCCTTAATACTTTTTTTTTCCAAATATGGATTATTTATTTTTGAGAGAGAGAGAGATACCTGAGCCATGCACAGCTCTGATTCAGACAAGCAAGTCTCAGGTTCTACTACTGATTGACCTCCCAGATTCACTCTTAGTCTCTCAGATCCTGGACTATAAAAAGCAAAAGCATATGTGAAGAAAACTGTAACACTCTCTAAATGATTCTAAACTGGCATCTATTACCCCACTGTTTATCACCAGGTCATCTATACACTGACTTCAGGAAATTAGAGAAATGTATACTTTGTGGGAAGTCAGTCAAGTTATTATAGGCAGTTTTTTTTTTCTAGACTTAGAAGGAAACTCTGGGGAAATAGAAAACCATCTTCAAATAAATAAAATGAGGAACAAATGTGATCACTGGACCTCAAGAAAACATGAAGGCTAAGAGTACGTGAGATGGGGTACATGGTGCTGTTATTTGTTTTTGTTTGTTTGTTTTCCTGTTTCGATGTAGGGATTTGCAAAAGATAGCTCTTTTGGAAAAAATCATAGCTCTTGTTAAAAAATGTATCCCTTCTGGGAGTGTATGTGTGTGTAAGTACACGGCTTCAGAATGAAACTTGCTCTGAAAATAAAAACTGAGAAAATATTAGAGAAATGTACTAACCTGACATTTCCTGGACTTGGAGATTTTATACGCTAATAACACTTCCTTATTTTAAAAATTATGTGCTTATTTGAAAAATAGGGAAGGAGGGAAAGAAAGAAAGAAACATCAGAACACTGCTCAACTCTGTTCATAGTGTTGCCAAGGATGAAACTTGGCAACTCTGGGGGGTCAGGTCTGAAAGTACAGTTGCTATATTATTATCTTCTTGGCTCACTAATATCATTTCATATCATTAAAAATGCACAAAACACATAGACTTCCCAAAAGGGATGACTTAAAAAAAAAAAGTTTCCCTTGATTTAAAAAACAAAACAAAAAAACCCAAAACCAACCAAACACTTTTTATGTCCAATACATTAGCCACAGTACCACTTCCAAGGCTACATTTTCAAAATCTCTCTCTCTCTCTCTTTCATATAGAAAAGTGCAAGACAAGATAGGCAGACAGAAAGGGAAAGAAACCACAGCATCAGCGCTGAAGCCTTCTTCAATGCAGTGAGGATGGGGCATAAGTCTGAGTCGATAACTTAGCACAACAACAGAATATTTATTGTAATTAACTAACATTGATTTACAAAAACGTAACATTTTTTTTCAGGGCTATAGCTTCAGCTTTATGTGTGTGCACCTATCGACTTAAGAAACTTTCCGTGAAATTTTATTGATTTGCCATCAGTTTACAACACTACCAATTCACTGGGGGTTCAGCTTCATATTTGCATTTAAAATCAAAATTTGTATCTTACTAAAAAAAGTTCCTCAATTGTCTTTTTCATTTTTTCTTTATCAAAGATGGGAGAGAGGAAGAGAGAGATGATATGAGAGCTATAGCAGTCTTAAATTAAATATTTAAAATACTAACTTCTACTTGGGCTGGGGAGACAGCATAATGGTCTGCTAAAGACTTTCATGACTGAGCTTCTGAGAGTTTGTTTGGAGGTTCTAGCAGGGAAGGGCAGCTACTCCATATACTCTCGACCAAAGACTGGTCCATCTCTATTTGGGTAAGGTCGTTCTCTTTGCAGAGCACACATCTTGGGGAGGGACGCACATGGAGCGGTGAGAGAGGAAGGGGACACCTGCCTAGCCAACCAGATCAGCCCTGGTGATCAGTGGAGTGACAGATGTCGTAGCCAGAAGTCCTTCAAGGTAGAGGAAAACCATCTGTCAACCAGGGTCACATTTGTTCTGATTCCCTTAGCTTCCTCCTTGTATGAAGAATGCAGGTCTGTAAAACTCTTCATTCTTCAGAGTGGAAGTTGTAGACATTTGAGTTAGTGAGTCTCTTGGCCATGGGGTGAGCTTGTCTGTTAATAATTCTCTAGCCATGGTCTTGCCTTCATCT
Source organism: Erinaceus europaeus (assembly GCF_950295315.1). Lineage (NCBI taxonomy): Eukaryota > Metazoa > Chordata > Mammalia > Eulipotyphla > Erinaceidae > Erinaceus > Erinaceus europaeus. The sequence continues at coordinate 19,758,079 of NC_080166.1, read as the reverse complement.
TAGATCATTATGGGGGTGGTGGGGTATGGGGGTGGACTAGGCTAATCCAAAATGAACCTGGACGCCCAGCAATGCCTACTTCCTGGCTGGTCAGAGGACTCCCACACACCGGGCAGCTTTTGCTGAACATATCCAATTTAATACTACATCTTGAGTGTACGTACAGCAAAATGGAGCTATGGAAATAGCTTAGCAGTTGAGTAAAGAACATGAATGCATGCATGAGGTCCCAGGTTCAATATCTGGCACTACCTATGACCAAACTGACTGACATGCTGGTCTCTGTCTCACAAAACAATATAGCTATAAATATTTCTTTAAAAATCTGGTTAACAATCAATGCCATGAACCACAAATTATCTTTAATTGCTTGAACGCCTAATAGAATTTTAGCTCTCTTATTCCTACTTAATAAATCCAAGTGTAAAAGGAAAACGATAAAACTTTCTGCTGAGGCCAGGTGGTGGTACACCTAGTTGAACGTACATGTGAAAGGACTCAAGTTCAAACCCCTGGTCCCCACCTATAGGTGGAAAACTTTATGAGTGAAACAGGGCTGCAGGTGTCTCTGTCTTTCTCCCTTCCCTCTAGATTTCTGGCTGTCTCCATCCAATAAATTAATAAAATAATTTTTAAAAACCTGTCTGCCAAGTCTCATTTTGCCCTCAATATAACAATGAATGCTAAGCGGAAGCCTCATGAACTGTTAAAAGCATCAAGTGAGGCCTTCACAGAAGTTTTAATTGAAAGGGCACAGAAAGATAGCAAAAGATAGAACATGTGAATTCCCAACAAACGTATTTATAGGGAGGTAGTGCATGTGTGGGGTTTAATGTTAGTAATTATATAAAGGCTTTCTACAGTTCAGTGAGTTTCTGATGTCAACCCACCACCACCTGCCCTCAAGCTATATCCTCTAAACTAGGGCATTCCTCTGATAGTTCTCTCATTGAAATAGTTGCTTGGTGGTTAATGTGTTTACATATTTCTCATGTGCTGTGTGCTGAAGCATTAAGAATTCAAACGTATTTCACTATAGAAACAAGAACCAAGAGTGTCAAAGGGTGATCATAGATATGAGTTGAACCCAACAGGGAAAATATTTGCCTAAATGCTATTCAGTTTCACTGTTTCTTTCTTCCTTCCTAATATTGGCCACTGCCAAAGTCTTTCAGGTGTGAGACAGATTGGAGAGCACTCAGAACAGTCACAGGGGAGTTTTTTTTTTCTTTTTCTAGCCATGCAGAACAAGACCCATGTAAAATAATTTCAGTATACTGACTTTCCCCCACATTCTAAAAAAAAAAGTACCTCGTGCAGAGCAGTAAACTATGCTTCCTACTCTAATAATCATCACCTAGTTCTGCACCTCTCAAAAACCTGATATTTAACCAAGGCATAAGAAACATCAATGCTTATAATTACTGTTTTGGATTTGCAGCTGGGTTTTTTTTTTAACACCCCATTGGGGGAAGGGGAAAAAAAAAAACTACCAAGAGATCTAAAACAATGTTTGTTTATTTATTTATTCCCAGAGCACTGCTCAGCTCTGGCTGATGGTGGTGCTGAGGGTTGAGCCTGGAATGAAATGAGGGTTGAGCTCAGGCATGAAAATCTTTTGCAGAACCATTATGCTACGCCCCCCCCCCCCTTAAATGATGTGCATGTCCGGCTACTCCATACAAGCCACTGCCTCCATTCACTCTCCAACCCCTCCTCATCTAAAGAATATGGAACCTGAGTGGAAGGGAGGGCTTGAGGATTAAGTCAGGGGTGAAGATGACATCTCATCTGTCGGGCCATACAGAGCTATCATGACACCAAACTGCCACCAAGCATACACACAACATGGGCTTCAGAAGTACTCAAGTCTTCCCACTCTTGTAGGGTTAGAAGGGGCTAAAAGTCCTCTAAGTCAATAAGGACAAAAGCAGGACAGGAATATAGTCCCCACAAAAGTGAGGCTTTGCTTCCACCTGGCTGCTGCTGTCTTAGGCTTGCTGCCTGCTGTGGGGCATCCTCTCCTGGCTCCACCACGGCAAGGTACTAAAATAAGGAGAAAAAAAAAGCACGCAGTGGTTCCACAACTTACATACCGGAGATGTCTTTGAACGAGCTCCATTTATTCCGCCCAGTTTTCAAGACCAGATCTGTTTGTTGTTGTCCAATATATTGTATCATCCAAAATTTTCCTTCTTTGAGGAGCTAGGTGGTGGTGCACCTGGTTAAGAGCACACATTACAGTGTGCAAGGACCCAGGTTCAAGCCCCTGGTTCCTTCAAAAGCAATGAAGCAGGGCTACAGATGTCTCTCTATCTCCTTCCCTCAGTTTCTCTGTCTCTATCCAGTAATAAATAAAACAAAATTTTCCCTTTTATAAGCAAAATGAATCACACACACACACACACACACACACACCTTATTTATTTTTTTCCTTTGATGTCCACTATAGTGTTCTGCTCTCCACCAAGAGAATTATGGGGGGGGGGGGGTATAAAAGAAAACCAGTAGGCTTTAGTCCTTCTTTTTAACTGTTTAACTTTATTACTGTTGCACCATTTATACAATTACATATAATTTCAATGCATCCATTGTACATCTTTTTAAATTTTTTTTTTCCATTGTTTCCAATGAGTGGTGTGTTGGTGTCTGGGACACAGTATGGAAGAGAAACTGGAACTGCAGTGAACGCAGACTTTATTTATTTATTTATTTATTTTTTATTTTTTATTTTTTTTCATTTCCACTGACCAATAAACAGAACTACAGGTGCACCCAACCACGGACATGCATTAACTCGTCATGAGAAATCTAGGGAGGCTACGTAGGATGAGAGAATGTTGTGTTACTCCCAAAAAGACCTGGGGAGGAAGGATGGAAGGGTTGGCATTGAGATACATGGACAGGCTAAGTGGGCAGTCTGCAAGTTGGCATCCATCCACAACAATAAAAAAAAAAAAAAAGAAAAAGCAAGGTATCAAAATCAGGAAGGCTGTAAATGAAAGAGAGGAGAGAGAGGTACAGTGAGAAAGAGAGAGAGAGAGAGGACACAGAAGATACTGCTCTCTTTAATTATAATTTGCCTGGGTCCCAGGCCCCACGGGCAGCATGAAAGAAATCATCACCCCAGCTCTCCCCGCCCCTCTGCCGAGGACCAGGGACTGGAGTCCGAGTAGGACCTGGCCCTGAGGCCTGAGGAGCAGAGCACAGGGGACAGCAGTTGAGGTACAAAAAGCTGCTCTGGACTTTCAGACATTTAAGCTCACGAATCCAGGACCGATTGGAAAAAGTGGACCGGCAAGTATTTATTAGATATTTTCCCCCACAAAAATACTATATTTGGATTTCCCCCACCCCCTCCCCTCCCTTAATGGGAAAACTTTCCTTTTTTTATTATTATCAATTTTTTCTATTATTTATTTTAATATTGGGCAATACATATCATGACTTCCAATTTGAAACCAGTTAGTCTACGAGAGAGGAGAAAGAGGGGGGGAGAGAGAGAGAGTGAGAGAGAGAGAGAGGGAGAGGGAGGGAGAGGGAGGGGGAGGGGAGAGGGAGACAGGTGGGTTCTGAAGGTGGACTGTGGTTTCCCCCGAGGCTGTCCTTGTGTTGGTTACTCTTTGACCGCTATGGTTTGCTCGGAATTGGGGGCCGGGGTCTCCGCGGGGGCTTTGAGCTCGTCTGCAGGGGCTGCGGGGGCCTGGGCCTTGAGCGTGGAACTGGGGGCTTCCGGGGTGCTCTCCTGGGAGGACGGGGGGACGGCGGCCTCGCTGCCGCTGGGTTTTGAGTCTGAAGCTGGGGCCCCGTCGCTTTTCGTCTCCTGCACGACAGCGGCAGCGGGGGCCTCAGTCTTTGTGGGTTCCCCGCCCTCCTTGGCCTTGTCATCCGCCTTGGGGGGCTCCGCGGCGGCCGCGGCGGGCTCGGCCTTGGCCTCGGGGGCGCCCCCTGGCGGCGGGGCCGCGGAATCGCTCTCCTTGGCCGCGGGCTCGGCCTTGGGCTCGGCCGCGGGGGGCTCCGTGGGCTCGGGCTCGGCCTTCGGGGGCGCGTCTTCCTGGGCGCCTTTCGGGGTGTCTTTGTCCCCCGCTGCCGCCGCGGCCTCCTTGTCGTCCGGCTTGCCGGCGTCGGCCTCCGCAGCCTTCTCCTCTTGGCCCTCCTTGGCCTCCGGGCTGCCGGTGGGCTCAGCTGCCGCCGGGGTCTCGTTCTCCTTGGGGGTCCCCTCCTCCTCGGTGCCGGCGCCCTCCGCCTTCTTGTCCTTGTCCTTGGCCTTCTCGTCGTTCACGTTGTAGCCCTTCTTCTTCTTGCTCAGTTTGCCGCCCATCTTGGGAGTTCTGGAAGAGAGCAGAGGGCAGGGCCCGGGGGGGAGTTAGATGTGGCTGCAAACTGCAGGTGGCATCCACACTGGCCTCTCCCGGGAAAGGGTGCGGCAAGGTGAGCCCCTGGGGAGGGGTGGTGGTCGGGACATGCAGGGAGGGAGGTATCTCACTAATGGCACAAGGACCCCCCCCCCCCAAACAATATCGTAGGATCCCAGGAAGGGTCAGCACAGTGACACCTGGGCCAGGCATGGTGTGTGACAACAAAGCAAAAATGACAAGTGGGGAGATGAAGATGGGTGAAGGTGGCCTTGGGGTCCTGGTAATGATGAGGGCAAAGGACTCAAGTGGAGGGTGAGAATGTTTCCCAGAGACCTGTCCGGGGAGGAGATACTGTACCCAAGTGTCAACTGTACTGTAAACCAGCATCCCTTTCCCCACCCACCCCAATAAAATGAATTTAAAAAAAAAAAAAGACTCATGGAGGCAAAGGACCTTTAAATTGCGGGGGTAGTGAGGTTGCTTCCCAGAGGCCTGTCCCAGGGATGAGAAATTATACCCCGTTTCAACAATTGTAGTATAAACCATCATGTCCATGTCCCCTCCTACCCCCCACTCATAAAGTGAGTCTTAAAAAAAAAAAAGATTCATAGAGACAAAGGACCAAAGTCAGGGGGTGACAATGTTTCCCAGAGACCTGTCAGAGAGGAGAGATTATACCCACCTTTCAGCAACTGTACAGTCCCCCCCCATAAAGTGAGTTTTAAAAAACAGATTCATGGAGGTAAAGGGCGAGAATGTTCTCAACAACTATACTGTAAATCATCACACACACACACACACACACACACACACACACACACATGTGCACACAACACCAATAAACTTATCAAAGTGTCTAAAATTATTTGACACTCTTGCTAAGAATTCATGATTGTCACAGCTGGCACCTGGCCGTGCGTTAGGGCCCTGGGTACAAGCCCCAGGAACCACATGGGAGCATCAAGGATGCCACTGGAGGAATTCCCTGGATGGTAGAGAGGTGCTGAGGTGTCTCTCCTCTCCTCCCACCTGCTAATATATATATCCAAGTGGGGGGGGGGGGGCACCTCAGAGAGCTCTTTCACTCTTCCATCCAGCCTAGCAAAGGACAGCCCTCTAGTAATCAGGAAGCACATCCTTACCAGATACGGAAGTGCTACCCCTCCTGGAGCCTTGACTTCCCTGTCTCCACAGCTGTGTCTAAGGTGAGGTCTGACGTCAAGCTCAACAGGAGAAGCAAGGTGAAAACTAAAAGAGGCTTCACAGAACCAAGCAGAGATTCCAGGACACTACCGAATAGCATATTCAAGGCATTCATTCTCTATCTAGTCTCCACAGCCTCTCCCATTCTCATTTGTTTACTTTTAAAAGCTTTAAAAAAAAAATCTCTTTGTTTCAACTAAACAAATGTAAAATATATATACGCAGAGGAGTCTGAATTCCTTGTGACAGAGTGTGAATGATGGGTCTGCCGTCAAGCTCCTGACTGTGCTCTTGGATTTAAAAAAGAAAGAATGAAATGGTGTTCTATCATGTGCACTTGCTAATTCCCAGTCATTAAAAAAAAAATAAACATGAAACAGGGAATCAATAAAAAAGTTAAAAGCTAGTTCTTAACTGCAGCAAGAGGAAATAAGCTAAAAGCAATAAATCAGTGATCAGAGGCTAAACCGCCCCTTGGGCAGAGGAGGAGTAGTATTTGTTTCTTATCTGCCTTCTCACATGGAACTCGAAAACCAAGTATTGAACATTTGTGGACAAAATGGCAGTGGCAGCCATTTTAGATTTAGAGTAGAGCTGAGAAAAGATGTCATAATTCGAAAACTCTCTGGAGAGATGGCACAACTGTAAGGAAGTACAAATCCCAAATTTCTAGGGAAAAAAAATCTCAACCACAGACTCACTACTCCTAGATATTCCCATTAGCACATACATTTTCAAAAATCAAAAGCATGTAGGTTTGGATCTATTTTTCCTGCTAAGACCAGTGGGGGCTCGGGGGACTCTCTCTCGGAACTGAGAATTACACAGGGCTCAGTAACGTTGAGTTTGTTAGTTGTGTCTCCGATTTGTAGGCACTGCTTTTCAGGGATGTAGGAGCTTTGAAGAAACAGTTCTGTAGTAATATAAATATTCTTCTGACTGTAATTCAAGTTCGCCACGAAATCTTAATGATCATTAGTACCCCTTTCCTTACCCTCCCCCCCTTTTCCACTCAGAATGAAGTGTCCAACTTCCTGGAGGCTGATTCTGACATAAGAACTTCTTTTTTAAAAACAAAGTTAATTTATATTATTGGATAGAGACAGAGAGAAATTGGGAGAGAAGGGGGAGATAGAGAGGAAGAGAGACAGAGAGACACCTGCAGACCTGCTGCACCGCCTGTGAAGCGACTCCCGTGCAGGTGGGTCGCCAGGGGCTCGAACCAGGATCCTAATTGGTGCTTGTGCTTCGTGCCACGTGCACTTAACCCACTGAGCTACCGCCCAACTCCCAAGAACTTCTAACTGTATCTGAAGCCCGAGTCTTCTCCCTGGGTTAGCAAAACAATAGTTCAGATTAAAGAATAGTACAGATGAGAAGAGTAAATTCTGTGAACTGTTGCCAGAAGCTGAAGAGAAAATATTATGTGTTATATAGTATATATAATATTTTTTCCCTTCAAGTGCATTTATATAGTATCAACTGTCAGAACAGACCCACCATATTGAAAATCTTTTGAGGAAAACTGGATGCAGTTTCTTGGCAAAGCATTACAGAAATCCAATTCTGTTAACCCTTCTGGTGCCCACAAAGAACTTCAGAAAGAGGAAGAACCTTCCTTGGGGTCTACGCAGAGATTATCAAGTGCAGATGGAACCACCACCATTCCAGGGCAGTACCTACTCTTGGCAGAATCATACAGCATTCCTTGACCTGTCTCCTTGAGAAAAAAAAAATCTCTGACTTAGGAGAGAAATACTGTTTATTCATGACACTCCTTAGAAGCATGAATCACAGCCATGAAATAACCCACATTTATCTTATTTAAAAGTTGACTTGGGTAGGAGAGCACTACTCTGCAGTCAAAATTTGTCTCACTCTATAAGCTAATTTCCTGTCTGGAATGACTGTAATAGTTTGGGAAGAGGAACAAAGCAATGCATTGAAAGATGACTGAAATATCGTTCCTTTTCTCAAAGAATAGATTACGTTAGCAAAGAATTGTTCCTGGGATCATGACCCACTTTCCACATCCAACGGGCCCTGACTTCATGTGTGGTTATTTCTCCACTGGAATTCGAAGCTAATGTATAGGACAAAGCTACACTTACATATGGTGTCACAAAGAAAGACAGAAGCTTGAATCTCTGTTTTGTGTTATAACTCCTTCATCAAACTCTTCCTTAGCCAATATGCAGGAATGGTCAATACTGAAGATGATTTCAGCTCTGCTATTTCAAGATACATGTTGGCACAGTAGGGTTGAGCTAAGATATAATCACCAATCTGGCAGGTCTGCTTTTAGGATCTCCTCCCAGTTCTAGGATAGCAGCCCAATACAAGAACGTACAAATTCCAGAACAGAAAATAATGAAATGCTATCTGGCATTGTGGACATGACACAGGAGTGTCCCTTTCTAGCACAGACAGTGTGAAATTCTATACAACAATCCTCAGAGGCTTAACGGCACGTTGGTTTGCAAACCTAAACTCCATGTTACTAAAACTGGTCTGAAACACAGTAAGGACCACTTTGTCTTTGTCCTTAGCTCAGCTGCAAATTCGTTTGGGAGTAAGAAACAAATGTACACAACCAAGTGACACATATGAAAATATATCTCCTTTCCTGTTTGCTATGCAAACACAAGGTTAACAAACAGTCCAGTTTTTGACCGATTTGTTTGTGTTAGTTATACACTGAGGAAGTTTCTAGAATATGCTAGAACCCTGGAAAAGTGGACAAGTCTGATTGATTACCTCCCAAGACAATAGAGGTATACATGCATCCGAGGGAAAATTAATATTACAATTTAGGGGCCTGGGAGCTAAGTCACCCAGTAGAGAATGTACCCTACAGCATGCAGAAGATAGAACTCCAGAGATGGTGAAGCTACAGTTTCTCCTGCCTGTCTCTCTTTCTCCTTCTGAACTTGGGCTTTGTTGTGAGATTGTGCATGGATTTTTTTGTTGTTGTTGTAATCAAACATTTCTTGACAGCTTCTTGGATACTGTGTACTGTCTTACTCCTCAACAAATTACTCAATTACCTTATTTAACTTTCAAGACCACGAGGTCATACATTGGCATCCTCTTGAACACATGGAAATGCGAAGTCCTTGAGATCTCAGAACACTACTCTGAGCAAAAGATAAAGCCCAAGAAAATTAGAGAAGCCAAGAAGGCAGCATGTGGCAGGTAAAGGAACCCCCACTAAGAAACTGGCAACTGGACAGAACGCTGGCCCCAGGAGTCTGTCCCAACCAGTATCACCAAGTTGGTGGTAATACAGGGTGAACCGGAAGTTGAGGTCTGTTGCCAAGGATCTCATACAAAACTTTGCTGGTGAATTAGTCAAGGGAAAGTATAAGAGGGGCAGAGAGTACTGAATCCTTCAAAGTACTCTGCTCATTTTGATCACTTCCAATTTTGAAAGAAATTGCTTGATATAGAAAACAGGAACTTCTGTATTTTGTGGAAAATTGAGAAATGTTACGCATGTACAAACTGTTGTATTTACTGTTGACTGCAAAACATTAATCCTCCAATAAAGAAATTAAAAAAAAAAAAGCAAAAAGAAATATATCTTTTTGGGGGTCGGGCGGTGTTGTTGTGGTGGTCTGGTGTCGGGCTGCACCGCAGAGAAGAGAGCGGACGTCCAGAGCAAAGGGGTACACAAATCTTTATTATAGGATGGGGGGGGTTGGTTCAGACCACGTGGAGCCAGCCGGCAATGGCCGTCCACACTACCTGACCAAGGGGGGAGAGAAGGGGGCGAGATCTGAGAGAGGGGGAGCTGAGAGCCCGGGGGGGGGGGGGGGGGGGGGGGGGGGTGAGGGGGCTTTTTATTGGGCGACAACCAGGGGTGACGTGTAGGGCCAGGATTGGTTGAAGGGGGCACTGCTAGGATTTCGCGGGCGTAGTAAAACCTGGGGCGAGACTGCATCAGAATAACTCCTCAGCAACAGGGTGGTAACACAACGGGTTAAGCACACATGGCCCAAAGCACAAAAACCCGCCTAAGGATTTCAGTTCAAGCCCCTGGCTCCCCACCTGCGGGAGATGGGGGGTTGCCCCATAAGCAGCGAAGCAGGTCTGCAGGTGTCTGTCTTTCTCCCCCTTTCTGTCTTCCCTTCCTCTCTGAATTTCTCTCTGTCCTATCCAACAACAATAGCAATTTTAAAAAAAATTAAAAAGAAAAGACTAGGAACATCTGTTAAAAAAAAAAAAAAAAGCTGAAATGTAGGAACAAATAATCCTCTCTTCAAGTCAACCTCAATCTGTATTATAGTGTGAGGGCTGAGACTCCCCAGACAGAAATAAAAATCATAGATTACAGTCATCAAACTTAACTTCCTCCCAACTGAAGCTGACAGTGGGATGACCACGTAAGAAATATCAGGTTACCACCCAGTTATCTTCCCATCTTTTCTTTTAAGATAGAGAGACAGAACAGAGAGAGACAGAGTAAAAGAGACCACGGCACTGAAGCTTCCTTCAGTACGGTGGGTTGTGCGCATGGCTATGAAGCACACCATCACATTTTCGTCTTTTGGTCCTTGACATTGCATTTCAGACATTAGAATGAAAAAGGAATCCACATGCCTCAGTAACCTGTGTGTGTGAAAAGAAAACAAAATGAAGCAAAAATTTGCTGTCCACCTTAATCTCCACTAATTAGGCAAATGTAGGATGTTTAGGAGAGTAAATTTATTGTCGCTTTATTATTATTATTATTCTTTCCACAGAAGAGTCTAAAGCATTTTACAGCTTAATAATTCTAAAGTACAAACAATATAGTGGTTTCCATTTCTCAGAACTATCTTGAGTCCTGGTCCATCCATGTCAAGCATCTATCTAACTAGATAATCCCATTTACTAATCCCATTTGATTGTAGACAAACATTCTGGAAGAATTACAGTTCTGCCTCTTGGTAAAAAAAAGGAAGAGAGAACGTGATTCTAGCACCTTAAGGTGATCTTAGGACAGGAGGTGGGAGAATCAGGGGGCAGAGAAATTTTAGAGAGAGCACAAGTGAGCTTCAGCCTTCGTTCTGACTCTCTCATTGTGCTTTTACCTCTTTCCTGTCTGAGAACCCCAAACACTTTGCACCCATGTTATACATTCCACCCACCTCCTAAGACTCACTGCACCCAATTTTTGGTTAACACCACATCTTCACTTCTGATGATGCTTAACCCTTTGTTTGTTGGCAACAAACCACTTCTCCTAGTGTAGAAGTATTCATTTACAAAATTCATGAACACTAGAAAAGTTTTTTTTTTTTTTAAACCAGTATTTCAAAGTCCAAAAGACCCAGAAAAGAGCATCTTCCTGGTCAGGCGGCATAACACTGCTTATGAAGTTGGATGATGTTTCTCTTTAGGAACAAGTACAGAAGGTAAAGTAATAAATGCTCTACATTGAGATGTAATTCCCTCTCTAAAATGAACAATCAAGACGATCTGAAGCTGGCAGCCCTTTTCTTCTAAAAGGAAATCCTGTTTAGTGAGTTAATGTTCAACCATAAAATTAATGTCACATATACATATATCAATAAGGAAGAGTGTAGTCTTGCATATCTAGTTTCAGAGAATTCTCATAACAGGAATATTCCATTTTACATAGTTGTTTTTTTTTTCCTTCAAGGGGTGAAAGGCAAGAAATAATTTGAAAGGTTGTGTTGTAACCAAGATATCCGAACAGATAGAGATGATCTCTTCACAAAATTCCAACGATTCATCCCTTTTCCCAGTAGTTGGAGGAAGCCTGAAGATTTTCCCTAGTCATTCAAATTATCCAACATCTGTTTGTTTTCTACACATAATCCCCAAGGCACATCAGACCAACCTCATCACAGAATCTCATCAAACAACCACGATTCTTGCAAACTAGAACACAATTTGGCTATTGACAGGAATGAATTCACTTTGAATTTCCCTAACACGCCCTTACATATTTCTGTATACTTTATAGATCTTAAAAACAAAGCCAGTCTGCCAAGCACGACCTACTATATTAAGTGTGTCCAATAAAGGTAGATCAGCAGAGGACAATTGCTGCTGAGGGTGACATAGGATTGGTTATACATCTTTGCCTCAAGATGTCTGTCCAAAGCAAGTCACTTAGCACTCTGTGGTAAGTCTGTGAAATATAGTGAGCTATGTATGCTGCTGCCAGCTGCCAATACTTTATTAAAGACTAAACGAATCACCTTCCATTCTTGGGTCTCAAATGGCCTAACCAGCAAAATGAACATTTTTGCTAGTTTGTTTTTGAATGTCTTTAATTGTGGTGTCAATAATATTGCCCATATGCCACTTATGAAATTCTTTTTTTTTTAATTTTTTTAAATATTTATTTTATTTATTTATTCCCTTTTGTTGCCCTTGTTGTTTTATTGTTGTTGTTGTTGGATAGGACAGAGAGAAATGGAGAGAGGAGGGGAAGACAGAGAGGAGGAGAGAAAGATAGACACCTGCAGACCTGCTTCACCTCCTGTGAAGCGACTCCCCTGTAGGTGGGGAGCCGGGGTTCGAACCGGGATCCTTATGCCGGTCCTTGTGCTTTGCGCCACCTGCGCTTAACCCACTGCGCTACAGCCCGACTCCCATGAAATTCTTATACACAGATGTGCTCAGATATTAAGATGACAACAAGAGCAATTTTAAAATAAACATATTTAAAGTTCATTTTCTTTCTAAAACATGTTATGTAACAGAATATATATAGAAGGAAGATGGACACACAGAAATACCATTCCTCAGCAAAAGAACCCAGGGCCTCACCTACAAGGTGAGTTGTATATAGGTGACTTGTAGCATATCCCTTGTGATTTTTTTCTATGACTGCCTATGCCACTAAAAAAAGAAAAAAAAAAAGGCTAGGTTTGAAACAAAAAATATACCATGAGTGATGTTATGGCCTGAACAGGTGTCTGGTCAAAATTCATCATCATTCAAACTTAGCACCAGGTGATGGGGTAGGAGATAGGACCTTTGGGGAGTGGTTGGATGTGGGGGTAGAGTCATCAATAGTGAGATTAGTGTCCTTATAAAAGAGACCTCACTGGGAGCCAGGCGGTGGCGCAGCGGGTTAAGCGCACACAGTGCAAAGTGCAAAAACCGAAGGATTCCGGTTTGAGTCCCTGGCTCCCCACCTGCAAGGGAGTCGATTCACAGGTGGTGAAGCAGGTCTGCAGGTATCTATCTTTCTCTCCCCTCTTCTTTCGATTTCTCTTTGTTCTATCCAACAACAATGACAGCAGTAACAACAACAGCAACAAAAGGGGAAAAATTTAAAAAAAAATAAAGTTTCTTTAAAAAAAGAGAGAGAGAGAGAGAGAGAGATCTCACTGAGTTCCCTAGTCCTTAATTTGATCTTCAACTTCTAGCCTCTGGGACACTAAGAAATAGATTTCCATTGTTTACAGCCACCCAGGTAACTGTGGTACTTTGTCATAGCAGCCAGAGCAGACCAAGGCCATCAGCAAAGCTCTGTACTGCAGCAACACGGCCATCATAAAGACGTAGACTGTCTGGCACTCTGGAGATTCAGCTGACCATCAGCCTGCTTATTACGGGGATGAGGTAGCACTCTATGTGATTTCCACATGTAGAGATTCTGACAAACCAGAAGTAAAATTTGGCTAACGTTCATATGTTTGTCAAAAAAGTCATTTAAAAAAATGTTTCAATTTCATTCAATGAATGCTTTCAGAGTAAAGGGCCAGTCTTGTAGGTTAAAAGTTGGGATGGCGGGACCAGGTGGTGTCAACGCACATGTTACAATGCACAAGGACCCAGGTTCAATCCCCCAGTCCCCCCTCTCCCCTCTTGATTTCTGACTGTCTCCAACAAATAAAGATAATTTTTAAAAAGTTGGGATGGAACTGAAATCAGCATGGATGGAGACAGTAGCTGTTGGGTGGGGGGGGGGGGGGAGGAGACTCGTACTGCAGTATTTGTACAATAAACTCTCAATTGTTTCTCCTTAACTTACTTTTGATAGATCATCTGCTCACTCCTCGGGTCGGTCCCTGCTTGGCCAGAGTTTTCCTGTGCCCACCAAACACTGAGAAAGAGTCCTTCTTAAAACCCATGAAAATGCTCACCATTTCCCTCTCTTTGTGTAATGCTGAAAGTCTTTGAAAACTACCATTTCAAATACAATTTAAGTCAATCTCAACAAAGCCACAATAACTCTCACACACAAACATGAGGTTTTATTTAGTTGTGTGTAGGGTTGTTGGGAAAAAAAAAAAAAAAACAAGTGGAGAGAGTTGCTAGGTCCAAATTCCTAAAATAAATAAAAATAAAAAAGATAATTGATTCATGTTTAAAAGAAGAAAAAAGTAGGTCAGTGACTTCTAATTTAAATAAGACAGTGACATAAAAGAATAATCAGGCTCAAAAAGCTACATTAAAAACAACTTCCTTGTTCCTCACCATCCTGGATCACGCAAACCAGTTACATAAATTCAGCATTTAGTAATCTAAGACTAATTAGGTAACTGGTTTCCTGCATACGGAAACCATTTAACAGACAAAACTCCCTCTGAAAATGGAAACGGTTCTTCTGACTCCACCACATCACACAGAAGTAGCTGATAGTGCGGACAGTTTTATAAATCCTTCTGGAACACGTGTTTGTCTGGTACAAATGGACCTTCTTCCTTTCTTATTTTTAAATTTCTTTACTGGGGAATTAATGTTTTACATTCAACAGTAAATACAATAGTTTGTACATGCATAACATTTCCCAGTTTTCCATATAACAATACAACCCCCACTAGGTCCTCTGTCATCCTTTTTGGACCTGTATTCTCCCCCCACCCACCCACCCACCCCAGTCTTTTACTTTGGTGCAACACGCCAATTCCAGTTCAGGTTCTACTTGTGTTTTCTCTTCTGATCTTGTTTTTCAACTTCGGCCTGAGAGTGAGATCATCCCATATTCATCCTTCTCTTTCTGACTTATTTCACTTAACATGAATTTTTCAAGGTCCATTCAAGATCAGCTGAAAACGGTGAAGTCACCATTTTTAATAGCTGAGTAGTATTCCATTCTGTATATATACCAGACTTGCTCAGCCACTCATCTGTTGTTGGACACCTGTGTCGCTTCCAGGTTTTGGCTATTACACATTGTGCAAATGGACCTTCCTTCTAAAGCAAAACCATGCTACTTTACAGGAAGGAATACTAACTCCTTAGTCATATGGAACCTTCCCACAAAGTGGTTTGTTTGTTAGTTTTTTGTTTGTTTGTTTGTTTTTGTTGTCAGAAATCAACTTTCACCACATACAACTAATTTTAAAAAATATTTACATAGTACTTAGATTAACTTCTCTGGTGTTCTCATGAGTTGACAAGAGACATTTAAAACATTCAGGACAATTTACTTTTTAAGGTTTACTTATTTCCTTATTAATCATAATCAAAGAGGGAGAGAAGGGAGGGGAGAGAACCAGAGTACCACTCTGGCACATGTGATGCTGGGGTCAAACCTGGGATCTCATGATTGAGAGTCCAACACCTTATCTACTGTGCCATCTCCAGAGGGTGCCTGCTGTATTCAGGGCAACTTCTTATACCAAGGATGTACTTGTTCACTGTCATTTTTGTATCCAACTCAAGATGCCAGGACAGAATATCTAACCTGGATTTTAGTTGCAATAAATCTTCCACTTTTTATTTAAAACAAAGTCAGTCAAGTTCTGACAATATGAAAGCATTCATGAAATGTTAACAGCCTTTATGAACAAATAACATTTTCCCAGGAAGAAATGCTCTCTGTACAACGACAACGATAAAATAACAAGGGCAACAAAAGGGAAAAAATGGCCTCCAGGAGCAGTGGATTCGTAGTGCAGGCACTGAGCTCCAGCAATAACCCTGAAGGGGCGGGGGGGAAGAAATGCTCTCTGTATCTCTCAACTCAGTTGAAAACAAAAAATACTTCCTCCCAAAGGGGTAGAACTGAGAAGTGACAATTTCATATATTAAGTCCTTCACAGTTCCCAAAGAAAACAGGGAATAAGTCCACAGAGTAAACCTACAACTTTGTAAAAATGTGGGGTAACCTTAATATTCATTCAGACTTAGGAATTTCATCTGTTTCCTTCATAAGTTTCTAGATACTTTGTCATTTTTCTTCCAGGAGAAATCCTAGTTAGATATTCTGTCCTGATTATCTTGAGATGGACACAAGAATGACAGTGTCCAGCGGAACAAGGTTTCAGCTCTGACCCCCATTCTCTGCCAGTGCTAAGAATGGCACAGACGCAGAGTGCGGTGGAAAATAGAGCCTTGTGCTGACTTGGTAGTCTCTACAGAAGACAGTTCTGCTTTCCCAATGACTGGGGTTCTCCAGTTCTAAGGCTGTGACATACAAGGTTCATTCTCACTGTCTGAGCATTTTAGATCTATTTTTGGTCAAGGCAACTGTCAGTGTTTAAGACATAAGAAAGGACACGGTCCCATCAACTAGGATAGTTTGTAATCAATATTTTAGACTTAGAAGCAGGTCTTACGGCGTTCCAGTGAAAGGTGAAGTTCCTTGAAGCTATTAGTTCTTTATAGAAAACACTAAATAATTTGGTTGGGTGGTGATCTGGTGATAAAGCTTTGGACTCTCAAGCATGAGGTCCTGAGTTCGATCCCCAGCAGCACATGTGCCAGTGTGATGTCTGGTTCTTTCTCTCTCCTCCTATCTTTCTCATTAATAAATAAATAAATAAAAAGCTCTAAAAGAACAGATGTGGGAAGGTTCTAGAGACTCTGCTTAAATTCTGCATCAGCTTGTTGCTGACGTTTAGATGTTCTCCCATATGCAGACAGCCGCTGTTTGTAAATGTTAGATTTTACCTTGGGTATCCCTTTCTCTCACTAGTTAATTTTATTTGATTTTTATTTGATTTTTCTGCTTTGCCTCCAGTAGCTGGGGCTCAGTGCCAACACTATATATCCACTGCTCCTGGCAGCCATGTTATTGGATAGGACAGAAAGGAATTGAGAAGATGGAGAGATAGAAAGGGTGAGGGAAAAATAGACACCTGCAGATCTGTTTCACCACTTATGAAATGTCCCCCTGAAGATGGGGAGGCAGCGGCTGGCACCCAGATCTTTGTAGGGGTCTTTGTGCATAGTACTATGTGTGCTTAACTGGGTATGCCACCAAGCAGCCCTTGGCAAGTCTCTAATTGGTGAAACCCACTGGTTAGTGTTGCCCATCTTTTTTTTTAAATATTTATTTTATTTATTTATCCCCTTTTGTTGCCCTTGTTGTTTTCTTGTTGTAGTTATTGTTGTTGTCGTCATTGTTGAATAGGACAGAGAGAAATGGAGAGAGATGGGGGAAGACAGAGAGAGGGAGAGAAAGATAGACACCTGCAGACCTGCTTCACCACTTGTGAAGCGACTCCCCTGCAGGTGGGGAGCTGGTGGCTCGAACCGGGATCCTTACGCTGGTCCTTGCGCTTTGCGCCACCTGCGCTTAACCCGCTGCGCTACAGCCCAACTCCCAGTGTTGCCCATCTTTGAATATCTACCCCCAACCATGGGCGATCACATGCATTGCATTCTTCCTCCTTTAAGGCTCCTCCATTTACAGTTTTCAAAACCTCATTAAGTCCATCTCTTTAGCAGACTTCAGAGTTGTTTCCTCTAATCACTGACAGCATCGTAACTCTATGACCATGAAAATCACAGCCACACATTAATTGATATATAAAACAAAAACTTGATACACAGAATTCCTCCATGTGATCTGAAAGTTAGTATGACTTCAGTGCTACCTTCTTTCTGTCTTCTGTGTCTGCTCTAAAAATAGAAATTACTCATACAGACCCAAGTTTCTATTATGAAAATAAAAATTTGGATTAATTATTTCTTTTAAAAGCAGTAGAATGAAGTTTTTGTGTTTGTTTTGGCAAGAGCTTCTCACATACTTCCTAGCTCCTGAGTTTTTGTTTGTTTGTTTTTTGACATTCAGACAGAGACACAGGGACAGAAAGAGCCCACATCATAAAGAGTTTCTCCCAGTGCTATGGTTCCTCTCATGTGATGCTGGGAGTCGAACTTGGGTAACATGTATGGCAAGGCATGTGCCACACCTAGTGAGCTATTGCCCTCATCATTCTTGAGAATAGAATTCTGAAGGATGTTATCAAAGAAATCATGGTGAAGATGACTCCAAACCTCCATGTCTATTAAAATGTGATAGTGTGTGTCAGAAACTAGAATGTTATTTCCATTCTGACTGCTACATCCTGATGTGATCAAGATGAGGAACAGTCTCCTTTTGATTCTCTTTCCATCCTATCACCAGAAGAAAATAAATCAACCTCATGGAGATATGAGACTAAATTAGTATTCGTCTCGATGAAACAGAAATCTTTGGTTGCTGCAAGTTTACTGTCTTAGAAGAAGCAAGTGTCACTCTGAGAATTCTTGGCTGCAAAAATCCAACAGGTCTATATGCAAGGCAAGCAATCATAAATCTTAAAAGTAACCTGAGAAGTAAGAATTAAATCATGAATTGTACCTGCAAATAAACTGAATAGCAGACTTCCTGGATTTATAACTCCTCAGTCAAAGAGAGCCCAAGTCACCCGTCAAGCTTAGTTAAAGCAAATGTTGAGATAAGAAAGGAGAAAAATACTACCTTCAGGGAAGAAATTACCCAGATTCTAGTATGCCAAGAATCTACACAGTGGATTCAGAAAAGTGTTTTCAATAGGATAAAGAAGATTCAAAATATTTGAATATGTCCAATAATTTTTGCTTTCAACAAATGACTGGTCTTTTTCTTGTAAATGGTGAGAAATTTTACTCTGAAAGAGGACAATGAAATAGAAATAAAGTAGCCTGTGTGCATGTTTGGTACTCCGACTAAGCTGTTTTATCTATCAGTGATTTACAGTCTTATCAATGCCCAAGGATGATTTCCATTGTTGAAATTACCACTGTGGTGTGATACAGTCAGTTTTTATTCAGCGACTCCAGCATCACCAACATTTAGAGGATGGTAATGTCCTCTGGGGAGAGGGAACTATAATAGGAATTGTCAGCTCATGCCTAAGTTTTAAGGCAAACCTTTTAAATAGCAAGAGTAAAAGGAGAGAGAACACTCTTTCGAGGCAATTTATTCCCTTGTTACAAAAAAAAAAAAAAGAAAGAAAGAAAGAAAGAAAAGAAAGAATATCAAAATTGTTAAAATGACCTGGAAGTATTTGGGAATAATTCAACATGCAGAGAAAGATGCATACACACTCTTATACAACCATTTTTCCAAAGAAATAATTAGGACGAGTTGGACCCACAACGCCAGAAAGTTCTCAAGCGGTCCCTCCATCATTCCCCTTCATTAAGTCCAGCAGAGCCCTAGAGAAGCATCCCCAGAGCATCTTTGGGGACCAGCCATCAGAAAGCCAACACGCAGAGTATCCTCAAGAACATTAGATGTTTAGAAATTACACTGGAAATATCAATTTGATGTCAGTGGAAAAATAAGCTAGACAAAAGAAGCAGCTAAATATCAGAGAATGAAAAACAACAAGATTTTCCCAAAAGAGATGCTTTTTTGCTGCAGTCAGGAGAGCCAGAGTAATTTGTTTGTTTGTTTGCCTCCAGAGTTATCACTGGGGCTCAGTGCCTGCACTATATATCCACTGCTCCTGCGGCTATTTTTTTTTTTTGATAGGACAGAGAATTTGAGAAAGGAGGGGGAGAT
This sequence comes from Erinaceus europaeus, assembly GCF_950295315.1. Taxonomy (NCBI): domain Eukaryota; kingdom Metazoa; phylum Chordata; class Mammalia; order Eulipotyphla; family Erinaceidae; genus Erinaceus; species Erinaceus europaeus. Next base: position 19,738,786 of record NC_080166.1, on the reverse strand, counting down.
AGAGATAGATAGGGAGAGAGAGAGAGAGAGAGAGTTAGAAAGATGGACACCTGCAGACCTGCTTCAGCACTTGTGAAGTGATCCCTCCCTGCAGGTATGGAGCCAGGGGCTCAAGCCAGGATCCTTGCAGGGGTCCTTGAACTTAGTACTATGTGAGCTTAACCCACTGTGCCACCGCCTGGCCCCCCAGAATAGTATATAAAGGAGATGGAGTCTGAGATTAAAAAAAAAAAAATCACAAGGGCACTTATACATATACTATTTACTCTGACTAGGAACAGGATAACAATTTGATCTTTACATATGTCAACCCAACACCTGTCTTGAATTATTATTTCTGTACATTACTATGAGAAAAATCAAGGCCTACCGGAGGTAAATAACTTAACCAGCATCACCTAAGGAGTAGTCTGGAGATGTGGTCTGAACCCAGACACTTCAGTTCCTGCACAAGCTCTCCAAAACCATCAGGATGAACTGCCTTGCAAGACAGCTGAGCTATCTATAGAAAAAGAGGGGAAGTGGAAAGTGTTTATGTCAGAGAGAACAATGGGAAGTGTCTGGTCAAAATTACAGAAATGCCTATTTACATTTAGGAGATAAATGAGGACACATCTAGTTGGAGTTAAGGGATGATGAAACAGAAACCTATAAATCTGTCATAGTCTGCACTCTGGTGACAGAGCAGAAAAGCAGCTCTTAAAAAAAGCCAGAAGAGGAAAAACAAACAAATCCCTCAAAAGTCCAAAGAAGGAACTATTTTAAAAAATGATTAAAAAAGAAAACCATAGAAAATGGGAAATTTGGTGATGAGCTGTGAACTGCTAATCCTGGAACAATCCAAGTGAAAGTTAAGAGATAACCCTCTTTGGAAGGCCTCATGAAGTACCAGGAACCACAAAAGATAACTATGATTGTCCAAGAAACTAGTGTTGGTCATGGGAAGACACTAATCAAGGCAGAAACTTCAAAATTTGCCAAGATTGTTTAGTAGGATAGAACATTTATGTAAGAAGGCAGGATAAGACAAAGGAGAAAGAGAGCAGCTCAAGTAGAAAGATAAAGGGTAAAATAACTGGCAGACAAGGTCCTCTAAGACTGAGAAAGGTAAGTCAGGAGGGCATTGGAATAAGAGGACCCCTTACTCGACAGATAGGAGAAAGAGGCGTGTGGTCAAACTCCATGGCCAACAGCTGTTCCTAGACACAGCTGGCATCACTCATTTTCATATTCCATAGCGAAGATTCAGTAAGATCTCTCTACAGTAAGTGTAAGATCATCTTCTTGGATTCTTCCATAGTACTACTTAGGATTACTCAACCACTGTGATGAAAGTGCTGGCATTTCATCAACTAGAATGCTAAAGAGTTATTAACCTTCTAACACCTAAACCTGGAGAGGTCTTAGTGCAAAACAATTAGAGATGCAAAACAAAAGCCAATGGACTCAATGTATTATCAAAACGTTTAATAGTTTTTTTGGACAAAAGGAATGTACAGTGTCTAGACACATATTCTTAATATGTAGGTAGAAAAAGAAGCTTAATTAAGAAATCTAATTCTTTCCTGACGATGCTGTCTTCTCTTGGTCTTCAGATGACTCATGAATCTTTGGTTCTTCACGACATCATTGCTTGGCCCTTTTATTCTGTGCTTGTTTTTTGGAAGTTTGAGCAATTAAATCTGTTACGCCTCACTTGAATATCGACCTAAAGTCTACAAATTTATTCAAAGATCCAAGATTTGTTTTATAGCCAATAGTGCACAGAGAGTAGTCAACAAATCATAGGAACTCATTATATTCCCCAAAATGCAATTTTCAGATTATAAACTCATAAGACAAAGAGCCAGTGCAGCCACAACCGTCAACTGAGGGATGTAAACTGAGCTTTCAATTAGCAAAAGCTATGTGCAACTGCGACACAAGCTTCCACTCTATGCAGTGAGACAAGACTAAAAACTATGTGCAACCGTGACACAAGCTTCCACTCCATGCAGTGAGACAAGACCAAAAGCTATGTGCAACCGTGACACAAGTTTCTACTCTATGAAATGAGACATGGCCAAATTACAGAGAATACCCATTACAAGGGAACACAGAGTATGAAGGTCCAACACATAATTAAAGACAAGAATTCAGAAATATGTATAATAATATTCATCTTTTTCTTTTAAATTACTCTATGCATATTCCAGAAACCAAATTTTCATAGTTTATCTCCTGCTAAGTTTTAACCATAAAACTCTGAATTGATGACACTATTCTAAACTGGGCGGGTGGTGGGTCAACTGTCCCTGGGCAGAAAGATTGACTGAATACAGACTAAGGAGGGTTCTTATCCTTTTAATATCCTGCCACATGCGGCACACAGTACCAGAAAGCATGTATTATTCATTCTCATCAATAATCTAATATACTTTTAGAGTCAGTTGTGCGTCCACATGGTTATTTATTTGCACTTCTCAAAAGCCCTGGTGGCTGCATGCTAGCAAGACTTTGTAAATTACCTGCACTCTTAGTCAATAGAGCTAGTGAGTGAACCACAACCAGCTCAGGAAATGCCAAGTGCTGAGATCACTTCTCAATCATTCCTCCCTTCCACAGACCCAGGAAACCAATGTCAGTCCATCTTACCACCGCAACTAATGTTGACCACTCAAGACAGACTTAAAATAAATGCTGGGGCAGGCGAAAGAAGGGGGTAGGGTTGTCCTAGCAGTTGAGATGTTTTTGCTGATCATTAGTGGAATAGTATCACGAGTTTGATGCCATGGCAGACTCACTCAGTGGACCCACCCAACAAAGGCAGGCTGAAGGCCAAGGAAAAGAAATTGCTATCTCCAAGCATAAAGGAGGGCTCCTGCTTTTTTTTTTTTTTTAATTATTTAAAGATTTTTTAAAATTATTTATTTATTCCTTTTTGTTGCCCTTGTTTTATTGTTGTAGTTATTGTTGTCATTATTGTTGGATAGGAGAGAGAGAAATGGAGAGAGGAAGGGAAGACAGAGAGGGGGAGAGAAAGATAGATACCTGCAGACCTGCTTCACCACTTGTGAAGCGACTCCACTGCAGGTGGGGAGCCGGGGGCTCGAACCGGGATCCTTACACCGGTCCTTGTGCTTTGTGCCATGTGTGCTCAACCTGCTGCGCTATGGCCCGACTCCCTGGCTCCTGCTTTTGGTAGACTTCAGGGTGGCCCCAAGGGTAGTGTTTCTTTCCCCAGTTCCCCCAGATTCACTCAAGAATCTGTGGTTTCTACAGCTCTAGACTTCTTAAGACACTTGGTTCCTGAGCAGTTGCAGTAATTTAAAGCAACTGCAAATATGGCGCTCGCCAGCAATGCAATGCAGACTTTCTACCTGAGTCTTTCTCTCCTTCCCCTCTTGTGCCCACTGTCCACACACAATCATCAACCATCACAACCTTAAGGTAGTGATGTTACTTTCTTGACCAGATGTCCCATTTGTTCTCTGATGAAATTCGTTATTTTATGGTAATATTTGTCTTCTAGGGAGAACCAACTTTCCATGACTAGGTCACCACAGCTCTGTCCCTGAAGAGGACTTCCATTTTTTATGACCCCCTACAGCTGCCACATACCATCATTTCATGGACCACTTTTTCTCTGGTACCAACAGCATATGTAGCAATTCCATCCTAAGCTACTCCATATTTTAATAGTCTTCAATAAACAACCGTCTGGAAATCTTTTTTAAAATTTTGTTTATTTATTTATTTATTTTAATGAGAGAGAGAGAGAAGGAGAAACTGGAACACTACTCAGTGTTGATTTATGTTGGTGCTGGGAACTGAACCAGGGACCTTAGAGCCTCAGGCACTTAGGTCTTTTTGCATCATTCTAGCATTCTTTCTATACATTCTTTGGATTTTTTTTAAAAAAGGACTTTGCTTTGTTGAAGGGGTTCAGGAAATGGTTGTTAAATACATGGGGGGCAGTATATCTAGTTAATTTTGACGAGGCTGGAGTAGTGCTGAGTACATTATGACATATAATGTTTAGTGTCACCTACAATCCAGATCCTCCTGGCAAATCTTTATACATTTATACAAATCTTTATACATCTTTATACATAAATGTTCCTCTCAAACTATCCATGCTCCCCCGATACTTCTTGTTTAAATTTGAGCCTCCTGGCTACTTAAACAGGCACTGGGCAATGAGAGGACACTGAACATCTGAGGCGTATGGTGCTATGAGATTTAAAAGCCTAGCTAAGAGGTAGGCTTCCTTCCTGAACTTCGAATTCCTTCCTGAACTTCGAATTCTTAGAGAAGAAAGATGATGTCTTTTTATCAGCAGAACCCACAGGGAAAAAAACAATACATACTGTTTGGATACATGCATTAGTGGGAATAAATCTGAACCGAAGCAACTAGAATGTGATAAAACGTGTCCCTTTTTCCAGATGTGACTTGTCACACGCTAATGTGAGAATGCTGCTGCTTCACTAGGCTGAGTCAACTATTTCAATCAAGGGTATCAAATAGTGCCAGTGACGTTTGCATATATAGGAATCCTGAGGAGCTTGTTAAAACATGATGATAAATTATAGTCATGAGTGAGAGAAGAAAGGGGGAAAAAAACACAAGCCAGGGTCAAGAGTCTACACTAGTAAAATATATATATTTATTTTTTGTGCTGGAGACACAGTGTAATGGTTATGCAAAAGACTCACGTGCCTAAGGCTCCAACATCCCAGAGGTCCAATCCCCAGCACCACCAAAGCTGAAACTGTTTTTTTTCTCTCTCAGTGTCTCTCTCATTAAAATAAATAATTAATTTAAAAATACCCCCCTTTTTTTTTTTATTTAAGAAAGTATTAATTAACAAAACCATAGGGTAGGAGGGGTACAATTCCACACAATTCCCACCACCCAATCTCCATATCCCACCCCCTCCCCCCCTTTGTTTTTAACAAGCTGACCAGGTGACATGAAGCAGGAAGTTCAGGGGCCACCAAGAGAAATGGTTAGTGCCAACATTATGTATCCTGTATCCACTGCTCTAGCTACGAGAGTCACAAGTAAGGTAGAGTGACCAGGGCTATTCTTCTTTCCAGAAGTTCCTTAGCCTCCCCCAGACTCCCAGACACCCCCTCACCAGTGTCACTGGCAAAACACAGGAGAAGCTTGGCACAGGCAGCCTGCAGAGCAAGTGCAGGGCTGATGACCAAGGGACAATCTCATCAATTTAGAGAAGCCCCCTTACACTCGTCCTTTTCATTCTGGTGATTACTGGGCTCTCGAAACTTTACATCAGGCTCAACCTGACGCTGTTGACTGGCTACGGAAGAAGGGCAAACGCTAGAAGAAGAAGAACCTGGGCTCTGTAAACCCCTCTCTTATAGAATTCAAGACTTCCACTGTTGTTTCAGGTTGACAACCTGCCCCAGGAGACAATACTGTTTTCAGAAGCAACCGTTTTTATTTTTTTTATGTAATGAGAGTTCACATTTCAGAAAACAGGTTTTTCTCTTTGGGTTCCAATGTCTCTTTGATGGTTTGCCAATGGGCCCCCATCCCTGATCTAATGTACCCTGGGAGAGAAAGTATATGGGCAAGCAGGTCAGCAGGCCAAGTTCAGCTATGAGAAATTGGGCAGGCAGGTTTGCCTCTGCGAGCCTCCCCTCACCTATGAACGAAATTGAGAAGGGGAGGAGGCAGGTGGCTGACAGCCCCAGGCAGAGCATTTGCAGTCAGCTGGTGCCACATTGCAGTAATTCAGCAAATTTCCCTTCACTGGCCTTTACCTAAAAGCATTTCTCAACCCTTGTCCATACGTGAAGGGAAGTAGACTAGAATTTCAACATGAAGTAGTACAGAGGTGAGGAGACGAGTAACTGTAATCACAACAAACGGATACCGGATTCAACGATAAGAAAAATCAGAATCACTTCCATTTAGCATTTAAAAACTAAGTCAAAGCCTGCAACAGCCGTTATATAATGGAGCTTTTGGAGAGCAAATAAATGTTACAAAATGTGTAGCATCTGATACTAAGAACAGATGTCTTACATGGGGGAAAGAAATGCCAACCAGGAATACCACGTGACTAAGTGAGCCCAGCACAGAGGGCAAAACTGAAGGGGAAAAAAAAGGAGGGGGAGAAAGCATCTTTAAAAAGTGTTTCAAAGCGATAGGTGGGGAAGAGCCTTTTCTAAAGTAGATTTCCATCTCACTTGCTTTAGGTAAATTGAGGTGTTTTCTTCTTTTCTTTTTTTAGTGAAGGGCCCCACACAATACTCTGTTTTGACCATCTCGTCTGTTTATCACTCACATTTAAAATGGAAAGATCAATAAGCCTTTTTCCCAGGGGAATTTTAATTTCCAGTAACAGCCATAAAAATAATGTATTCAACTGAACTGTATACCATTAGCCCCTCCCCCAATAAAACGATAACGGGGGGAGAAGTAATATATTCAAACACAAAGTAAAGAGAAGAAGAGCCAGGGACACACCCCCCTCAATCTTAGCAGTGGGAGGGGGGGGGAGAGAGGGAGAGGGAGGGGGAGGGAAGGAAGAAGTCAGACAAGAAGGTAGTCAATTCTTCATTTTTCTTATAGGCTGTTGGGGGGGGGGGGTGTTGCGGGGAGAAAAGAAAAAGCAAGCCCAGTCTGAGAAGCAGGAAGCAGATCTTCATGACACCAAATCTGCCAGGGCCTTGATCCTGGGAGTTCTTAAGCTCCAGGAGTATGAGAAATAAAGGCTTGGTGTTTAGTCCACCTGGGCATGTGGATTAGTGTTAGGACAGCCTGAAAGGATTAAGGCAGAGAGATGGAGCTGACACACACAAAAAAAAACCTCCTGCTTCTCCAGCAAATTAGTGTCACAATAAAAAAAAAAAAAGTTTTAAGTGTGGGGAGAAGTGTGAGGTAAGTACATTAAAGGAATAAATGTCACTTAGAAGTTGCATGGTGTATATATACACAATAGGATACTACTCAGCTATTACAAATGATGACTTCACCTTCTTTACCCCATCCTGGATGGAGCCTGAAGATATCGTGTTAAGTGAGATAAGTCAGAAACAGAAGGATAAATATGGGATGATCTCACTCACAGACAGAAGTTGAAAGACAAGATCAGAAGGGAAAACACTAAGCAGAACTTGGACTGGAGTTGGTGTATTGCATCAAAGTAAAAGACTGTGGGGTGGGGGTGGGGGAGGGTTCAGGTCCTGGAACATGGCAGAGGAGGACCTCATGGGGGTTGAATTGTTATGGACAACTGGAAAATGTTACACATGTACAAATTATTGTATTTTACTGTCAACTGTAAACCATTAATCCCCCAATAAAGGAATAAAAAAATAAAATAAAATAAGATGCAACATGGTAGGGGGTGGGACTTAAAGTATAAGGCTCCTCCATGCCATACCCAGCATGGTCTACACCAGAATCATGTTTTCCTGGGGAAGTTTGAATACAGACTGGGTGTCCGTTGCTTCTGATGAACGATCATTAATTTTGTTAATGATGGATACTGCATGAAAGAAAGAAAGAAAGAAAGAAAGAAAAAGTCATTTGTCAATGTGAGAGGCTAGTGAAAGAAGCTACAGCTGAAATGACTGCTGTCTAGAATTTGTTTTAATATGCTCTGGGGGGTGGGGTTGGGGCTTGAGAGAAGGGCTGAAAAGAGTGAGAAAAGCTGATCATTACTAAAGGAAAGTGAAGGGCATAGAAAGAGCCATTATTCCATTCTCTCTACTTTGATGTGCTAGAAAATGCCCATTAGAAAGTGACTGTCACTCAGGCAATGATGTAGTTACACAGAAAGACTTCCTTCCATGCCCGAAGCAACAAAGTTTCCAGGTTCAATCTCCAAGCAGCAAAAGCCAGAGTTTAGACATGTTCTGGTAACCGACAAGTTTGGGGCCAGGCAGGGGCACACCTGGTCAAACATACATGTAACAGTGCACAAGAACCCAGGTTCAAGACCCCAGTCTCCATCTGCAGTGGAAAAGCTTCATGAGGAGTGAAGCTGTACTACAGCAATCTCTCCTCTCTCTCTCTCTCTCTCTTTCTCTCCCTCCCTCCCTCCCTATTTCCTGCTTCCCTCTATCTCTATCCCCCCAAAAAAGAATAAATAAAAACACTGGTTTTTTTCTCTTTTTCATTAGCTAGGACAGAGAGAAACTGAGAAGAGAAGAGAAGGCAGAGAAGAAGAGAGACCTGCTTTCCTGCTCGTGAAGCTTCCCCCAGTAAGTGGGGAATGGGGGCTTGAACCTAGATCCTTGCACAAGGTAATGTGCACACTCGGCCCTCTTAAGTGCTTATTTTAAGTTGTTGGTTTTGTAGGGCCTGCTAGTGATGTTATAAATACCCAAATGGTCCACAGCAGGAGAAAGGTTCTCTGTCCCCATGTTTTACACACACATGTGCAGGACTCAAATTCCTGAGTGAGTTCCACCTTGAAGTGGCTGGCGCAGGCCTCCAGATGCTGTGTTGGACCACCCACTGAGCCCAAGGGCAAACAAGGTCATCTTTGACCCCCACCCCCACCCCCGACCCTCCAAGTTTGGATCTCAGCAAAACACTACTTTCTAAAGGGGTCAAAGCTAACAGCTAATGCTAGCACATCAGCGGGATTCTGAAAGGGTGATTTACACGGTTTAGACAAGGCAATAACAAAAAGTCAACTGATTTTTTACAGGAGGCAGAGCAGAAAATATACAATTGAGGGGCCAAATCTCTCCTTATGAAGCATCCCGAGACTTCCATGGGATGTTTCAAAACTGTTTAAAAATATTTATATATGGGGAAAGTGGTGGCATACCTGGTTAAGCTGGTCAAGCACACACTTTACCATGCACAAGTACTGAGGTTCAAGTCCCTTATCCCCACCTGCAGGAGAGAGCTTCTAGAGTGGTGAAGCAGGTCCGCATGTGTCTGTTTCTCCCTCTCTATCTTCCCTTCTCCATTTCTCCCTGTCTCTCTCAAATAAATTTAAGGGGGAGGGGGAGAAAGAAAAACAGACACTAGGAATATGATCAATTCATTATGCTGGCACCAAGCCCCAGCAATAGCCTGGTGGCAATAAAAAAATGAATGAATGAATGAATGAATAAAATACAGTATTTATGAGAGATGAGTTATCGTGGTGTTAGGGTCTGAACCTGGGATCTTTAAGTTGCAGGAATGAAAGTCTACTGTACTATGATTGTGCTATCTCCCTGCCCCATCTCCTTTTAAAATACTGATTTTATTTATTTCATATCAAGTAGAGAATTTCACATAAGAGTGAAAGAGAGAGACAAGCCAGAGAAACACTCTGATACACATGGAAGGGGAGGGAATGAACAGAGAGCCTCGGACATGCAAATCCTGCACTCTTGAGTTGAGCTAACCCCCCAGCATCCTTCAGGAACTCTGCATACTAAGATACAGGCCAACGTGTGACAGCCCAAAAGTGGGGTACTGAAAGGCAAAGCATGGGGACATCGTGATGCCAGACAAACTGGAAACAAGTGAATCCTCAGACATCAGTTCCAGACACCTCAAGATTCACTCTCTGTAGGTGGCTGGAATTCCTCACCCCCAAGCCTACCATGGTCCACAAGCCATTGCCAAATGGAATACACCCAGGACAGAGGAGTTTTCGGCAATCCTGGAACTGGGACATGTGATAGAAGAGTGTGCTATCTTAGACAGTCAAAGACTTAAAAATCCTTAAAACAAAAGGGGACAGTACCAGAAAAGGGCTTAACAAGACAACTAAATGAGGTTGACCAGCTAACCAAAGTCACAAGGATGCTTAAACCTCTGTTCTTCACTCTCATCCCCCACCTCACCTCCATCCCTTAACTTGCACCCCCCTCTCCATCCCAGCTTCCTGTCCTGTAACACCACCATCTTCTCCTGAATGATCTCAACTTGATACAAGAGGTTTCAAATCATACCCCAGAATTCTCCTAGCACATGAACTAGATTCTGTATCAGCATAGACGTAAGGATGATACGGTACACAAGCCGGGAAGGTAAGACTCAGTGATGATTCGTGAGTCTGTTCTAATGGGAAAAACCAAAGCAAACTTCCCGTAGTACTAAGTGGGTAGATTATTTTACTGTGTCATTAATTAATGTGAGACTTAAAATAGAGTAAGTTGAAACAGGGGTAAGGCGAATCTTTTTTGTTATTCTGCACCTGTCCCTCACACCTCTGATTCACAGGAATTATATATTCTCCTTCCTTTCTAAAACATCATGTGTCTAAAACATAAATACAGTCAATTCTAGTAGAGACAAATGTCTACACCCAAACTGTTTACATGTTGGAAATAAATATGTACAAATAAGTAATTATTTTCAGTGTTGATAGAATTATCTTAATACATGAAGAAAAATCACAGTTGTAGTTCTAGTCCATTGGGAGGTTGAAAAGCAGGAGAGAGTGGATTGCAAAGAGCTAACAGCTACTGTGATAAAAAGAAGCCATCAAATAAGGTAAAGGTCAGAGCATGGTTGTTTTCTTTACTGTCAACGAAAAGGGGTTTTGGGATATAGTACATATTGATTGCTACTAAAATAAGAACATAGTACTTGAAGATTGAATTTCTTCATTTGTATAATGAACTTAATTTAAGCCAGACCTCAAGTATCTAAGGGCTCTCTGTGACTGACGTACAGGAAACAGTCATTGTTCAATTTTGAATGCCCGAGGCTCCATGTTCAATACTCAGCACTGAATGTGTCTGAGCAATGCTGTTTTCTCTTTCTCATGTGAAATTCTCTAATTCCTAGAAAATATATCATCGTTTTAAAAATAAATCTGATAAATATAACTATTCAAAATGTTCACTGAGTTTTTGATTACATATTGAAGATCCACAGCAAATTGAGCACTTTGAGCAAGGTGCCTCATTTTGGGCCCAAAGATGCATCTTATTTGTAACAGATGCCTTGAAAGTAAATGTTATTAAAAAATAATGAGCTGGGGAGTCAGGTGGTAGTGCAGCAGTGCAGCTGGTTAAGCGCAGGTGGTACAAAGCTCAAGGACCGGGATAAGGATCCTGGTTTGAGAATTCCTCACCTGCAGGTGAAGCAGATCTGCAGGTGCCTGTCTTTCTCTCCCCCTCAGTCTTCCCATCCTCTCTCCATTTCTCTCTGCCCTATCCAACAATAACAACAACAATAAAAAAAGGGCAGCAGAAGGGAATAATTTTTTAATTATTAAAAAAATAATAATAAGCGGCGGTGGTGCACCTGGTTAAGCGCACACATTACAGTGCACAAGGACCCAAGTTCAAGTCCCCGGTCCCCACCTGCAGGGGGAAAGTTTCAAAGGTGGTAAAGCAAGGCTGCAGGTGTTCCTCTGTCTCTCCCTCTCTATCACCCTCTCCCACCCTCAATTTCTGACTATCTCTATCCAATAAATGAGGATAATAATTTTTTTAATGAGCCTTTCTCTAGAGTAAAGTCTTTTTACTTGGAGCTGGAGGAATCCGACTTTCATAGGTGATTCTTCAAAGTCATCAAGCCTTCCCAACTCCTCCAGTCCAGTCTATTGCCAAGAGACCTTTTCAGAGGAGAAAGATTATTCCCTGGGGGACCCGGCGGTGGCGCACCTGGTTAAGCACACATTGTATGAAGTGCAAGGACAAACACAAAGATCTGGGTTTGAGCCCCAGGCTCGCCACCTGCATGGGGGTTGCTTCACAAATAGTAAAGCCAATCTGCAGGTGCCTATCTTCCTCTATCCCTCTGTATCTCCCCCTCCTCTCTCAACTCTCTATCCTATCCAATTAAAAAAAAACATTGGCCACCAGGATTCACAGTGCAAGCACCGAGCCCCAGAAATTACCCTGGAGGTAAAAAGAAAGAAAGATTACTTCCTGCAAGTCACAGCGAAGTCAAAGGCCAAACAAATACAGGGTTCTCAACAGCAATGAGAGGCCATGTTTGCCAAAGCTGCATCCTGTATTACAAGCAAGCAGCCTGCCTGGCAGGGAAAGGGCTCTCCTATTGATATATAAACACAGGCAATCAACTGCGGGAGACAAGAGACCTCGCCCTTGTCATGTCTGTGGCCCAAGTTCGAGTGCCAGCATCACATGTCAGAAACCACCGCACCAGGGGAAGCTCTGGTGTCTCTCCCACTCTGTTTCTCCAACTGAAAAAGCAGTCCCTGGATAGGAGAAATAGTGCATGAATGAGATGCTCGCTCCACAAGAAAAATAAAATAAAGTGACTCACAACTGGTTTAGCAACAGTTTTCTTTATTTTTTAACAATGATCTTTATTTAAGGAGTTGGCGGTAGCACAGCAGGTTAAGCGTATGTGGCGCAAAGCACAAGGACTGGCGTAAGGATCCCGGTTCGATGCCCCCGGCTCCCCACCTGTAGGGGAGTCGCTTCACAGGCGGTGAAGCAGATCTGGCAGATGTCTGTCTTTCTCTTCCCCTCTCTGTCTTCCCCTCCTCTACATTTATCTCTGTCCTATACAACAATGACATCAAAACAACAATAACTACAACAATGAAAAAGAACAAGGGCAACAAAAAGAAAAATAAATAAACATAAAAAAAATTAAGAAAAAAATTATCTTTATTTACTAGGTAGAGACAGCCATAAATTGAGAGGGAAGGGGCTGATGGAGAGGCAGAGAGACAGAAAGACACCTGCAACACTGCTTTTACCACTTGCAAAGCTTTTCCCCTGCAGATAGGGGACCAGGGGCTCGAACCTGGGTCCTTGCGTATTGTAACATGTGCGCTCCACTAGTTTGCTTTTCTATTTTACCCAGCCTCCAACATAACCATTACTCACTAATATACATTCTTCAATAATTGTTATCCAAAGACAGTATCACTTGAAAATGTCAAGTTCCCCCTCCCAAATTCTCCTCATAAAATATTAATGATGCAGCAAGACAGTGTAGCAGAAAATTACATTGATTTTAACAGTTGCTACAAAGTCAATGAAGCTCATTTCACAAAAGAATGAACGAGCTCATCAAAGGACACACTTTCTAGTAAGTCTAAAGTGCTTCTAAAGGGCAAAGTGAGTTCCACTAGTCAAGCGGCACATATGCTACATTAATATCAAAGGCGAACTTTGACACAGATACTCCAAATAGCACTAGGAAGAGTGAATCAAGCAGACTTCCGGGAGGCGTGGTTGATGGAGTAGCTGCAATCAGACCATCGCTCTCCCCATACATCTATTGTGCACAACACGAGATCGAATCGGACACAGAATCCACAGCTGAAAAAAACCCACAGCCTCAGGTGATGCCGCCTTCCACACACCAGGCTGCAGATGCTACTATGACTTCACCCCGACTTTGCTGGGCAGACGACCTCACCAATGTGTCCTAGACCCTCAGATCTCCAGAGCTCTGGTCCACTAGGGGAAGACAGAAGCAGCTGGGGGTGTGGATCGACCTGTCAATACCTATGCTCATCAGAGAAGCGGCTACAGAAGCCAGACCTCCTACCTTCTGCTCCCCATAAACAACCTTGATCCAGACTCCCAGTGGGGGAGAAATGATATGATGAAGACAAGAGGACTCTGCACTCCAGCTCCATCAGCACCCAGAGAGAGAAGGAAAAGGAGAGGGACATATGGAGGTAGCTATGATGTCATGAGTGGCTCAGAGAGAGAAGATTAAATCAGGAAAAGAAGAGGCAACTATGTATAAATGTGGACAGATAGTTGTAGAGAAGATGGTTGGCCCATGTCTACAACTTTAGGGGAACTGTGGTGGATTGCAGTGAAGAGAGTGAAGATTCAGAACTCAGGTGGTGGGAATGGTGTGGATTCAAACCCCTGTCGACATGTAATTCTGTAATATAAAGATATAAAAAATTAAAAATTGGGAGTCGGGCAGTAGTGCAGTGGGTTAAGCGCACATGGCACAAAGTGCAAGGACTGGTGCAAGGATCCCGGTTCAAGTTCCCAGCTTCCTACCTGCAGGTGAGTCGCTTCACAGGTGGTGAAGCAGGTCTGCAGGTGTCTGTCTTTCTCTCCCCTCTCTGTCTTCCCCTACTCTCTCTATTTCTCTCTGTCCTATCTAACAACAATGACAACAACAATAAAAAGGGCAACAAAAGGGAAAATAAATATTTTTAAAAATTAAAAAAAGGAGTGAATCAGGCTGGAAGTCCGAATTAGAGGCCACCCTAAAACCACATCTAATTAAAAAGGACAGGGATGATTAAAGGAAAAAAAAAAAAAAGCCTTGATCAAGTTGCAGGTTGAAAGTAATTTAAAGATTTTTAGAGAGGTTGTGGGGTCAAAGGAACCCTCCTGCACTGCTGGTGGGAACGTAAATTGGTCCAGCCGCTGTGGAGATCTGTCTGGAGAACTCTCAGAAGGCTAGAAATGGACCTACCCTATGATCCTGCAACTTCTCTCCTGGGGATATATCCTAAGGAACCCAACACACCCATCCAAAAAGATCTGTGTACACATATGTTCATAGCAGCACAATTTGTGATAGCCAAAGCCTGGAAGGAATCCAGGTGTCCAACAACAGATGACTGGCTGAGCAAGTTGTGGTATATATACACAATGGAATAAAAAAAAATGGTGTCTTCACGGTTTTCAGCCGATCTTGGATGGACCTTGAAAAACTTGTGTTAAGTGAAATAATTCAGAAACAGAAGGATGAATATGAGATGATCTCACTCTCAGACAGATGTTGAAAAACAAGATCAGAAGAGAAAACACAAGTAGAACCTGAACTGGAGTTGGTGTATTGCACCAAAATAAAAGACTCTGGAGGGTGGTGGTGGGGAAAGTATAGTCCAAAAAGGATGACAGAGAACCTAGTGGGGTTGTATTGTTATATGGAAAACTGAGAAATGTTATGCATGTACAAACTATTGATTTACTGTTGAATGTAAAACATTAATTCCCCAATAAAGAAATTTTTAAAAGTAATAATAACAGCCTAGAGCAGTGGATTTCTGTGCAGGAACTGAGCTTTAGCAATAGCCCTGATAGTAAAACAAAGAGACTAACTAACTGTAAACAAAGAAACAAAAAAGATGAAATGGGGAATCATGATGTGTGCTTTCACAGAAAAAGGTCACCGACAGACTTGTGGACTGACATAGAGACAGACTGGGGCTATGGATTCATCTGTTAAAGTCCATGGCCAGCAGAGAAACAATTACAGGAGCCAGAACTCCTTCATTCTGCAATCCAAAATGAATTCTCTCCACTACTACCAGAATGGGGCTCTGAACCTCAATTCCACTGCACCCTGAAACTTTTGTCATCAGGACTCTTTGTATTTATACCGTCACTGAAATGGAAGAGAATCTGGAAAACACCCAAGGAAGACAGGCACTGCTTCGCTTACCTGAGAGGGAAGAAGGAAAAGGAAGGACATGCAGAAGTTGTAAAAGGCCTAAGTGTGACTTGGGAAGGAAGTAAAGAAAGGGCCTTACGACTGTTAATTGAGGAGTTAGGAAGATGGCGGCCTGAGAAGTCGCTAACAGCGAGTGCTCTGATCGCATCGTCGGCAACGGTTCCAGATGCCACCAGGATGCTGGCTAGGCTTCCCTGGATTGAAGACCCCACCAATGTGTCCTGGAGCTCCGCTTCCCCAGAGACACACCCTACTAGGGAAAGAGAGAGGCAGACTGGGGGTATGGACCGACCAGTCAACGCCCATGTTCAGCGGGGAAGCAATTACAGAAGCCAGACCTTCTACCTTCTGCAACCCACAATGACCCTGGGTCCATGCTCCCAGAGGGATAGAGAATGGGAAAGCTACCATGGGAGGGGGTGGGTTATGGGGATTGGGTGGTGGGAATTGTGTGGAGTTGTACCCCTCCTACCTTATGCTTTTGTTCACTAATCCTTTCTTAAATAAAAAATTTAAAAAAAAAAAAAAGAAAAGAAAGGGCCTTACAAGTGAATAAGAGTGGGTAAATAAATGGTGATAGAAAGATAGATAAGTAGGTAGGTAGGTAGGTAGATAGATAGATAAATAGACAGATAGATAGTACTTAGATACAGAGATACACAGATGATAGCTCTAGTTATATAGTCAAACCATGCCTGTGACCTTGGGAGATTTATTGCAGTTCCTGCTGCTGGGTTTGGGGGTAACAGAAATCTTTTAATGAGAATAGTATGAAATGATAACCCCTGTTATTTTATAATTTTATATATCACTAATAAATAATTTTTAAAAAGAAAAAAGTAATTTAAAGGTTTGTAGAAGCAGCAAGGTATAAAGACATAGATATGTCAGCATATTGGGGGGCAATCACTTCAAAAAACAACAGATTCAGAATAAATAAATAAATGGATGAAGTCTGTGTAGGAAATAATGTTAAACTGCTTTAAACATGTATTGAGGGAATACATTAGCGTTACTGAACAAGGCCGAGAAGGTCTCATGAAGTAGTAACTGACTTTGGCTTTTCAAATCCCAAATCTGTTCATCAAACCCCAAATCCGTTCATCAAACCCCAACTAAATTTTGACAAGCAGGAAGCGCCTGAACTGGGAGAGAGCCGCAGGGGCCTCTCCTGCATTTGGCCCTGCGGCACAGAGCAAACCTGTCTGAGGTCATGAGAGTCCAGAAAAAGGTTGAGGTCCCAACAAATAAAATGATGTTTCTAAAATACAGAAGGAGAAGGAGGAAGAGGAGAAGGAGATGAAGAAGAAAAAGGAGGGAGAGTAATAGGAGGAAAAAAACAGGAGGAGGAAGAGGAAGACCAGGAGGAGGAGGAACTTTCCCAACTGCAACGTTTGTACATTCATGTGCTGAGTGAAATCTCACCTCCAACGTGATGTTCTGTGAAGGGAACCATTTTGCAAAGTGTTAGTTTTGTTTCGAATTGATTTAACATTGTCATACACTATTACAAGATTCTAGGAGCAGAGTTTCATTAAGAGAGAGAGCATGAGAGAGAGAGAGAGAAAGAGAGAGAGAGAGTCTTAGCACACCTGCTCTCAAAGTTCTAATGTCATTAACCAAAGAGATTCCTCGACCTGCCCTCCCCATCCTCTCCAATCATCACCACCGATTTCATGGAGTCAAAGCTAGTATAGTCCTCATTCCTTTCCAATTTTGTTTCACTTATTTATATGTTCCACAGGAATGAAACCACCCAGCAGTTATCTTTGACCTCTTTACTATTTCACTGAGATAATCACTGCCTCTCCCACCCATCCATTTCTGCCCCGAAAGACACACTGCCATCTTGTAAATGGTACTGTAGCTCGTCAATTGAGTACGTGTCTCCCATAGCTTCTGTCCTTAAGCATCTGCGGATGCTGTGTTTGTAATGAGAGACTGAAAGCTGAGCTTTGCTCAGTCATATGCTGTTTTGGAGTCCCATGCATGCAAAGCACGTGCTCTCCCTGGTGAACCCCTGCCTCAGCTTCAGGTACTAGGTACTGAAGACAAAATCCTCGAGACTGAGATTAGTAAATCTTACTCAATAAACTCCCAAAAGTTCCTCACCCTTTCTGCCACAAGAGCAGATACCAAGATGGCTGTTTGCAAACCCAGAAGAGGGCCCTCATCAGACACCCAATGGGCAGACATCTTGGCTTCCTGCCTTCAGAGCTGAGAGAAACTGATGTCAACCGATTAATCTTCCCACTATGACATTTTACGAGAGCAGCCCAAGGCACTAAGACAGATTTCCACCCTAACAGTTACGCCACGTGTGTGTGTGTGTGTATGTGTGTGTGTGTGTGTGTGTGTGTGTGTGTGTGTGTGTGCGTGTGTGTTTACAACTCAACATGTATAGTTTTATGGTTCTGCAAATTACAATGAATTTGGATGGGAGTGTTTTCATGTTTAAAATAATGTGTGAGGAAAGTTCCCATAATTAAGAGATGCTAGAGCTTGGGGTGATGGAAGGTGAATAGAAATGGGTAATCAAGGAGCCCTAAAAACAAATGCCACAAAGTGTAAAAGTGCCCTCAGAGCTATAAAATGGCACAATTGCAACATGTCGTGCATTTTTAATCTGGTCATGAAGGTGTAGCTACATGTTGAATGTGGGTTTTCTGTTGGTTGGTCGGTTGGTTGGTTGGTAGATTGGATGGTTGGTGTCAAGGCCTCAACCATTTCCTATTTCATTTGTCCTGTAATGGCATTTTCATTCTTTCTATTTCAGATGAATAATCAGAGAGGTGACTGGGACTGTGTGTGTTGCCAAGTTTGTGGTCCATTATGAATCACAGCACCACATGAAAGATGCCATCACTGGGGCCAGACAGTGGCGCACCTGGTTGAGCGCATATGTTACAACACACAAGGACCCAGGTTCGAGCCCCTGGTCCCCACCTGCAGGGGAAGCTTCACAAGTGGTGAAGCAGGGTTGCAGGTGTCTCTCTATCTCTCTCCCTCTCCATCTCTTCCTCCTCTCTCAGTTTCTCTCGGTCTCTGCCCAATAATAAATAAATAAATAAATAAATATGCCATTACAACAGGGAAGGGTCTGGTACTCTGGTGTATTTTCCTCTCTTTTTCTCTTTGTTGAATAAAAGTGTGGTCCAGGAATGGTGAAATGACACATGTATGAGCCCCTGCTCCCATCAGAATAATAACATAATACCCACCAGACAGAGACAGAGACAGACACCACAACACTAGAGCACCCCCACCCCTAAATATCATGGCATTCCCCTATGGTGCCTGTGCTTGAATCTGGGATGTGATCCTGGTAAGGAACTCACCCAACCAAGTGAAAACTATTTTCTGATCCCCACTCTTGAATGTGGACACCCAAAACATGCTTGCTTCAAAACAGATGCAGAAGTCTCTCTCACTGCTGCAAAATACACCACTTCCTTGCTTCTTTCTTTTCCCAGAGTGCAAGAAGTGAGTCCTACAAGTAGATTCAGCACTTACAAAACTGATGTCATGCTGGGGGTATGGACTGGCCAGCCAATATCTGTATCCAGCAGAGAAGCAGTTACAGAAACCAGAATGCTTTCCCTATGTACCCCCCAAAAGAATTTTGTTCTATACTACCAGAGGGGGTTAATGAGAGGGGAAGATGACCAGAGGACTCTGAACCCCAATTCCACTCAGACCCAAAATGTTTAT
This sequence comes from Erinaceus europaeus, assembly GCF_950295315.1. Lineage (NCBI taxonomy): Eukaryota > Metazoa > Chordata > Mammalia > Eulipotyphla > Erinaceidae > Erinaceus > Erinaceus europaeus. Next base: position 19,719,739 of record NC_080166.1, on the reverse strand, counting down.
CATCAGGAATCTTGATTTCTATACCATCATTGAAAGGAAGGGAAGAAGATCTGGAAAACACCAGAGGATGCCAGGCACTGTTTCCATTACCTGAGAGAAGAAAGAAAAGGTAAGACTCTCTATAGTAGTGATAGGTGTAGGTACAGGTGTGGCTCAGAAAGTGAACGGGGAGAGTCAGGCGGTAGCGCAGCGGGTTAAGCGCAAGTGGCGCAAAGCGCAAGGACGGGCGTAAGGATCCTGGTTCAAGCCCCCGCTCCCCAACTGCAGGGAAGTCACATCATAGGCGGTGAAGCAGGTCTGCAGGTGTCCATCTTTCTCGTCCCCTCTCTGTCTTCCCCTCCTCTCTCCATTTCTCTCTGTCCTATCTAATGATGATGACATCAACAATAATAACTACAACAACAATAAAAACAATAAGGGCAACAAAAAGGAAATAAATAAATAAATACATATTTTAAAAAAAGAAGAAGAAAGTGAATGCAGGCCAGGTGGCGGTGCACCTGGTTAAGCACACACATTATAGTACACAAGGACCCAGGTTCAAGTCTGTGGCTCCCACCTGCAGGGGGAAAGCTTCACAAATGGTAAAGCAGGGCTGCAGGTGTCTGTCTTTCACCGTTTCCCCTCCTCTCTCAATTTCTCTCTGTCCCTATCTTATTATAAATGAATAAATAAATAAGAAAGGAAGTGAAGGCAGGATCATATAAGTGAATAAAAATGGGCAAAAAATAGAAAGATAGATAAGATAGATTTAGAGATATAGTCTAGGCCAGGTAGTAGTGCACCTGATTAAAGTGTGCAAGGACCCTGGTCCCCACCTGCAGGAGCAAAGCTTCTTCATGACTGGTGAAGTAGGGCTAAAGGTGTTTCTCTCTCTTTTTCTCTTTCTACCTCCCCTACCCCTCTCAATTTCTCTGTCTCTATCCAATAGTAAATAAATAAATAAATAAATGTGTAAAAACAGAGATACAGTCAACCCATATCTGTGACTTAGAGTGAACTACTACAGTTTCTGCTGGGGGTGGGGGGGGGGCGTGGTGGGAACAGTGCGGAACTATACCCCTATTATCTGGTCATTTTGTATCATTAAATCACTAATAAAAAATAATAATAATAGTGATGCCATCTAGGTACCAACTTTCAGAAGCGAATTTTAGTTACAAAATGCTCGCCCAGTGAAGACACAGGCACGGTATGTGACGAGAGAATCCTTAGACTAAGGCTACTGCTCTCAGTCGTTAACGATGACATTCAGGTGGGCACAGTGAGTGGGCATCGCCACACCCTCCCGAGAAGCGACACTGGCGATGGACTTGTCATTGTAACAGTTTGCAAGGCGTAGCTCAATGGAAGTGCATGCCAGAGAGATTGTGGCAAATTCGTAGCAGAAATGAGAATTCAGACGAGCTGATTATGAGACCAGCAGCTACAAAATATTTACTGCCACAGACAATGGCATGAAGCTATCTGTCCATTCTCTCAGATCTGGAGCAGCAAAGTGTTTGCAGAGAAGTCATTGTAAGCAACTGAGAACAAGAAGACAGAGAAAGCTTCATAACTCCAAGGCCTCCCCCAAGTCCACACCAATGGCAGCTTCAGGGTGGCCCGGATGAATTGAGAGTCACACTTTCTCTGATCAAACCCTCTCCCCAGGAAGGCAAGAACAGACCACAAAAATGCTAAATATTTTCCACAGCCTCCTCAATACGTACACTCCTACCCTGATTCTCCCAACAAGAACTCAATTGATTCTTTCACGTTCGATCTGGGACAGACAAAGTGCCAGAGTATGTCTACGGCTGTGCCTGTGTCTTTCATACCTGTCACTCACTTACGCCAAAAGGCATAGTTTCTGACATCTGACGCAGGCCAGTGCATGCAAGGCAGGCTGAAGGGCCAGCCCAGGAACTGTAGCCACATTAAAGTTGCCTGGTGCCCAATGAGGAAGCAGCATTTGTAAGACAGAGTGGCAGCTTCAAGTCAGGCTCAAAAGCTGAAAGTTGACAAACCTACATTCAGTAAACAGCCTGAGCTCAACAGCTTTCCTTCCAGAGTTGAGTGAAGATGCAGTAACACTTGTATCTCTTGATGGGCAGTATCAAATAAAGCCATCATCAGAACACATGCAGGTGTCATCATCAACAGGGACGGACGCAGAGCCTACGGCCTTCTCAGAATTCATGAGACATCTTCTCACAGCATGGACACCTGAGCCAGGCTCTTGGGTGGAGAAGCAAGTCCTTGGTACATTCAGAACACAAACCCAGGTAAGAAGCCATCCTATGCTACCTCAGATGGCTCTTGTGAGGTGAAACAAAATGGTAGAACATGGGTAATTCTCCACAGTTGCTACAGTCAAAAGAGTTCAGAACCAGAGGTGAAGAGAAAATATAACTGGGAGGGGGGTGCCTTTTATTTATCAAACACTTTATGATAGTGTCAGTGCCAGGTACATGCACAAAACCACCACTCAGACCACGGTTTCTATTCATTATTAGAAAAGAGAGAGAGACACACAGGAGAGGAGACACACCAAAGCGCCACTCCACCACTCCACCATCCATAGAGCTTCACCAATGCTGTCCCTGCAGCGTCAGGTGAACTAGCTCCCAGCTTGGGAAAGACTTGTAACAGAAGGGATTGCAAAGCCAATCAAGAAAATGGACAGGGAGTCGGGCGTTAGCACAGCAGGTTAAGTGCACATGGCGCAAAGCACAAGGACCAGCGTAAGGATCCCAGTTCAAGCCCCCAGCTCCCCACCTTCAGGGGAGTCGCTTCACAGGCGGTGAAGCAGGTCTGCAGGTGTCTGTCTTTCTTTCCCCCTGTCTTCCCCTCCTCTCTCCATTTCTCTCTGTCCTGTCCAACAACAACAATAATAACTACAACAATAAAACAACAAGGGTAACAAAAGGGAATAAATATGAAAGAAAGAAAGGAAGGGAGGGAGGGAGGGAGGGAGGGAACGGACATTTGGAGAATGAAGTCCACTCTCTGGATTTCTCCAAGTTCCAGACATATATCTAGTTTCAGAACCATGAGGTGCTCAGAAGACAGCACCATTTTTTTTTTTGCTACAGTTGAATTGTTCTTCTTCTTTATTTTCTCCCCCATCTTTGAATTAAAGAGCAAAATGGAGATAGCAACCAGGGGCCCACTATCAACCTAAAAATCCCTTCCCATGTTTATGAGTTTGCATATAGCTGACTTAACCCTTGGTGCATGAATATCTTTTTTTATTTTCTTTACTTTTTATAAAAAGGAGCAACAACAACTGAAGCAGCACTCAGCTGTGGCATATGGAACGCCGAGAGTTGAACCTAGGCCTTTGGGCACTCAAGTGCTCTCACACTGAGCCATTCCCTTGGCCTCAGGCTGATGAACTTATCCCCACCCCCACACACAAACACACCGCCTTCCTTCCGCACCATCTGACACAATGCTCTGGAGACATGGGAATACCACTCACTGTCATTACAAGGGTGTCCTGTCCCCTGTCCAGACTATGATAAGCGTAATACTTGCTCACAGAAGTTCAAAGTCTGTTAAAATAGGGCCACTCTGGAGACCAGATGGTGGCACAGCCAGTGGGATACACACACTACCATACTCAAGGACCCAAGGGTGTGGGCAATGGTAATGGGGTGTGGCCGTGTGTGTATGGAGACAGTGGAAAATCTCTGGAACTCTTGCTCAATTTTGCTGTGAAGCTAAAACATCTCTAAAACACTAAAGATGTGCTCAGATAGTGTGCCTGGCATGCTTGAGGCCCTAGGTTAGATTTCTGACATAATGACATAACAAGTATAGGTCCATTAAGTGGTAGAGTGATACTCCTCTCCCTCTCTCTCTCACTTTCTCTCTCACCCCCCCCCTCAAAAAATAAAAGAAAACCACAGGTTCATTTTCTAATTGCAGATAGAAACACATACTAAGATTTCTCCTACTCCTGCCTTTTTAACAAACTGAATCATCAGTACGGCGCAGAAGAGAAAAGGCGGAATTCCCTGGGGCCGGTAGTAACTGCTGCAGCTATTAATGGTGCAGCGAAGAAAGACTTCTTACTCTAGAGAGCAGCGTGGAGACACAACACCTTCCTGTGATTTTGGTCTTTTCCCCACCACTCCAGAGAGCACACAGAATCCGAACGCATGCGGGAGGTGTTTTGTTAGAGAGAATATGAATCTTTACCCTAAAATGTAGCCCACCTTCAATTTGTGAAGACACCAGTGCAGTCCAGGACTTCAGTTAAGAGCCCCTTGGGCAGGGGCGATGCAAATCAGACCAAAGGAGTACACACATTCTAACTTTCAATGTACGTGCACCTGAAACTTTTACAAAGCTGTAATATAATCATGCTTCAGTTGGGGGAGAAAAGGGAATTAAGGGGGCTGTAGAGAAAGCATTCATGCTTCTGCAAAGGACTTTTATAAGGGAGGCTCTGAGGTCTCAGGTTCAATCCCCAGCACCACCATCAACCAGAGATGTGATGTGCTCTAATTTCCAGAGAAAGAGACAGAGATAGATAGATAGATAGATAGATAGGTAGATAGATAGACAGACAGACAGACAGACAGACAGACAGACAGAGAAAACTGCATCTGCATCCTGTGTTTGGTTACTTGAAACATGGGTTGCTAAAAATATATATATAAAAGGATTTTTTTCAGATCGTCCGCAACTTTTTGCAAAGAACTAAAAGTAAAAGGTAAAAGGCACTGTTTATATTCAAGTGCCAAGAGGTTAGTAAAGATTGAGGAGCTGGCGTAGTTGCCAACTCATTCATATATTCTGTGGGGGGAAGGCAGCATGATGGCTGGCTTTTCACATGAGAGTGAGCAGGGGTTGGGTGGTGGTGCACCCAGTTGAAAGCAGTTACCATCCGCAAGGACACAGGCTCGAGGCCCGCATTCCCACCTACAGGAAGGAAGCTTCATAAGCAGTGAAGCAAGTCTGCATGTGTCGTTTATTCTCTCCCTCTCTATCTCCCCATTCCCTCTCAATTTCTCTCTGATCAAAGAAGAGGAAAAAAAAAAAAAGGCCCCCAGAAGTGGTGGATTCATCATTCAGGCAGCAAGCCCTACAGATAACCCTGATAGCAATAAAAAATAAAATAAAAAGTAAATAAATAAGACAAAGCTCCCTGCTTAGGCATCTCCCAGAGAGGTGAGCAGTAGAAAGCCCCTGAAAGTGTACTGATGGTAACATCAGAGTTGACTCAATACAGATGACTAGTACACGTTTATACTAAAAAATTAAATGAATGAATGAACAAAAAAAGAAACATCTCATATTCTTTGAGTAGCCATTGCCTCAGCAATATTAAAGAACAGTCCACAGATGAAACAGGCTTAAACAAACGATGCCATGTGCCCCACACTTTAGCTATTTATCAGCAATTATGCACAGCCTGTCACAGTGGGAAATGGGAGCCAGTGCGAGACAGGAGGAAGGAAGGGGTGATAGGAGATGAAAAGGAGAAGGCGGGTCAAGTTCAGGGTCAAGTTTAGAGGGGAGATTTTTTGGGTCACGTGATGGTTGCATCACGGGATGCAGCTGGGTCTGCCGAGGGGTTGGCCAGGCATTTTCTGTGGTTCCATAGAAACCTCTGACCACAGATTACCAAGTGCTCTCTATGCTGTTTGAAAGGCTTCTTCCCGCTGTTCTGACGCTTGACTTGAGTCTTCATTAACACTTAACTACATGTTCCATCAAACAAACATAGAATTATGTCCAAGATAAACATCAGTAGGTGTGAGTTGAAAGAGAAAGGAGGGAGGCTCAGGCTTCTTCAGTTGCTTTGAAGTTTTATTTTGGTTTCAGTAAAAACCACAGATAGGCAGCTATGCAAATTGGGCTGGTTGCAAATAATCACCGCTTTTTCTGTAGAAGTCTGAGGCAGCGAGAAAAACCAAACATATCTGGGAGACTTTAAGGAAAATAAAAAGGTCAGTACTGTCCTGAGTGGGGGGGGGGGGGAAGAATGTAAAAAGAAAGAAATTCAAAAGTCAACCAGACAAGAGGACAGATAAGCTATACAAAAGGATGTGGGGGTGGTGCGGCTGGATGGTGGCTCACCTGGTTGAGTGCCCATGTTAGAATATGCAAGGACCTTGGTTCGAACCCCTGGTCCCCATCTACGGGAGGGCAATTTTGTTTTTTTGTTTTTTTTTGTAATATTTATTTATGTATTCCCTTTCGTTGCCCTTGTTTTATTGTTATAGTTATTCTTCTTGTTGTTGTTGGATAGGACAGAGAGAAATGGAGAGAGATGGGGAAGCTAGGGGAGAGAAAGATAGACACCTGCAGACCTGCTTCACCACTTGTGAAGACTCCCCCCCCCCCCCCCCCCCCCCGCAGTGATCCTTACACTGGTCCTTGAGCTTTGCTCCACCTGTGATTACCCGCTGTACTACAGCCCGACTAGAAGCTTGGGACTTTACAATGGGTGATTCACACTGAGCCAACACCAGGTTATTTTCACTTTTATCCACGATCTTCCCGACTCCCCTACGAGAGGACAGTTTTGCAAGTGGTGAAGAAGGGCTGTAGCTCTCTCTTTGTCTCTCTCTCTCTTTCTCCCTCTGCCTCTCCCTCTCAATGTCCCCCATACCCTCTCCATTTTCTGGCTAGCTCTATAAAGATTATGAAATTTAAAAAAAGATTATCAAACGGCAAACCAAACAAGAAGTCAAAAATGCCAAAAGGTGGGAGAGATAGCATAACAGATATGCAAAAGATTTTCATGCCTGAGGCTCAGAAGTCCCAGGTTTAATTCCCTGCACCACCATAAACCTGAGCTGAGCAACGCTCTGGGGCAAAAAGAAAAATAAAAGTCATACAGCTTGGATTCATCCAGAAGACACCGTGAAAACACACTAACCCTCCCACCATACTCAGAGGATGATTGGTGTGGTCAGTCTTTTCAAGCATGAGTGATGTTCTGTGTCTCTCTGATGGCAATGACCTCAGACACTGACCTCAGAAAACAACATGAAGGAACACCTAACACAGATTAGGTCTGAGAGGGGAGCAGAAGCCTTCCACCTCCTCACACCAAATATGCCTTTGGTGACCGTTAACATCAAACACAGGGGAGTCGGGCAGTAGCTCAGTAAGTTAAGCGCAGATGGCACAAAGCACAAGGAATGTTGTAAAGATCCTGGTTCGAGCCCCTGGCTCCCCACCTGTAGGGGAGTCGCTTCACAGGCGGTGAAGCAGGTCTGCAGGTGTCTGTCTTCGTCTCCTCTTGTCTGTATTCCCCTCTTCTCTCCATTTCTTTCTGTCCTATCCAACAACGTTAACATCAACAACAATAACTACAAGAACAATAAAAAAAAAGGGCAACAAAAGGGAAATAAATTATATATATCAAACACAGGATATTGGAGGTAAAATGAAAACTACTAAGTTTGCTAAGGTTGTTTCCTAGAGACAAGATTATCAGTGGAAGGACAGAACTTATGTTTGTACGGTTTGACTCCACTGAGACTTTTTCTGACAGTCTTTCTAACACCTTTATTAAAATCCAAAATCTTTCCAAAATCCTTTGTGGAAGGCCAGAGCTGACCTGTCTCTGTGTCCTGAGGTAAGCATGTCAATCAATAGGAAATGGCCTTTGCTTTTGCTTTCCCTATCTATCTGCTACATCCTTCTTTGAGTACTCGCCCAGTTTCTCACAATACCAGGGTGGGGGGTTCAAGATGATTTCTTTCCACCTAGATATCATAAAAATCCTCATTTGGGGCTGGGTGGTGGTGCACCTGGTTGTAACACATGTTACAATGTGCAAGGACCCAGGTTCGAGCCCCCCGGTCCCCACCTGCAGGAGGAAAGCTTTGAGAGGTAAAACAGCGTTGCAGGTGTGTCTCTCTCTCTCTCTCTCACCTTCTTCCCTCTTGATTTCTGGCTGTCTCTTTCGAATAAATAAATAGACAAATACTTAAAAACTTAAAATAAAATCCTCGTTTGAACACCCACTTCCAGAAGTCTGTATGTGCAAGTTTGTGTACATGAAGATTTAGGCAGTTTTCCGTCTTCGGAATGAAGGCAAACAGTCCAAATCTGTGGAGAACAGACCTGGAGTCTGCAGTTCGCTTCAGGCAAACACGGCTGATGGGCTCTGTGAGGAGTCTGCCTCCCTGATCAGCCTTCAAGATAGCACCTTCTGGAAGAGCTCTCAGTTGTTTACTGCACAGAGAGCTGGAAGAGTCCATTTGCAAAGCTTTCACAGCGCACAGCAAAATCCCGGCCTTTGGAATTGTCAGAAGAGTGACTCCATAGCACAATCAGGCCCCCCCTTTTTTCTTTTTTGATTGAGAGAATTGTGCTTTATTTACATGAAAACTCTTATTAAGAATTTTTTTTTTTGGGGGGGGAGGGAAGGTGGTGGTGCACCTGGTTGAGCACACATGTTACAATGCACAAGGACCCAAGTTCAAGCCCCCGGTCCCCATAGGCAGGGGGAAAGCTTCATGAGTGGTGAAGCAGGGCTGCAGGTGTCTCCCTACCTCTCTTCCTCACTCCCTTCCTATTTCTGGCTGTCTCTAGCCAATAAATAGAATTCTTTTTTCTTAAGTAGTCAATCTAGTTGAAAGTGTATGACTCACCATATTTAAACGACCTAACTTTGAGTTATCAGGGCTTACGGGGAATTCACATGAACCTTTATTTCCTGTTAGGAAACTGGTCGTGTGTTGTTTACAGCAAAGCCAGTGAAAACTGAACGCTGAGGAGATGGAGACACTCACGAGACACTTCACAGGGGGTTTATCAAGTTAGGAGGGAGCATCATCGCAGAGTGAATAATCACACCCCTACTTCACAAGCAGGAAGCTAGCTCTTAGGATCATTTGCCCAAGATCCCAGCTGAAATGTACACACAAAAGTTAAGTACTTTCCCTAGTGAGCATCTGTCAGTCAGTCCCACAGAGGGCCAAACAAAACAGACCAGATGGTAAAAGTGAAGAGAATGATTAGGAACTGGTTACCAACCTTTATTGTTTGGTGTAATCCTTTCAGATGTCTTTCCTTTTTTTTTTTTTCAAAATCAGAAATCAGCAAAGATAGCTCACCTGGGTAGTGCACTCAGCTCAACCTCCACCACGTGAAAGGAAGCTTCGAGGCGATAGTCGTAATTTCTCTCTCTCCCTCTGTCTGTCTGTCTATCTATCTATCTATCTATCTCTCAGGCTAGGGAGATAGCACAATGGTTATACAAAAAGACTCTCATGCCTGAGGCACCAGTGACCCCAGCTTCAACCTCCAGCACCACCATAAGCCAGAACTGGGTAGTGCTCTGGTGAAAAAAAAAAGAGAAAAAAAAGAAGAAGAAATCTCTTTCTGGGACAAAGCAAACAATATTCATCTTCTGAATTCAAGGAGTTACTTCCCTGGCACAGAGATCAGAAGGATCCCTGTGAGTTTTGTTGTTGTTGTTTTTAGGATATTGAAGATGTGGTCAGTGTCCTCTCTTTACTGAAGAAGGTTGGCAGAAGCTGGACACTTCAGCTGGGGACGGTTCCCTAAAGAGTCCTTCTTCAGTTATAAGGATACTCCTGGAGCCCAAACTGATTGTGTCTTGAGAACTATCTATTCTGGGGCTAGGTGGTGGCATACCTGGCTGAGCACATTTACCGCTTGAAAGGACCAGGGTTTAAGTCCCCACTCCCCACCTGTAGGGAGGGAAGCTTCATTACTAGTGAAGCAGTGTCTCTTTCTCTTTGCCTCTCACTCTTCTTTCTTCTCTCTCAATTTCTGTCCCTATCCAAAATAAATAAAATGGAAAATTAAGAAAAAGAACTGTTCTTACAGAGTTTTTCCCTCTCATTTAAAATCCCAAATATCTTACTTAAAGGAAATCTACGATATGTGTGTGTGTATGTGTGTGTGTGTGTGTGTGTGTGTGTGTGTGTTCTTTCTACTGATTGAGATCTACGAATTAAATAAAACCAGTCCTGAATTCTATATTCTCAAAAGCCATATTTAAAACAAAAAAATCTGAGGAGATAATAGTACCAGATTGGATGTGAACTACTGCACATGGTTTAGTCAGGTGAAAGAGGTTGGATCAGCAGAAAGAGACAAACACTGGATACATGACAGAACAGCTAGCTAACTTCCCGTTACTAACAGCAGAGTATCGCTATACTCTCTCTTGTGTGTCTACAGGCCGACACTTGATTGACTGTTTACCGGTGAAGCTGACCATCTTCTCCATTTGCAAGCCTGGAATTCATTTTTTTCTTTCTTTTTTTCCCTTGTTGTCACCAGAGTTTCACTACTCTGAGCTAACTTTAAAAAAAAAAAAGTTTTTTATTTGATAGGAGAGCCAAAAATTGAGAGGGAAAGAGGACAGAGAAAGAAGAATAGAGACACCTGCAGCCCTGCTTCACCGCTCATGAAGCTTCCCCAAGGGCTTGAACCCAGGCCTGGAAGCATGGTGTTGTTCGCCAACCAGGTGCATGACTGATCAGCCCCACTCTGGGCTGACTTTTTCTTTAAGACAGAAGAGCAACAAAGACAGGGAGAGACCACAGCACCACAGCCTAGGGGCCAGGGGCTGGAGCCACCTTCCCAGGTCAGCTCTGCAGCCGGCCGCCCTGGAAGCTCTTTAAAAGGAAAGCAGTCTTGACACCTCCCATCGATTCTAGAATCACACGCTCCTTCTGCACCAAGGTTCCTGGGGTTGCTATTTTCCTGATTTGCATTTCAGGGCAACATTAGCTCATCCGAACTGTTTTTTAAAAGCCTGACGTGAGACATCATGCGGACGAACGCCGAGGACTGTTAACTGACGAACTGTGCCACAAAAGCAACAGCTAGGGAGTCGGGCGGTAGCGCCACAGGTGGCAAGGACCAGCTTAAGGATCCCAGTTCGAACCCCGGCTCCCCACCTGCAGGAGTCCTTTCACAGGCGGTGAAGCAGATCTGCAGGTGTCTATCTTTCTCTCCCCCTCTCTGTCTTCCCCTCCTCTCTCCATTTCTCTCTGTCCTATCCAACAACAACGACATCAATAACAACAACAGTAATAACTATAACAATAAAACAACAAGGGCAACAAAAGGGAATAAATAAAGAAATACTAAAAAAAATAAATAAATTAAAAAAAAGAAAGCAACAGCTTTGACTGGGTGACATTTTTGCTATTTTCCTTAAGGCTTCGTCGCATGCATCCAAACCAATCACGGAGCTCCAGCAGAAATTAAGTAATCCGGAAGTGGGGCTGGACGGCGAGGGGTGGCACATCAGATGAAGCACCCCTGTTACCATGCACAAAGAACCGGGTTCAAGCCCCCGACTCCCCACCTGCATGTGGGGGAAGCTTCCCAGGAAGTCAAGCTGGGTCACAGGTGTCTGTTTCTCTCTCCCCCATCTCTCTCAGTTTTTGTCTCTATTCAAAATAAATAAATAAAATAGTTTTAAAAAGAATAAGAATCTCACAGCTAAGACCCCTAGTGTCTACACTGCCAGTCTAGGCAGCCAGTGTAGACTCTGCTCAAGCCTCACACAGCCTTGAAACCCAGAACTCTTCCTTCTGCTTGGGCCACCCCGCCTCCACCCCAAAATGAAACCAAAATGAAAGCAGCACCCCAGCAAGTCACCTCAGGAGGGTGAGAAGGAAAAAATGGCATCTGTGCATTGGCATGGAAATAGACGTCGGAAGACCGGGCTGTCATCCAGCGAGCGATTCCTCAGTGTCACCAAGGACTGCTCAACACAGAGCATGTGTTGCTCCTGCTAGTGACACACTGCAGGCAGGGAGTCTCTAGCCTGGGCCAAGGGCTCCAAACCTAGCGGGTCTGAAAACACAAAGCAGCAAGCTGACCAGAAAAATGGCTCAAATGACAAAGCTGAAGGTTCCTGGTTCCATCTCCAACGGCTTCAAATGTAGGGTGGTGCTTTAAGTTCTGAGCTCTCTTTCTCTCTCTTCATATATATGAATTCAAATAAATCTTTTAAAAAATTAAATTTTAAATATTTGATAGGACAGAGAGAAATTTGAGGGGAAAGAGAGATAGAGAGAGAGGAGACACCTGCAGCCCTGCTTCACCACTGTGAAGCTTCCCACCTGCAGGTGAGGACTGAGGGCTTGAACTTGGGACCTTTTTTTAAAAAAAATTCTTTATTGGGTAATTAATGCTTTATATTCGACAGTAAATACAATAGTTTGAACATGTATAACATTTCCCAGTTTTCCATATAGCAACACAACCCCCACTAGGTTCTCTGTCATCCTTCTTGGATCTGTATTCTCCCCACCGTAACCTACTTTCAAGCTCCATCCAGAATGAAGTGAAGGTGACTTCATCATTCTTGATAGTAGAGTAATGGTCCACTGTGTATACAGACCACAACTTTTTCAGCCGCTCATCTGTTGTTGGACACTTAGGTTGCTTCCAAGTTTAGGCTATTACGAATTGTGCTGCCATAAACTTAAGTGTACACAGTTATCTGTGGGTGGGTGTGTATGATCCTTTAAGATATATGGCCAGGAGAGGAACTGCCCAGTCCTAAGGGGTCATTTCTAGCAGAGCAATGCCTTTTCAGTCTTCTACTCTAGGCAAGAATTCAATTGGTGTGAGCCTTAAGACTAGCTGATCTTAAGCTGAGCCCTTCCTATGGCCAGTAGCTCTGTGGTTACAGCTCTGTGGAAGTGGCATCACATATGGGGTGGGGGTGTCCACGAGAGGGATAGATAAGGAGTCACAGCTGCAAAGAATAACACTAGAGAATATCGCCTCCACTGAACTCACCTGAAATGACATCCTCTTAAGACAAACCACCGATTGAATCAACAGTGAAGGTAGCAAGCACTTCGAGCATAAGCCACGCAGATGGTAGAGAAAATCTTAGCCCCTGCTCAGCTCACAGCAAAATCTATTATGGGCCCGAAGTCAGTTTGCCTGTAGCTCTGCTTTTATTATGTAAAAAGGAAGCCTGCTAAAATAGCTCCACACTGTAACCACACAGTTCTGTGCCCCGCCCTCCCCACAAAGGCCTACTAAAAAGACAGTTTTGCAAAGCAGTGTTTTGAACGAGTCAGCTGGTTTGCCTGTCTACTGAAACCCTGCATTGTGAGCTGCCAACAGGTTGTGTTGCTTTTATTTTTGAAGTAAATTCCAAAGCTAGCAGACTGCTCACCTGGTAGGGTTATACACCTGAGCAGGCACAAAACCCCAGCACCACATGGGAACACCATAGCAGCAGCACCAGGGGAAGATCTGTGGAAAGTGGAGCAGTGCTGTGATGTGTGTCTGCCTCTCTATCCAAAAGAGGAGAAAAGTCATCTTAAAGCAGTGGGACTGTGTATGGGCAGACTCCCAGTACTGAGGGGGTAAAAAAAAAAAAAAAGATAACTTTTCCTCTTTTTTGTTTTAAGATTTTATGTATTAATAAGAGAAATAGGAAGAGAGAGAGAAAATCCAATATCACTCTAGTACATGTGCTGCTGGAGTGTGAACTCAAGGCCTCACATCTGAAGAGTTCACTTTATGCACTATGCCACCTCTCAGGCCATTGTTTTTGTTGTTGTTTGTTTGTTTGTGTCTTTTCCTTAAGAATTCCTTTAGGGCCAAGTGAAGGTACACCTAATTGAGTGCACATGCTATCATGCACAAGGACCTGGGTTTAAGTCCCTGCTCCCCACCCACAGGGGGGAAGCTTCACAAGCAGTGAGGAGTGCTGCAGGTGTCTCTCTTTCTCTCCCCTCTACCCCCCATTCCCTCTTGATTTCTCTCAGGAAAAGGTGACTTTAGAAAGTCAGACGCTGAACTGTTAGTGACTTCTGTGTGGCACAGAAATTGCTCATCTCTCCTCATCTCCATTCAGAATGAAGCCAATGACACCGAGAAAAAGGGCAATGTGGCTTGTTCTCGGGCCAGCAAGGACCAAGTGATTAACTGAGACCGCACACCTTACCTGTGCAGTACAAGCCTCGATTTAGTAGAGTCTTGGGGATATTACTACCTAAGAGAGGCAAAGACGCTTCAGTCAGGCCCACAGCTTAAGTAGGGGAAATCAGCCACATGTGAGAAATAATAAGGTAGATTCGATAGAGTTTTTGACACCGGAAGAGCTCAGTTTTCTGGAATAAATAAATATGTGAGGGCTTAAAGGAAATTATCCCCTAGTTCTCTGGATTTTTCAGAAGCTGGACAAGTAAACCTCATACAGACTGGCAGACAAAGTAAGAATTTAGCTAATAACATGCATGCTTCCTGCCTACATTCGAGAGACTCAAAGATTGGGTCTCACTGCTCGGTTTCCTGATTGACTCGCCACATGGTTTCAGACACCATCTTGAAATCACTGGGCTAACAACACAACTCCACAGCTCGGAAGAAAGAGAAGGTCAGTTAGGGAAACCAAAATGTCTCTTAGACTTTGTGAGAATTATGGTAGTTTCCAGAGCAAAGAGAGGCCACAGGATCTGTGGTGTTAAGTTTGGTTAGTTATACACATGTATGTAGGCATGAAAACTACACCCCCCAATGCAACGATTGCCACCTCAACATGCTTCACCTCAGACTGTGTCCAGAGACTTCACGTGTGGAATGACAACCCTTCAGCTTCATTACTCGGGTGAGACCTTTCCTTTTATAGTACACTCTAATTTCATCTCAGGTGGTTCACTTTCTAACAAAGTCCCATAACCTAGATATACACCAGTTTCTGTGAGAGAGAGCTTATGTTCACACGTATCCGTAAACTACTGCAAAATATATACCTGAAAGCAGAAGTGCACTAGAGTTTGCAGTGAGTACCTCCCTAACACTTCCTCTCCACTATTCCAAGCTTTGGGTCCATGATTGCTCAACAATTTGTTTGGCTTCGTATGTTAACTCTCTTTTCAATCACCAGGTTCCAGATGTCACCAGGATGCTGGCCAGGCTTCCCTGGATTGAAGACCCCACCAATGTGTCCTGGAGCTCAGCTTCCCCAGAGACCCACCCTACTAGGGAAAGAGAGAGGCAGACTGGGAGTATGGACCGACCAGTCAACGCCCATGTTCAGCGGGGAAGCAATTACAGAAGCCAGACCTTCTACCTTCTGCAACCCTCAATGACCCTGGGCCCATGCTCCCAGAGGGACAGAGAATGGGAAAGCTATCAGGGGAGGGGGTGGGTTATAGAGATTGGGTGGTGGGAATTGTGTGGAGTTATACCCCTCCTACCTTATGGTTTTGTTCATTAATCCTTTCTTAAATAAAAGTAAAAAAAATAAAAAAATTTCACAAATTAAAATTACATATAATTCTCTGTCTCTACCTTCACTTAAAATAATGCTGATATATTTGGTTGCAATAAACATATCTTTTTTTTTCAGGGTTAAAAAAAAAAAGAAAACTACACCCTGAGAACCCCCACATTAAGAAATGCATCAAAAGATATTACTGTAACTCACACCATACAACCGTTGCAGAAGATAATCTGCCAGTGAAAGTTTTTGTTACAGAACTTATTAAACAGTACTTTTATTTATTCAAGTCACTCCACAGGCGTTTTTAATTCTTTTTTTAATTGCAATTATGAAGTACTATTTGGGAAAAAATGGTCCAAAACTTTAAGTGGGAAAATGGCTCCGAGAGTTATGAAAGAAAAAAAAAAAAAAAGTAGGAAGAGGGAGTGGGAGAAAAAGAGGAGAAGCAGTTCTCAAAGGTGTTACTTGGAGGGATTGGCAAAATACTTCACCTGGGACGTGGGGCAGGCATACCATGTAAAGGCTCTCTACCACTAGAGGAAGCTTCAGTGATATGTTTCCTCTCTCTCTCTCTCTCTCTTCCTGAAAAAGTCAGCCTGGAGTGATAAAGTCCCAGTGAGGAAGAAAAAAAAAAAAACCTTAATAGACACAACTATGTCCACATTTGTTAAGAATGTCCCTCAAAAGAATCCTTTCAGTTATCACTGCTCAATTGTGCTTGGAAAAGCCCCCAAAATTCACTAACCTGGATTTTTCTAGTCATCAAAGACTCCCTAGGATTCCCGACACCGTGAGCTGCCCACTCCACCGTGAGCAGCTTCAGCAACACCTGCCTGAATGTCCACCGCACAGCTCCCACCCTCACCTGTGTCAAGTCTCGGCCTCATCCTGACTTCGGATGTCAAGGCTCCCTTCAATCAAACCTGCCACCCCAGAGGCAGTTTCTGCTTGGCAAGGCCCTGCCAACTCACAGACATACAACAGATTTTTTGTTTGCTATTTGTATTGCACATATTTTATTTTCATGAGAGACGAGAGATGCAGGGAGAAAGATACAGAGGGTGAGAGAGCAGAACACTGTTCGGTTTTAGCTTACAGTGGTGCTGGGAATTGAACCTGGGACCTTGAAGCTGCAGGCATGAAAAGTCTTTTGCAGAACCATTATGCTATCTCCTCGGCCCTAAAATAAGGTTTTAAAATGATCTACGTGGCTCCTCCACTCTTCTGGCCAAGACAAGAAGGGCTACGGTTGGTTGGAAATATGGGAATAGGCCTTCCCAGAATACCTCAGTCCTAACAGACTCCAGACAACCAGGGTCCTCACCACAATATGCAAATCCTTCTTTCGGCCTTGAGCTACTCTTTTGTAATGTCTGCGTGTATGGATAACTAAACTGAAGGCCTTCCCACCAAGAGAAAACATGATAACAATGTGCTGAAATGAATATAATCCTGTGTGGCAAAATAAGTAAAGTCATGGCCCCTCAGAATGTCCTCAAAATAGACTTCCTAGCTGCTTCCAACACTGAAGACCCCAAATCTGACCTGCTCTATTCTTACCTTTGGGTTCCTGGTTCTTAAACAATTGGCTCTGCTTTGTGTCCCAGAACCCTGCCCCTCTAGGGAAAGATAGAAGCAGGCTGGGGTATGGATCCTGTCAAGGTCTAGGGAGAAGCAATTACAGAAACCAGACCTCCCACTTTCTGCACCCCAAAAATATCTTTGGTATATACCCCCAGAGGGATAAAGAATAGAGAAGCTTCCAATAGAAGGGATAGGATATGGAACTCTGGTGGTGGGAACTGTATGAAATTGTACCCCTGTTATCCCACACTTTTGTTGATCATTATTAAATCACTAGGTTAAAAGAATGAAAGAAAGGAGGAAAGGGAAGGAGAGAGGGAGGGAGGGAGGAAGGAAGGAAGGAAACAAAGAAGGAAGGACAAAAGAAAATGTATGTATGTCAATGCCTGTTATTGGACAACTGCCTGAACTCCGAGGCCTCCTCCCTCTATCCTGAGCACTACAGAGAAGGGCAGGACCTACACAGGCCCTATGCTGGCCCAAGGACAAGGGAGATGCAGAAAGATGCCTTTTTAAAATTTTATGTTTCCATCTATATGACCCAGGTTCAAGGCCAGTCCCCACTGCATTGAAGGAAATGTTGGTGTTGTGGTCTCTCTCTCTCTCTCTCTCTCTCTCTGCCTGTCTCTATCTTAAAAATAAATAAATAAATAAATAAATAAATAAATAAATAAAGGAGGGTCGGGCGGTGGCACAGTGGGTTAAGCGCATGTGGCGCAAAGCGCAGGGACCGGCATAAGAATCCCGGTTCGAGCCCCCGGCTCCCCACCTGCAGGGGAGTCGCTTCACAGGCGGTGAAGCAGGTCTGCAGGTGTCTATCTTTCTCTCCCCTTCTCTGTCTTCCCCTCCTCTCTCCATTTCTCTCTGTCCTATCCAACAACGAATTGCGTCAACAAGGGCAATAATAATAACCACAACGAAGCTACAACAAGGGCAACAAAAAGGAGGAAAAATGGCCTCCAGGAGCGGTGGATTCATGGTGCAGGCACCAAGCCCAGCAATAACCCTGGAGGAGGAAAAAATAAAATAAAATAAAATAAAAAAATAAAGTAGAGTAGAGCAGAGTAGAAATTTATATTTTATGAGAAAGCAAGAAACCAGAGCACCACTCAACCCCCAAGGTCCTTTCGACAAACAAGTTCAATGCTCAAACATACTGAGCTATCTCCCCTGGCCCAGAGACATGAACTCAGATTCCCACACCAGTCTCTACTGTTTCTTTCTCTCTTTCTTTCCCTTCCTTCCTTCCTTCCTTTCCTCCAGGGTTATCACTGTGGCTCAGTGCCTGCACTACGAATCCACTGCTCCTGGCAGCCATCTTTTTTCCATTGTTGTTATTGCTGCTGCTGTTGTTGGATAGGACAGAGAGAAACTGAGAAGAAAGGGGAAGACAGAGAGGGGAGAGAGAAAGACACCTGCAGACCTGCTTCACCGCTTGTGAGGGTGGGGAATTGGGGGCTCGAACCGGGATCCTTGCATTTTGAACTGTGTGTGCTTAACCCAGTGCGCCACAGCATAGCCCCCAGTCTCTACTCTTTCTAATGTTATGGAACTTCAGGGTAAAACTGATTTCTTCACCCATGTGCCAAATGCAGCTGCTAAAGCTTGTTCCAGATGGATTCATGAGGTTTAAACAGGGGTCTCAAGTGTTGTCAGCACCCCTCCCCCTTTGTTCTGAGGGCAGAGTCAAGGTTAACAGCCTCTTGAGGAGGACCACCTAATGTTCTTTCCTTGTAAGCCATCCTTCCAGGGCCGGGCGGTAGTACACCTGGTCGAGTGCACCTGTTACAATGGGCAAAGACCCGGGTTCAAGACCCCAGTTCCCACCTGTAGGGAGAAGACTTCACAAGTAGAGCAGGGCTGCAGGTGTCTCTGTCTCTGCCTCCCTCTCTCTCTCTTAATTTCTGGCTGTCCCTATCCAATAAATAAGTAATTTACAAAATAAAATAAAATAAACCATCCTTCCTAATATGAAGCCTGAATTGCTTATTTACAGGTTGAGGTCTCAAACTCCAGGTCCTCAAAATATTAAGTGCAGGCCTTTAGAGAGTTGATCACGTTAAAATAAAGCCATTGGAATAGACCCTCATTCAACCTGACGTGTGTGCCCACAGCAGGAACTAGTCTTCTGGAAAGACACAAGAGACCTGTGCACACAGGCAAGCCCATGAGATGACAGAGAGGAAGGTGACCATTGGTTAGGCCAAGTGAGAGACCTTAGAAGAAACTAACCCTGCTGATATCTTCACCTTGGGCTTCCAGCCTCCTGAGAGGTAAGAAAATCAGCCCAAGAAAGTCATAATGATGGAAAGAAGGTCAAAGTCAACTTCTGTCACCTGCAGGTATATCTGTCACCCCACCCCCTCCTCTCCCTTCTCCCATGTGCTATTCTTTGCTTCCAGGGGCAAGAGTGAAAGGCTCAGCTGTGCGGTCATTCAGTCACTGACCACTGACCCAAATCAAGGTGGTTTTGTGTAGTGTTTGGTACTTACCAGAACTCCTGCCCACACAAGAGAAGTCAGACACCCCCTCGGAACAGAAGAGCGCTCCTTGCTCTCGATACCGGGGGGAACAAAGCTGCAAAAATCACAGGCCGGAACTTCCCTCCAGTTCAATCATTTCCTCCTTTTCAGAAGGGTCTTCCCAACTTCAAGGTTCTAGGAGAGGTGCTATTACTAGAAGATTCCTTCCCCCTCTCTTCCTTCAGGTCAGAGGAGAGCTTAGTGAGCGAAGCAGGGCGCACAGGTGTGGTAACAAGGAAGCAGATTTACATGGAAATGCAGCCCCAGTCAGGGAAGCCTCCTCACGCTAACCACCCTGCATGTTTGCACTCAAAGACATCTGTTCCAGCAGTGAGATACCTTCTCTAGCAGTTCAGGTAAACTATGTTAACAAGCGCCAGCTTGTCAGGGCTTGCTGGTCTACCACACCGTGTGCTATTTTTAACCTGGCTAAATAAATAGCCTACGGGTTTGGGTTCTACAGATAAATCTTCCCCAGTTTGCAACTTCTTCCAGTAGGAATCATATTCAACTGGCTTGGGTCCTCTCCTTCCTCCTACTCCTGGTCTTACTCCTCCTCTTGTTCTACTCCTTCTCTTTCTCCTTCTTTGTCTCTTCCTTGTCCTCCTCCCCTTTCCTTGTTTTCACTCTCCTTAGAAACAGCTGGATTTTTTTTTCTTTTGCAATATTACATCATTCTGAACTTCTTTGCCCCATATGTAACAGCCGTAGCTAACTCATTACAGAAATGAGAAAGTACCTTCCTATAATCTATGTCAAATGAACTGGGACTCAAAAAAGGAAAGAGACACCCCGCCCCCCCCCCCCCACACACACACACACCACTCCAAGAAGTGGCACTTGGTCTAAAGAAAGCATGGGGTAACATGCAGTCTTCTGTCCTAATCTGCCAACTTTTCCATCTCAACTACAACTTCTTCCTTTAACATTGCAGTGCTTGTTGACACAAATAGTCAAAAGAATGCATCATCATTGATAACACTGATATGTAAGGAACAACAAAATGACATTGCTCTGAAGCAAGAAGGGCTTGTTGACCATGGTTGTGTGGGTATGAAACACATTAGTTAGCATTTAAATTTCGCCTTTCTCTTTAACTCACCTTTTTTGATGGTCTCTGTATTCAGGGTTAAGTTGTCAAATAAACATATGTCGAGAAACAGTAATAGAAACACCTTGCCCATTGTGAGACTCTATTCCATTTAGAACTATGACCCTTCTTCTCTAGAGCCCTGGCCCACTAGGGAAAGACAGAAACAAGTTGGGAGTATAGATTGACCTGACAATGCCCATGTTCAGCGGGGAAGCAATTACAGAACCCAGACCTTCCACCTTAATGATCCTGGGTCCATATTCACAGAGGGATAGAGGGATAAAGAATAGAAAAGCTTCCAATGGAGGGGGAGGGATACAAAACTCTGGGGGTGGGAATTGTACCCCACTTGTCCAACGGTCTTGTTGTTCATAATTAAATCAATTAAAAGTACCACCCTAACCTTAGTGAAATCACATACTGTTTTTTAACGTGTGGCTATTTCTCCCTGTACTCTGGCCAGGTGAGTTCTCCTAAGAAGACCCCCTCTCACCTATCTTTCACCCCAACATCCACTTAGATGCAGAGAGAGAAAGAGAGAGAAAATATTTCAGTTCAAGTGGAACCAAAGTCTAGCCTTCTGAATGGTGGGAAGAAAGCCAGTTAAAATGCAAAGGAAAATCCTAAGGACCTAGACGGACTAATGTATAAAGGTATCTGTACAAAGATATTGATAGCAGCCCTGTTCATAATGGAAAAAAAATCAAAAACTAAGCTAAATGTCATCAATGGACACTTGGCTTAGCAAATTAATGTATAAACATGAATCAATACACTGCACAATTTAAAATTATTTAATGTGTTAGCATGAACAGGCAGTCATGTTCATAATAAGTGAAAAAAAAAACTACAAAAAATTCAACCTAAAGACCTTCAGGGCTGGGTGGTGGTACATGTGGTTGAGCACACATATTATAATGTGAAAGGACCCAGGTTCAAGTCCCCAGTCCTTGTCTGCAAGGGGAAAGCTTCACGAGTGTTGCAGTGTATCTGTGTTGCAGTGTTGCAGTGTTGCAGGTGTATCTGTCTGTCCCTCTCACTCTCTATCTCCTCTTCACTCTTGATTTCTGGCCATCTCTATCCAATAAATGAAGATATTAAAAAATAAAGACACCTACTTTCATTTGATCAAGTTCTGTTATAAGTTCCCATGGGGTCTTCTATTTTTCCCATACTAATTTCATCCCAGTTTGAAATAATATACTTAAATGTTTACTCAGTAGTGTATTTCCTTCACAAGACACTAATAAAGATACTATACACACACACACACAAATGCAAATGAAATAAGTGGAGTGAGAGCTATTATGTTTTGTCTCTTACACCCATGAGCCCTTCGACAAGTCTGAGAGAGATAACCCTGCAATGGGTGAGTCATGTTCAGGTGAGTGTTCCATGAACAAACACACACCTGGGAAACCATTATCCCTCTTGCATCCACAACTTTCAAAAGAGTATTAAGACAAACACTTGTTACTATTTGTCTGAAAACCCAAACACCGTAAGTTCTGGAAGCAGGCTTTTTTTTTTTTAAGTTCAGTTGGGTAGGTCCTGGGAATTCAAAAGTGTGGGGTTTGAGCAAGAGATCACTACAGTTACTGAGGTATGACTCTGGGGACACAATCACAATAACCCTTAGTCAACAGCATGGTTCTCACCTAGATCCGGTGACCAGAATTCCGGGGAACTTCTGTCACCATCATTAATTCAATTTTTTTTTTCATTATGGAATTGAGTCATGCAGAAGATTCAAGAACTTATCCAATCATATTAATTTCTCTGGTAAATATCTAAGTGGTCACATAGGCCTCTCACCTACTTTCTGGATAAAATGCAGAGCTGGGAAAGGAGGGAGAAAGTCAACTGAAGTCTCCTTTCCTGTTACCACTCTTTATTTTGTCTTCTCCTCAAATGATCTTAAAAACTGCCCAAAGCTAATCCAGACTGTTGCTCTTCTCTACCAAAATAGCTGATAACAAAAGTCAAAGACAGCAAATATCCCTACAGTTCTTAAGATAAGTTCAGAGCAGCTTAAAATAATATTCAAAACACTACTCAGCTATTCAAAATGGTGAATTCACCTTCTTCACCTCATCTTGGATGGAGCTTGAAGAGACAGATGGATATGGGATGATCCCACTCATAGACAGATAGAAAAATAAGAACAGAAAGGAAAACACAAAGCAGAACTTAGACTGAATTTGGTGTATTGCACTGAAGTAAAGGACTCTGGGGCGGTGGTGGTAGAGTGGAGGGTGTTCAGGTCCTAGAATCTGATGGGGGGGGGGGGGTTGGAGCATTATATGGAAAACTGAGAATGTCACACATTTACCAACTACTGTATTTTACTGTCGACTGTAAACCATTAATGAATGAAATACGATAGTATTCAGAAACAAACAAATAATGGCAATGCTGAAGAAACCTAGATTCTTTTAGGAAGTCTTAAGAAATAGGGATGTTCTTGGTTACTGGATAGATGGATGGATGCATTTGTCCCTGCTTTTGAGCTACCATTTCCCCAATTAAACCTGATGACTATTTAACTTGGCCACTGCATTAGCCCTCGTGGGCAGCATGTTTAAACCACTGTCAGAAGCATAAATGCCTCCCTAGAAATCCACTTCGCCAAACCATCCAGGAAACTGGCAAATGTAGACAGTCCCCAGCAAGAAAAGCTGTTCTCACATCTCTTTCTTCATAATTTGTATGAAATGCGTACAGATTTTAATTTAAGACTGCATCTGTGTCTACTGATGCTTCCTCAGGGAGGGGGGAAAAGTATAAATTCATCAAAGCCTCTTCTCCAGCTCATTCAAGTGTCTAAATAGTTTGTTTGAAATATGCCATTTAAATCACGTGACATCCCAAACTCAATCTATCACCATTTATCCTAACTCAAGTGCATAGAATCAGTTCACTTTGCTAGAATCAGTTTCAAATGCTCCAGAGCAGAGACAACTGGAATGTTTTACTTTATTACATTTTACAGAGAACGCAGTTTCAAAGATCTTTTACTTATTTTAATGATAGAGATATAAGGAAAGAGGGACGGAGAGAGAGAGAGAGAAAGACTATAGCACTGCTCAGTTCTTACTTATGGAGGTATTGGGGCTTGAACCTAGGAATTCAGAGCCTCAGGCATGAAAGTCTTTTTGCATAACCAATATGCAGCTTTCATAAGCTTGAGGTCTGTGGCAATCCTGAGTCAGCTGGCATTGTCCTAATCCACATGCCCACTTCACTCGTCTGTCACAGTTAAGGCACGAACCCCCCCCCCCCAGCAATAATGCTACTGCACACCTAGTGTACTGTAAAAATAACTTTTTTCTGCACTAGGAAACCAAAAAAATCCATGTGACTCACTTCATGGTGATATTTGCTTTATTGCAGTGGTCTGGAACTGGACCCACAGCCTCTCCAAGGTACGCCTGTGTTAAGCTTCAGAAAGTGTTTTAACAGCTAAAGTATGCAAGGCCCATATTTTAATGACTTCTTCAGACCCTTGCAGAGCTTCTTTTTAATCCTTTAAATCAGTTCAACTAGCAGAAAAATCAGGGTAAACCTCTGGTTTTATTCACCTCTCAAATCAATAAGCCATATAATCTTAGTGACAAGTAAGGAAACTCCTGTCCAGTCAGCCGCTCTATAAGACTGTGCACGCAAAATCTTCCTGCACATTTCTAGAACATGGTGGTCCATCATTCCATTCCCTCTATAAGATTCTGAGTTAGCCTGAAACCCACCGGCCTGTTTTTTTTTTCCACTGTACACCCTCTCTCCATGCATAGCCCTTCAGCCCTGTACAAACACATACTGTAAGACAAAAAGGATACAGCACTAAATTCAGTTTTATGAGCAAAGTTATTTTAATGCATGCCATATGTCTTTTGGCATTTGAAGGAAATCACATGCCTATAACGTAAGAAACAGAGCGAAGTAGGAGAGGGGGCAAGATGGCGGCAGGTAGAGTAGTGGCAGGAAGTAACTGGAGACAAAGGCTCATGGGATGATACCTCAAGAGGCAGAAGGGATTCTGTCTTTGGGAGATGGGAGACACCAGCAGAGAGAGAGGGAGGGAGGGAGGAGGGAAGGAGAGAGAGGGAGAGGGAGAGAGAAGTGGTGATGGGAAGGATCAGGACTGGATCTTCAAAGGATAAAAGTGCAAAAGGAAACTTTTTAGAAGTTGCCCAAGACAAAGAGTTCGGCTCAACTGAAGAAAAGGGAGAACTTTAGTGGGAAATAACCTGGCTTTCCACTTAGTCAGCCCCAACTCAGGAGGCCTAGGGCAAGTCACTATAACTTATCTAAGATCCTTTTGAATTCCAGCTTAAGTGTGGAAATCAGGAGCGCTCTCAACCTTCCCTAGTAGGTAAGGTATTACTTAAAAACAATCCCATGCCCCAGGTGGGGGGAGAGGGGACCGAGATGACGATGATAGTTCTGTAAGAAGGTTTTATAAATGAATCTGGCTGGGAGGCAGAATGGAAATGGGTTAAGAAATCTAGGACTTGGTTTCCTTCTCAACTCTGTGGCTGGAAAAGAGTCTACTGGTTTCTCTGATTCATATATCAAAAGCTGGACTGGTAAGAAAATGGAGCAGCTGGGGAACTCCACATTCACCGAGGCTCCAGAGGAGGAAACAGTCCAGAACACTGCCACATAAGGGAAGGGTGTCTGACTCCAGGCTACCAGCCCACAGACAGCAGGACACAAAGCATCTCTGTCTACATCACACACTCCCTGATTAAATACTTTGTATTAAGTTACCTGGGATATGTTTTTCTATTGGTGAACACTGTAGGTTTTTGTGTTGTTCTTGTTAATTTTTTTAATATCTTTATTTACTAGATAACTGTCAGAAATTGAGTTAAGGGGGAGATAGGGAGGAAGAGAGAGAGAGACACCTGCAGCACTGCTTCACCACTGGCAGTTTTCCCAGTAGGTGGAGACTGGGGGCTTGAACCCAGGTCCTTGTGCATTCTAACACTTGCACTCCACCAGGTACGCCACTATGGGGCCCCAGTGAACACTGCATTTTCCGTTGACAAACTCATAAGATCAAATGGCCAGGGCACCATCAGACACGGGCTCAAATTCCATTCAAGACTAATGATAGGCAGTAACTAGCTAGGAAAGGTACTAGTTCACCCCTGAACTTCTCCACATTAAAAAAAATGGGGGAGTCGGGCTGTAGCGCAGCGGGTTAAGCGCAGGTGGCGCAAAGCACAAGGACCGGCATAAGGATCCCGGTTCGAACCCCGGCTCCCCACCTGCAGGGGAGTCGCTTCCCAGGCGGTGAAGCAGGTCTGCAGGTGTCTATCTTTCTCTCCCCCTCTCTGTCTTCCCTCCTCTCTCCGTTTCTCTCTGTCCTATATAACAACGATGACAACAACAATAATAACTACAACAATAAGACAACAAGGGAAAGAAAAGGGAATAAATAAAATAAAATATTTAAAAAAAATTTTTTTAAATAAAAATGATAGGGAGTCGGATTGTAGCACAGCGGGGTTAAGCGCATGAGGCGCAAAGCGCAGGGACCTATGTAAGGATCCTGGTTCAAGCCCTGGCTCCCCACCTGCAAGGGAGTCGCTTCACAAGCAGTGAAGCAGGTCTGCAGGTGTCTCCCTCTCTCTGTCTTCCCCTCCTCTCTCCATTTCTCTCTGTCCTATCCAACAATGATGACAACAATAATAATAACTACAACAATAAAACAAGGGCCACAAAAGGGAATGAATAAGTAAATAAAAATGATAAAAGGTATTTTTGAAAAGATATAAACACCATAACCAAAAGCACTTCCCTTTGAGAAATACCTAAAAGAAAAAAGTTAGCTCCCCTCCAAAATCCAGAAGCACAACCCCAGCCTCCATGTTCTTTGTCTTGTGTTGAGTGAAACTATTAAGATAAAAATCACCTACAGTGTTGCTTCCACCGCACAGAATATCCACCATACAGAAATACCGAAAGGAAACCCCTTTATTCATCAGAATCTTCTATCCCTAGTATCTCAAAGCCCAAAGAACTTCCATGTTGGTGTTTTATAAAGCCACATGACTCAGGTTACCAGGGGATCATTATTTCCAACACTCAGTTAACCAGAGACAACATGTCTGCATCCCAGCAGGAGATAAAATTCAGCTTTACCCCTGTGGGCCTGGTAGTCAGTGGCAGAAGGGTAAAATGAACACCCTGGGTCAGTACAGTTTAAAACACTTAAATTGCTGTGGTCCAGCAAAGCAAGAGATAACAAGCATTGGGTGTTGGCGGGAGATAATGGAACTCCGTTAAGCTGCTGGAGGGAATGCTACCTGGTGCAGCCCCTATGGAAAACTGCTTGGAGTGTCCTTAAAACAGTCCTCTGAATGGTGACTACTAGATCCCACTCCACACAGGACATACAAGCACGGACTGAGATATAAGAATCCAAGAGAAGGTCGAAAAAGCATGTGAGCTTAGCCCAGAGCTTTGTCCCTCACCAGCTTTGAACTCCACACTGAAGCAAGTTAATAAACACTGAAGCTATCAGAGGGAAATGCTGGGTGAAGACTGGGCCTTCCCAGAGGAACAACATTTTCCTGTATTATCTTGAAATGCTTCCTTATGCCCTGGGCCCTGCTGTGCTTGCAGATGGTTTCTATTTCCAAATCCCTAAAGCTTTCAGGAATTTATTCCTAGACTCTGAAGCATGCTCATTTACAACCTCCCAACATGGGCCTTAGCTAGGAGAGAAGAGAAGGGAAGAGGAGAGGAGGGGAGGGAAGGGGGGAGGGGAAAAAAAACTGTCTTCCTTTACTTTTGTTCCAGAAAATGTATACTATCTTTGAAGGTTTGACTGCCTTTTATTTTTTTTTTTTTAATTTCTCAAAAATCCCAAGAGTAGAGAAGCAGAAAAAGCACTTAGGAGGTTCTTTCTACACCCTGTTTTTGATTTCCAGAAGGAAAAAGGAAACACTGCTTTATCACAATTTCTTAGAGTCCTATCTTCTCAAAATTGCAAGTTAGCATGATCTTGGTAAAGAGCTGAGTCTATATGATTGTCTTTATCCCTTTTGAAGAAAAGATTTAGTTATTCATTTTTAGGAGGGAGGGAGGGAGAGGTAATGAGGAAGGTGGGAGGAAGAGAGAGAGAGAGACACTAAAGTACCACTCAATTCTGTTAGTGTAGTGCCAGGGATTGAACCTGCAACCTCTGGGCTCCCATTAGGCATGCAAGTCTTTGCTCTAACAGGCTGAGCTATCTCCCCAACCCTATTTGTCATTTACTTCTGACTCACTTTCTCTCTTGTTCACTAGGCAGTTTCTCTCACATGACACCTAAGTATCTACCTCAGTGGCAGCCGTGAGAATAGCGTTTATCGTTTAACAAAAGCCTTATTTTGGCAGGCTGGGAACTGCTGTGGTTTTAAGACAAGACGTGTAATTCCTCAAAAGAGAAAGAGAAGAAAACATAAATGCCACCTCTTGAGTTACATAAGCAGTCATAAGAAATTCAACGAGGGTGGCCAGGCGGGGTTCATCCAATCAGCTTTGGGCTAAGTTCCCCTACTGGTGCCTCCCAGAACCTCAACTATCTACAAATCCATGAGAATGGTGGGTAGGAATTTGGAGAGTCCAGCATCTCTGGGATTGAAATATCCTGTTTCTGTATGAATCATCCAGCCAGTGCCCTGAAGCGTGGAGCAAGACTGCAGCTCAACAGATAGGAACGTGCCAGTGATGCTGGTCATGGGTCATGTGTGTTGCAAATGCTGATCCAGAGACCCAGGGGGAAACACCCTACCACCAAGCCTGTCATTACCCTGAAGCTCTGTCTGCACTGATGAGGCCCTGCTGAAGAGTCTGCAAATAGAGCAACTAGACTGCTGACAAGTAAAATCCAAGGAGATTTGAAATAACCTGCCTGCCTGATGTGACCTAGAGACTTTTCTTTTTAAAGATTTAGTCACGGGGGTCGGGCGGTGGCGCAGTGGGTTAAGCGCATGTGGCGCAAAGCGCAGGGACCGGCGTAAGGATCCCGGTTCGAGCCCCCGGCTCCCCACCTGCAGGGGAGTCGCTTCACAGGCGGTGAAGCAGGTCTGCAGGTGTCTATCTTTCTCTCCCCTTCTCTGTCTTCCCCTCCTCTCTCCATTTCTCTCTGTCCTATCCAACAACGAATTGCGTCAACAAGGGCAATAATAATAACCACAACGAAGCTACAACAACAAGGGCAACAAAAGGGGGGGAAAAAATGGCCTCCAGGAGCGGTGGATTCATGGTGCAGGCACCGAGCCCAGCAATAACCCTGGAGGAGGAAAAAAAAAAAAAAAAAAAGATTTAGTCACTGATTTAGTAAGGAAAGAGGAGGTAGGAAGGCCTGCTCAGTTCTGGTCTGAGGTGATGCTGGGGATTGAACCTGCAGCCTCTGGGGTCTGGGGCATACAACTAAATCCTTTATCAGGCTGGGCTAGCTGTCTGCTCTAAAGATTTTTCAAACCCAATTCCCCTCCCACACATAAACACACACAGTACACCCTAGGAAATCACCTCCCAATACCTCACGAATATTTCCCCTTTGCAAGAAGTCTTACTATTCACAACCTCGGAGCTATTTCCGGATATTCATCCAGGTTCACTAAGCCAAAGAGCAAAGTTCATATTGCACGGGGTATCTGAAGCCTTCAGAGGTAGAATACCTGAAAAACAGTCCATAAAGGGCAAGAACCTGAGCAAACGACAGATTCTGCTCCCACCCCTCCGCTAACAGCATTCAACTTCTCGGATATGCTGAGTTTTCTGCAGCAGTTTGCCAGCTAAGACAATCACTAAGTCACCACTGTAAAATGAGTCTCTATATCTTAAGAAGGATAAAGGTCTAAACAAATCAAAAGGATTCCTTTCAACACAAGCAAACACCAAAGGCAACTGCTTTTTTGTCAAACAGTAGGCCTTTTTTTTTTTAAGAGAGGTTTTTCAGAACAAATTTTTACAAGGGGCTCACAAGACATGGCAAATGAGCAAATTCTCTAGTAAGTGCCACCAATTATTCCTTCTAAAGTTCAGTGGCACTTCACGTGAGTCTTTAACACCAGAAATGAATATCTTAAATTTAAGATGTTTAATGCAATCTTTTTATTTCAGGGACATACTAATGAAAAAAATGGAAAGGAACTAGTCAAGCTTTCCAATTACATGTATATTTAGAAACATCGAAACGGGGTTATTTTCCAAAGATCAATCGGAAGCTGGATAAGAACATTTGAGGTTTCATTTGGTAGTGTACACACATATAAATCCACAGGTGCATACACGTGTGTACAAACACACCTTAATGGCTCTGACATGATTTTGCACTTGGTGATTCTTTTTCCCACAACACTACAGTGAATAGCACAGAGAGCCACTTCGCAGGGATTAAAGCTCTCCCAATTAATTTTGTTCTAGAAAACATGCAAAAGCGAAAGAGATGAAGCCCAACCATCTTAGATGAGAATGTGACTTGGCCTGAGAGAGGACTATGTCCTCAAGTAAGTCACAATGACAGCTTGAGCACCAGCGCAGGGCACAGATGTCATTATCCGTAGAATCATCACCTATCTATTATATTGTCAAAAGGTTTCAAATTTTGCTCCCTTTCTCCACCTGTCAGGGCTGACAAAATACAATACATACACCACACATATGTTCAAACATAGTTGGATAAAGAATTTATTTTTCAAATTTCCTTTTTCCCTTTAGTAATAATTTTTTTTAAAAAGAGGTCACTGAACTTGGGGTAGACCGGAATATATTTGCCATTGAATTTGACTCCTACTTGCCCCTCCAGGAAAAAAAAAAAAAAAACTTTAAGAAAAAAAATATATAATTACCCTCTCAACTACAATAAGGCACTTAAAGCTGAAAAATGGAGAGGCTATCAGGCAGGTATATATATTTTTAAATTTGATCAAGGTCTTATTAGAAGGAACAAAAGAGTTGCTCTCCATTTTCCTCCCTGCCACGTGATGCATTAGAAGGAGACTCCCAAGGTATTTCGGAGATGAAGTGATTTTTAAAGAGAAGTGCTTAAGATCTGGGACATGTGTGACCTATTCTATATACACAAGATGTCTTCTTTGTGGATGGAAGACCAACTATAGTACTCCCAAAAGCAAAAGGACCAGAAGCTGGGCATTAGCTGTCACTGCTATGTATGTATGCATCATGGCTTCTGTTAAGATGTTGCAAAGAGAAAAAAAAAAAAGAAGAAGAAGCTTGTCAGGAATGGAATTTCCCACCTTCACCACCACCACCCCCATCTCACCCCCAGCAACCCAGGCTGCTTCTAACCCCTCCTCCCATCAGAGGTGTCCTCCACCCCCAATTGGGGTTTGCTTTGGGGGTGTCTAAAAAAAAAAACCTGAAAGTCTGAGGTGCCAGGTGAGGTAACCATTTTCTCCTCTGTGACTCTGTATGCCATCTTGTGCGTCCAAACGCTAAGATGAGTCTTGACGTTATTTATTTATTTATTCTTTTTTTTTTTCCCCTCTCTCTCCCAGGGAGTGTCCCTTTGGAGGCTTGCTTCAAGGACCAGCAGTTAGCAAGGCCAAGAGAACAGTTAATTGATGTAAATGAAGCCCCCCACCCCCACTCCAAGTCCCCAATCACTGCAAAGCAATCTGTTACAAGAAACGGAACAATGACCAAGCCAAGCAAATGAGCCTGAGTATTGCACAGGGGGAGAGAGGAAAAAAAAAAAAAAGATAGAAAGAAACATAGATATTCCACAGTGTGTCCTCTACACCCCCCGATTCCTCTTGGATCGAATGGATTGAAATCACCCAAGAAAGTCAAAGATGAGAGAGAGAGAGAACCTGGGAAAGAAGGAAAGCACATTCGCGGGGGTGGGGATGGAGATGGTGGGGTGGGGGTAGATGGAGGATGTGTCCTTTGCGTCCCCAGGGCGCAAAGTGCCTTGGTCAGCACTGGGGGGCAAAGGCCTTTGTTCCTGGGCTTGGAAAAGGGAGTGGGTGTGGGTGGGTGGGTGATGGGGCGACCAGACCCAGCAACCCAGGCCCTCCACACCCAGCTCCCAGGCGCATGCGCGAGGCCAAGACAAAGGAATAGGTAATTACAGCCCAGATTCATTCATTTGGCTCGCGGTCCAGGGAATGCGAACGCCCAGGCTGTCATATGGGGGGTAAGGGGGTGAGGGGTTTCCCACACCCCTAGAGCCAAAGACCACATCGATGCAAGGATTTGATTTCTTTTCTCCTCCCCCCCATCGTCACACATGTACCAGTGGCCTCACGGGACACAGGCGTGGTCCAGTCGGTTCAAGGGGGACCCTTCCCCTCCCCCCAAAAGCCCCCAGGCGTGAGCCGCGCTGCACAGCTCACTGCTGGGGCGCAGGCGGGGTCCTCCGGGTGCTTTTGGAGGCGGAAATGTCTCCTCTGAAGAAAAAAAAAAAAAAAAGGCTGAGAGAAGGCGCCGGGCCAGACATTCGATGAATATTCATGAAAAGAATGCGGTTTGTCCCCCGCGCTTTGTGTGCGAGGTGGGATCCGGGCATTCGACACATTTGAAAAAAAAAATTTTTTTTTTTAATTCTTCTGGAAGGCGATGAACCAGTGGTGGAAATGGGGGGTGCACCAGAAGCCCGGGCGTCAGGTTTCTGCAAAGCCTGCTCACCCCCAAATCTGACACTCACACCCCACCCCTAGAGAGGCCATGAGGGGCAGGTTCGCACACGCTGTCAGGCTGGAGCACGCACCCTACGAGCCTCGGGGTGCAGGCACGGGGGGTGGCGTGGCCGGGGAGGGTCCAGAGGTCGAGTCCACAGGTGATTCGGACGAGTCATTCGAGTTCCCGGTAGGCACGTTTGTCCAGCGCACCTCACAATTCCTGGGTCACCCGCCCCCCCCCCCCCGCCTTCAAGTCAAGATTCCCAAGGGTCAAGGAAACCTATTTGTGAAGACCCCCCCCCCAAGATAATAAGCCACCTCCTATCTCCCGAGCGGACCCGGCTGCCCGCGATCAGCCTCCCCCCTCCCCGCCCCGCCCCGCCCCACCCCGACCCCATCTTCCGCAGCTGCGCCCCCTTGCCTGGGCGCTTTCTCTGGGGCTGGGGTTCATTCCCATCGCCGGCGCGCCCCACCGTACCCCCTAACCTCTCTCGATGGCGGCTTCCTCTGAACTAGCAGCCCCCCAGTTCCCTTCATTGCACTCGCCACCACCCCATCCGTCCCCCACCCTTCGAATGCCTGCAGCCGCCCACCTCGCCTGGCCCTCACCCCAGACCCCCCGAGGTGCGAAGGAGCCTTCATGGAGGGGACACCCCCCAAAAAAATTAAAAACCGGTTTGACCCCACAGTGTACCCCTCCCACGCCCTCCGGCCCCTCCCCATCACCGCCAGGCCTCAGCTCCCAGCAGCGGGAAAAGGGGGAGCTGGAGGGGGTGGGGCGCCGAGTGATGGGGGACCGGGGTACCCCGGATCCGCCGCAGCGGGGGCTGGAGGGGGTGTCCCTTACCGGCTCTGGGTGCCTGCGCCGCCCCTGGGTGAACGCGGTGCCGCCGAGGGGCCCGGGTCGCTGGCGTGTCCGGCCCGGGTGCCCGGGTGGCTGGCGGAGCCTCTGTGGCCGGCTCGACGGCGGAGCCCGGAGCGAGCGAGCGAGTTGGAGCGCTGCCGCCGCCGCCGCTGCCGCTACTGCCGCCGCCGCCGCTGCAGCCTCTGCATTTCTCGCGCCCGCCCCCTCCCCTTCCTGCCCAGCGCCCTCCCCCGGCGTCCGCCCGCCCAGCCTCCCCCTCCTGCTCCCTCCGCTCCCCTCTCCTCCCCACCCCTCCCCTCCCCTTCTCTGCATCCCAGGCCACGCCTGCCTTCCGGAGCCCCAACCCACTCCCCTCCAGCACTGGGGGCCCCCAGCCCTCCGTGCACCCCTACTGCCCCCCACAAGGCCCCTCCTTCCTCCCCCAGTCCTTGCCCCTTCCCCTCTCTCACTGGGGGGTCCCCCCTCCCCTTCAAACACCCTTGCTCCCCGCCCCGCCTACCTCCCCGCTCCCCTCCAGCATGGGAGTCCCCGCTTCCCTCGCCCCCCAAGCACCCCTGCTTCCCCTCCTCGAGCCCCTGCCTTCTCCCCTCCAGCACGGGGGTCCACCACCCCCCTTCTCCATACACCCCTGCCCCCCCATAAGTCTTCCCTCATCCCTCCATAGAGGCGTCTTCCCAGCCTCCCACCCCACTCGGCCCCCTCCCCTCCCCAGCAGCGTCAGGACAGCCAGTGGATATCCACCACCACTCCTCCACGGTTTCTCTCATTTCTTGGATCCCAAGTGTTGAAGCTGGGCTCTGGTTTTAGGGGATCCTCCCGAGGTATGGGACCACTCCCCCTTCCCGCCACCTGCTACCTTTCTCAGCACCCCCCACCCCAAGTCTGCCTGCTCTCTCCCGACGTCAGGCTGAAAGGCGGGTACCCCAGGCTGGCAGCCAGGTTGTGGGGAGACCCTTGGGGCTCCCCCTCCCCCTAGGACTAAGGTCTGGCGGCTGGGCGGTGCCGGTGCGCTGCAGGCGAGCGCGGCCGCCCAGGTCCAGCTGGCCTAGAGGCGGGGTGGCGGGTTGGGGACCCTGCCTGGACGCTCTGGAACCCAGGAAGAGTCAGGAAGGGAGGAAGATAAGAGGCCTTAGGAAAGGGGGTGACCGTCGGGGGCGTTGCATGTGCGATTCATGGAGGCAACCAGTTGTGGAGAGACACCCGCGCTGTGCGGTCCAGAAGCGCTTGGCCAAAGCCAGCTGCACTGGGTACACACACACACACACACACACACACACACACACACACACACACACACACACACCATCTTGCTTAGCTAATGGCAAGAAGCAAAGGCATTCAAATATGTATATATATATGTATATATATTATAATAATGAGGAATAACAGCAACGTGAGCGAGGCTTACAAGCGTAGTTCCATGCACTAGACAAAGGCTAATTTTTGCCTTCCCCAAAACCCTTCTGAATTGGGGACAGTCTATTCGCGGCCTTGCGGCGCCCCCTGGTTGTGAGGAGTGTCATCCGGCTAGCCTGCCCCCCCTCCCACACACACACACAAACACTCACACAAAGAAAACCATTGAGCTGCAAGTCCTGCTCCCTGGCAGCCCTGACCTTCTGACCCTGGCGTGGTTGGTTGGGGGTGGGGGGGAGCAGGGGAGGAAGACCACTAGGATTGGCATTAAGAACCCCGGGTGATAACCTGTGACCCTAGCGAGCAGATGCGCCAGGCGAGTGCACCCACAGGCAACTGGGGGAAGGTAAGTCCCATTATGTGTTTATTTAAAGGGAGCAGTGCAGCGACCATCAACCCACTACTAAACTAGGGCTTCTGCAGAAGAAAAATCTGCCACCCGTGGTGAATTGTATTTACAGCATGTGCTGGTGGCCAAATTAAACCAAGGCGTTCATGCTGGACACATTCACCTTTTAGCCAAAAAAGTGGAGAAAAAAAATAATGAGGGCTTTGCTTTCTTTCTTTCTTTCTTTCTTCTTTTGCTATTCCAGTGAAATAACAAAGGACAGTAAGAGAGCAGTAGAGCAAATTCCTGGTAGCTTCCTGGAGTAGGAGAGAAGTGACCCATATGGCAGTATGCTCAGTACATGACTGTGTCCCCAGGCTAGGAGGCTGCACGTAGGCCTTCTCAACTTCCTGTGTGTTCTGTGCATCCTTACTGTGTGCTGCTAGTCACCAGTATTATACACACACACACACACACACACACACAACAATAGACATAACCAACCATGTCTGCATACCTTACCAAATACCCCTGGAGAGGCAGAATCACTCCAGATTGAACGCTAAGGCACGACAGAAGATTCGGTCATAAAAGCTACACCTCTGATGTCTTATTCTTATTCATCGAGATGAGCATTTGCTATTTTGGATCAAAATACTAACTGGGTATGTTTATTCGGGCATCTAAGTAGTGATTTCATTAAACACTGAGCTTCCGGGAATGCAAAATTAGTAAATAGATTGTCAGCCTGCATGATAAACCTGTAGTCATCACCTGCGTTCCAATTTTTCCCACTAAGGGGAAAGACAATATAAGAAGAAAGGGGGGCTAAAATGAAGGTGAGTATCTTCAGAGCTCCCAGTTAAATTTTTATGGTGGGGCAAAAGAGCTTTTCAGGAGTGTGATTGGAATATAGATCATGGGTTGCCATAGAAACAGGAGGCAAAGCCTTCCCTCAAAGGGGTGGGGGCTGGCGCTTGCCTCGATTTTCTCTTCCATCAGATTTAGGCATTCTCTTAGAAGAATTTTCTGAAGGGATTCTTCCTCGGTGAAATAATGATGTCACTGACAGGGCTATTAATCTGTAGAATGAAAGTTTTTTTTCAGAATTCATAGACTCTCGTCAAAGGTTGGGCAAAATGTGGTACCGCTATATCACTTTCTAAAAATGCATGTTGAGGGGCATGTTCCTGCCTGGGTTTTTTTTTTTAATATTTATGTATTGATTCCCTTTTGTTGCCCTTGTTGTCTTCTTGTTGTAGTTGTTATTGTTGTCGTCCTTGTTGGATAGGACAGAGAGAAATGGAGAGAGGAGGGGAAGACAGAAAGGAGGAGAGAAAGACAGACACCTGCAGACCTGCCTCACCAACTGTGAAGCGACTCCCCTGCAGGTGGGGAGCCGGGGCTCAAACTGGGATCCTTATGTCAGTCCTTGTGCTTTGCGCCCGCCATGTGTGCTTAACCCGCTGCGCTACCGCCCGACTCCCTTTCCTGTCTGGGTCTGAGCTGTTCTTCCAATATCCTAATTTTGTAAAGGTTTTCTTTGAGGGAGCTAAGCTGTGGCACTCTTGATCGAGTACTTAAGTTACTTACTGCATCCCCAGTTCCCACCTGCTTGGGGGGAGCTTCTCAAGCAGTGAAGCAGGTCTTTATCTTTTCCCCTCCACTTCCCCTCCCCCTCTCAATTTCTCTCTGTCTTCTCAAATAAAGTTGAAAGAAAAGGAAAAACTGGCAACCAGGAGCAGTGGAGTTGTAGTACCTGCACCAAGCCTCTAGTGGCAATAAATAAATAAAGATTGGTCTTTGGGAAAGAAAGGGGGCCCAGAGCACCCCCTCAGCCTCTGGCTTATACAGTGCCAGTGCCAGAACTGGAGACCTTAGACATGCAAGTCCTGTGCTCTACTGCTGAGTCTCTCCCAGACGGACCATGTCACATTATTAAAGTAAGTGCTCCTGAAGAAAAAAAAAGAGAGAGAGAGAGAGAGAGAAACATGTGGTTTGGGAGGTGGTGCTGTGGATAAAGCATAGTTCTCTCTCAAGTGTAAAGTCCTGGGTTCAATCCCTGGCAGCACTTGTACCAGAGAGATGTCTGGTACCTTCTCTCACCACCTTCTTCATGAATAAATAATAATTAAAAAAAAAAACCTTTAACCACACATTAAGGGAATTACTGAGTAATCACTAATCTTTGGGGTTAGAGACTTGTAAATATTAATTGGGAGGGGGCTGTAGTTACCTATTTAGTTTATAGACCAATGGACATGGGATCATATGTTAAGGTTGCAACTCAGGGCAAATTTAATTATCTTTTCTGTCTTTTTGTTTTAACTAAATCACTTTATTAAAGGCACAAAGCAGGAGTTGGGTGGTAGCACAGCGGGTTAAGCGGAGGTGGCACAAAGCACAAGGACCGGCGTAAGGATCCTGGTTCTAGCCCCGGCTCCCCACCTGCAGGGGAGTCACTCACAAGCAGTGAAGCAGGTCTGCAGGTGTCTATCTTTCTCTCCCCCCCCCCCGCTCTGTCTTCCCCTCCTCTCTCCATTTCTCTACTGTTCTATCCAACAACAATGACAATAATAATAACTACAACAATAAAACAAGGGCAACAAAAGGAAATAGAAAAATAAATATTAAAAAAAAGAGCAGTGAAGCAGGTCTGCAGGTGTCTCTCTTTATCTCTCCCTCTCTCTCTCCCCTGCTCTCTCAATTTCTCTCTGTCCTATCAAGTATAATAGAAAGAGAAACGAGAAAGAAAAAAATGGCCACTGGGAGCACCGAGCCCTAATGATAACCCTATTACAAGGAAGGAAGGAAGGGAGGAAGGAAGGAAGGAAGGAAGGAAGGGAGGGAGGGAGGGAGGGAGGGTGGGGGGGAGGGAGGGAAGGAGGAAGAGACTCCACAGCACAAAAGTTCCGCCAATGCGTTGAGGACTCCGAGCTGGAAATTGGGTTGTGTATTTTGTCTGTCCAAATTTATTGACTCTGAATCTGAGGAAAATATGGAAATCGATATCTCTTCTTCCCTTCTGATCTCACATTCATTATTATTATAAAAATATTTATTCATTCTATTAATAGAGACAAAAATCAAGAGGGAACAGGGAAGGGAGAGAATGGGGAGAGAGAGAAAACACCTGCAGTACAACTTCAACACTCGTGAAGCTTCCTCCCTGCAGGTTAAGGCCGGGACCTTAAGCCCAGGTCCTTGCACTGTAATATGTGCGCTTAACCACATGCGACACCAGTCTTTGTCATTACAACCTTGTCATTAACATGAGCAAGAAAAAGACTGCCTTTGCTTCAGTCACTGATTTTTCAGCTGGGGCTTAGGACTTGGTAATCTTGGGAGGGGGTTGGACGCTCAGGGAAGGGAGTGGCAGGCAGGGTGCTGCCAGCTGGCACTCAGTGGGGCAGAGACTGACTAAGGCTGAAGCCGAAATTCCCACAATGCACACAGCAGGCTGCCCCACAAAAGGGTCTCTAGGTGTTACTTGGTTGCAAATGCCCTGATTTCCTTCCTTCCCTCCTTCCTTCCTTCCTTCCTTCCTTCCTTCCTTCCTTCCTTCCTTCCTTCCTCTCTTTCTATCAGCTTTTCTTTCTCTCTCTCTCTTCCTCTTTCTTTCTCTTTCAATATTTTATTTGTTTATCAATGAGGGGAATAGGAAGAGAGAGAGGAAGAACCAGACATCACTCTGGTACATGTGCTGCTGGGATCGAACTCAGGACTTCATGTTTGAGAGTCCAATACTTTATCCACAGCGCCACCTCCCAAACCAGTCTTGCTCTCTCTTTCTATCTGCCTTTCTCTCTCTATCCCTCTTCCTCTTTCTTTCTTTCTTTCTTTCTTTCTTTCTTTCTTTCTTTCTTTCTTTCTTTCCCCCTCTTTTCTTTTCTTTTCTTTTCTTCTCTCTTCTTTTCTTTTCTTTTCTTTCTTCCTGGCAAAAGCTGCTGGAGGAACCGCCTCCTGCCTTGTCTCAGGGTGTCTCTACCTAGCTGGTGGCAGGTTTGGAGGTACAAAGGCTTCTGGGGGTTTTCCTCTTAACAGGAAGCCATGAAGCCCCACCTCCACCCCCTTTGGGACCTCCTCCTCCAGGAACACAAATCCAGGCAGGCACAGAGCTGAAGAGCAAGCACAATTGAAGCCTGAGATTTGAAGTTGCCCCCTCTGTCACTACACACTGGAGAATTGGGGAAAAAAACGGTTTAGCCTGGCTCCTCCCACTTCCCTCCCTGCCTTGTGTTCTTTGAAAGGGGGTGTGGGCCTAGGAAAGCCCAGCTTACATGTGTTCCTTCATCAGAAAGCACTGAACTTGACATGGAAGGATCAACCCAGTAGCCTGACCACCAGGTGCTTTTGTCCACCAAAAAAGGGAATTTAAAAAAAAAAAAGGGAATTTTTTAAAGTCTTGATTTAAATATTTTATTGATTTATTTTAACGAGAAGTACTGAGAGAAAACTCAGCTCTGGCTTATGGTGGCGCTGGGACCTGAGAGCCTCAGGCATGAGAATCTTTTGCACAAGCATTGTACTATCTCTACAGCCCCAATCACACCCCCCAAAGTTTGCAACTTGGACTTTCAAGCCTGAGGTCTCAAGGTCAGTCACTAGCATTGCATGTGTTGGAATAATGTTCTGATTCTCCCTCTCTTCTCCTCTTGGTCATGTAAATAAAGGAATCTTGAAATAAATAAGTATATTTGGGCTGGTGGAATAGCTCATTTGCATAATGTGTTGCTTTACCGTGTGTGTGTGTGTGTGTGTGTGTGTGTGTGTGTGTGTGTGTGTCCCAGATTAAAATCTGGTCCCCACCATATTGAAGGAAGTTTTACTGCTATGGTCTTTCTCTCCCCCTGACCCTGCATATGTATCTTGAGGGTGAGAGAGAGCATAATGGTTCTGCAAAGAGACTCATGCCTGAGGCTTTGAAGTCCCAGGTTCAGCACCCTACACCACCATCAGTCAGAGCTGAGCAGTTCTCCAGCAAAATAATAATAATAATAATAATAAAATCTTACTCTACCTAAATAGTTCTCGTTCCTTGTTCTCTTCTGCCTTTCACCGACCACAGTCATTCCCATATCGCCCTTCTGTGTTAGAATTTATTTTTATTTACTAGCATCGTCTGTTCTAAAAAGGAGTTAATTTCTTTCTTTAAAAGAGAGAAACCCAGAAGGCCACTCTGGCAGATGAGATGCCGGGAATCGAACTCAGGACCTTATGCTTACAAGTCTTGTTCTACTGCTATATCAGATCTTGGCTGCTTCATCAGCACTATCAGAGAGAACACAGCACGGTAAATGGGTGTTTGCCTCAAACACCAACACCAACACCAACAAGGGCTTTCCATGTCATTGCAAAGGGGTGTGTGCATGTGAGTGGGGAGGGGGGGAGGTGGTTGCCAAGCTCCCTAGTACCAGGCCTTAAAAACTGGTGTTGACACATGGCACAAAGTGCAAGGACCGGATCGGCATAAGGATCCCAGTTCGAGCCTCCGACTCCCCACCTGTAAGGGAGTTGCTTCACACACAAGTGGTGAAGCAGGTCTGCAGGTGTCTGTCTTTCTCTCTCCCTCTCTGTCTTCCCCTCCTCTCTCCATTTCTCTCTGTCCTATCCAACAATTAAGACATCAATAACAACAATAATAACTACAACAATAAAACAACAAGGGCAAGAAAAAGGAATAAATAAATAAATATTTTTTAAAACAGAACTGGTGTTGAATGGATTTTTTGCACCTCATGACTTTGGGACTCAGTTTTTTAACTTGTGACTAACAGTGGATCCCAAGAGTGTGAGATGACAGAGTCTAGTCCCACACCACACCCACCACCAAAGTTGTGTTCCCCCACCCCAAAGAGAACCACAGGAGTTCTCACAAGTGGTAGAAGCAATTTGCTGGCGTCTGGGTTTTGTGTGTTTGCCTGCTTGCTTGTAGATTCCCATGTGTCAGTTCTCCAGATCCCACCTCTAAGTGAAGCCACCTAGCAGTTCCTTCACCTCTTAGCTACTTCATTAAGCATCATCACCTCCAGTTCCATTCATTTTGTCCTAAAGGATGCAATATCATTTCTTTTTCTTTTTTTTTTTTAATCGTGGAGTAGTATTTCAGGGAATAATATCCCATAACTTCTTTAGCCAGTCATCTGTCAATGGGCATTTAGGTTGCTTCCACCCTTTGGCTACTGGGAATCATGCAGCTATGAACTTAAGGCCGCATATGTCTCCTCTAGTTAGTGATTGTCTTTTAGATATAGGCCTAAGAGTGGGGGAAAATGTGCTGCAGAACAAGGTGATTCCATTTTTATCTGTTTAAGGACTCTCCGTACAGTTTTCCGAAAGGGCTGTACCAGCCCCTTTGACCTGATTTAACCCCACACCCATGTGTCTACCTGGCACATTTCAATCCGAAGCTCAGTTGATTGAAGAAAGTGGCCACAGCCTTTGGCTATTGGCCCAGGTGCGTGAGGTGCCAGGCTCCCGTGCACACTGAGTGACAAAGTCCTCCCCTTAAGTTCCACCCAAGCCTTGGAAGTGATTTCAGAGACAAGCTCTTAACCTATAGCCACCTGCTGCCCCTAACACTCACAACGTTGTGATCAAGGCCGAGCTATTATTTATATCTTTCTCTAGAAAGCTGAGTGCTCGGCCATTACTGAGCACAGCATGGCTACTGAATCAGAAAGCACATCAGCGTTTTCCCTTCTCTGGGAGGTCAGTTTTCCTCCTCCTTTCTGTTGTTCACTCCTAATATGACAGCTTCTACACAGAGTTCCTGTAGTCCTTACTGTTTATAACTTTATGACTTACCGTTTATAACTACCTATTCAACTTATACGTCTAGACAGATGGCTTCTATAAGTCAATCAGTGCTGTGCTGACTTTACTTTTATGATGTTTGCCTTCTAATAAGGTCAGACAAATCCAGTTCAGTTCAGAACCACTCCCCCAGAGTTCCTGCCAAGCCCAAATACACTGCACAGCTTTTACAGATTACATATAAATATAATGTTTTAAGCTACATACTGTTATGCACCAGCAAGATTAGGCTGTGTCACTTCCGTGTTGTTTCACTGTCATGGTTTTATCTGGTGTAAGAGTGTCAAGTCTCCTGTGAAAGTCAGTGTCAACTGGCTTAATGAAAGTCTTTTTATCTACTTATATACTTTCTTCAATTTTGGAGCTGCTCTTTGCCCTCACTCAACTTTCTAGTCCAATTCTCAATTCTGACACCAACTTCCCAGACAACATTTTTAGTCCACTTACATGTTAGCTATCAAGTTCAAAGCATACTAAGACATAGCCTCCTAGGAACATACCTAAAATAGACTTCCTATCTTTTTCCCACCTTCAGATCCCTATTCTCATCTGCTCTATTCTTACTTTTTAATTCCTGTTTATGAAACATTTTGTCCTACTTTAAGCTAACTGCCTTTCAGCCACCAAGTTCTAGATCCTACTATGATTCCATCCTGATCTCTCTGGACAGACGATCTCACCAATGTGA
The DNA here is from genome assembly GCF_950295315.1 of Erinaceus europaeus. Taxonomy (NCBI): domain Eukaryota; kingdom Metazoa; phylum Chordata; class Mammalia; order Eulipotyphla; family Erinaceidae; genus Erinaceus; species Erinaceus europaeus. The sequence continues at coordinate 19,677,583 of NC_080166.1, read as the reverse complement.
CCTGGAACCTTCCCTCTCCAGAGCTGTGCCCCACTAGAGAAAGACAGAAACAAGCTGGGCATATGAATCAACCTGCCAACACCCACATCCAGCAGAGAAGCAGTTAAAGAAGCCAGACCTTCTACCTTCTGCACCCTCCAAAAAATTTTGGTCCATACTTCCAGAGGGGGAGAAATGTTAGGGGAAGATGACTGGAAGATTCTGAACTCCAATTCCATCAAGACCCATCAAGAGAAGAGGAAAAAAGGAAGGACACTTGAAAGTAGTAATAGGTGTAGGTGTGACTTAGAAAGGAGAGGAGCACAGAAAAAAATGGACAAATATATAAATATAGAAAATAGTTATACATATATATATATATAATAGTTATAAAATAGTTATATCAACCCATATCTGTGATCTCGGGAGAACTACAGTTTCTAGTTGAGGGGTTGGGGGCCCAGAATTCTGGTGGTGGGAATGGTGTGGAATTATACCCCTGTTATTTTATAGCTTTTTAAATCAATATTAAGTCACTGGTAAAAAAAAAAAAAAAAAACACAGAATAAAATTAAAGTTTTTCTTAAATTATGTTGTCATTTTAAATAGTTAATCAAATTCTGTTAAAGATTATCAACAGATTACAGGGCATGGTTACTTTTCTGTAAACTTCGCTTTCTATGTACAAAGCAGTGTCAATGAAATAAAAAATAAAACTGTATAGTAGGCAAAACTTTCATTAATCATTGTTTCAAACTTTATTCCCAGGTTTCTTTAGCTCAATTAGCTGCAAAAGACAGAGAGAGAAAGAGAGAGAGGGAGGTAACCTCTTCAAGTTTTATCTGCTTCAGAAGTTGACTCAATTCTACCTACATGTCAACAACTATACTGTAAACTGTTAACCTCCCAATCATATGACACTTAAAAAATCAGCTTGGGGATTGAAAATCGTCTTGTGGAAACCCCAACAGCTCAGAACACTGAGGATGTGGAAGTTGGTGTCAGTCAGAGGCTTTTCAAGACTTTCTTTCCTTTTCAAGCATCTTGATAAGTGGGGTGAACCAGGAAACAGGGGATTGTCTGGCTGCAGAGCAGGATAGGGTGTGGGGGATCTTCTGCTAAGGAACCCACTTGGGGGACAGGAAAGGAGGAAACACAGAGCTGTGACCCAGGGCTAAGGTAACCGGAGTGGTCTACACACATGTACATACTGATGGAATATGTTGAGAAAAGACCCCCCCAGTACATGAATGGATATTTTTACTGTTTCTTAAATTTGGTTGAAAGAAGTGATCATAGGACTAATATGTGTCTTTGTTACTCATCATTCTTTTTAAGTATAGTCACCCTACAACACTACTTTTGCCTCAGATAGGCAACCTTAGGACTTGATACTTGTTTTTATTTTATTGATTTATTATTGGATAGAAATAGAGAGAAATTGAGAGGGGAGGGAGAGAAAGAGAGGGAGAGAGACAGACAGACACCTGCCACTTGTGAAGCTTTCCCCTTGCAGGTGGGGACCAGGGGCTTGAACCAGGGTCCTTGTGCTTTTTAACACGTGTGTTCAACCAGGTACGCCACCGCCTGACCCCAAGATTTGATACTTGTGTATATAATTGAAAAAAAAAAGGGATCATCACCAGAAATTCAGCTGGCTTTCCCTTCTTACAAAATGTCTAACGGATTTCAGTCTTATTTGCAACAATTAAACGTAGAAACAAGAAAAATAAAAGTCCGGGAGTCGGGCTGTAGCGCAGCGGGTTAAGCACAGGTGGCGCAAAGCACAAGGACCGGCATAAGGATCCCGGTTCGAACCCCGGCTCCCCACCTGCAGGGTAGTCGCTTCACAGGTGGTGAAGCAGGTCTGCAGGTGTCTTTCTCTCCTCCTCTCTGTCTTCCCCTCCTCTCTCCATTTCTCTCTGTCCTATCCAACAACAATAATAACTACAACAATAAAACAACAAGGGCAACAAAAGGGAATAAAATAAAATAAATAAAAATAAATAAATAAGTAAAAAAAAATAAAAGTCCACGGGCAGAAGACTGGATAAAGATGTGGTGGGGCCGGGTGGTGGCACACCTGGTTGAGCGCACGTTACAATGCACAAGGACATGGGTTCAAGCCCCCAGCACTCATCTGTAAGGGGAAAGCTTTGAGAGTGGTGAAGCGATGTTGCAGGTATCTCTCTGACTTCCGCTCTGTATCGCCCCTTCCCTCTCGATTTCTGGCCGTCTCTATCCAATAAATAAAGATAATAAAAAAACTTTTAAAAAAATGTGTTACCAGTGGCCAGGTGGTGACGCACCAAGTTAAGTGCACATAGTATAAAGGGCAAGAACCTATGCAAGGATCCAAGGTCGAGCCCCTGGCTCCCCATCTGTAGGGAGAACGCTTTACAAGCGGTGAAGCAGGTCTGCAGATGTCTATCTTTCCCTCTTCAGTGTCCCAGAAGACAAGGCCATGACCACCTTGCACCAGAGCAGACATCACTAATCAATCACCATTAGTCAGTCAGGGTGTTCTTCCCTTGGCCAGAAAAGTCAGTGCCAGACTTACACCTGAGACACTCGCCCCTCACGACTGCCAGGTGTTCATGACTACCTGTGGAATCCCATCCCCCAGTTTGCAAATCAGGAAGCCATAGGTGCCAGGAGTAAAGGTCCATCCCAGCTCTCATCAGTGCAACGTCCTGTCTTCTGTGTTCCCTCTATCTGATCGCTGTCAGGCCAACACAGGGTAGGGGTGCTGCCGGGTGCACCAGCGTGATTGTTCATGCAAAGGGAATGTACTCAGGTGTTCCTGAGAGCTGGGGTCTCAACAATTCACAGGGCAGGCAAGGCTCTTACGAAAGTTGGAAAGAATTGGCCAGGGCGGGCTTCATATGAAATGACGGGGAAGGGGAATGCAGCGGCTTAAACGCAAGTGGCACAAAGAGCAAGGACCTGCGGAAGGATCCCGGTTCGAGCCCCCGGCTCCCCACCTGCAGGTCTGCAGGTCTGCAGGTGTCTATCTTACTCTTCCCCTCTCTGTCTTCCCCTCCTCTCTCCATTTCTTTCTGTCCTATCCAACAACGAAGACAGGCAACAATAATAATTACAACAATAAAGCAACAAGGGCAACAAAAGGGAATAAATAAAGAAAGAAAGAAAGAAAAAAGAAAAGAAAACTGAAATGACAGGGGGATGTCTTGGTGGGGGTGGTTACAGGGGAAGAATGTCCCTGCAAGTTGGATGGAAAGAGATGGTGATTGATGAGCCAAACCTCTGTATTAAAAAGAAAAAAAAATGAGTGTTTTTCTTTATTTTTTAACTTCATGGGTAATATTTGTTGGCACCTGGCTAGAGTTTCTCATCTCACCAAGACAGGTGTTTGTAAAACACTCCAATTAGGTCCATAATCCTGTACCCGGACCTCTGAAAGGCTCCCCTAACCCCACTCCTCTCCCTGCCCTTCTTTCCCAGAGTCCTTTGCTTTGGTTCAATACACCAAACCTGTCCAAGTTTTACTTTGTATTTCCCCTTTGTGTTCTGGTCTCTGAGTTCTGCCCAGGAGTGAGATCATCCCATTTCATCCTTCTCTTTCTGGCTCACTTAACATGATGCCTTCAAGCTCCATCCAAGATGAGGGGAAGAAGGTGACTCCATCATTCTTAACAACTGAATAATATTCCACTGTATATATAGATCACAACTTAGCTACTCACTTGTTCTTTTAACATGTGGGCTGCTTCCAGGTTTTGGCTATTACAAATTGTGCTGCTATGAACACAGGTGTACACAGATCTCTTTGGATGGTTGTGTTTGTTTTCTTAGGATCTATTCATAGGTGAGGAATTTCAGGGTCATAGGATAGAAATGGACCTATCCTATTTTTTTTATTTTGGAGAGAGAGAGGGAGAGGCCAGAGAACTGCTCATCCCTGATATAAGGTGGTGCTGAGGATTGAACCTGGGATTTAGTGCCGCAGGCATGAGAGCCTTTTCTCATAACCATTATGCTATCTCCCCAGTCCAGTCCTCTACGTTAAATGCCGAGGTAGGGAGAACAGAGACCCTGTGATCTGGTGGCCCAGTGACAGTGACATCTCAGCATCCTGGGGTCAGGAGAATAGTCTGAAACGAAGATGGACTAGATATGGAGACAGTGACTATGGGCAAAACGTTGGAGACATTTGGCTGTGACTGGACAGTTGGCATGTTGCCTTAACCAGGGAATGTCTGCGACCAGGGAAAGACTGGTGTTTGTTTTGGAACAAACCTGAGGCCTCTTACATGCAGAGCATGCCCTCTGCCACCGAGTCACATCCCCAACCCGGGGAGAGGGATTTAAATGGATGTCATCAATACAGGTGTGAGTGTGTGTGTGTAGAAGAACTGTAAGGAGAGGAAAGGCATGAACTTCTCAGGTGGGCGAAGATGGACATTTGGAAACTGTCAGTTATATACACGTAATGTGACTAATGCTATAGAATATGGATTCCCATGGCCAGGCAGTGGTTCTCCCTGTTGAGCACACACAATACCATGTATAAGGATCCGGGTTCAAGTCCCCACTCCCCACCTGCATGGGGGGGCATTTAACTATTGTGAGGCAGATTTGCAGGTGTCTCTTTGTCTCTCTTCCTATCTCACCCTCCACTCTCAATTTCTCTGTCCTAACTAATAGACTAGAAGGGGGGGGGGGGGAGATGGTTGCCAGGAGCAGTGGATTCATCATGCAGGCACTGAGGCCCCGCATAACCCTGGTGGAAATAAGTCATTATTAAATCACTAATAAAAAAAAAAAAGAAAGAAAGAAGGGTCCGGGTGGTGGCGCACCTGGTTGAGCACACGTATTACAATGCGTAAGGACCCAGGTTCGAGCCCCCGGTCCCCACCTGCAGGGGGAAAGCTTTGCAAGTGGTGAAGCAGGGCTGAAGGTGTCTCTCTGTCTCTCTCCTCTTGATTTCTGGCTGTCTCTATCCAATAAATAAAGATGATAAAAAAAATTTTTTTAAAGATGAAGTCTTAAAAGAAAAAAAGAAAAGTGAATTCCATGAGGGCAGAGACTTAAGTTCATGTTTCATAGTTGTAAGTTCAGTGATTAAAATGGTTCTTGGTTCACATTAAACATTCAAAACAAACAGGCAAACAAGTAAACACATACATACATATTTACTGAAAGAAAAGTACCAGCAGGACGCCTTTCGTCCTGTTGTTTTCTAAATATCCACTAGGTGGCAGGCTTGTTCAAGAAAACAAATTTCTGGTGCTCGCACATGTTACAACGTGCAAAGACCAGAGCTCAAGCTCCCAGGCTCCACCTGCAGGAGGCAGCTTTGAAAGCAGGGTTGTTGCTCTTCCTCCTCTCTCCCTCTCCCTCTCCCTCTCCCTCTCCCTCTCCCTCTCCCTCTCCCTCTCCCTCTCCCTCTCTCTCTCCCCCTCTCTCCCCTTCCCTCTCATTTTCTTTCTGTCAAAGAGAATTAAAACTAATAAATAAATAAATATTATTTAAAACCGAGTCAAGGTATCTGTTTTTGATAACTGTCTAAAATCTAGGTTTTGGAGTCTGAATTTCATTCATGTAAGCAACACTGTAAACACCTTTCCCAGTGTTTACTTCTCACCAGCAGTATCTTTTTGTTTTATTTGTTTGCTTGCTGTTTCATTTGTTTGTTTTTACAAGAGCACTGCTCAGATCTGGCTTGGTGGTCCTGGGCATTGAACCCGGGACCTCAGAGCCTTAGGCATGAAGTTCTTTGCATCCCTACTAAGCTATCATCCCTGCTCACTGATAATATCTTTATGTAAAGTTGAGCTGTGGTTCGTTTTTTAAATTTTTACTGAAGTCTTGATCCCTTTCTTTCTTTTAAAGACATTCTATTTATTCAGCTTTTTAATGAGTAAGAGATACAGAGAGACAGATGGTGTGGTGGAGAGAAGAGCACTGCTCAGCTCTGGCTTATGGTGGTGCTAGGGATTGAACCAGGGACCTCAAAGCCTCAGGTATGAAAGTCTTTTGCAGAACCATTATGCTGTCTCCCCATCTCTCTCCCCCACCCCTTCCTTCCTTCCTTTCTGCATGGCAAAGAAACAGACTATTTCTCCAACAGAGCTATTTCTCCAACTCAACATTTTAGTTTTTTTCCTAATTTTTTAAAATTTACATATAGATTTATTTGGTAGGACAGAAGCAAATTGAGAGGGGAAAGGGAGATAGAGAGGGAAAGATAAAGAAAGACATCTGCTCTGTTCGTGAAGCTTGCCACCCTGCATGTGGGGACCAAAGGCTTGGGCCCAGAGATCCTTGTGCATGGTAACGTGTGCACTCAACCAGGGACAAAAATCACAACCAAAACCAAACCAAACAAACAAGAAACAATCACCACTGCCTGCCCCCCCCCATTTAGATTTTTAATGCTTGTCCTGTGGGGTCAACTACAGCTTGAAATTCTTGATGCTAACTTCCTTCCTCTCTCGTTTTTTTCATATGTCTCTTCTGCCCCACCTCTCTGAAATGAGGAAATGTTGGTACTGAGAAAGTGTTACGGGAACAGTTATTATTATTTACCCAATCTGTTTATGTATTAAACTGAGTTGTAGAAAAAGAAAGAAAGAAAGAGGGGGGAGGAAGGGAAGTAGGGAGAGAGAGAGGAAAGAAAGGAAGAAAAAGAATGAAGGAAGGAAGGAAGGAAGAAGGAAGGAAGGAAGGAAGGAAGGAAGGAAGGAAGGAAGGAAGGAAGGAAGGAAGGAAGAAGGAAGGAAGGAAGGGAGAAAGAAAAGAACAAGAAACAAAATGCAGAGCTACTTGGGAAAACAATGAGTTGGTCAAAACACCCCACTAGATTTCTATGTAAATTTCGACACAAACACTGCAGGGCACAAACTCATCCACTAGAGGGCACTGCAGTCAAAGCACAGAGAGCCAGATGCACAACCTTAACTGGGTCCGATCATTAAAGGTGTCAGAAGTGGACTCGCTCTCACAAAAACCAGAGGCCACTAGTTTTCAGATTTGATCAGGCAGAATCACCTTTTTTTTTTTTTCTGGGAGGAAAAGAAAAACCACTCTCTGGCAGCAGAAGTTAGAAGGAGGGGGCAGAGGAGAAGGAGCAAGTGAACTGCTTCTGGAATGAGAAGCAGGGATAACCCCCAGGTCAGAATTCGCTTGTGCAAGAAGCTGGAGGCTGTGCCCACAGTCGTCCCAGCCCATGCCAGGAGTCAAGCCAGAACTGATAGCAGAGAGGTCTGCAAATGCCACACCTCTGAGAATGTCCTTCTCTCTCTCTTTCTCCCTCCCTCTCAAAGAATTTATTTATATATTGGATTGAGACAAAGAAATTGCAAGGGAAGGGGAGACAGAGAGAGAGAGACCTGCACCCCTACTTCACCACTCGTGGGGAGCAGGGGCTTGAACCTGGATACTTGTGCACTCACCCAGGTGTGCCACTGCCTGGACCCTTGAGAATGTCCTTCTCTATGGAGGATCTATAGAGAGGCGAAGACGCAGGAGGCTCTAGTTTATAGTCTCTCAAATAAAGCTAGAACCTATAGGTGTGTGATGGGAGGAGGAATAGACATAAATATGGGGGGGGGGGAAGGTCATGGGAAAGTAACTCCCAATACACGGAAACATGCAGCATTCAAGGAAGAATCAAACCAGTGCTATGCAGAAGCCAGGCAGAGGGGTATCTAGCCCATTATACACGCTACAGTGTGGGAGGACCTGGGTTCAAGCCCCCAGGCCCCACTGGCAGGAGGGAGCTGCAGGAGCTGTGCTGTAGGTCTCTCTCCCTCTCGATTCCCCACTTCTCTTTCAATTTCTGTTTCTATGCAAAATACATTTAACATATAAATAGAATATTTTTGAAAGGACAGTGAGTGCTCAGTATTCTTTCTGTAGCCAAGATGGGGTTATGAAGAATAGTTTCCAGGATTAAAATGAAGTTAAACCCCTGCTTCTCAGGGGCAGGTGGTGGTGCACCTGGTTAAGCACTCACATGACAGTGCCCAAGGGCATGGGTTCAAGCCTCTGGTCTTCACTTGCAGGAGGAAAGCTTCAAAAATAGTGAAGCAGTTCTCTCTCTTCCACTCTATCCCCCCCTCTCCTCTCAACTTCTCTGTCTCTAACTAATAATAAATTATTAAGTAAATTAATTAAGCTTCAGTCTTCCCATTAGAGCACATCAGAATTTAGTTAACTCCCTCATGCTAACTATTGATTTCTTGTTCTTTAAATTTTATTTATTTTTTATTAGAGACAGAGGGAAATTGAGAGGGGGGTGATAGGGAGAGGGAGAGAGACAGAGAGACACCTACAGCCCTGCTTCACCACTTGTGAAACTTTCCCCCTGCAGGTGGGAATCAGGGATTAGAACCTGGACCCTTGTGCTCGGTAATGTGTGCACTCAACCAGGTGAGCCACCACCTAGCCCCTTGATTTCTTCTTAATATATTACAAACTCCCATCCCACAAAGGAGCAAAGTGACAGTGTACAATTCCAGGGTTTTATTTGGCTTTTTAAAAATATTTATTTCCTTTTGTTGCCCTTATTGTTTTATTGTTGTAGTTATTAAAGTTTCCGGGCGACAGTGCAGGCACAGGTGACCCCCACCCCACAACCTCCGGGGTCCTGCCTGGGGGTGGGAGGGAGCCCAGCCCTCCATCAGTGCCCTGGGCTTCGTCTCGACACAGAATTTCTTTTCATGCAAACTCAATCGACAGTCATTCTCTTAATCAATCAGGGAAGAGCCAGCAGGGCTGAGGTGTGGAGGGCATCTAGCTCCACCGCTGGTGAGGGCAGGTTGGCAGGTAGGCCTGGTCCCCAGGTGTCAGAAAAGGGGGTGGAGTGCGGAGCTTCCTCGTGGGTGTTTTGTTTTGCTTTATTTTTAATACTTTATCCATTTATTTGTTGGACAGAGACAGAGAGAAATCAAGAGAGGAGAGGGAGATAGAGAGGGAGACAGACAAAGAGATACTACAGACCTGCTTCACTGCTGACGAAGCTTCCTCCCCTGCAGGTGGGGACTGGGGGCTTGAACTCAGGCCCTTGTGTACGGGAGTATGTGTGCTCAGCTGGGTGTGCTACCACCTGACCTTTTTCTGTGTTTGTTTGCCAACAGGGTTATTGCTGGGGTTTGGTGCATGGGAACCCTGTGGCTTGTTTATTTATTTGTTTGTTGATTTATTTCCTCCCCCCCAGGAGTAAGGTCTTCGGGGGTGACTCTTCAGGACAGGAAACTTGGTAGTAGGGGCGTCCACTGTGTTGTCAAGAGTCTTGAAGATGGTTTTGCTGTTGCTTCCTCTTTTTCTGCTTTTTAAAAAAATTATTATTATTACTTATTTACTGACACAGAGAGAGCAGAGCATGTCTCTGGATGCCGTGAGGGAGATTCCTTCTCTTCAAGGCTTCAAGTGTGCAGTGTGCTCTACCCACTCCGCCAGCCTCCTTACTCACCACTGCACCATCTTCCTCAGGTTCCATTGTGTCTGACCCTCCACCCCTCCACCCCCACCTCCCGGGTCATTTATCCATGCTCAGGCCAAGAAGTGTATCTTCAGTTGTACAAATCAAATATTTTTGTTTTTTTTTTTAATCTTTTATTTAATTCTGGATAGGACAGAGAAATGGAGAGAGGAGGGGAAGACAGAGAGGGGGAGAGAAAGTTAGACACCTGCAGACCTGCTTCACCGCCTGTGAAGCAACCCCCTTGCAGGTGGGGAACCAAGGGATCGAACCGGGATCCTGATGCTGGTCTGTGGGCTTTGCGCCATGTGAGCTTAACCCGCTGCGCCACCACCCGGCTCCCAAATCAAATATTTTTAAAGCATGCCATCCATGGCTGTCTTTGGCCTTGTGTTTCTTCTGGTTCTGTTCTCATAGTTCTTGAGGTCAACATGGCGTTCAGCCTTTCCCTGTTGTCTGCACTGGCTCGCTCTTACGGGAAGACTGACTGTTGATTGATTTTGCCTGAAAAACGATTTCCAGAGCTGGGTGGTAGTAATGATAAACAATACGCAGTGAAATTTCTGGGTCACAGGTGTCTGCAGCAGCTCCAAGTTGCTGGCAGGACAGGTTCCAGTCCTCCTCCTCTTCCTCCCTGCCTCTTTCTCCTCTCCTTCTCCTCCCCTCCTCCTCTCCTCTTCATCTCCTTCCTCCAGCTCTTCTCTTCTTGCTCCTCTTTTCTCTGTCCTCTTCTCTTTATCCCGCAGGGTTCAGGGGCGTCCCTTAGGCCACGGGAATCAGGAGGCTCATTGCGGCTCTCAGTGCCAGACGCCCCCCACTCCCCCAGGACCAAAAGTCATGATTGAGACCCAGCTCACATCTTGCCTGCTAGGAACTGGAACCACAGGTCCTAAATTCCAGTAAGAAGTTCAAAACATTTCCCAGCTAAAGAGAGGCTAACAGTGCCAGGCTCATGGGGTGCGGATGGAGGGCGGGAGGGAGGGACTGAGGGATGATGAGTCCAAGTGACATTTCTCTTGGGAAACTCCAGCCAAGTCCCACAAGTCTGTGTCTACTGCAGAATGAGTCGATGGAGAACATTCTGCAAGGAATTGGAACTGAGTCTAGTGTTGAGTGAGGAGGAAGAAGGGGATAGCCTAAAAAGGTTTTCTCAAAAAGGGGCTGAGGGAACAGCATAATGGTTTTGCAAAACCTCTTCATTGCCTGAGGCTCTGAGGTCCCAGGTTCAATCTCCACCACCACCTTAAGTCAGAGCTGAGCAGTGCTCTGATCTCTCTCTCTCTCTCTCTCCCCCTATGTATCTCTCTCATTAAAATAAAATATTTTTTAGAATGAATCGTGTAAAAGAAAAAGAATTTCTCGAAAGGACTGTGTGACTTTGGTACCCCCTATTATCTTATATCTATGAATCACTATTAAATTACTACTAAAATAATTGGTTCACAGTGCTTTGAGAATTCCTCTCCTCCCCCCTTTTTTACATTCCTTTCTTCCTTCTTTCATTCCTTTGCTTTTTTTTTTTAAGATTATGGATTTAAAAACTACCAGATGTTTTTCACTCATATGTGGACTCTAGAAAACTGAGACACATAAACCTGCAGAAAGCAAAGATCAGAAGCAAGCAAACTGCTTCTAAGTCTTGTAAGGACTCTGCCAGTCCTCTTTGATAGTGGGGGTGTGAGGACACACAGTTTTGGCGGTGGGTGTCGTGTGGCACTAGGCCCTGTCATCTTACAGTCACTGACCCACTATCAATCACAAATAAACCATGGTGGGGTGGGAAGAAGTGTGGGTTTATTAAGAAAATGGGGATTCAGAAAGCTAACACCAAACATCAGCTCACCAAACAACTGCTTTCAGTTCACTTCATACATGGAAGTGAACACAATAGGCTGTGGGCAAGCAGTGTCTTTCCAGACAGGGCCCCGGCCACACCCTGTCCCACCAGCATAATGAAACTCCCCCTGTCCCCCTCCCGGGCTAGCTTCGCAGAGCGGAAGAGAAAGGAGACTGGGAACTTGTGGCTTAGCGGGAACACAATATGCCCTCGTTTATTCGTCAGATACATCGCCTTTTATGTATCTCTTCACCGGAAGTGGCAAGGGCAAAGGAAATGACTAGGAGAGGGGGCGGAGCAAAAAAAAAAAAAAAAAGAGCATGAACAGAACATAGCAAGTTTCCATCTAACCAGTGAGGATGAAACCAATACCCTGCAGGCAGGGCGGGTCTCAGGCAAAACAGTGATTATGTAAATAGACCACAACAAGCAGTGCAGCAGACCTGGTATAATGAACATCTCCCCACTATGGGCTGGGTGGGCTCAAGCCCCTGCCTCCAGTCCTGACCTTGTCCCACTAACAAATCTATTTGGCACCAAGTGCATGAGAGCCTAGCAACCTGCCAGCTCCACGTGACTCTACTGGGGACAGAGTGCTCAGGGAGACGCGTCTGTGAAAAGCATGCCCGCCTGGAGCCAAGCAATGGCTCACACAGTAGGGCACGCCCATTACAGTGCACAAGGACCACGGTTCAAACCCCCGGCCCCACCTATAGTGGGCAAGTTTCATGAACAATGCAGGTCTCTCTCTCTTTCTCTCTCTCTCTCATTCTCTCTCTCTCATTCTCTCTCTCTTCTGTCTCTCTCCCCTGTCTCTCTCCATTTTTTAAAACTTTACTCTTATTAGTGATTTACAAAATTAGGGGCAAGGCAGTGGTATATCTGGTCAAGCACACACATTAGAATGTGTAAGGACCCAGGTTCAAGCCCTTGGTCCCCACTTGCAGAGAAAAAGCATCACAAGTACTGAAGCAGGGCTGCAGGTATCTCTTTCTCTGTCTCCTCCCATCTCTATCTCTCACTCTCTTCTCAATTCCTCTCTGTCTCTATCCAGTATTTACTAATAAAATATTTTTTTACATTATAAAATAATAGGGATATAATTCCACACCATTCCCACCACCAGAGTTCTGTGGCCTCATTCCCTCCACTGGAAACTGCAGTGGTTCTTCCAAGGTCACAGATATGGGCTGACCTTATATCTATCACTGTCTATATATTTTTTCTACAGTCTTAATTCACTTCCTTCTTATTTATTTATTTTATTATTTTTTAGATTTTTAAAAAATTTTATTGGATAGAGACAGCCAGAAGTGAAGACGAAAGGGGAAGATTGAGGGAGAGAGACAGAGAGACACCTGCAGCCCTGATTCACCACTTCAAAAGTTTTCTTCCTGCAGGTGAGGACTGGGGGGTTCGAACCTGGGTCCTTGTGCATTGTAACATGTACTCAATATTCACTTCCTTTCTCAGAAATCACAGGATAAGAGGGGTAAAATTCCACACAATTCCCACCCCCAGAACTCCATATCCCATCCCCTCCCTTGATAGCTTTCTTATTCTGTATCCCTCTGGGAGTATAGACCCAGAATCATTATGGGATGCAGAAGGTGGGAGATGTGGCTTCTGTAATTGTTTTTCCACTGGGTGTTGGCAGGTTGAGCCATGCCCCCAGCCTGTTTCTATCTTTCCCTAGTGGGGCAGGGCTCTGGGGGAGATGGAATTCCAGGGCATGTTGGTGAGGTTGTCTATCTAGGGAAGTCAGGTTGGCGTCATAGTAGCATCTACAACTTGGTGGCTGAAAAGCAGTAAGATATAAAGCAGAACTGATTTTTTTAATAATCAGGAACCTAAAGGTAAGAATAGAGCAGACAGAACTAAGGGTCTTCATGTTGGAAGAAGCTAGGAAGCCCTTTTAAGGTATATTCTGAAGGGCCCCTAACTTCACTAATTTTCCTGACCCCAACAGCTAATATGCAGGTGAGCTTGAAGGTATTGTCTGGGGAGATGGTGTCAGAGTTGAGAATAGGACTAAAAAGCTGGATCAGGCCAGGGAATAGCTCCCAGATACGGAGAAAAAATAAACATACATACCGTTAAACATAAACACCAATGAGCCTGCCTTGAGGAGCGGGTCATAATGCTACCACCAGCCTCCTTCTGTGGCGCTGTGATTCCAAACGCTTGCCCCTCCGGAGCACATCTCCATAACTCTGTCCAAATTATCCCCCCTCCCCTCCCCCCCCACACTGTAACTCAGCAGAGCATGCAAAGTATACAGACCCAGCCGGCTCTGTGGGAACATTGTCTCCAGATAGCTCTGCATCTCCCTTATCTCATGCAAGAATTTCTGCAGACATCATTTTTCTCACTCAGTCCTGTGGAAACAAGAGGTGGTGTATGTGAGGGAAGAGAAGTCTTTAATGGCATTTGGATTGCTAATTCAATTAAGGCTTCGAGCAGATCAAGGACAGAGGACTTGACTTCAGCATAATCTTTCCTTTGATGTCAAGATATTTTACTTCAAAGTCTTACTGGGGAGCCCAGTAAGGGCTGGAGGTCACCCGGATGGCTGACCCCTCCTTTTCCTCTTGGTGAGGGGCACATGGTGAAGGTTTCCAAAAGTCTGTTTTAGAGCAGGTTAATGTGTGCATGGGGTTGGCCCGGCCCAGGACAGTCCCAGTAGGAGGTGTCCTAGGAAAAAGAAGGAGAAAAGGAGTCAGAAGCTTAGAATTTAAGGCTTACCCAGAGCCAGTGTAAGAGTTAACTGACCTCAGTCTTCATATTGTCGACTGAAAACTAGGACAATACCACCCAAAATGGGGCAGAACTACCCACTGTGACTAGTGAGACAAAGTTAGAGGTTAGGAAGATGGAATAAAGGTTGTGCAAAAGACTCATACCTGAGGTTCAATCCCCAACACCACCATAAGCCAGAGCTGAGCAGTGCTCAGATTTTGGTCTTCCTCTCCCCTCCCCCGCATCTTCATCTTCTCTATTTCCATCCCTGTATTTCTCTCATGAAAATAAGTAAAACATTATTTTAAAAAGATAGAATTAAACTTATACTAAAATAAGATGAATTAGGTCAAATTTGGAACCAAAAGGAATTCTGGGGTTTTTGTTTATTTGTTTGTTTGTTTAACTTTCTTATTTGTGATTAATAGTGGGTTGTAAGGCTGTAAGATTACATTCTGCAGTCACAGCCCTGCTCAACTCCCTCCTGAATTGTGATGAAACAGAGATGCTTGGCATAAATACACAATGGAATACTACTCATCTTGGATGGGACCTGAAGGAATCATGCAAATTGAGAGAAATCAGAAAGAGAAGGAGAAATATGGGATGATCTCACTCAGTGGACAGAAGTTGAGAAATAAGAACAGAAGGGAGAAACACAAAGCAGAACTTGGACTGGGTCTGGTGTATTGTATCAAAATGAAGGACTGGGGATAGGGGAGGAGGGCTTTCAGGTCTTGGTGCCTCATGGTGGAGGAGGACCTAGGCTGGGAAAGACAGTGTCTTGCAGAAAACTGAGAAATGTTACACATGGACCAACAACTGTTTTTATTGTAAACTATTAATTTCCCCAGTAAAATTTTTAAAAAAAAAAAAAAGGAGAGAGAAAGACTACATTCAGGGAGAGAGAGGACCATGGAAAAGGTGGGGAGAGGGGAGAGAGAGGCAGCTCAGCAGAGAAGAAGGGTAGCTTTCAGGGCCAAGGAGGTGTTCCTGGCACTTCCAGCCCCATCAATGACAACCTGTTCTGCCCCCACTCAGTGTGTCTGCAACCTGTTGTCACAGGCCAGGGAGCCTGGCCTTCATCCTCTTACGCCCATGTGGCCTTTTGGCCGAGTGGATGGGCCTTCATGCATTTCCTTCTTTCTTTTTTCTTTTTAAAGGACAAAAAAATTTTTCATTTATTGATTGGTGATTGGTGATTTAACAGTATTTTACACATTGATAAGGTTTCAGAGGGGCTGGGGAGACAGCACAATGATTCTGCAAATGACTTTCATACCTGAGGCTCTGAGGTCCCAGGTTCAATCCCTAGAACCACCATAAGCCAGAGCTGAGCAGTGCTCTGGTGGTTCCCCACCCCCAATCTCTTTCATTAAAACAAAACATCAAAAGATTTCAGTGCTACAGTTTCATATCCACACAGACCTGTGATGTGCAAATAGCTTCTTTCTACTACTTGGTTGCCTGTTTTATTATTATTAATTATAATTATTACAATAATTATAATTATTATTAAATGATTTAACATTGTTTCACAGAATTCTCCGATTTCTCCTACCAATGCTTGGTTCATGCAGGTTAGGACATACACATCTAAAACCTCAGCATCCTGGAAAGACAAAAGGCTCACTTATCAGGAAAAGAAAACCTCCAGCCCATCTGAGTCCTTAGTCACAAAAGACAGCTGGAGAGACTGGCAACTCCTGACTTTCACTCCATGGTGAGATACTGGGAATAATAGTAGCCAGTCCTAACATCTGCACCACAGCCTCTGATAACTGTGTGTGAGTCTCCGTTTCTTTGCTTCCTCATCTCCACGCCACCCTTCAGTAGATCTCTCTTTCTCTCTCTCTCTCTCTCTCCTCCTTTTGATTCAGGGATTAATGGTCTACAGTAAATACAGTTGTTGGCATAGGGGTACAATTTCTTATCTCATCAAAATAGGTGTCTGCAAGCTACTCTCTTCCCTGATCCAGCTTTATAGCCCTTTTTCCAACTATGATAGCATCTCCCCAGACAGTAGCCTGGGTCCACCTGCATTTCTATGTCAGGCACAGACAAAATCTAGTAAAATCATGAGCCCCTTGGAATAGAGCTAAAAAAGACCTACTAGCTTTTTCCCAAATGGAGACCCCATGTCTTTATCTGTAATCTTCTTGCCTTTAGGTTCGTGATGAGTCAACAATTTGTTCTGCTTTCTCTCTTAACTCTTTTTCAGCCACCAGGTTCCAGATGCTACTATGATGCCAACTGGACTTCGCCAGGCAAACAACACCACCAATGTGTCCTCGCGCCCCACCTCCCCAGATCCCTGCCCCACTAGGGAAAGAGAGAGACAGAGGCTGGGAGTATGGATCGACCTGCCAGTGCCCATGTTCAGCGGGGAAGCAATTACAGAAACCAGACCTTCCACCTTCTGCAACCCATACTGACCCTGGGTTCATACTCTGAGAGGGATAAAGAATAGGAAAGCTGTCAAGGGAGGGGATAGGATATGGAGTTCTGGAGGTGGGAATTGTGTGGGATTTTACCCCTCTTATTCTATGGTCTTGTCAATATTTCCATTTTATAAGTAAAAATTAAAAAAAAAAAAAAAAGGTGTCTGCAAAACACTCTTACCTCCAGTCTAGGTCCCTCCCCCACCATCATGCACCAGAACCCCAAAGTCCCCCCAAGCCCCTCTCTCCCCTCCCATCCCAGAGTCCTTTGCTTTGGTGCCCCACACCAAACCCAGCCCAAGTTTGACTTTATGCTGCTCCTTTTCATTCTTATTTCTATGTTCTGCCCATGAGTGAGCTCATCCCACATTCACTCTTCTCTTTCTGGCCCCTCTCACTTCACAAGATTCCTTCAAGCTCCATCCAAGATGAGGTGAAGAAGGTGAATTCCTCATTCTTAGTAGCTGAGGAATATTCCATTGTGTGTCTGTACTAGCACTTTCTAAGCCACTCGTCTGTTATTGGGCATCTCAACAGCTTCCAAGTTTGGGCTATTACAAATTGTGCTGCTGTGAACATAGCTATACACAGATCTCTCTGGAGGGGTGTGTTTATTACCTATAACCTGGCAATTTCTCTCCTGGGGATATATCTTAAGGGCAGATGTCTGTTATCAGGACCAAGAAGACGGCTCAAGGCCTGGGCCTGGCTGTGGACGTCCAGTGGGGTGTGAATATAACCCTCCAGCCCTCCCTGAGGCATCTATCTGGCTGTTTCAGCACCATCACTCCAGGCCTGGGGGTGGCTTGTTCAGCTGACTCTGGGAGGCTTCTTAATCCAGGGCTTCTGGGAGCCAGCCAGTGACTGGGCTGTGATTCAGCGCCGTCTGATGGCCAGTTACTCCAGATGAAAGTAAACCACTCAGAGCTAGGCTACGACGCAGGATGACTAGGGCTATGAGAGTCACAGGAGACCCCATGTGGCTTCAGAGTGGAGGGCGTGCTCTCTGTCTTATCTCGCATGACTACAAGTCTAGCAGTCCGTACACCCAGGCTGCTGTGAGCCTCCTGGCTGCAGGCAGGCAGCTCGAGCAGCCCTAGGAGACGCACCCTTTGCCGTGCATTTCCCTGGGTTAAAATCCCAGGTTTGCTTCACATGGACAGAATGACTTCCTCTGTGCTGTCTCACTTCTCAGCTTTTGTCCCTTCTCTGTAAATCCAGGAGGAGGGACGGGCAACACAGCAAACCCCCTCCCGTGTGACTGCTACCATCAGATCAGTTAATAGATGCGAATTGCTTAGTCAGGTCTGGCTTTTACTAAATACTGCAAGTGTTGATTCTTGGTGTCTTTGTTAATGCAGTCTTCTCTCTCTATCGTGCTACAGTTGTGATTTACACAATTGTAAGATGATAGGGGTATAATTCCACACCATTTCCACCACCAGAGTTCTGTGTCTCCATCCCTCTCCTGTGGAAACTGCCATCGCTCTCCCAAATATAGATTCCATTTTCATTCTTTCTATGGGCCTGCCTTCATTCCTTTGTCAGCAACACCTACACCTATTACTACTCCTATGTGTCTTTCCTTTTTCCTCTTCCCTCTCAGATAAAAAAATAAAATAAAAACCACTGCCTGACTTCCTCTGGTGATTTCCAGATTCTCTCCCCCTCTCAGTGATGTTACAAGAACAAAGAATCCTGGTCACAAACATTCCAGGTCCCAGTAGAACCGGGCTTCATTTCCCCTCTAGGAGTATGGACCCAGGATCATTATGAGGTGCAGAAGGTGGAAGGCCTGGCTTCTATAACTGCTTCTCCCCTAGACATGGGCATTCACAGGTCCATACCCCCAGGCTTTTTCTATCTTTTCCTAGTGGGGTAGGGTTCTGGGGAGATGAGGCAGAACTTGAGAATCAAGAACAGGTGGTCTGGGAGGTGGCGCAGTGGTTAAGGAACTAGATGCTCAAGCATGAGGTCCTGAGTTCAATCCCTGGCAGCACACGTACCAGAGTAATGTCTGGCTCTTTCTCTCTCTCCTCCTATCTTTTTCATTAATAAAATAAGTAAAATCTTTAAAAAAAAAATAATCAAGAACAGAAAGGGGAAGCACAATGTAGAACTTAGATTTGGTTTGATGTATTGCGCCAAAGCAAAGGACTCTGGGGAGGAAGACAGGGAGAGGGACAGAGGAGCAGGGGCTTTCAGTTCCTAGTGGACAGTAGTGGAGAAAGAGTGAAGTTAAGAATGAGAGAGTGTGCTGAAACAGCTTCCTATCAGTTCAGGAAATTTGCTTGTGTCAAGCTCTGCCCAATTCAGCAAGACACACAATTCCACCACAGGGGTATTGTGGAAGCCATATTGTGAGAATTCAAACTCCTGGAATCAACAGACTCTTAAAGATATCCCCCCCGGACAACTAGTTGTTGAATCTTTGCTACTACTCTACAGTCTCACCCTCCCTCCTACAGTCTCTGATTCCTTAAATCTTGAAGGGGAGCTGAACATTCACATGTTATTTTTGAGAGGCCTGGAGTGGACAGCAGATTTTTTTTTTTTGTCTTGCCATTGTTGCCATCATTGGTCTCAGTTAGGAATGATGACTGGAGATAATACTGTATCAGGTTGAAGTTGATGATAACATCAATGGCCAGGGTAGCGCAGCGGGTTAAGCGCATATGGCGCAAAGCCAAGGGCCAGCATAAGGATCCCATTTCTAGCTCCCAGCTCCCCACCCGCAGTGGGGGGGGGGGGCGCTTCACAGGTGGTGAAGCAGGTCTGCAGGTGTCTATCTTTCTCTCTCCCTCTCTGTCTTCCCCTCCTCTCTCCATTTCTCTCTATCCTATCCAACAACGACGACAACAACGATAAACAGCAAGGCCAACAAAAGGGAAAAAATAGCCTCTGCGAACAGTGCATTCATAGTGCAGGCACCTAGCCCCAGCAATAACGATGGAGGCAAAAAAAAAATAATAATAATAATAACATCAATGGCCACAGATCACCATCTGTAGGTGTCTATTGTCCTAGTAATTCCAAATTCATGTATTTCTCCCAACACCTCTAGTAGCAGTGTGTGTGTGTGTGTTAACATTTATTTGTTTGTTAGATAAAGACAGAGAGAAAGTAAGAGGAGAGAGAGAAAGAGACAGAGAGATGCCTACAGCCCTACATCACCCCTCATGAAGCTTTCCCCTCGCTGGAGGCGGCCAGGGGCTTGAACCCTGGGTCTTTGTGCATTGTAATGTGTGCTTAACCAGGTGCACCACTGCATGCCCCTCCCCTACTATTATACTGAAGCCAAAGCAGAGAGCAGAGCAATTACTTCATAAAGGAAGCAATTACTTCATGTACAGAGAGTAAGTGGAATCCTTGAGATGGGGGCCTGGGCAGCCTGTCTTCAGAGTTCATGAATTTAACCACCCTTCTACAGATCACAGATGAGATCTGATTGTAGTTTTGCCAAATGTAAATCCAGCAGCAACTCCCTTAGAAAAACAAAGAACATAGAGACAAAAGGAAATTCCAGTTTGTTTCCACAGCTTTCCCAAACTAAAAGAAAAATGTCTCAAGGAAAGCTTTTGCTTCTGTCACCTCCCTTCAACATCTTGACAGGCACACAACTAACCAATGAGAACACTATTCTTCTAGCTCAAGGTCAGCCCGTTTGCTGTATAAGTGTCTCAACAGTGAAGCCTTTAGACTTTGGGGGCACATGGTCTCCACGTCAGCTTCTCAGCTCTACTATTGCAGTGTGGAGTTATCAGCTAGAGTGCATAAAACTGAGAGTGAGTGTGTCCTAGTAGACATTTCCTTACAGAAATAAGTACAGTTTTCTATTTAGCTGCTGCCTATAATTTGGCACAATTGAAATACACGTCTCCTTATTCCTAAATAACTTGCAGGAAATATACCTTCATTGAAGTTGAGTGGAATGTTGACAAAGCAAATAATAAATAAGTATCCACCTGCATAGCTAAACAGATATCAACAAAAACATTGACCAAAGAAAATTTCTTTCTCTGTTTCAAATTTGGTCACAGACCTTCCTTCACTTTAGATCATGATTGACTTGATTGGCTGGAAAATCACGCTACTGAAATCATAGTCCACAAACCCAAGCTTGGCTCAGTCACTGTTTTCTTGGCCAAGAAGGGCATGGCGTCATTTGATCATGACCAGCCTAGGAGCAATATAGAATATAGTTTCTAAGTCAGCTGTAGCATCTCTTTTTTTTTTTTTCGGAGATAAAGTGCTTATTCCATTTTGTAAAACCAACAGTATTGCCAAAGAACTTGATCATTGTCTATAAGGTATCTGGAAATAAGTTGCCTGAGATTCACCTTCTCTACTTTGAGACAATGGCCATCTTGGTTAATACTCCAGAAACTTTCTCCTATCTCCTAATATCATCTGCTCTCCTCTAAGCCCTCACGTTAGTGACTGATTACATTCCTGACACACACCCCTGGTATGTTTGCACTTAGGATCAATAAATTCTTTCTGGGTTACTTCAGTACATTGACTTAATAGCTAACTATTCACGCTGGCATTCCAGACCTGGTATGAACTCATCTCTCTCTCTCCCAGTTTATCTAAAGCTCATCCAGTTCTTATACCCTCATAATCACATCTTCTTCTAAGGGTTTAGTCAGATGCAACAAGAATTCTAACAAAAGCAGCATAACCACACAGCCATAGGAGAACCATAATGACAGTCAAAAGAAAAAACAAAGCAGGAGGCAAGAAGACAATCTAGACATCAAAGGAAAACTCTGGAATGAAGTTTCGGGAAGAGGACAGTAATATGACATTTCCTCCCTTCAGTGGTGTCTTGCTGTCCAGACAGATCTTGAATGAACCACAGGGATGATATCCTAGGTCAGTGTTTTTCCAGACTCTCCTCCTCATTGGAATCACTTAAAGGTCTCTTAACTATGAAGAGTCATCCCTGTACTGGAGCCAGGAGAAGGGCCAAGGAACACGAATCTTAAATGTTTAACACAATACCTAGCATTGCTGACTTCACACAGCACCTGGAGGTCTTGTAGAGGAGCCCCATAGGCCTATGCTGGCTGAGAGCCCATCTGAGCCTCCAGCCCAGGGCTGGACTCAACCAGCAGATATGTATGTGGCTTCACCCAGATGATCCCAGATACCTGGCACCACGGTATCCCAGCTGGGGCTCCAGACATTGTGGAAAAGGCTTAAAACTCTCCTGCTTTGCCCCGTCTGGATTTTGGATCAAAAGAATCCCGGAGCGCAATAAAGGGTCTTTTTTTTTTCTTTTTAAATTCATGTTTTTGAAGAAATCATCTGGAGGGATCTTAAGTAATACCAAGACTTAGGCTATGTCCCCAAGACACTCTGATGTATTTACTCTGGATTAAGATCTATTCTTAATTTTCCCCTACTTTTTTTGCTTTCATTGTTTTATACCTCAAGAAGAGGTAAAGGAAGAATACAGATCTGTAGTGGGGCAGAGCCAAGATGACCACTTGGAGGCAGCTGCTGGTGTGAGCTCCAACAACAACTGCTGGAAAGGCCTAGACCAGGGAGAACAGAAGCAACCAGTGGCACAGCTATATACAAGATGTTGGGTATTATACAGCAAATCCTAACAAAGGGACTTTTCAAAGTTAACCCAATTACCGAATAATGTGATGATAACAATAACAATCCATTGTCTTCTTGAACCCTAAGACAGCAGGAACCTCACATTTCCACTATAGAACCTATATTTCCCCCAGTCCTGGAACCTTTGGGTGGGGTGCACTTTCCTGCATGCTTCTCTCAATTCATATCAAATAATATTGCATCCGCCGATCGCAACCTAATCAACGCAACGAGTGCCACCCCAGCATGCTTCACTTCAGACTGTGTCCAGAGACTTCAGGTGTGGAATGACAACCCTTCAGCTTCATTACTTGGGTGAGACCGTTCCTTTCATAGCATTCTCTAATTCCATTCCAGGTGGTTCACTCCTAACAAAGTCCCAAAACCTAGACATAGACCAGGTCCCCTGAGATAGAGCATATGTTCACACATAACCATATACTAGGGTAAAATGTATACCTGAAAGCAATAGTACACTAGAGGCTGCAGTGAGTACCCCCCCAACACTTCATCTGCACTATTCCAGCCTTTAGGTCCATAATTATTCAACAATTTGTTTGGCTTTGTATGTTAACTCTTTTTTCAGCCACCAGGTTCCAGATGCCAGCATGGTACCAACCAGACTTCCTTGGACAGATGACCCCACCAATGTGTCCTGGAGCTCCGCTTCCCCAGAGACCCACCCTACTAGGGAAAGAGAGAGGCAGGCTGGGAGTATGGACTGACCAGTCAACGCCCATGTTCAGAGGGGAAGCAATGACAGAAGCCAGACCTTCCACCTTCTGCACCCCATAATGACCTTGGGTCCATACTCCCAGAGGGTAAAGAATAGGAAAGCTGTCAGGGGAGGAGATGGGATATAGAGATCTGCTGGTGGGAATTGTATCCCTCTTATCCTATGGTTTTGTTAATGTCTCCTTTTTAAAATAAATATATAAATTAATTAATTAATTTTAAAATGATCTATAGCATTTGCAAGTGGGATATTGTAAATATTTTGCAAGATGATGGCAGATATATGATAGATAGATAAAAATTATTTAAAAATATTTTGCAGTTATAACTCTTGATGTCTAAGTATGGAAGCATGTAACTTTCCAGGAAATAATAGCAAGGAATACTCAATACCATTATGATTCTATTGAGGGGGAGCAGACTGGGATGGCAGAAAGCCTAAGACCATCAGTTCAGTCCCACAGGGGTTTGTCATGGGCTCTTTGAAAGAATTACAAGACAGACTCCATGGTCAATATACAAATTCCAAACATTTTGAGAAGTAGAAATTGTACAGAAGTGAAGATAAAATACAGGAAAACCTGAGGGAGCAGATTGTGTAAACTAAAATTAAGTCACTAATAATAAAAGTTACAAAAAGATGATTTAGTCTGGAGTCAATACCCAAGATTTACAGAAACATGATTTAAAAAAAATTATTATCTTTATTTAATTATTGGATAGAGACAGCTAGAAATTGAGAGTGAAGGGGGAGATAGGGAGAAAGTCAGAGAGACACCTGCAGCCCTGCTTCACCACTTGTGAAGCTTTCCCACTGCAGGTGGGGACCCGGGGCTCTAAGCTGGGTCCTTGCACACTGTCACTGTGCACTCAACCAGGTGTGCCACCACCCAGCCCCAAAAACATAAGATTTTTTTTTTCTGGTGGCGGGAGTGGTGTAGGACTACATACGTATTATCCTATAATGTTGTAAATCACTATTAAATCACTAATAAAAATTGAAAGAAACCTTATAAAATTTAACAACTGCAACAACAGGATGCAAGCATTCCCATCCACAAAATGAGGAAGAAGAACAGAATAGACACTTCACCAAGGAGGACGTGCAGAAGACCAACAAGACCGAGGAAAAATAAGTCATGGGGGCTGGGTGGTGGCACACCTGGTTGAGAGCACATGTTACAGTGGGCAAGGACCCAGGTTTGAGCCCCCGGTTCCCACCTGTAAGGGGAAAGCTTCACAAGTGGTGAAGCAGGACTACAGGTATCTCTCTGTCTCTACCTCTCCCTCCCCTCTTGATTTCTGTTTGTCTTTATCCAATAAATAAATAAAGATAATAAACAATAAATTTACTTTTAAAAAAGGAAGTCATTATCACTGGTCATTAGGGAAATACCAATCAACAGCACAATGAACTGTCGCCACACTGGTACCAAAAAGCCAGATTGAAAGCAAACGCTGGCAATGGTGTGAATAAAAAGATTCCTTTTTTACACCATTGGTGAGAATGCACATTGGCTGGGACCCTGGGGAAAGGTATGTGGAGGTTCCTCAAAAATAAAAGACTGGGAGTCGGGTGATAGCACAGCAGGTTAAGTGCAGGTGGCAAAGCACAAGGACCGGCCTAAGGATCCCTGTTCAAGCCCCCCCCCCCCCCCCGCTCCCCACCTGCAGGGGACTCTTCTTGGAATATATCTAAAATAGACTTCTTAGCTTTTTCCCACACCAAGTCCCTTAGTTCCTTCTATCTGCTCTATTTTTCCCCTCTAGGTTTCTGAGTATTAAATAATTTTTTACTGCTTTATATATTTTTTTTCTGCCACCAAGTTGCAGATGCTTCCCTAGGCATACAGCCTTACCAATGTGTCTTGGAACCCCACCTCCCCCAGAGGCCTGCCACACTAGAGAAAGATAGAGACAGGCTGGGGGTGGGTATGTACCAACCTGCTAACACCCATGTCAGAAGCAAGTACAGAAGCCAGAACTCCTACCTTCTGCACCCCATAAAGAATTCTGATCCATACCCCCAGAGGGATAAAGAATAGGGAAGCTTCCAATGGAGGAGATGGCACACGGAACGGCGGTGGGAATTGTGTGGTCTTCTACCCTTCTTATCCTACAATCTTGTTAATCATTATTAAGCAATTTTTTGTTTAAAAAAGTAGACTCTTCCCCCCCTTCCCATCCTCCCTTCCTTGACTATGAAACTACTACCCCCTCACCAGAAGACACCCACAAGACAACAAGCTTCTGCTTTCCAGAAGCCTGAATTCATTTCCAATTCCTGTCTAAAAAGAGGGATAAAGGCTGTGCACATCCAGAGTCTACAAAGACCTGCAGCTCATCTGACTCGAGTGCTCCCAGCACCCTCCCAGAGTGTCGCTGAGATACACTTCAATCTGCACCACGGAGACGAATGCTAACTTTTACCAGGAAGAAGGGGAAAAATAAATCTGGAAGTGCTTCTTGAGGAAAAAAAAAAATCTGCAGTCTTGTATTCTAGGAAGATTGGACTAACAGTTTCCAAGTCTTCTCTGAAGCCTGGTGGTGTTACTTCCTAAATCCCCTGGGGACCTCTGCCCTCAGCAACTCCAACCTCCCATTAAAAGTTTGATAATCTTTGTGTTCAGTGCCAAGGAATTTCAGGGTTCATTTGAAGTGCTTTTTAGTCTAAGAAAATTTATTTGCAGCTGCAACGGGGCTATGAAATCCATTCAAAACAAGGTGACTTCTAATAATGGTGTTTGAAGTTCTGCTTTTGTTTCCTGGCCTCTGGTGCTTCTTATCACAAGCCACATGTTGCCGTAAATTAGACAAAAAGGACATTTGGACCAAATGTGTCTCTGGAGACTGTTAATCCCATCCAGAGAAGTTCTCCTCCAAAGCAGAAGTCTCTTGTGGATGTGTTTTATGAAGTGCAACCAAGTCCAATTTTGTAGCCATTTCTGGCGCTGTCTCCCAACTAGTAAGATGCAACATGTTTGCCACTGTTCGTTGACATTTGTCAAACTTCCGATGAACAATTAGCCAGCATGCATATTATTAACAGGAAATTCCATTCGGGAGATAAGCAGCTGTTCATGCGATGCTCCAGACAGCCAGCTCACAGGACCCTCCATCTTCTGCACCAGACCGTGCTGAATAGTCAGCATTCTTTATGTGGTCAGAAGGGAACACTTGGAAAAGAACTTTTTTTTTTCCACTCCTGGCTATTTTTGACACGTTTTCATCAGGAGCGAAGAACTAGTATGATTAACTCCTGCCTCTTGGGCTCGCAGTTTACAGAATGAGTGTATTTAGTAAAGTCCTTCACCATCCCATAATTGTCAGAAGCAGATGTGGATAAGCAGGTAGCTCCCATTAATTTCCAATCTGAAATGTAGACTCAGTGGGTCTGTCTTAATAGCTTTCATTCTAGGGGCCAGTAGTGCCTCTAGTTGAGCACACACATCACCAAGCTCAAGGACCCAGGTTCAAAGCCCCAGTCCCCAGTGGGGGTGTGGGGGAGGGAGTCTCACTAATGGTGAAACAGGACTGTGGGTGTCTCTCCTTCTCTCTCCCTACCTACCTCCCTTTCTCCTCTCAATTTCTCTCTGTTTTATCAAATTAAATAGATTTTAGGGCCCAGTGGTGGTGCACCTACCTGACTGAGTGAACATATGACAATGCGCAAGGACCCAAGTTCAAGCCCCTGGTCCCCACCTGCAGGGGAAAAGTTTTGAAAGTGATGAAGCAGTACTACAGGTGTCTCTCTGTCTTTCTCTCTACCTCACCCTCTCCTCTTGGTTTCTGGCTGTCTCTATCCAATAAATAAATAAAGATAATAAAAAATAAAGAAAAACATTTTTAAAAAAAAATAGATTTTTCCAGTGGTCAAGAATACTAATTCAACAACTTTGACCTAAACAAACTTACCTCCACACTGTGGAATAGTCTAGGAAGGACTTGGTTATTTTGTGTTTGAATTGTATGTCAAAGGCATACACGATAGTCTGTATGATTATCGTGCCATTCTAATTTCTAGTCAAATAACCAAGGAGATAGTTCAGCCAACAGAGCAAAGGATTTGCATGCAAAAGGTGCAGGTTCAATCCCTGCCATCACATATGCCACAGTGACCCATGTTCTTGAAGTTTTTACCTGTTGTACAACCTTCCAGACTGCTAAAATGTTTGTTTATTCTAGGGCTAGATGCCATTGTCACAAGGATGGGAGCAAATGCACTCCTTCAGTATCAAGTTGTAGCCTAAGAAATAAAAAAAATATCAAAAAAAGACTTAGAATTGTCAAAATAATCTTGAGAAGAAAGAACAGAACTGGAGGCATCACATTCCCAGATCTCAAATTGTATTATAGGGCCATTGTAATGAAAACTGTTTGGTACTGGAATATGAATAGACACACTAACAAGTGGAATAGAATTAGAGCCCAGAAGTAAGCCCCCACACCTATGGACATCTAATCTTTGACAAAGGTACCCAGACTATTACATGGGGAAAGCAGAGTCTCTTCAACAAATGGTGTTGGAAAAAAGGGGTTGAAACATGCAGAAGAATGAAACTGAACCACTATATTTCACCAAATACAAAAGTAAATTCCAAGTGGATCAAGGACCTGAATAATAGACCAGAAACTATCATATACAATCTGTAATAGCCAAAACCTGGAAGCAACCCAGGTGTTCAACAACAGACGAGTGGCTGAGCAAGCTGTGTTCTATAAACACAATGGAATACTACTCAGCTATTAAAAATGGGAATTTTTACCATTTTCAGCCCATCTTGGATGGAGCTTGAAGAAATCATGTTAAGTGAGATAAGCCATAAAGAGAAAGAATGAATATGGAGTGGTCTCACTCATAGGCAGAAGTTGAAAAACAAGATCAGAAGGAAAACAGTAAGCAGAACTTGGACTGGAGTTGGTGTAGTGCACCAAAGTAAAAGACTCTGGGCTGGGTGGATGAGGGGGGATGTTCAGGTCCTGAAGCATGATGGCAGAAGGCCTAGTGGGGGTTGTCTTGTTATGTGGAAAACTGTGCTATTTCTAATGAAAAAGGAAGGTAAGTTTCCTCTGAAAGCAAAGGACTGAGTGTCTAGCACTGGCTGAAACAGCTCTTATGCTAAAACATGTCTCTTCCTTCTGTGAACTCTGAAAGACATGTCTGACCACGTTTACCCGTGCATCAATAACCAAGTTGCTAATTACTGTTAGTTCCAAAAGATGAGAGAAACTTGACTTGTAGGAAACTGGCAAATTCACAGAGATAGACTGTAGAAGAAGACTGTTCTAGAGAAGTTCCAGAAAGGTAACACCCCAAGATTCTGAAGAGATTCACTCCCAAACCAGCAAACACCAACTCCTAAGCATTGCATTTCTCTGCCTTCTCTTCACCCCACCGCCTCACCCTCCCCTCTTTAACAAAGACAGAGAACAAGACAGGGTATTTAAATAGGTACTGGATTTTTTTTTTTAAAGATTTTATTTATGAGAAAGATAGGAGGAGAGAGAGAAAGAACCAGACATCACTCTGGCACATGTGTTGCTGGAAATTGAACTTGGGACCTCATGTTTGAGAGTCAAATGCTTTATCCACTGCACCACCTCCCGGACCGTGATTTACTTATTTATTTTTTAAAATTTATTTTCCCTTTAGTTGCCCTTGTCTTTTTATTGTTGTTGTAGTTATTATTGTTGTTGTTATTGATGGCATTGTAGATAAGACAGAGAGAAATAGAGAGGAGGAGAAGACAGAGAGGGGGAGAGAAAGATAGACACCTGCAGACCTACTTCACTGCTTGTGAAGTGACTCCCCTGTAGGTGGGGAGCTGGGGGCTTGAACCAGGATCCTTATGCCGGCCCTTGCGCTTTGCATCACCTGTGCTTAATCCAATGCACTACCGCCCAGCTCCCCCATGATTTATTTTCAAGGCAAAAACAAAATGCCATGATTGTGCCATCATCTGTAAACTGTCCCCAATGTGTGTGGCTGTACTAATAAGTGACCCACATGTGCTGAAGTGGCATCTGAAAAATCACTCAAGTTGGGGTAGACAGCATAATGGTTATACAAAGAGACTCTCATGCCTGAGGCTCCAAAATCCCAGGTTCAATCCCCCACACCACCTTAAGCCAGAGCTGAATAGTGCTCAGGTTATAAAAAAAGAAAAGGAAAGGAAAAAAAGGAAAAAGTCACTGAAGTTTAGTTTTTTCTCGCTTTTTTTCTGATTAAAGAATATATCTACATCCAGCTTTCTTCTGGTAATTTCTTACACACTTGTATATTTATTTATTTATTTATTTACTTACTTACTTATTTAAAAGACTGCTTGCTCCTGCAGCTCCTGCAATTGAAACCACTGCTCAGGAAAATCAGAGGTTCCGGGGAAACAGCTCACTTGAATAGTGTGCTGGGCTCTCCGGTGCATACAACCCAGGTTGGAGCCCAGCCCCCACTGTGATGAAGGAAACTTTGTTGCTGAGGCCTCTCTCTCTGCCTCTCTCTCTTTCTCTCCCTCTCTCTCTCTCTCTCTCTCTCTCTCACACTTCCTCTGTCTCAAAACAAATAAACAAAGAAGGAAAGTAAAAAGCATACCAGAGGATACTTTCTGAAATGGTATCAGGTCACAAGGAAGGAAGAGGTTCTGTCTCATGTCTGTCAATTCAGGTCTTTGGAGACAGGCTGGGATCGACCTGCCAACGCCTGTGTCCAGCAGGGAAGCAATTACAGAAGCCAGACCTCCCACCTGCACCCCATAATGACCCTGGGTCCATACTTCCAGATGGATAAAGAATAAGAAATCTTTCAATGGAGGGGATGGGATACAGAACTCTGGAGGTGGGAATTGTGTGGAACTGTACCACCCTTACCCTATGGTCTTGTCAGTCATTATTAAAATCGATAAAAAGAAGAAAGAGGGACCAGTTGGTGGTGCACCTGGTTAAGCACACACATACAATGAGAGAGTGAGAGAGAGGGAGAGAGAATAGTGCATCATTCACTTCTGGTTAATGGTGGTGCTGGGGATTGAACTCCTGAGATCTTGGGCATGCAAGTTCTATGCTCTATTGCCGGGCTGGGCTAGCTTCACGGGTGGTAGAGAGACGACCAGGGACTCATGGCTGAGCTGGGAAGCAGTATCTCGTTTATTAATCAGATACATCGCCTTTTATGCATCTCTTCACCAGAAGTGGCAAGGCAAAGGAAATGACTAGAAGAGTGGGCGGAGCAAAAAAAAAAAAAGCGAGAACAGAACATAGAAAGCTTCCATCTAATCAGTGGGGATTAAACCAATACCCTGCAGGCAGGGCAGGACCCAGGTAGAACAGTGATTATGTAAATAGACCACATGGTAAGTAATACAAGCGAACCTAATGTGATGATCAAAACAGAAGGTCTTATAAGCAGAATTTAGAAGCATACCAACACTCTATCATTTTAAGCAATTTTTCTAGTCTAGAGACAATGAGGTGTTTTTTGTTTGTTTTTAATTTGACACATATACAAAAATATTCAAAGTCAGCACCTAAGCAGTAGCTATT
The DNA here is from genome assembly GCF_950295315.1 of Erinaceus europaeus. NCBI lineage: Eukaryota > Metazoa > Chordata > Mammalia > Eulipotyphla > Erinaceidae > Erinaceus > Erinaceus europaeus. Next base: position 19,647,252 of record NC_080166.1, on the reverse strand, counting down.
TGTACAAAATTTGGGTCATGTTGCTACACATGCATACATGTTTTGAAACGTGATCACATGAAGTGGCAACTCAATATAAATTTAAAGGAAGGCCAGGCACTGGCGGTGCACCTGGTTAAGTGTACACATTACAGTGCACAAGGACCCAGGTTCAAGCCCCTGGTCCCCACCTGCAGGAGGAAAGCAGTAAAGCAGAGCTACAGGTGTCTCTCTGTCTCTTTCCCACTCTATCGTCTCTTCCCCTCTTAATTTCTGTCTCTATCCAATAACAAATAAATAAAAATATTTAAAAAATTAAAGGACATAAGAGAGAGAGAAAAAACCCTCTTCCTATCTCTTTTTATAGAAAAAGTATTGCCTATGGGAAGGGGTGAAATTCTTGATGGGACTACAACAAAGGACCCTAAAAACATATGACTTAGAAACGAGGGGACAGAAGACTGGGCCCAAATTCCTTTTTTTAAAATATATTTTATTATTTTATTTGTTCTTTGTTTTGACAGGACAGAGAGAAGTTGAGAGGGGGGAGGAGAGTAGATAGGGAGAGAGAAAGAGAGACACCTGCAGAACCACTTCACAGCTCCCGGACCTTGCCCCCTGCAGCTGAGGACCAGGCAGGGCCCTGATACTTGTCCTTGATACAGGTACTTGCTCATACTAACGTGTGCGCAACCAAATGCATCGCTGTCTAGTCCCTGGGTTCAAATTCTAAGTTCAAAGACCAGCTTAGAAGCAAACTACAGAAATATAGTCAAACCACTCTGCTTTGTCAAGGAGAGTGAGACAGATGGAGTGAGTGAGTTCGGGGAGAACAGAGAAGAGGAGTTTAGGAGAAGAGAAAAGGAGATGGGAAGAACTCCCAGCAAAATAATAAAGGACCGGTGTCGGCGTTGGTGGACATGGCCCAAGAAATATTTTCAAGACTGGATGGAGAGTCAGCTACGGGTGTGCACTAAGGCTCTTCAACGCTGCCTTCCCTGTCATCAAGCTGCCAGCAGGAATCCACTGCGCACAGCTGCACCGCGTGTGCCGTCTTTTCATGGAGGGGGCAGATCACTTAAGAGTTGCGTCTCCCGTTGGGGCTGACGCCAGTGAGGAGATGGAGGAACAGCTGCAAGCCATAGGCTGGAGGCCCAACCTTCAGCAGCCGCTGTGAGCTGGAGGCAGAAGTGACAGGAAGTCTGACAACACCCACCGCAGCTGCCTCGTGTTCTCTAGCCAGAGGCCGCTAGTCTCTGTCAAAGGTCAAACAAGTCTAAATCCTAACCGAAGACCTGCAGACATACCACAGCCTACCAGAAGGGAGGGCCCAGCCCGTCTTGCCTTATCCGACAGCCTCCTATTGATAGGATCCTTTGTGTAGGAGGAACGCAGTAGAAGTTTTGGCAATGGCATTAAACTTCCTGTTTTCCGGTGGAGAGGGAATTGGAGAAGATAGAATCTAGGTCACAGAAGGCTGTGATGGGTAGGTAGTCCGTCTGAAAGCTAATTTGTTCAGGTGTGTGAGCTTGCCGTCTCTAGGATCTTTGGAGATTATAAATAGACCTCCTCTTATTTGGTTAAACATAATCACCTCCAGTTCTGTCCACTTTTTCCCAGAGGACATGACATCTCTTTTGATTACTGCAGAGTAATAGTCCACGGAGTATATATTCCACAATGTCTTTACCCATTCGTCTGTTGATGAGCATGCATACTGCAGCTGTTAGGCCTCTGTGAGTAATGCAGCTATGATTATAAGGACGCGTACGTGACTCTGGGTATTTGTTTGCGTATCCTTTCAACTAAGGAGATGAGAGACAACTACCAGATGGTTTCACTCATATGAGAAATGTAGAGAACTTGGAATACATGGCCCTGAAAACAAATCAGCTAATTAGCCAGAAACAAACTGTCGTTAGGACTTTGAGAGAGCTGTGGTGGTTCCCATTGGGAGGGTGGAGGACACGTATTTTGGTGGTGGGTGTGGTGTGGAACCATGCCCTGTAGCCCTATAAGTACTGTAAACTATTATTACTCATGAAAAATAAAATAAAAATAAATTAAATAGAGCTCTTCGAAGACAAGCAAAAAGTATATCCATCTTCTGTTATCAGAACAAAATGCTTGCTTCACAATGGGTGACGGGGACTATTAATGCATCGCTGTATAAATGCTAATTATTGATATTGGTACAGACATCCCATTTTTCATAGCTGTTATTTCTCAGTCTGCTGACTTAATCTATTTGTTATCTAAAGGCACTCAGAGATTTTGTGCCTGTTCAATCTATGCTATTACATTTATTTTTCTAAGGTTACAGCATTCCTTGATCACTGATGGCATCAGGCAGTGGGTCAATCTCAAGTTTGACATCCATTGTTCTTCAAAGTAGTAATGGACATTCTGAAGCAGCTCGGGTCTCAAGTACTTACTATGGGTAATAAGATACCCAATGCTATAGAGATTGTTATGGTCTGAATTGAGTTGTTCACCATCTGAAATCTGTATGTTGAAGTCCTACCTCCCAGCACCTCAGCTGTATTTGGAGACAAAGTCTTAGGCGAAGCAATTAAGACAAAATAAGGGAGTCAGGCAGTAGTGCAGTGGGTTAAGCGCACGTGGCACGAAGTGCAAAGACCAGTGTTAAGGATCCCGGTTCGAGTCCCCGGCTCCCCACCTGCAGAGGAGTTGCTTCTCAAGCGGTGAAGCAGGTAAAAAAAAAAAAAAAAAAAAGACAAAAATAAGTTCATGTGGGTGGACCCTGATCTATTCTGACCAACATCATGAAAAGAAGAGGAAAATTAGGGCACTTTTTTTTTCTTTTACTGACAACAGGTTTATCACAAGAGCTTGATAGCTACACAGTAGACTCAACCCTCCTGGTGGCCATCTTTTCCTTTTGTTTAATTTTGATAGGACAGAGAGGAATTGAGAGGGGGGTGGGAGACAGAGAAGGAAACACCTGAAGCCCTGCTTCACTGCTTGTGAAGCTTCCCCCCTGGTTGTGGGGATGGGGCTGGGAGGAGGGAATGAACCTGGGTCCTTGTACACGGTGATGAGTGTGCTCAACCGCGTGTGCGACTGCCCAGCTCTGGACACCAATATTTGTAGTCATGAAGGAAAGATCCCGTTAAGGACACAGAAGGAAGGTGGCCTGTCAGGTGAGCCCAAGAGAAAAATCTCCAAAGACACTAGCCAGGCAGCACCTTGACCTTCAACTTCTAGTTGACACAGCTACGAGAAAAATCCTATTTTTATTGTTTTAAGTCCCCCCACGGTTTGGCGTTTTGTTCTGGAAGCTCTAAGCACACAAATACAGGGACCGTATTTCCCAAACTAACAATGAGGACACGTGACCTGACAAATATCAATGATTTATAGGCTCCATTGACTGAAAACCCTCTATTTGAAACCCCGCCTGAGCTAGTCCATGGTCTGACTTCCAAACAGGGCCTGACTTGTTCCTAAGAAAATACATGTGCTCAATACTTGATTACCTCTCAGAAAAGAGGCACTATTAGCCCTGGAAATGCACCAAACCCCACTCCTCAAGCTACTTTGCCTCCTGCTGATACTATTCAAAAACCAAAGCAAATGTAATTTTGAGAGAACCAAGGAGAGAAATCCCCTGACTTTGCCTCCCTTGCATGGAAGTATAGACTGAATTAATGTGAGGACACACTGCACGATTTTCAAGAGTGAAGAAACCTAAGAACCTGAATGCCTTCAAGAAGACAGATCCTTGAAGAAGGAGAACATAAGCCAGCATTTGCAGACTCCCGAGCCAAACAGCTACATAATTAGAAAACACCTGGGCCTGGGGGGCAGGAATGAGTTATTCTGAACTCAGTCTTTTAAAAGATCTAAATCAGGAAATGAACTGGAATCTGACCATGGCTGTCGACACAGAACCCTAAAGTGGGTTAATCTACTGTTATTACAGTGTGTGTAGCACAAGGCTTGTTTTTTCCCTTAGTGCTAGGCTTTAAAAAAAAAAATTCAAGAACTAAATTAAATTTTAAAAAATTCAAGTTCTTATTTATTAATATACACTATACAAAAAAAGTTCACACATATATGTTGAAAACCCATTTGGAGTCTGAAGAAAATATTCAAATGTAGGACATTGTCATCAAATGCAAGTCAGGTATGAAGTTCTTTCTTTTCCCTCTCATCACTGGGTCTTCAAACTCATGACAAAACAGATGCACCATTGAGATGTGCTGCAAGGTGTGAATTCTTCCCTTGGTCTTCATTATTCTGTATTTGCTATCAAACCCAGCATATATACTGCAACTAAAAAAAAAGACTTCAGATGCATAGCTTGGCATGGGCTTAAAACAATCAAAGTTTATTACATGGTGGTTATTAGGTATGATAAAGAGGCAAATTATCAGGCTAGTCCTTGTAAGGGGAAAGACATGAGTCTTTTTTATTATTATTATTGTTAATTTTCCCCTTTGTTGCCCTTGTTGTTGTAGTTATTGTTGTTGATGATGATGCCGTCGTTGTTGTATAGAACAGAGAGGAGGGGAAGTCAGAGAAGGGGAGAGACTTGCTTCCCTGCAGGTGGGGGGCCGGGGGCTCGAACCGAGATCCTTACCTGCTCCCTGTGCTTCGCGCCACCTGCGCTTAACCCTGTGCTACCGCCCGACTCCCGGCATGAGTCTTTTCAGCTCATTTTGCCACAGCTGAGCTACTCGTGTACAGCCCCAGGATGAGCTGCCATGGCGGGGCCTGGGGAGCGGGGCAGCAGCAACCGAGCCCGAGAAGAGCGGGGGGGGGGGGGGGGGGGGGGGGGGGGAGCTCAACTTAAATCGCGCTTAAATCAGCTCGGATGCACCCACAATCCCTTGGGGTTTGCATACATTTGTACTGTGCTCATAGGCTGACGTCAGCCGTATGCTAATTACGTTCACCAGCCTTGTTCTAGTTACATCCGCCACCCAACATAGAGGCCACTCGTGCATGTCCCCCTCCAACAGGACAGACTCACAGACATCACATGACCCTGCAGTTAGAGAAATACAGCCAGATGTTTAAAGAAAGGGGAGGGGGGCACATAGTATAACTATTTCTAGCAAATAACAGGCCACTATTAAAGTATTATCATGTCTGGCAACTTAGAGTCATTTGATTTCTGTGGTAAGAAAGCCTGGAAGCAAATTATAAAATCGCTTGATTTTCAAAAACCAAGGGAGAAAGGAAGGAAAAGCCCAGTTAGGGCACAGGGTGTCCTTAGTTGGGTGAGGATGGGGAGGGACAGTGTGTTAACGTTTGTTAAGTGTCACCAAAGAAATGCTATGTGCTTTCAAGGACAGGAAGGTAGCTCCTGGATTCATATCCTTACACCCAAACAAAATGATGAGTGGGTAAAACTGAGAGAAAAATCCCCTCCTAATTCTCCTCTTTTAATAGCGAATCTGCCTGAGCAGATGGGTAAGTAACCCTGGGGGCACAAGAGATCTCTTACCCTGAAATAGACGTTCCCACCTCAGCTAGCCAAATAGCTCACCTGGATAGTGAGGTGGCTTTGCCTTGTGAGTAGCCCAGGTGTGAGCCTGGCCCAGCACACTGGAAGAATCTAGGTGCTGTGGTTTCTCTGTGTCTCTTTCCTTCTGAAAAAGTTGATCTGTAACTTCTCGAACATAAATAGATGTCAACGGGGCCAAGAGCTCCAGGTCACAGCCATTTGATGACTGATAGGAATGAGGGGGTACCTGACCTTCTGACATTGCAACCAGAGATCTGCTGAACTTCCCTTAGGGGGATTAGGTTAGAGAGAACTTAAGAGAACATGCTGCCTGCTTCGGGTTAGCCTATTCTATTTTGTTCCTCTTCAACACCATTTGTTCCCTTAAACAAACCATTGTACTTCTTGCTAATTTAAACTGTTTTGTAAATTCTTTGTTGTGCCTTGTAACTAATGAATAAAAGACGAACGATCCCGGTGGTTAGTGCTACACAGTTTGCTGTCTTCCTAAAAGACTGTTAGCAGGTAAGCCATATCGGGCACCCAAAACTCCAGCCAGGAGCCTTTCAGTGGATATTTATTTGTATGACTTCTTTTGGAGGCTGTAGCTGCAGAGAACCACAGTTGCCCAGAGCAACTGAGTGAAAGATAATACTCTTTGCCAGTTCCGAAGGAGTCGAGGAAGCAGAAGTTTGAAAAGGGTGAAATAAGTTGAATTACAGAAGATCTTCTAGATAAATGTTTTGAGCTCTCGGTCGCTAATTTGGCTCTGGAGTTCATGAGGAAGATTTGAGTTTGGCTTCGAAGTTCTGCCCATAAAATGAGAAGTGGAGATAATTAGTAAGAATGGTTATTAAGAATATTTATAGGGAGTTGGGCGGTAGCACAGTGGGTTAAGCGCACGTGGCGCAAAGCACAAGGACTGGCATAAGGATCTCGGTTCAAGCCCCCGGCTCCCCACCTGCAGGGGAGTCACTTCACAAGCGGTGAAGCAGGACTGCAGATTTCTTTTTTTTTTAATATTTATTTTATTTATTTATTCCCTTTTGTTGCCCTTGTTGATTTATTGTTGTAGTTATTATTGTTGTTATCGTTGTTGGATAGGACAGAGAGAAATGGAGAGAGGAGGGGAAGACAGAGAGGAGGAGAGAAAGATAGACACCTGCAGACCTGCTTCACCGCCTGTGAAGCAACTCCCCTGCAGGTGGGGAGCCGGTGTTCGAACCGGGATCCTTATGCCGGTCCTTGTGCTTTGCGCCACCTGCACTTAACCCGCTGCGCTACAGCCCGACTCCCAGGTCTGCAGATTTCTATCTTTCTCTCCCCTCTCTGTCTTCCCCTCCTCTCTCCATTTCTCTCTGTCCTATACAACAACATCAATGGCTACAATAACAATAACGACAGCAACAAGGGCAATAAAATGGGAAAAAATCCAGGAGCAGTGGATTCATAATGCAGGCACTGAGCCCCAGCAATATCCCTGTAGGCAAAAAAAAAAAAAAAAAAAACCAGTAGGATAAAAGGTAGAGGTTGGACTCTGAGGGGGAAGGGGGTGACACACCCAGTTAAGCACTTATAGTACCAAGCACAAGGACCTGTGCAAGGATGCGGGTTTGATCCCCCAGCTCTCCATCTGCAAGGGGGATGCTTCACTAACAGTGAAGTGGGCCTGCAGGTGTCTCTCTCTCTCTCCCTCTCTATCTTCTTCCTCCTCTCACAATTTTTCTTAGTTCTATCCAATAAGAATGGAAAAAAGGCCACCAGTAGCAATAGAATTTAGTGCAGGCACCAAGGCCCAGCGATAACCCTGGAGGAAATAAAATAAAATAAAATATCTTTGGAACTAAATCAAGGAGAGCATATGATTTTTGTTGCTATTGTTATTGCTGGAGCTTCACCACTTCAGGTCAAATTTTTTAAGAAAATGAAAAAGAAATTACGACAGAGGGAGAGACACCAGTGCACTTAAGCCCCTCCCCTCCACCGTAGTGGAGGCCAGACTAGAACTTGGGTCACATACATGATTAAGAATACAGTTTAGGGAGTCTGGCGGTAGCACAGTGGGTTACGCACAGGTGGCTTAAAAAAAGCGCAAGGACCTGCGTAAGGATCCCAGTTCAAGCCACCGGCTCCCCACTGGCAGGGAGGTCACTTCACAAGTGGTGAAGCAGGTAAGCAGGTGTCTATCTTTCCCTCCCCCTCTCTGTCTTCCCCTCCTCTCTCCATTTCTCTTTGTACTATCCAGCAACGATGACAACATCAATAACAACAACAATAAAAACAAGGGCAACAAAAGGGAATAAATAAATATCTTTTAAAAAGGAAAGAAAGAGCACAGTTTAAGAGATTCTAGAACAGGTACCCCTCTGAGACTACAAGCTCATGAAGTTCTCCACCAGAAAAGGAGAGCATTAACATCTAGGAATTCTGCTTTTTATAGGAAATTAGAAAGTAGTCATTCATTCAAAAATTCAATTGGAAATATTCTTTCTTTCTTTCTTTCTTTCTTTCCTTTTCTTTCTTTTTACCACAGCACTGCTCAGCTATGGCTGATCGTGGTGCAGGGGATTGAACCTAGGTCCTCAGAGCATCAGGCATGAGAATCTCTTTGCATAACCATTATGCTATCTACCCATTACCCTGTTCATTCTTACAATAAACATTTCCCAAGCACCTACCATGTACGTACCCTGGCACCACAATAAACATCTTTATCCTCTTGGAACTAACATCCAGGGACACATCAGGCATTAATCAAGCTATCATACAATCAAGTGTAGAGGAAGCTCTGTTAATACCGTGAACAACTATATGATACAATAAAAGCTCATAGTATGAAGACTTGATTTATAAGGCACTTGCTCAGGTAATACCAGGAGAACAACACATCTCCTGATGAAAGAGACTGACTCCAATCCACAAGTTGGAGTCAACTAAAGAACAATAAGGGAAGAGTTCAGCATGTGCAAAGTCCCTTAGGAAAAAAGGGGGGTGCTATTATTGGCTATTATTGTCTTCTGACAATCAGGAAGGTTGGAGCAGAAAGGGAGAGATAGAGTAGATTGAGAGATAAATCAGAGAAATCCAGGCCAGGTAACATCTTGAGGAACATTTTAGAAAGGTTCATCTTAATCTACAACGTACTGGGCAGCCATCAGTGACATTTGGATAGTTTGGGAAGGGACAGAAGTCACACAAATTTCATTGGCATTTCATAAGGTTGTTTTTACTTGCAGACCAGAGGTTAGACTCATGGGGACAGGAGAGAACAAGATACCCCCTTGAGGGTGTTATTTTGTTAATCTGGGCAAGTGATGACTAGAGCTCAGAAAAAAGTGTTAAGGGTGAAAAATTGAGAGGGGAGATAATTCCAAGAGCTATTCATGAAGTGGAATTGAAAAAACTAAGATTAGGTGAAAGAACGTTGAGAGAAGGCTGTAGGCATTCACTGTGCACAGATCTGGGTGCATTGCTAAAATGAGGTACAGTGGAAGCCTTTGCCTTGACTTGGGGGAGCATATTTTAAGTTTATTTCTAGGTATGTTGATTTTAATTCTCTGAGATATTCTATAGTATGATTGAAATAGGCTACATAAACTCATATCTCAAAGGAGAAGTCTGAACTGAAGTAGAGTAAGATTGTTTATAGAAAGAACACAGAGTAGAGAGTCCAATGCAGAATCCTGAGGAATTCAAACACTTAGAGGATAGATAGATAATATTGAAAAGAGTAGAAATAGTGAAAAGCAAGAACTAAAATAGCCTGCCTCACAGTATGGAAAACAAGAGATCTGAGAATTCCAGAATGAATAAAGTCCAAGAATGTTGTTGAAAAGGAAAAAAAAAAAAAAACTCTGGAAATTATCTTCACTGGGTTGACCAGGAAGGTCAAGTAAAAACCATTATCAATCAACACAACGATTGCCACCTCAACATGCTTCACTTCAGACTGTTTCCAGAGACTTCACGTGTGGAATGACAACCCTTCAGCTTCATCACTCGGTCACTAGGTTCCAGATGTCATCAGGATGCCGGCCAGGCTTCCCTGGACTGAAGACCCCACCAATGTGTCCTGGAACTACGCTTCCCCAGAGACCCACCCTACTAGGGAAAGAGAGAGGCAGACTGGGAGTATGGACCGACCAGTCAACGCCCATGTTCACCAGGGAAGCAATTACAGAAGCCAGACCTTCTACCTTCTGCAACCCACAATGACCCTGGGTCCATGCTCCCAGAGGGATAGAGAATGGGAAAGCTATCAGGGGAGGGGGTGGGATATGGAGATTGGGTGGTGGGACTTGTGTGGAGTTGTACCCCTCCTACCCTATGGTTTTGTTAATTTATCCTTTCTTAAATAAAAATAAAAATAAAAAAACCATTATCATGGAGTAACAAAACCAGAACTCAAACTGGGGCAAGCTGAGAACAAATGAATGGGAGATGAGAAACAAGGAAACAAGGCAATAGAGATAATTCCACTAAGTAATCTGGCTGCTTCATAGACAGCATGAAAGGAGAAACACTGAGAAGGAGAGGTCACTTAAATGAGTAGCTACAGAGGAAGATCACCAGGAACAAGTGTTTTGTGTTTGTTTGTTTGTTTGTTTGTTTAAAATGAACTGGAGAGACACATCTCCACTAATTTGCCATGGCACCAACTGCCTGTGTAGGCAATTCTTTCTAGTTATCTCAGTCTGCGCTCAGTTGGGAAATAGCACATTGTGGTCAGAAAAGAAAAATCAAAGGGAACAAGGAGACAATAGAATTAAGGGACTCAGAGTGGGGCAGGAGGGAGCTCAAATTCTCCAGGGTACCCAGACTCCAGATGGAAGGAATTGTGGTTCCCCAAGGGGTGGGGAGTCAAGGTCATGTAGCTAAAAATGAACTAGTCACTGGATGAGGAATCTCAATGAAGATGAAAGGTCTATTTAGTGGCCATGCCTGGTGGGAAGCAGTCTGGAGAGCCATCTGAATGCTAGGAATGGATTCATCCTGCAACTCTGAAATTTCTCTCCTGAGGATATATATACCCAGAGGAAACAAAAATATCTATCCAAACCTATGTCACAAGTAGCACAATTCGAAACAAGCCAAACTTGATAGATATGAGATGTTCAATGACAGATGAGTAGCTACAAAAACTGGGGTATATTTACACAATGGAATACCATGCAGCTGTAAAAAATGACAGTGTCTTCTCCTTTGCCATATCTTAGATAGAACTTGAAGGTGTCATGCTGAGTGGGATAAACCAGAAAGAGAATGGCCAATGTGGAATGATCTCTCAAACTTAAGAATCAAAGACAGTAAGGGGAAAATATAAGGTGAAACTTGAACTGGGTTAAGAGGGAAAGGAATGGGATGAAGGTGTGGGAGGGTCCTGGTGCATGATGAGGAGGAAAGAATACTACCCTTAGATATCAACTACCCTTAGATATCATGGATGTTGGTCTCTAGAAGGCTAGGAAGCAAGTACTAAGAGTTACCATCATGTGGGAGGGGAATCAGAACGTCAGGAGAAGCCAGTGAGCCACAGGAAGTAAGGTTGGCTTGGTGGATGGCATGATGCAAATCAAAGAGTATTTTTCCACAAGAGAGATGAGAAGTTTTGGGACAGAAGGTGGATTGAGGACAGTGTTGTCTCTTTCTCATGACTAAAAAGAATGTTGTTATTATGGGAGTCCAACGGATTAGTCCAGCAGGGATTGAAGACAAAGAGAAAGTCTTTACAGTGGGGAAGATAGAAGGTTCCAGATGTCACATTCAAAGGTGTGAGATGGAGGTCAGCAACGAAGAGATGGGTGTAGGTCCAAATGAAGAAGGATATAAATTGGGAGGGGTGGGTGCTATCAAGTAGAGGCTGAGCATGTTGATAGAAACTCTCCAATCTCCTTTGGAGATAAGATCCCACAAACTGAGATCACACAGCCTGTGTGAGTCAGAACAGGAGAAACTGAGCCAGAGAAGATTACTGGCCATTCTTCTATGCTGTCTCCATGCTTAAAGGCTCTCAGACATGAGCAGGAATCTGTACTTAAAATCACACAACACTCGCATGAAACAAATTTATGCTTGCAACATGATTATATGGAAATTACAAAAATCACAGACTCATCCTGCCCATACTCTGACACTACTGTTGTTGTTTTTAATTAACTGGTCTACCAGTCTCTATCAAAGTAAACAGAATCTGTGTCCAGAGAGCTGACATTAAAAAGAATTATTACAATGTGTCCAGAATTTGCTTCCAAAAGGAATCTGCTGTGTAGCAACTTCTGAACTGGATTCACTCCATGTTCTTTGAGGCATCACAGAAGTGAGTGTAGCACAGCCTAATCTTATCACCTCCCGACTGAAAGGAAGCAAAACTCCTAAAAAGATCAGTCTGTCATATGCTAGACCCAGCACAGTCTTCTCCCCACCCCCAAGAATACTGACTGACTTCCCCGGCTAATGACAATTTCATGTCCCAACCCTCTCGTATGTCATCTCCCCTTCCACCTCATGAGAGGTTGCTGAGTCAAGTGTTTGTCATTCTTCTTAGTGACTTAGTTGTTCCTTCTTCTTAGTGACTGATGAAGGAAGAGTAGAATGGCCAGACAGCCTTGCCCCCAACCCCCTAAAAGGCTCTCATGGTTTCAGAGACTCAGTGAGGTTAGCCAGCCCTGTGTCGCAATTACAACACAGCAGTTACGGCCTGGCCAGCAGAAAGGGCTCTGGGGTGGAAGCCTGGACACTCCTTCCCTGTCAAGCTCCAACCCCTGTGATCACACGCTTTGTTGGACAACAGGAACAGTAGAGGGGTCAGAGCTCTGACTGCCTCACTGGGGAGCTGGTAGCCCATATTCATCTCAGCACTAAGAGTAGTAGGCAAGACTTGGAAGCAACCTAAGTGTCCAGTGACAGATAAGTTTGGTCTCTACACACTAGGGAATACTACTGAGCTTTAACAAAAGATGAGATCTTGGGAGTCCAGCAGTAATGCAGCGGGTTAAGCACACGTGGCACGAAGGGCAAGGACCAGAGTAAGGATCTCGGTTCGAGCCCCTGGCTCCCCAGCTGCCGGGGAGTCGCTTCACAGGTGGTGAAGCAGTTCTGCAGGTGTCTATCTTTCTCTCCTCCCTCTCTGTCTTCCCCTCCTCCATTTCCCTCTGTCCTAGCCAACAATGACGACATCAATAATAATAGCTACAATAATAAAACAAGGGCAACAAAAGGGAATAAATAAATATTTTTAAAAAAGAATACAAAACTACTGGCCACAGGTGGTCATAGATAACAATTTTTTTAAAAAAGATGAGAGCTTACATTTTGTGGAGAAAGAGAAGGATCAAAACCAGCATCACCATACTTGTAATGGAATTCAGGAGACAAAGTCAAGGAACAGACAGAGTGGCAGGTACGTAGACCGCTGGCCAAAGCGGGAGAATCCGGCGTCTAGGAGGGACAATGTCTTCCTTGTAAGAAATGCAAAGCCCATCTCAGGACCTAGTGTTGTTAAAATTCGGAGCTCCAGCTGGCCGGGCTAGGTCGCGGTGGTAGACAGAGACTCGAAGACACACGGCTGGGCAGGGAAGCTGTATTTCTTTATTCAGGAACAACGATTCATAAACTAACCCAAACTAATCACCAAACAGAATTCTGCTGCCTCCTTCCCCCACAGCGGCGCCAAGAACTCTCGAACTCTGGAACTCTCTCGGGGTTCCTTGGGGAGGGGACAAGCAGCTCGAAACTAGCAGGACTGAACCAATTTTCTTGGCAGGGGGAGAGCTAGAACAAACCAATGTAGAGCATACAACAACCTAGAACAAAGCTTCTACTCCAAACACAAGTGCTTCCTTCCTTCCTTCCTTCCTTTTCTTTTTTTTTTTTAAATTTTTATGTGTTTTAATTTTTTTATTTACATTACCCCAAGATAGGAATCAGTACACTTTTTTTTCCCCTCCAGGGTTATTGCTGGGCTCGGTGCCTGCACCATGAATCCACCGCTCCTGGAGGCCATTTTTCCCCCTTTTTGTTGCCCTAGTTGTTGCAGCCTCATTGTGGTTATTATTGCCATTGTTGACGTTGCTTTGTTGTTGGATAGGACAGAGAGAAATGGAGAGAGGAGGGGAAGACAGAGAGAGAGGGGGGAGAGAAAGATAGACACCTGCATACCTGCTTCACCGCCAGTGAAGCGACTCCCCTGCAGGTGGGGAGCCGGGGCTCGAACCTGGATCCTTACACCGGTCCCTGCGCTTTGCGCCACATTCGCTTAACCCACTGCACCACCGCCCGACCCCCCTTCCTTTTCTTAATGTAGCTGAAATAGTATGTTCCGACCCCCCTTCCTTTTCTTAATGTAGCTGAAATAGTATGTTCATTGTAAGCACTGTAGTGTGCATATCGTAGTGTTACAGAAATGTCTGCATAGACAGCACACAGAACACAGCATTCTCCTGCCACACTTTATAAAATCTTCGCATGATATAGAAAGCCACTTATATACCCTTCAAAGCCGGGCACGGCTTGCGTTGATTGGTTACAGGATGGTTTTGGAAAAGGTACATTTTGATTGGTTACCAGGTGGTTACAAGGTGCACCAGTCAGGTACAAAGGCAATGTGCAAACGGATTGGTCACATTGTGAGTCATAAGATTAAGGATGAGGTGGATTGGTTGCATTCCACCCCCAATCCAGGCCACCAAGGTGCAAGTGAATACAAAATGAAAGATACAATTTGGTTGGCTACATTCAGCAAATCGAAAAGATTCAAGCCGATTGGTTACATTTCGAGTCCCCTAGGTTTGCTAAAATGTGGACCTGCCTGTCTGGCTATTGTGGAACTGGGCAACATTTAATTTCTTTTTTTTATATTTATTTTATTTATTTATTCCCTTTTGTTGCCCTTGTTGTTTTATTGTTGTAGTTATTATTGTTGTTGTCGTCGTTGTTGGATAGGACAGAGAGAAATGGAGAGAGGAGGGGAAGACAGAGAGGGGGAGAGAAAGACACCTGCAGACCTGCTTCACCGCCTGTGAAGCGACTCCCCTGCAGGTGGGGAGCCGGGGTTTGAACCGGGATCCTTATGCCAGTCCTTGTGCTTTGTGCCACCTGCGCTTAACCCGCTGCGCTACAGCCCGACTCCCCAACATTTAGTTTCAGTAGTGTGTGTACTGACTGTAACTTTATGTAAGCTTGCAGAGTGCGTCATTGAAAATCAACACAAGGAGGCAGACGGTGGGACACCTGGTTGAGTGCACGGTGCACATGTTGCAATGTTCAAGGACCCAGGTTCAAGCCCCCAGTCCCCCACCTGCAGGGGGAAAGCTTTGCGAATAGTGAAGCAGTGTTTTAGGTGTCTCTCTGTCTCTCTCCCTCTCTATCACCTCCTTCCCTCTCAATTTCTGGCTATCGGTATGCAAGAAATAAATAAAGATAATTTTAAAATTTAAAAAAAAAGAAAACCAATGTGTGTTTACATTGTATGAAGTTGTGAGATTAGTACAACTGCATACTTCACGCTTGGGTTTGCTGAGCATGACAGTGTTATCGATACCTATATGATCTTGCAACTAGCAGCCAAAAACAGACTAAAAGAGAGAGAGAGCTGATGGTGAAATCTGAGTTCCTTATATTCCAGAAAGTTAATCTTTCTGTGGTTAAGGAGGTCGAATAAGCCCAAGTCTTTAAAAAAAGAAACTTCCATGGTCCAAGAGGTCGCGCAGCAGCTAAGGAACTAGACTCTCGAGCATGAGGTTCTGAGTTCAGTCCCCAGCAGCACATATACCAGGGTGATGTCTGGTTCTTTCTCTCTGCCTATCTTTCTCATGAGTACATAAATAAAATCTTTTTTTAAAAAAAAAAACTGCCTGAAATGAGTTTATATTATCAGAACTGCATACGATCTTACAAAAATGGGCCATTTAGTTGGGGGTAGATAGCATAACGGTTATTCAAAGAGACATTCATGCCCGAGACTCCACAGTCCCAGGTTCAATCCCCCATGACACCATCTACAACACCGGCATCTTGGTCATCTGCATCGCCTGCATCTCCGCCACCTGCATCATCAGCATCTCCGCCATCTGCATCTTCTGCTTCTCCCTCTTTTGCATTTTCTGCATCTATGTCTCTGCATTATCTGCTGAGCAATACTCTAGTAAAAAAAAAAAAAAGTTCCTTTTAAAGTATGCTTATCTGTTTCCCTAAACATTCAAAGAGAAGATTTCCTCATCCTTTTCTAAATTTTTTATTGGGAGGAATTAATGGCTTACAGTAGCTACAGCTATTGGCACATGTATAAAATTTCTCAGTTTTCTGCAAAACACTCTCACCCACACCCTAGGTCCTCTTCCACCATCATGCGAGAAGACCTGACAGTCACACCCTCAACACACACACACATACACGCACACGCACACGCACACGCACACACACACACACACACACACACACACACGCCTTTGCTTTGGTGCAGTCCACCAAACCCAGTCCAAGCTCTGCTTTGTGTTCCCCTTCTGTTCTTCTTCCTCAGCTTCTGTCCACCAGTGTGATAATCCTACATTCATTCTTCTCTTTCTGGCTTATCTCACTTAACCTGATTGCTTCAAGTTGACATGAAAAAGGTGAATTCGTTGTTTTTGACAGCTAAGTTGTCTTCCATTGGGTATATATACCACAGCTTACCCAGCCACTCATCTAGTTATGGACCCTTGAGTTGCTTCCATGTTTGGGCTGTTACAAATTGTGCTGCTATGAACATAGGTGTACACAGATCTTTATGGATGGATGTGCCGGGTTCCTCAGGGTATTAAGACACACTGCTTGAGACTATTTCATTTTTTTAGTTCCACTCAGACATGTAATACAAATCATTCCGTGGCTGTGTGTTAGAATAATTTTATTCCCGGAGGTGCCTGTAAAGTCATAGACTTCCTTGAGTGTCAGGTTTAGGAGTAAGCCATTAGTCGTGTCACACCTAAATAAAAAAGAGAAGAATTAGAATATCTGCCTGAAGAACAAAAAAAAAAAAAAAATAGGAGAAGCATCTTCTAAATAAATTCACTAACCTGTTTTATGCTTAACAGTTTCATCATCTCAATCTATTCATGCTAAGATTTTTGCTCAATTACTTTATGGAAATGGAAACATGAAAGTGTTTTTCTTTCTTTTGATGGAAGGCCTTAGGATATTCATTTAGGTCTCTCTCTCTCTCTCTCTCTCTCTCTCTCACACACACACACACACACACACACACACACACACACTTCTTGTTCCAATATTAACCTGAAATAAATTCACATGAGTAGTCAGTCCTTCGTGTATTTCTTGTGAAACTGCTTTCTTCATTGGCATTTCAAAACACACTTCATTGTATGTTGTTTTTAGGATGAGGAGAATATTACTGTCTGTGTGGAAACAGTCCCAACACTGGCCAAAATAAATGGTTTCAAAGTTCAAAATAAAAGGATGGCATATTTTTCTTTTTTCTATTTTTTTTTTTTTTGCCTCCAGGTTTAAGGACAATTAAAAGCAGGCCTCATAAGCAGATGCTGTGGTTTTCTAACAGAGGGCAGAAGAGTTCACACTGAAAGGAACTCCTTGAGAAACAGCTGTACCTTAGGGAACAATAGTGAGGGTGGATTTAGCTTTTCTGAGCAGTCGATGTTGAAAAACAGCTGGTTTTGGTTTTGTTTTCCTGAAAGAATATTACCCCCTCCACAGTTTCCTTGCCTTGATAATAACAGTGATCCTTTCCATTAGAGAAATGCTCTTCTGATTTCTGTTAGCTTATTGCAAATTTCATGAGATAACTGAAATATTCGATTCTATCATTAACACAATGAGATAAGATGACTTTGACCTTCATATCTTGACATTAGGAACAATTACCCACTTTTATTATTTTTCAACAGTGCACTGAAAATATTTGGAATCGTTCCTCTTTGGATAGGTGACAGAAAATTACCTATAATTTTAAGCTATTTAACCACTTGGGAGTTCGCATGTTTGGGCAGGTTGTAGGTGAGGCCCAAGGAACTAAATTCTACTTCTTCTTTCTTGTGGCTTTGAGTTTTTCTCAACGTTTGGAACCTTCACAGACAAAAAGACTTTAAGAAACCAGCTGTTAGCAATGTCTATTTAATGGTTTGCTTCTGTAGTTCCTTTGCTTTGGGCTCTTAGAAAACTGAAACCCTTCTGCAACTAGATGTGGTTCCTAAAACAATGTCAGCAAAACAGTAAAGTCTGTCTCATCTGTGAGCATTCCTTACACGTTAGTTTTTTTTAAATTTTAATTAGTGATTTAATAGTGATTAACAAGACTGTAAGCCAACAGGGGTAAAATTCTATATAGTTCC
Organism: Erinaceus europaeus; assembly: GCF_950295315.1. Lineage (NCBI taxonomy): Eukaryota > Metazoa > Chordata > Mammalia > Eulipotyphla > Erinaceidae > Erinaceus > Erinaceus europaeus. Next base: position 19,629,456 of record NC_080166.1, on the reverse strand, counting down.
CACCATCGGTTCTGTGTCCCATCCCCTCCATTTAAAGTTTCCCTATTCTTTATCCCTCTGGGAGTGTGCAGCAAAATTCTTTATGGGCTGCAGAAGGTGGAAAGTCTGACTTCTGTAATATCTTCTCTACTGAACATGGACATTGGCAGGTGGAGTCATACTCCCAGCCTGTTTTCTATTTTTCTCTAGTGGGGCAAGGCTCTGGGGAAGTGAAGTTCTAGGATACATTGGTGAGGTCGTCTGCCCAAGGAAGTAAAGATGGTGTCATGGTAGCGTCTTCAACTTGGCGGCTGAAAGGTGGTAAGATATAAAACAGGACAAATTGTTTAACAAATAGGAACCCAAAGGTAGGAAGAGAGCAGATGAAACTAGGGGTCTTCATGTGGGAAGAAACTAGGAAGTCTATTTTAGGTAAGTTCCAAAAGTGTCCCATGACTTTACTAATTTTTGCCTGAGCCTGACAGCTAACATGCAGGTGAACTAACAAGTATTGTCTGGGAAGATGGTGTCAGAGTTGAGAATAGGACTAGAAATATGGATTAGGACAGAGAGTAACTCCCAAACATGAGGTAAGTATATAAATACCATTAACTGTTAACTCCACCGATCTGACCTAAGGCCCAAATGTATCATATTTAGCTCAGGAGCCTGTGTGACTTCTGAGCCCCTGGAAGTTATACTTTTTTTAAGTGTAAGCATATATATTTTTAGTATTAGTTAAAATTACATTAAAATCTTTGGTTTTTGTTTGCTTTTTAGCACTGCTCAGCTGGTTTATGGTGGGCAGAGGCTTGGACCTGGGACCATGAAGCCTGAGGTATCCAGTGTATTTGTAGTACCGCTACACTATCTCCCCCCACCTGAAATCACTGTATCCAGTTAGACAAGTTAAAGATAAATAAATTACAGGTGTTGTCTGTTTTGCTGCATAGAACAATTATCTTGAAAGGTGGTGTCATCAAATCTCAAGTTTTCACCTAGCTAACAATTGTGTGCAGTCGGGATTTAGCTTGGGCCCAGCTGGCGGAGTCTCCTGCGGTTCTCTTCAACATTCCTTCCTTTACCTGTGATCAGCTGCTGATTTTGTGGTCAATTGTCTTCCACATGTGTCTATGATTGTTCTTATTTCATTCTTCAGGTGACTGACTCAAGTTTGCAGAAGGAGGAGGAAGAGAAGGAAGAGGAGAAGAAGAAAAAGACAGTGAAGAACAGAGAACACACAATAGTCTCAAGCCTTCTCGAGGCTTTGGCTAAGAATTGACACATCATTTTCACTGCTTGCTATTGGTCAGAGCACATCAAAAATTCAAGCTCAACCTAGATTAAAAGAATGGAGTTCCTCTTGATGGGAGGAACTTCGCTGTCATGTAAGCATACGGTTATGGCCAATTTGACAACCTACCACACTCTTAAATTGCTTGACTACTGAGCCAGTTGTTAGAACATAGATGAGAATGTTCTGAATAGAAATCAGCTTGCTAATAGCCTTCCCTTTGCACAGATATACTTCTAAAGGACCCCACTCTATGCAAACCATGCAGAAAATGCCCCTTCTTTAGCCAGAGACCCGCAAAGACTTTGCTGATAGATTAGATGAGAATCCTGAGAGGATTCTTCGATTTTTCAAACAAGCAGCATGTCATCAAAAACATGGGAGGTGTTACAGGTAAAACAGTTTTTATCTTATTTTATTGGGATTACTGGTTTACAGTATAGTCCTTAGCACATAGGAACAATCTCTCCTCTCCCCTTATTTACTCTTATTTTCACTCCCCAGGCCCAGGGGATAGAGTCCCTTAATAAGTCTTTGATATGAAGGTCCTGCAAAGTTTCACTGACATTTTCTTCTAAAGATTTTAGAGTTTCTGGTCTAATATCTAGATTTTGATCCATTTTGATTTGGCCTTGCTATATGGTGTTAGGTTACGGCCTAGTTTCACTTTTCTACATGAGGCTGTTCAATTTTCCCAGCGCCACCTGTTGAAGAGCATGTCTTTACTCCATTAAATGGTTTTGGCGTCTTTGTCATCTATTAGCTGGTTGTATCTGTGTGGGCTCACTTCTGGGATTTTTATTCTGCTCTATTGATCTAAGGGTCCATTTTTATTCCAGTGTCATGCTGTTTTGATTACTACTGCTTTGTAGCATAAACTGAAGTCGGGGAGCATACCTCCATAGTTTTCCTTTTTTCTCAGAAGTGCTTCTTGGCAATCTATGGCCTTTTGTGTTTCCACACACTTTTTTGGACAAGTCATTCAATTCGCTTAAAAATGCCACTGAGATTTTAATAGGGATGTCACTGAAATTCTAGATTGATTTTGGAAGAATGGCCACTTTAACAATGTTTATTCTTCCAATCCAGGAGCAAGGAATGTCCTTCCATTTCTGTGTCCTATAGTTTTCATTGTCAAGGTCCTTCACCTCCTTCATGAAATTCACCCCAAAGTATTTTATCATTTTGGGTTCAGTTGTGAGTGGGACTGAGTCTTTATTTCTCTTTCCTCTGATTCCTTGTTCATATACAGAAATGTCACCGATTTATGTGCATTGATTTTGTATCCTGCTACTCTACTAAATTTATTATTATTTCCAGTAGTTTCTTTGGTGGAGTCTTTGAGTTTTTCTAGGTATAATATCATGTCATCAGCAAATAATGATATTTTGGTTTCTTCTTTTTCAATATGTATGTCTTTGATATCTCTTTCTTCTCTGACTGCAGAGTGAGGACCTCGAAAATTATGTTAAGTAACAGTGTAGACAGTGGGAATCCTTGTCTGGTTCCTGATTTTAGGGAGAAACATGTTGGGAGCATGAATGAATGTTACAAATGTGACTTTCCACTTCAGAATATTAACTCATGGTCAGAAGTGAGCAGGGCTTTTTTCCCTTGCATTTTTTTCTTTGTTTTTTGTTTGTTTTTCCTCCTCCTACCTTTGTCACCTGGTTTCATGGCATTAAGAATCAGGAAAAAGAAGACACCAGTTCCTAGTTAATGTTTTTCAGGCATTAAAAAAAAATGGGTAAGCCATCTTTGCCCACTAGCCATACAAAAACAAGAGGAGAGATGCCAAACCAAAATAGATTTGACCCACAGGGAGGAGATTGCCAAACCCTTGCAGAGACCACACCAGGCTACTCAAACTTATAAGTGTTATAATTTTAGAGTGAACATAAGGATATTATGATGGAGGCTGGGGAAATAGTTCAGCTGGGGAAATAGTTCATCTAGGAGACCACTAGACTAGCTTGCTTCAGTAAAATGTCTAATATGGTGTATATCAGTGTGATTCTCTAGCTTTAATTTCTCTCCCCCCCCCCCACTTTTCCTCTCATGAAATTCTCTCTAGGTATCTCATCTGAAATATGAAATAAATTAAATATTTTAATAGAATAAGAAAAATAAAGTTTTTTTTAAACTTGTAGGGCTGGGCAGTGGTGCAACCAGCTAACATACATGTCACCATGCACAAGGACTGTAACTGAGGAACCAAACTCAAGTTCCTGGTGTCCACCTGCAGGGGAAAGTTTTATGGGTGGTGGAGCAGTGCTTCAGGCATCTTTCTCTCTCTCTCTCTCCATATATATATGAAAGATGGAATTATGCAGCCACTGGGTCCCAGTGATAACCTCGGCAAAAAAGAAACAAACACACAAATACATTAAACTTAGTGTCTAGAGAAGAAAGGAAGGAGACAAGAGACTTTGGGTGGAAAAACAAGTATACATTCTGGGAGGATAGGAAAGGGATAAGAAATCTGTTAGATATAATAGCACCTCCAGGATTTGACATAATCAGAAGTCCAGGGGCTGATTTAGCATTATCCCCCCCCCCCGACACACACACACACAGACACACAAGGGGACAGAGGCCAAGAAAAGTGGTTGCAGGATCAGATGACCTTGGTCAGCACCATAGAAGTCAGTAAGGAAATAAATTTACTTCCGCTGAAAATCAGCAGTGTCTAATTTTCAGTCGGGCTTTGACCCCGTTTTCCTTGAGCTGGGTTCACAGGGAGCAGATCTACTGGCCCAGATGAGTTAAGAAAGATCTTAATGACATGCTCTGTTTTGATTGTGTGTTTTGTGTTTCTTTAAACCTCTGGATGCTCTGGGCAGCTCTCTCTAACAGTGGGTCAGTGTGACTTCAGAGAATATGAGATCTCTCCTCTTTCATTTGAATCTGCGTCCACTAATTTGGCCCTCCACAAACTTGTGAAGAGCCAGAGCACATTCCTCTTGTTGAACCTTTCATTTCTCTAAAGATTACCATCAAGCCCTCATCAACTTGTTTGGACCAAACTACCCCCAAATTCCTAAAGCTTCTCACAGAACTAATTATCATCCTTGTTCCCCATGGATTTCTTCACTTTCCTTTTTAACAATCAAAACAAACAAGCAAAGGCAGATGAGAGTTCCAGAAAAGTTTGGACCAAACTGGTATCTTTAACGAAAGAATAGACAGTGGAGAATGATCCTCTAAACATTCCTCTTGGACTCCTGGTGTGGTCAACTCTCCAGCTGGCTCTTGCCCACAGAACCACTGCAATTCTAAGGAACAGAATTGAGTATAGAAAACAGAGCTGGCCACACCCTGGTCATTTTGCTGCTGAATTCATACCGTGTAATAATCTCAACAACAACAGCAATAGCAACATCTAACTTGGTTACTCTGTACTTAAGGTTCTCATCCACCTTGGGTGGTATGTCTCCCACCATCTGCATTCAGCTGAGGAGGGCACTGGTTTGGGAAGATTCTTGAACTTTCCTAAGATGCTCTTGGTCCTAGTGGTGAAATGTTACTGGAATCAGCAATGAGGTCTCTGCATTCCAATCCTGACAGAACCGAGCCATCACCTCTGCCCCGTGTCTCTCTGTCAGTAGGGATGAGTGGTCTCTTGGCATAAATATCTGGTGAGTTTCAGTCCCTCAGCAAAGTGTTCCTCTAGTCACATGTCTTCATCATATCAAAGTTTTTTTTTTTTTCCCCAATTTACACTGTCTCTTGGTCTGGATATCTGGCACCTTTCTAGCATCTAGAGTGTAGGTCACCATGTTTTCATTATTTTCACTTCTGATAAGGAAGCTTCCAGGTTTTAATGATGTATACTGGGAACAGTAAGGACTAACACTGTACTTGGGTGTCAGAAAGTCATGGCATATATATTTTATATATTTTCTTTTCTCTTCTCTCTCTCTCTCTTTTTTTTTTTTTTTTTTTTGAGCCCAGGGTTATTGCTGGGCTTGATGCCAGCACTATGAATCCACTGCTCACTTGGTATTGGTCTTTCTTTTTCTGGCTTGTCCCACTCAACAGGGTGCTTTCAAGCTTTAACTACGCTATTGTCACTTCACTCTTTTTAACAGCTGTGTAGCACTCTATTGTGTATGTGGACCACACATTTCTTAGCCTTTCATCTGTGGTCGGGCACATGGGTCACTTCCAAGTTCAGGCTATGCACACCAGTGTCTGTAACTTCCTGGAGTTTTCTAAAGGAGCTGCAGTCTGTAGCACCCAGCTTTGCAAATCTTATGTTCCCTGAAAACATCTCATCTTTTTTGCGTATACTTAAAAAAGAATTCCAGATTGAGATTCTTTTAATTTGGCTGTACCGAGACCACGCATGTGTGAGATTTTGCCGCTCCAAGCTGAGTGTTTTCAGTCTTTTTATTTCAGACAAAGATGGAGAGAGACAGAGAGAGGAGAGATACCATGGTACTACTCCACCCTACATGGACATTTTCCAGGTGCCCGAGTATTTCCATGAGGTTCCAGGGATTCTTTTTTCGTTTTCTTTCTCCTTTCCTTTCTTCCTTCCTTCCCTTTGTTCTCTCTCTCTCTTTTTCTTTCAGCATGGCACTGTCTTTATTATTTTTCTCAGTTGTAGCTCATTCACACTCAGAAATTGGAGACCATGTTCACTCCCTCTTGTGCCCCCAGTTTAAGGGTTAAGTTTGAAATGGCTTAATCTGTACAAATTTTTATGAAATTTAATTTTCATTTATAGTATAAATTTATGAAATTTAATTTTCATTTATAGTAAATGTTCACAAGCATTCAGAATTGTAGCATTCAGGAGGATCTAGGTGGGGGGTTAGCGTGTTCTGTGGAAAATGGACATACATGTACCAACTATTGTATTTTACTGTCAAATGTAAACTATTAATCCCTCGATAAAGAAAAAAAGCATAGAAGACAGTAAGGGTGGGTGTAAGGTGAGACTTAGACTGGGGGAGACGTATTGCACCAAAGCAAAGACCTCTGGGGAAGGAGGGGAGGTGACTGTGAAAAACACTAGGGTCCCGTCTGTCTGCTAGACACCAAAGGGGAAGCAGAGGCTGTGTCTAAGCAGTAAAGACTATAAATCATGGGGCCGGGTCGTGGCTCGCATGCTACAGTGCACAAGGACCTGGGTTTGAGCCCCCGGTCTCCACCTGAAGGGAGGAAAGTTTTGCAAGTGATGAAGCAGGGCTTCTCTCCCCCTCTGTATCTTCCCTTTCCTCTTCTGGCTGTCTCTGTCCAATAAGTAAAGATAATTTTTTAAAAATTTAAAGACTATAAACTTAACACTTACCTTCAATAAAATGTGAAGATGAAAGAAAGAAAGAAAGAAAGAAAGAAAGAAAGAAAGAAAGAAAGAAAGAAAGAAAGAAAGAAAGAAAGAAAGAGGAAGAAAGCTAGGTCAAGGATGACCCTCTAGAAGCACAAGTGAATGAAACAGGAGCGGCGATCCGGCACCCACCTCATAAAATCTTAAAAACAACACAAGAACCTGAGGAGAGAAGCCACTGGCTTTGTGCAAACCAGTCGGATTGTCCTGACCCCCAGCCTCCATGACTTCGCAATATGATTGGAAGGCCTCCAATCTAAAAAATCAAAACAACAACAACAACACACACACAAAAAAAAAAACCACAATAAAGTCACAACAGGGAGAGACAGTGATGCAGCTTCTATGAGATGGTTGCTTCCTGGCTTTCTTTACCTGGACAACTTTGCCACTGTTCCTCCTGCTCCCTCTCCCCCTCCCCCTTCCCTCCTCCTCCTCCCCTCCCCTCTTCCTCTCCCTCCCCTCCTCGTCATCTCCCCTCCCCTCCTCCTCCTCCCTCCCCTCCCCCTCCCCCTCCTCCACACCCCTTCCTCCTCACCTCCTTCCTGGCTCTTGGCTCTTTCCATCTCCATCAAAACATCCCTTTCTCAGGGTAAAATGTTTGTGGACACACAGATATAAAGTTTCATCTCCCCGTTTAGGAAACTGCAAAACACTCTCACCTCCAGCTTGGGTCCTACTTTACCATCATACTCCAGGACCCCAAAGACATCCCTCTAGCTCCATCTCTCCCCGTCCCTTGCCAAGGTTCTTTGTTTTGGTGCAAAGCTGGTGTCACCACTGCTTCCCCTTTCTGTCCTTGTTTCTTGAGTTCCATCTTTGATGAAAATGTCTAAACTCCAATAAAGAAAAAGAACATAAATAAAAATAAACAATTTTCTCTTTTAAAATAAATCTGTAGAATCCTGACCTGTGTTTCCCTTTTCCTAACCGCAAACTGTTTGTAAAAATCTGAGCTGTGGCTGAAAAAGTTCCGCAGTTGAATCCAGATCTTTGCATCACCCTCCGGGCTGTGCCCTTTCTGACCACAAGAGAGCGCCCTCACACCTAGTAGCAAAAACCCACAGAGGAGCCTTGGCTGGAGAGCTGAGTATTGAAAAACCAGTGCCTCTTCCAAATATCAAGACTCCGCAGACCCTATGGGTTTCGTCAAATGGGGGATGGATTGAAGAACCTCTACGCTATGCATTTTTTATATTTTTATTTATTCATCTATTATTGGATAGAGACAGAGAGAAATTGAGAAGGGAGGGAACTATATAGAGGGAGAGAGACAGAAAGACACCTACAGCCCTGCTTCACCACTCGTGAAGCTTTTCCCCTGCAGGTGGGGACTAGGGGCTTGAACCTGGATCCTTACTCACTGTAATGTGAATGCTTAACCAGGTGTGCCACTACCTGGCCCCTACACTATGTATTTTATTTTATTTATTTGCCTCCAGGGTTGTTGGTGGGGCTCGGTGCCTGCACTATGAATCCACTGATCCTGGAGGCCATTTTTTTCCTTTTTGTTGCTCTTTTTTTTTTTTTAATCGTTGTTGTGGTTATTATTGTTGTTAATCAATGTTGTTGTTGTTGACTAGGACAGAGAGAAATGGAGAGAGGTGGGGTAGAAAGAGAGGGGGAGAGAAAGATAGGCACCTGCAGACCTGCTTCACCACTTGTGTGGTGACCCCCTTCAGGTGAAGAGCCGAGGGCTCAATCCCGAGTCCTTACTCTGGTCCTTGAGCTTTGCACCATATGCACTTAACCCTCTGCGCCACCACCCAACCTCCTACACTGTGCATTTTAAAGCGTCACTGCTAATGTTTAAAGTTTGGCATTCCATGTACTTGATGGAAGTTCACCAGTTACCATCCACTTAGAAAGCGTTCAGTCTCATGATTTCATTCCCTAGCTGATGAGTGTGGGAAGGCCCAGGACAGTCTTTATTTTCGTTAATTTTGTTATTAACACCCAGAGTTCAGTGAATTGCCAGAAACGCCACTTTTTTTTTTTTATTCAAGAGCATTCTGTTACTCTAGGAAGTCAATCACCCCCAACACATACACACACACACACACACACACACACACACACACACACACACACACCACTCACTCACACTCTTTAATTACTTCAGTTAGGATGGCCAGTGCCACACACAGTAGAGCTCACACATTACCAGGCACAAGAACCTGGGTTCAAGCCCCAATCCCCATCCCAACCTGCAGGGAAAGCCTCACGAGTGGTGTAGCAGTGCTGCAGGTATTACTGTTTCTGTCTCCCTTATTTATTTATTTATTATTTATTTTTATAGAACAGAGAGAAATTTAGAGGAAGAGAGACACCTGCAGACCTGCTTCATGAACCATTGTGAAGCTTCCCCTATAAGAGGAAACCAAGATAGTCCTTGAGCACTGTAATATATGTGTTTAGCCAGGCGTGCCACTATCCAGCCCCTTATCTCCCTCTCTATTGCCCTCTCCCCTCTCCCTCTCACTCTGTCTTGATTAAAAAAAAAAAAAAAGCCCATTGAGAGGGGGTGGATTAGGCATGGAGCCCCAGCAATAACCCTGATTGCAATTTAAAATAATAATAATAATAATGTAAATAAAGAAAAAAACTTCAAGTTTTCAGTCCATCAGGTTGTACTGCAAGTATTTGGGAAGATTTGGGTCCCCCTGAGATGTAATTCAACATTTTGGGAAAGGAGATTTCAAAAATCTAGACACCAGGACAGTCAGGAGAGGAACTTCCTGATGAGCTTGCAAAGTTTGCAGCATTTTTTAATTTTTCAGGATTTTCCTGGCTCGTCCTCTGCTTATGCCATCCCTCAAGCTTTGGTCCTGGTCATGTAGTTTTAAAAAATATTTTCTTTCTTTTTCTTTTGGATATAGGCAGAGAGAAATAAATGGGTCTGGGGAGATTAGGAGAGAGGCAGAGACCTACAGTGCTGCTTCACCACTCAGGAAGCTTTCCCCCTGAGGCGGCTTGAACCTGGGTCCTTGTGCACTGTAACACGTGTGCTCAACCAGGTGCGCCACCACCTGCCCTCCCCCCCTCCCCCGTATTCTGCAATTATGGATGACATCAAGTCAAACAGAAACACAATCAGTCCCCTTCTAAGCTCAAAGTCCCTGTTATTTATTAAGTCATTGCTCAAATAGCAGAGATCTCTACTTTTCTCTTCAAGCTTTCAAAGTATAAGCAACTATAACAAAAAACCAAAAGAAAACTTTAAAAAGTTCTTTAAAACTTTAAAAAGTTTTTCTTTTGACCACTTTCAACATTTCCTGGAGAACCAAGCTGAATGGGGGCCCCGTTTTTCTGTCCCCCACCGTGTGTGTGTGTGTGTGTGTGTGTGTGTGTGTGTGTGTGTGTGTCCTCCTGCATGTATAATTTCACTATTCATGGGCTGTCTTCTTCAGCAAGAGAGCTACAGACAGAGAAGGAGAAACCCCACCACCCTGGAACTTCTCCTGGTGCTATGATGGTATTCCCATGTGATGTTGGGGTTCCGATCCAGGCTGTGCACAGGGTAGAGCACACAGCCAACCTGAGGTGCAATCTCTGGACTTTCTGATTGTTCTTTAAACTAAAAAACACAATGGAGAAGTAAATCCATGGATGCTCTTGACTGTGAGTCTTTCTTAGAAGGAGCCAAGGAAGAGCCATCCTTCCCGTGAGTCTTTCTTAGAAGGAGCCAAGGAAGAGCCATCCTTCCCACCTTCTTCACCTGTACTGTGCAGGAAATGCTGACCCATGTGTGGGCTCTGATCTTGCTCTGACTCCCAGGACCAAGGAAATGGGGCCAGAGGAAAGACTGAGCCTCACTGGGAGGTGAGCAGAGAAGGGGTAGCTGGCAGGCAAAGATTACTACTCCTGGGATCCTAGGATTGTACCTAAAACAGCCTTTCTCACTTATTCACACCCCAGGGTTCCTATTCCCATCTGCTCTATTCCTGATCTTTGGTTTCTGTTTACTAAACATCTTGTCCTGCTGCCTTTCAGCCACCAACATGCTTGATTCCATCCTGACTTCCCTATGCAGATGACCTCACCAATGTGTCCTAGAACCCCACTCCCCCAGAGCTCTAACACACTAAGAAAGATAGAAGCAGTCTGGGGGTATGGATCCACCTGCCAGTGTCCATGTCCAGCAGAGAAACAATTACAGAAGCCACAACTCCCACCTTCTGCACCCCATAAAATTTTTTTGTCCATACTTCCAGAGGGGGAAAAATGATAGGATAGGACAACCAGAAGGCTCTCAACTCCAATTCCATCAGGACCCGGAGAGAGAAGAGCAAAAAAAAAAAAGAAAGGACATTCTTTAAGTAGTAACAGGTGTAGTTGTGACTTAGAAAGGAGGAGAAATAAAGAGATGAAAGACAACTACCAGATGGTTTCACTCATCTGTGGAATCTAGCGATCTGATTTACATGAACTCGACAAAAAAAAAAAAAAAAAAAAAAAAACCCAAACAAAACAGAAGTAAGCAAACTATTTGTAAGACTTGTGAGAACTCTGGTGGTTATCTTTGGGAGGCTGCAAGGGGTGGGGGGGAAATACGAAGCTTGAGTCATGGCTGTGGTGTGGAACTATACATTGTCTTCTTTTAATCTTGTAACAAACTATTAATAACAAATTTAAACTATATATACATACATATATATTTTTTTTTTAAAGGAAAGGAAAGTAATGGACCAATAATCAGGTTTTTCCTGGGTGATTAAAAAGAATCCTTGGTGCTAAGGATTTACTGATAGCTGAGAACATCAGATAGAATTACAGAGCATCATTCCAGTCTAAGCAGTGCAAGGAATCAGACTCAGGGTCTTATGTGTGCAATTCCTGTCCATTATCCACATTACAACTCCCCTGGTCACAAGATAGGAATTTTTAAATTATTTATTTACTTATCCATCTGTTAGGACAGAAGAATCAGGAGGAAAAGGGGGAAATAAAAAGGGAAAGGGAAACACCTGCAGACCTGCCTCACCACTCATGAAGCTTCCCACCTACAGGTGGAGAGCAAGGTCTTTAACTCAAGTCCTTGCTCAAGGTAACTTGTGCGTTCAACCAGATATGCCATTGCCAGGTCCCCAGATGTGGCATTTTTGAAGCATAAGCCATGACTAGTGTACATCCACCAGTGGCCCTGGCCAACCCCTCTTTGTCCCTGAGGTATAGAGCTTGAGAGACAGGTTCAAAAAGGAGTGGGTTCTGGTGTTTGACATTCTCAAGGCTCCCTGCCAGTCTCCCAGTCAATCTGGGTCCCACATGGAGAGAGGGAGGCATGGCTGGAGTCTGTTTCTCCCAGCTTGCTCTTGGCTTTCCCAGGGATCCAGAGAGTATGTTTGCTTTTTGCGTGTTCCTGTGGACTTTCTCAGCTCCCACTGTCTCTGGCCCAAGATTGAAAAGTCACAGCCATTTGAGAACCTGTGAGGAGAATATTGGACACACTCTAAGTCACATCTCTTATACCCAAAACCAGCTCACTCTGGGATCAGTCTATAGCTGAAGGGGACAATGTGTGCATGCCAGGGAGGCCTTTCTCCTGTGACTTTAGGGTACAGCCATGTTCCCCCTTCCTTGACACCCCCCCTCCCCTCTTGGCTTTCAACACAGCCCTTTTTGGCAAGACTGGGACCTGGCATGGTGGGAAGTGAGGACAGTGGGTCTATCAATCACTCTATTCTAAGCAAATTGCTTTTCCCCCATAATGTCTATAAGACCTTTTCTTTCTCTCTCTCTCTCTTTCTCTGCTCTATGCCTTTCTGTTTTTGCTTATCTTTTATAGTTGTCAGGTCAACTCTCTGAGGAACTGTTGCCATGGTTGAAATGGATAGGAAGAAGCAAAGGAGGGAAGAACCTAGCTCCCAGTGAGAGAGAGAGGGTGCTTCCCAGGGGACCGGAGCAAGAGAAGTGCAGCCTAGGTCCACAGGGTGGGGGGGCAGGCACCATCACCCAATAACAGACTCTCAGTACTAGAAGGTCCTCAAGTTCATCTTAGGGACCATGTGCCCGTTTGAAGCAGAACCTTACATTTCTCCCCTGAAAGATGATTACAAGAAAGGGGCCATTTTGCCATCTCAGCTCACCTCTTCCGCTGTGTGTATGACTCTACTGCTTCTGCTCGAATCCCCCATTTCAAACATTCAGATAGAGACAGAGAGTGAGCAAGAGAAAGAAAGAAGGAGAGACGCCACATCACTGCTCCACCATTAGTGAAGCACCTCCGGTGTTTTCATGTGTTATTGGGGCTCAAACCCGGGTCCTCATGCATGGCACAAAAGTGTGGAGTTGATTGTGGGAGCTGCCTCCCACCAAACTTAGGAGAATCAACTGTGTGAGAAAATTGTTTTCTTTTTAATTTAGAGTGTTGAAATTTTATTTATATATTTTATATTTATTTTTACTTTTTTATCTTTTCTTATTATTGGATAGAGACAGAGAGAAATTGAGAGGGAAGGGGGAGATATAAGGGGAGGGAAAGAGACAGAGAGATACCTGCAGCCCTACTTCACCACTCGGAAAGCTTTCCCCTCTGCAGGTGGGGACCAGGGGCTTGAACCCAGGCCCTTATGCACTGTAATGTGTGCACCTAGCCAGGTTCACCAATGTCTGGTCCCTTATTTTTGCACTCCAGGCTGACTTCTTCAGCTAGAGAGAGAGAAAGAGACTGGAGGGGAAGATACCACAGCACCACAGTTCCACTATGGCGCAGAATGAGTTCAAAGCTGAGGCACACGCACATGGCCAAGCAGCACACTACCCAGGTGAGTTCTTTTGCTGGCCCTTGAGGGTATGTGTACATTTATTCTAAGATAGAGGCAGAAAGGCAGAAAGGCAGAGAGAGAGAGAGAGAGAGAGAGAGAGGACAATACTGAATCTTTCTTCATTGTGGTAGGGGCCAGACTTGAACCTGAGACCCTCACATGGCAAAGCAGCACAGTACCCAAGTGAGCTATTTCTCCAGCCCTCCTTGAGGGTCTGTCAGATGAGCAGAGGAAAGTGAATTGACTCACAAGAGTTGACTATTCGCCTGCAGTTGAAGGGTTTCTCCTCTTCGTGCATTTCCCCTGAGACAGGGGTGTCTGGTTTATTTGCAGTTCACTGCAGTTGGTCCTGTTTGTGAGAACCACATTCTTGTGGAACCAAGAATTTGTTTGGTGAGAAAAAAAAAAAGAAAAGAAAGAAGAAGCCTAGGGAATTAAAAAAAAAACAACCCCTCTGCTGAAACAGGGTGATGAATTCCCTTGAGGAGACATATTTATTTTCAGAAGCTGATTCATTACGTTGTAACCTTGTGAATAAACAAAGCAAGGACCAGAGGGTGGGAAGTACTAAGAATTAGTGATGAATGAAGGAGGAGGAGGAGGAGGAGGAGAAGGAGGCTGAGTTATTAAGTGTGTCGTGTTGATGGGCATTTACTATTCGTAGCCCCAGTCCCAGGTGATCTATTTCAAGATGTGGAAACTGAGGTCCAGGGAACAGAAATGAAAGAGCTTAAATTCACACAGGTAGTGAGTAACACAAATGAGTCTAGATTGGGGCAGAAAAGACTCTTTTCTGACTCTGTCTACTATGGAACTTTTCAGGTATGTATTATGCTTTCTTTTAATATTAGTCTAATTTTCCCAGAGCACTGCTCAGCTCTGGCATACAGTTGTGCTGGTGCTGGGGCTCGAACCTGGGACCTTTTCTGCCTTAAGCATAAAAGTCTTATTGCGGGAGTCTGGCGGTAGCGCAGCGGCTGGTTAAGCGCACATGGCGCGAAGTGCAAGGACTGGGGTAAGGATCCAGTTCGAGCCCCCGGCTCCCCACCTGCAGGGGAGTCACTTCATAGGCGGTGAAGCAGGTCTGCAGGTGTCTGTCTTTCTCTCCCCCTCTCTGTCTTCCCCTCCTCTCTCCATTTCTCTCTGTCCTATCCAACAATGACAACATCAATAATAACTTCAACAATAAAACAACAAGGGCAACAAAAGAGAATGAATAAATAATTATTTTCAAAAGTCTTATTGCATCCCTGTTGTGATACCTCCCCAGGCCACACAGTATACTATGAAGGAAGGAGGTGAGGGGCTGCACCTGGTAGAGTGCACATGTTGCAATGAGCAAGGACCCAGGTTCAAACCCTTGGTCCCCCCTTCTGCAAGGAGGAAACTTTATAAGTGGTGAAGCAGTGCTGCAGGTGTGTGTCTCTCTCTTCCTCTCTTTTTTTTTCTTTCATTTTTCTCTCTTCCTGTCTCTTTTATTTTTTTAGTTTTTTTTAATTTTTATTAAAATAAAACACACTTACAGGTATTTTCAGGTCAGCATATATAGTTCTATCTCATGTTTTAATGATTGTACCTTTTTCTTTTTTTTAAATTTTTTTAAGTATTTATTTTATTTATTTATTCCCTTTTGTTGCCCCTGTTGTTTTATTGTTGTAGCTATTATTGTTGTTGTCATTGTTGGATAGGACAGAGAGAAATGGAGAGAGGAGGGGAAGGCAGAGAGGAGGAGAGAAAGATAGACACCTGCAGACCTGCTTCACCGCCTGTGAAGCTACTCCCCTGCAGGTGGGGAGCCAGGGTTTGAACCGGGATCCTTATGCCGGTCCTTGTGCTTTGCGCCACCTGCGCTTAACCCGCTGCGCTACAGCCCGACTCCCGATTGTACCTTTTTCTTTTAATCTTTATATTTCTTCCTCTCTATCACCCTCTCCCCCTTCAATTTCTCTCTGTCTCTATCCAATAAATAAATAAATAGATAGATAATAATTAAAACATACAGTAAAAATAAGAAAGCTTTGCAGGGGGAGTACTGAGCCATATCCTAAGTGCTCAAAGTCCTGGCTTCAATTCCCAGCACTTAAGTAATTAAAATTATTATTGTTGTGTTGTTGTTATTTTATTTCCAGGCTTATTTTAGGGGTCAGTACCCACATGAAAAATCTACCACTGCCAGTGGCCATTTCTCCTGTTTTTTTCACCTTTCTCTTATATTTGATAGTACAGAGAGAAATTGGGAGGAGAGAGATAAAGAGGGAGAGAAAAACAAAAACCTTTAGCCCTGCTTCACTGCTCATGAAGTGACCTCCACAAGCTGAAGGCTTGACCCTGGGTCCTTGCACATCATAATGTGTGTGCTCAGTTGGGTGTGCCACCACCAGGGCCCCTAAAGTTGTTTGTTTGTTTGTTTTTAGGTCAGCATTATTATTTTAATTTAAGACAGAGTTTTCATTTCAGTTTTTCTTTTTTTAAAATTTTTTTTTTTTATTGGGAGGGTAATGATTCACAGTACAAAAAACACTAAAGATTTTTGTTTTTAATCTATATCTCAGACATAGAATCTGGGGATCAGGGAGATACCGCTCCTGGTAGAATGCACACCTGGGCAGGCACGAGGACCCAGATTCAAGCCCCCAGTGACCACAGCGGAGCAGCACCAGCAGCCATGGAGTTCCCTTAGTGCTGTCCATGGGGCTTCCGTGTGATCCCACAAGTTTTTCCCTGCTTCCGTGCACTGCAGAAAACCCAAAACTAGAACACTGGATCCATATTTTGATAAGTTTCAATGAGTCATGTCTCATGTTCACAGGGCTTTGCAGGAGAAATGCCTAGCAGGTTTTTTTTTTTCTTTATTGGGGAATTAATGTTTTACATTCAACAGTAAATACAATAGTTTTCCATATAACAATACAACCCCCACTAGGTCCTCTGTCATCCTTTTTTGACCTGTATTCTCCCCAAAACCCACCCCAGAATCTTTTACTTTGGTGCAATACGGCAATTCCAGTTCAGGTTCTACTTGTGTTTTCTCTTCTGAACTTATTTTTCAACTTCTGCCTGAGAGTGAGATCATCCCATATTCATCCTATTTCTGACTTATTTCACTTCACATGAATTTTTCAAGGTCCATCCAAGATCAGCTAAAAACAGTGAAGTCACCATTTCTTATAGCTCACTAGTATTCCATTGTGTATATAGACCACAACTTGCTCAGACAGTCATCTGTTGTTGGACACCTGGGTTGCTTCCAGGTTTTGGCCATTACAAATTGTGCTGCTAAGAACATATGTGTACCACCCAGCAGTTTTTATACAGATGTAAGAAGGAACTAACACTGCCAGACAAAGGCAAAAAAAAAATTTTTTTTTTCTGTCCTGCAGTGTTTCAGTCTCCTCCTAGATCTCTTGGTCAGGGCACTGCCAGCAGAGGCTTAAGAAAATAAACAACTTGCTAGAAACCATGCTTTGGGGATTTTGAGAGTTCCTCGAAAACACAGCTTAAAGTGTTCCAAGCAAATAAAACCAGCACCCACCTCCTGAAACGTAGTCACCCCCCCTCCCCCCGCCCATCACAACAGCTACGAGAGGACAAAAGGTTTCAGACGTGTTCCACAGATGAACATTTGATATCACGGGACAGGACAGAGTTCTCTTCGGCCAAACCATTCCCAAACATGTGTATCAGAAATGCTCAGACGCTGGTTGCAGAATAAGTAAGCAGGACATAATGGGTTTTTAGTAACTGCGGCGGGGCCAGACTCCCAGTCTACTTGGAGAGGTTTATTGGCACGCAGAGCCAACCAGGGAACTTGAGGACAGAAGGTAAAGGGAGCCGAAGGTCCTGGGGGAAACGTGGTGTGTGGGGAGTTGGTGACCTGGCTTGAAACTGTACAGACAGTGAGGTCATTTTGGTCGGAATGACCTTTGCCCAAATCTCCTGGTTTTGTTATCAGAGTAATGAGAATTTTAGAGGAAGATTTCACACAGGTGTTAGACTCTTTTTTTTTTTTTTTTTCCTGTTTGGGTTTGACATTTAAAAAGTGAGACAGGGAACAGCACATCCAGTAGAATACACCCCTTACCATTTGTGGTCCTGGGTTCAAGCCTTGGCATCATACAGGAGTATTGTGGATAGCACCAGGGAGGCTCCATGGCTGGTGGGGCACTGCTGTGCTGATTCTCCTCTCTATGTCTGTCTCTTCTTCATTTTAGAAAGAAGGAGAAGAGAAAGGAAGGAAGGAAGGAAGGAAGGAAGGAAGGAAGGAAGGAAGGAAGGAAGGAAGGGGAAGGAAGAGAGAGAGAGAGAGAGAGAGAGAGAGAGAGAAAGAAAGAAAGAATAGGGAGGCAGGAAAGAAGGAAGGAAAAATGAAAGAAAAAAGTCTCCTCAGTATTACAACATGCATGAGACTTTGGGTTTATTCTTCAACATCACATAAAAATGAAACAAAACACCCCCGCCCCTGCCCAGGTCAGATGTTATAAAAGGCCTGACAGCCTAGCCTTGGTTGAATGACAACTTGACCCCCAGATGATTTCTCGCCTTTCCACCTCCTTTCTTCCTTCTTTGCACACACATATGGAGCACAACCACAGCCAAGGCCTTTGTTTGTCATCAAGAAATCTTAGATATTTAAGCTTTAACTGACTGAAATGTCTTATAATCATTTCTCTGTGATTTTAACCATAAGCAACTTCATCAATGTACACGTAAGAACTTTTCATTTTAATCTTGGTCTTATTTTTTTTTTAAGTTGTGGAAGCCTGAAAACTAAGAAAAATGAAAGAGAGAGGCTCTGGTCCCAGATGAAATGAGTTGATACCACTCCCACCCCCACCCCACCCCACCCCCAAAGCCTGGGCCATTTCCAGAGCAATCTACCCTTGGGAACCAACCCTTGGGCAGCCTTTCTGTTTCCTGGGGATTAACTCTGCACAATCTAGTTAGTAAAGCACTCAACAAAAGGCTGTCACATTTGGAACATGGGCCAAACATTTTTTCCCTCCTGACTTTGGTGTCCTGGGGCATGTTTTCCTAGGAGCAGAGTCTGAGCCCAGGAGCCCAGAGCTTGTGGTTTGGGAAAGGAGTCCTCTCCAGGAGAAACATAAAAAGACATGCATTGCTCTGCTAGGGTAGCCATGACCAAACGCTCCAGTCTCTGGGGGCTTTCACAAGGGAAATTAATCTCCTCTGAACTATGGAGACAGGAAATTCGTGATCAAGATGTCAAGAGATGTCGACAGGTTTGGTTTCTTCTGAGGGTCTCTTCTTGCCTTATCATGTGATTCTCTCTCTCTCTCTCTCTCTCTCTCTCTCCTTTTCCCTCTCTTTCTCTCTCTCTCTCCCTCTCCCTTTCTCTCTCTCCCTCTTTCTCTCTCTCTCCCTCTTTCTCTCTCCCTCTTTCTCTCTCTCCCTCTTTCTCTCTCCCTCTTTCTCTCTCTCTCTCTCCCTCTTTCTCTCTCCCTCTTTCTCTCTCTCTCTCTCTCTCTCTCTCTCTCCCTCCATCCCTGGTGTACTTCTATGTGTCCCAGTTTCCTCTTCTTATTAGGACACCAGTCAGATTGAATTAGGACCCACTCCAAAGAGACTCATTCTAACTTACTCCTCTTTAAGTGTCAGCGTCCAAATGCAGACACATTCTGAGCACCAGGGCTTAGAGTTTCCATGCAGAAATTCTGAGAGCATAATTCAATCCTTAATGGGTCAGGAGAAAGGGGGAACAAGCAAGAGGAAGTCAGGAAGATAGTCTCAAGTTGGCTCATGGGATGAAGGGACATTATCAGTCAAAGCACAAAGTCGTCACACCTCATACTGAGGATGTTGGGCCTTCTTCTCTCCAGGCATCTGTTCCCAGACAGGTCTTCAATGTGTGTCTGGTACAGAGGGTCTTGTAATATGCTGTGAGGAACAAGAAGATTATGTGAATCAAGAGACTCACCTGGCTACAGACCTACAGTCACTCAAGCAATCAAGCCAGTCTTCCAGAGCGCCTCTGTTTATTGCAGAAGACGTGGGTTTTCCGTTTTCCATCTCCAGTGATCAGTCTACCTTTTCAGCTTCAGACACACAATCTGAGCTGACTGCCAAGGATGGGAGTGACCCAATCTACAAATGGAACCTACTTAGTAGCTCAATTTCCCAGACCTGGAACTTTGGCTTTTTGTCAACCTCTTAATCTAGTGCTTCTACCTCTTTTTAATCTATCCATTAAATTAATGTTAATTTTATTTTATCTTGTGGTGGGAGAAGAAAGAAAACCAGAGCATCACTGGGACATCTGGTGCTGGAGATCCAGTAAGGACCTCAGGTTTATCCAATGTATGATTCACTGCGCCGCCTCCCTGGCCACACTCTTCACAATTACTCTTTTTCTTTTCTTTTCTTTTCTTTTCTTTTCTTTTCTCTCTTCTTTTCTCTTCTTTTAATTTTCACCAGGGTTATTACTGGGGCTCAGTGTCTGCACAGTGAACCCACCACTCCTGGCAGCCATTTTTCTTTTATATTTTATTTGATAGGACAGAGAGCATTTGATAGGGGATGATAACACACACACACACACACACAGAGAGAGAGAGAGAGAGAGGGACCTGCAGTACTTGCTTCATCAATCATGAAGCTTCCTCCCTGCAGCTGGGGAGCAGGGGCTTGAACCCAGGTCCCAGCACATGGTAATGTATGTGCTTAACCAGGTGTGCCACCACCTGGCCCGTATTTATAATCATTTTAATCCTCCTTCCTCCATGTTTCAGGGCCATCGCCCTCGTCACTGGCAGTGCTGTTTTCTCTGGATAGTTCCACAGATGGTGAACCCAGGAGCTTCAGCCAGGTTCGGTCTTAGCTGTAACTCTTTTGGCCTCCAAGGCAAATATTTAATGTTAGTTTATAGTTGACTCTAACAGCTTCCACTAGTCGTAGATAAGAGCAAGAAAACAAAGCTCTTCACGTCGAAGGCGGAGCTGAAGTTAATGATTTCGAAGGTTGAAACTGCAGTCTGGGAATATCGGTTCATTCTGGTGAACCCCTGGCTCACCTGGCTGTTCTGTTAAGTAATGTGCAGCCAGCAGGAAGTCGAGTCATATAATGGCAACTTCCCTGCCCCCACGGAACTGGGCCATCACGGTCCTACTCCAGCTGCTTGCAGCCATTCTTCTCCTTCAGCATCCAATCACCCAGAACCAGTCTCTGCCGACTAGCTGTCACCCTGCAAAGGAAGTTCTCAGCCAAACCCCTGGGTCTTGCTCTGGTGCTCCCCCCAGCCCATTGCCTTTGCCAAGATACTGGGAGCAGTCAGCACACAACTGCCCCACAGAACATGTTGGGGCCTATGGACTCACAGGTGAGGACGTGTTTGAACTGGACACCGAAGGGTTTCTGTTACATGAATGCAGAGATGGGAACAGCAGCAGGACCAGAGCAACGCAGGAAATGTGATGTCCTATCTCTGAAACCCTCCTTAATCAGGAATGCAGCCTCCACAGATCTGAGTCCCTGTCTTCAAGGCTTGAGGGTGGGGGAGAAGTAGGAAAAAAAAAATTATAGAGATGGCAATGTTTCCCTTTTTTTTTTTTCTTTTTTTACTGACTCCTATTTTATTTCCTTTTTCTTTAAATTTTTATTTATAAAAAGGAAACACTAACAAAAACCGTAAGATAAGAGGGGTACGACTCCACTCTCAGTTTTCTTACCCTGCGGTACACACATAGGCTACAGGTGACTTTTTCTTTTGTGGGGTTTTGTTTGTTTGCTTGTTTGTTTTGCCTCCCAATCTCTGAGGCTCCTCGTGCTTTCTGGAATCCTCTTTCTGGACAGATAGACCAGGATGAAGAGATTTCCTGAGGAGAAGTTCTCTGGGCTGGGCTTCAGGCTGCTGTCTGACATCTTGGCTCCGCCTACCTCCCACTCCCACCATTTCTGAAACTCAGCTAACCAGGTCCTAGGTCAATCACCGTTCAGTTTTTAACGGCAATTCTATAGCCTTCACATTACTTCTCACTGTTGCTTCTATGCATCTCATTACCACTCTGCCTCCAAGCATCCTCTTCCCTCAATCTTGTTATTTCCTTTCTTGCTTCTATTTAAAAACAAAATTATTGATTTTTTATAAGAGAGAGTGAGAGTGGATGGAACTTGAAAGCATCATGTGAAGTGAGATAAGCCAGAAAGAGAAGGATGAATATGGTATTATCCCACTCATAGACAGGAGTTGAAAAGTAAAAACAGAAAGGAAAATACAAAGTAGATCTTGGCCTGGAGTTGGTGTATTGCACCAAAGTAAAGAATTCCGGGGGCAGGGGGCGGTGGGGAGGGGTGTTCAGAACATGGTGCATGATGGTGGAGGAGGACCTAGGTGGAGGGTTAGAGTGTTATGTGGAAAACTGAGACATGTTACACATGTACCAACTACCATATTTTATTGTTAAATCATTAATCCCCCCAATAAAGAAAAAATAATGAAAGAAAGAAAGAAAGAAGAGCAGAGCCATGCTCAGCTCTAGTATATGATGGGACTGAGAATTGAACCCGGAACCTCTGGGGCCTCAGACATACGGTCTAACACTGAATCATCTCTCCAAGTCTGTTTCTGTGTTGTTCTGTAGTATTAGTATTAAGCTATTTTTTCTTTGTGATTAATAGTGGATTACAAAACTGTAAGGTCTCAGCCCCACAGTGTACCCACCACCAGCATTCTGTGTCCCCACGCTCACATCCCCCAGAGTTAACCACCAGAGTTCTCACTAAGTCATAGAGACAGTTGGCTTGCTTCTGTTTTTGTTTTTTTTCTTTCCAAGTTCATGTGTATCAGTTCTCTAAAGGGATGCATTGGATTGACCTTCTCGTGGTGCATCCCGTGAGTACCCATTCATTGGGGAAACTGACGATCCTTCCTAGCCGACTGAATCCACATGGATCCCAGTCACTTTCAAAGCCAGCAACAAGCAGCTCCTGACAGCTTTCAACCTGACCTGTTGATTGGCTACGGAAGAAGGGCAAATGCTAGAAGAAGAAGAAGTTCTCTAAATCCCACATATGAGTGAAAGCAGCTGGCAGTTGCCTTTTATCTCTTTATTTATTTCACTAAGTATAATCACCTGCCATCCCTTCTATTTTGTAAAGATTTTTTTTAAGAATTTTCATTATCTTTACTTATGATACATACAGTCAGAAATTGAGAGGGAAGGGGAGATTAAGAGAGAGAGAGAGAGAGAGACCTGCAGCACTGCTTCACCACTTGTAAAGCTTTCCCTCCTGCAGGCAGGGACTAGGAGCTTAAACCTGGGTCCCTGAGCATTGTCACATGTGTGCTCAACCAGGTGTGCCACCACCCGGCCCCAGATTATTTTCTTTTTATTTACATAGTCTAGTCTATTTGCTTGTGCTCTGATCTCATTTCCCGTCTCTTCAATAAAGTCATGTTGCTATATATACACCTAGCCACAATTTGACAGAATGGCACAAGAATAATAAATAAATAAATAAATAAGTAAATAAATAAATAAATAAAGCAAGCAAGCAGAAGGAATCAGTCTGCACCGAGTAAGACTGCCCACCCAGAGAATCCTGTTCCAGAGAGCTCCGCAGTCTACCCAACACTCACAGACACAGGAACGTGAATCACCGATGAGACACAGTTGCCACCAGCCTTTCCCCCCCAAAACCTTCCTAGATCAAGAGGAAATGCCCTCTGACTGGGGATGTATGAACAAGCATTTCATACAAGGCACAAGGCCTGAGAACTTCTGCCACGGACTTCCGCTCTGCTTGGAGGTCGCCGGCCTTGTGTTTGGTTTCCAAACCTCAAATCCAAAGAAAAAAAAAAATGTCACTTGCAGCATGATTTGCAGGGAGCAAGAGAAAGACCGATTCAAAAGGAGAAACAAAAGGCCGAATAGTAGAACAGTTATACAACTTCTGCTCTGTCTTAAATAATTCTGTTGACTGTAAATCTTTGGCAGTGGGAGAAAGGGGAAAGGAAAAAGGCCGCGATCGCCTTCCAGAACGTGTGCAGCAGCGAGAATGGCATCAAGAGAATCAATTAGCCACACTGGTCAACAAGAGCTGCAATGAAGAGGTAATTAGGCGTGTTCAGAGAAAGGTCTGATTGAAGATCTCAGAAAGCTCTCTAATTAGGAGGGAAGGGAAGCGCCCTCTAGAGGAGACAAACGAAGGAGCGTGAAGACCTGTCCGCTCAGCAGACTCAATAAGAAACCCAAGTGTTCGAGACGGTCTGGACAAGACATCATCGTATCTGAAATGAGTAAGTCGCATTCTCTATTTTTTAAATATTTTATTTATGGACTTAGTGGATAAAAACAAAGAGGAATGGATAAGGAAGAGGGAGGTAGAAAAGGAGAGACAAAGAGACACCGGCAGCATTGCTTCACCGAGCTCACAGATCTTTCCCCCTGCAACGGTGGCCTGGGGCTTAAACTTGGGTTCTTGAGGATGGCAACATATGCACTCCAGCAGGTGTGCCGCTGCCCAGGCATTGCCTCCTCCTCCTCTTCCTCTTCCTCCCCCTCCCCTCCCCTCCCTCTGTTTTAAAGGATCTACAGCCTGTTTGAAAACCCCTAACAACCAGTTTGTAAACCCCTTGCCATGTTCTTTGCAGCTCTCTCAGAACCACGTGAGTGAACGAACTCTGGACTCATTCTACACAAGGTAACTTGACAAGAAAAAAAGGGGGCCTGGAAGACTTCTCCAAGCTCTCATCCCAAGGATGGAGAACAAGATATTTTAATGATTTGTTCAACAGATGTAAAGGTGTGCTATGAAAAGGCGAAGGAGAATGGGGCTTCCTCGAGCAGTTAAAAAATAAGTAAGTAAAGAAATTACTGTATAATCCAGTAAGATTTCTTCTGGGTTAACTATTGGAATGATATGAAAACAGAAACTTGAGCTGGGGAGACAGCATAATGGTTCTGCAAAAGACCTTCGGGTCTGAAGC
Source organism: Erinaceus europaeus (assembly GCF_950295315.1). Taxonomy (NCBI): domain Eukaryota; kingdom Metazoa; phylum Chordata; class Mammalia; order Eulipotyphla; family Erinaceidae; genus Erinaceus; species Erinaceus europaeus. The sequence goes on along the minus strand of NC_080166.1, from coordinate 19,605,142 downwards.
TCTGAGGTTCCAGGTTCAATGCCCAGCACCACCATAAGCCAGAGCTGAGCAGTGTTCTGGTCTCTTTCTCTCTCTTTTTCCCCATCTGTATCTTTCACCCTGTACCTCTCTGTCATTAAATATTAATTAATTAATTTTTAAAAAGAAAACACTAACTCAAAAAGACATACCCACCCCCAAAGATTATTGTAGCAGTGCATAAGCACTGCTAGCCAAGCTATGGAAACAACTGAAGTGTTCACCTAGAGATGATAATTCTAGGGGGCCAGGTGGTGGTGTACCGGGCTAAGCACACATAATACAAAGTGCAAGGACCCGTGCAAGGATGCGTGTTCGAGCCCCCGACTCACCACCTCCAGGGAAGTCACTTTACCAGCAGTGAAGCAGGTCTGCTGGTGTCTATCTTTCTCTCTCCCTATCTTTCCTGCCCCTCTCAATTTCCCTTTGTCCTATCAAGAAAAAAAAAATCGAAAAAATGGCCGCAGGAGTAGTGGATTCGTAGTGTAGGCACTGAGCTCCAGCGATAACCTAGGAGGCAAAAAAAAAAAAAAAAAGATTCTATAGATGTCTGGATAAAGAAGCATGAACACATACACACACATATTCAACCACAAAAAGGGAGACTTTTTCATTTACATCAAAATGGAGCAAACCCAAGATACACAGAAGAAGTCAAAGAAGAAAGAGAAGTACTGAATGATATCACTACCTGTCTGGTAGCAGGAAGTAAGGTTGATGAATAGACAAAGTGAAATAAAAGTGCATTTGCAAACTTTAACTTCCAATGAGGTTACTAGAGGGGAAGAGGGTGGGGTGGGATCCGGGAGGATGGGAGGGGCTCCTGAGAGCTAGCTCTATAGGGTTTTTATTTTTTTGATTTCAGAAAGTTAAAGAAAGAAAAATGCAATTTTAGGAAAGTTGAAATAAAACTAGAAATGATTAGAGGGTTTCTCTATAATGATCAACCCCAGCTATAGTTAAATTGCTTTCCTGGGAGTCGGGCTGTAGCGTAGCAGGTTAAGCGCAGGTGGCGCAAAGCACAAGGACCGGCATAAGGATCCCGGTTCGAACCCTGGCTCCCCACCTGCAGGGGAGTCGCTTCACAGGTGGTGAAGCAGGTCTGCAGGTGTCTATCTTTCTCTCCTCCTCTCTGTCTTCCCCTCCTCTCTCCATTTCTCTCTGTCCTATCCAACAACGACTACAACAACAATAATAAGTACAACAATAAGACAACAAGGGCAACAAAAGGGAATAAATAAATAAAATAAAATATTTTTAAAAATTGCTTTCCTACATCAAATTAAAAAGCTTCTTCACAGCAAAAGAAACCACTACCCAAACCAACAGACTCCTCACAGAATGGGAGAAGACCTATACATGCCATATATCAGATAAGAGTTTAATAACCAACAAATATAAAGAGCTTGCCAGACTCAACAAGAAGACAACAAATAACCCCACCCAAAAATGGGGGGAGGACATGGACAGAATATTCACCACAGAAGAGATCCAAAAGGCCGAAAAACACATGAAAAAATGCTCCAAGTCTCTGATTGTCAGAGAAATGCAAATAAAGACAACAGTGAGATACCATTTCACTCCTGTGAGAATGTCATACATCAGAAAAGGTAACAGCAGCAAATGCTGGAGAGGGTGTGGGGTCAAAAGAACCCTCCTACACTGCTGGTGGGAATGTTAATTGGTCCAACCTCTGTCGAGAACATTCTGGAGAACTCTCAGAAGGCTAGAAATGGACCTACCCTATGACCCTGCAATTCCTCTCCTGGGGATATATCCTAAGGAACTCAACACATCCATCCAAAAAGATCTGTGTACACATATGTTCTTGGCAGCACAATTTGTAATAGCCAAAACCTGGAAGCAACCCAGGTGTCCAACAACAGATGAGTGGCTGAGCAAGTTGTGGTATATATACACAATGGAATACTACTCAGCTGTAAAAAATGGTGACTTCACCATTTTCAGCCTATCTTGGATGGGCCTTGAAAAATTCATGTTGAGTGAAATAAGTCAGAAACAGAAGGATGAATATGGGATGATCTCACTCTCAGGCAGAAGTTGACAAACAAGATCAGAAATGAAAACACAAGTAGAACCTGAAAGGTAATTGGCATATCGCACCAAAGTAAAAGACTCTGGGGTGGGTGGGTGGGGAGAATACAGGTCCATGAAGGATGATAAATGACATAGTGGGGGTTGTATTGTTAAATGGGAAACTGGGGAATGTTATGCATGTACAAACTATTGTATTTACTGTTGAATGTAAAACATTAATTCCCCAATAAAGAAATAATTTTTTAAAAAAAATTGCTTTCCTAAGGGCTTTAGGTTCATGATTAGTCAACAATTTGTTTGGCCTTATATGTTAACTCTTTTTTTCAGCCACCGGGTTCCAGATGCTACCATGAAACATGGCTGCTGTCAGAAGTGCCACATTTCCCATCTCCCCATGATGGGTGTCAGCACACCCCATGCTTCACCAGTTTGTCGTGTTTCTTCACAGAAGGACTCTGGTTCCCTATCTCCCTATCCATGCCCCACCCCTTTAGAGTTCTTGACGCTGCTCAATGAACCACAAATAGCATTTCACCCTGTGTTTTCCCTTTCCTTGTTCTTAAATACTACCTATGAGTGAGACCATCCAGTACCAGTTCTCCTGACTTATCCAGCAAGAGAGAAGTGGTGAAGGATGTTGAGATATGGATATATCTACTACTGCTTGACTCCGAAAATGATCACACTTCTCTTCCCAATACTTGGGAGAGCCACCTCAAAAAGTCATGTAAAGTCGTAGTTCAAGCCCCTGGCTCCCCACCTGCACGGGGCTCATGTCACAAGTGGTGAAGCAGGTCTGCAGTTATCTTTCTCTCCCCCTCTGTGTCTTCCCCTCCTCTCTCAATTTCTCTCTGGAATAGTGGACTCATAATGCAGACACCAAGCCTCAGTGACAACCTTGGAAGCAAAAAAAAAAAAAAAAAAAGTAGGTCACCAGTAAAGATGACTGTTCACTATATCTTGTTATTCTCACCTGGGGTACATTATGCATGAACTATTGACTATATCTTGTCATTCTCACCTGGGAGGCATGCTGAGCTAATCTAAGTAACTAATTAAACCAATCAACCAAATGTGTAATTACCCTTAGAAGCAACAGGTGTCAGCAGAACAACAACCAAAAAGTTACTCTCCTCCTCTTCTTTCTCCTCCTTCTCCTCCTCCTCCTCCTCTCCCTCCTCCTGTAATTTCCTGGTGCTTTCAAACTTTTGAGTTTTCTTTTTGTCTTAAGGATATATCCACAGAGAAAAGGATCCCTGGGTGTGGGACTAGTGACCACATGAGACCATCCTTCTATAGGCAGGAGGAGTTCAAGTCAGGGACAATATCTCCCGCTCCAGTTATAGTATCTTATCTGGAAGTAAGTATACAGGATTGCTGAAGATTCTCATCCACGAAAGTTCTTTAATGAATATGCATACCCACTGTTAGAGAGAGAGAGACAAGCTACATGTTCCTAAAACATCTTCCTTTTCAGAGATGACCAAGCAGTGGTTCATTCAGACAGCTGACTCCAGGAGAAAAGGAAGCCAGCAAGACAAAGCAAAACATTAGCAAGAGTCTCATGAGAGCACATGCACCCCTGGAAGGCTAACTTGTACAACTATAGCAACACTTTGTGCTCTGCAGTTCTTCTACCTGGGAATTCATCTCTTGCCAGAGCAATAAGTGAACCCCTCACCGTAACTACTTTTATTTGTCCACCTGATGCAATTGTTTGGTGTTTAAGTAGCTTCAATGATGGAAAAAACAAGATGATAGAATAATTGACTTCAAGTGGTTTGCCTTTGAGGATGGCGTGAAACTCGGAAGAAAAGCAGTAACTAGCAAGAGATTATGTCTAGTAATAAACCTGACCAAGGAAGTAAAAGATCTGTATGCTGAAAACCATGCACTGCCATTCAAGGAAGTAGAAAATGACACAAAGAAATGGAAAGCTATTCCATGTTCCTGGACTGGAAGAATTAATGTCATCAAAAGGAATGTTATACCCAGAGCCACATGCAAATTTAATGTGATACCCATCAAAGTCCCACCAAGATTGTTTAAGAGAAAAGAACAAAAATTACAATCATTTATATGGAACCAGAAAACACCTAAAATCACCAAAACCATCTTGAGGAAAAGAAACAGTAGTGGAGGCATCACACTCCCAGATCTCAAACTATATTATAAGGCCATCACAATCAACTGGAACAAAAATAGATACACAGACCAGTGGAACAGAACTGAAAGCCCAGAAATAACCCTCTACACCTATGGGCACCTAATTTTTGAGAAGGGGTCCCAACCTATTAAATGGAGGAAGGAGAGTCTCTTTAATAAATGGTACTGGGAAAACTGGGTTGAAACATGCAGAAGAATGAAATTGAACCACTTTATCTCACCAGAAACAAAAGTCAACTCCAAATGGATCAAGATTATGTCAAGTGGTAACAGGCAGTATAGTCCACATTCAAATAGCTAATGATGGTAGCGAACTGAGACTCGGGCCATTGCTTGTCCCATTTCAAAAAAGTCCAGATCACGATGGAAGGGCCCACACAGTCCAGTCATTACCAGGGGAAGTGAGCATGACAACAGCTCTAGGAAATGTGAAGCTTATCAGCAGAATAAATATGTATGTGAAATCTCACACTGGATTTTCCTGTTCCTCTCCCATAAAAGACTCAGTTCTCAACGCTGACCTTGGGGAAGATCAAAGCTCACCTGTGCTAAGTCAGCACACACTTTCTGATCTTGAAGTAAAAAGATACACTTGTGAACAATAACACTCAGTCAAGCTTGCAGACTTGCCACCTGATCGGGTACTTAATGTGCAATTTATAACCAGGCAAGGATGTTTAAGGAATCATGTTTCACTCACTCAACCCGGGATCCCTTTCCGGTTCCAAGTATAGAGCAAGGACTTGGTATTCTTTCAGTTAACCTTTCTGGAACTCTGCTTCCTTCTCTGAAAAATGAAAAGATTCTGGAACCAAAAAGCCTGTAAGATTCTACTCATGATTCAAACAGATTATTCTCTTCTCTACCCATAGCGGAAGAGTGGACAGCTAGCATGACCACTCCAGATATTTCAGGCCACTCCAAATAGTTCAGGTCAATCAGAACACTGAAACTTTGGTGCAAGACATTCTTCTCAAGATAAAGATAAAACTCTCCTCACATTGCCTTGGGAATAATTGTCAGTCTCCTTGAAATTTTAGCCAGGGAGCTTAGCAAATAAAACAACCACCCCACCCCAGACCATAGGTGGAATCCAAGAAAGTCAAACCCATCACCTCAAGGGAATTTAGAATGACACAATTGTTGGTCCAGTTGAGAATGTGCTTTTTCTAAGATTCTCCAAGACTGTGAACTGGGGTTCAGTGTTCCTTACAGCACATAATTACAGAAAACACACATCTAGACAGAAATGTACCATTTCTAGAAAGCCATCTACAGCCAAGTGAGGAAATGATCCCCACCCAACGAACCCTATTTTTCTCTGCCTTGTACCCCCAAAATGAGCTGTTATTCACATAGACAGAGCCTTGGGGATAAGTGGGGCTGATAAAGAAATTAATTCCAGATCTAAGTAAAGTAGTTAGTTCACACTAATAAAATAGAGTTCATTCCACCTCGCCTTGTACAAATTCAGTTGATTAGGATGTTACACAGTGGACTTCTTAATAATTATCACATTTTACACACAGCTAAAAATAAAGTGTAAAAGCTTTGCTCATAGTGATCCAGGAGGTGGCGCAATGGATGGGATACTGGACTCTAAAGCATGAAGTCCTGAGTTCAATCCCCGGTAGCATATGTACCAGAGTGGTGTCTGGTTCTTTCCCTCTCTCTCTCTCTTCCTATCTTTGTAAATAAATAAATAAATAATCTTTAAAAAATAAAAGTTTTTCTCATATGTGATAACTAAAACACAGGAGCTGGCCAAAACAAACACACAAAGAGGAACACCAAACCATCTTTTAAGACTTGGTGAAAACTATAGGGGTTATGAGTTCGGTACAGGGGCACACACACTTGGTAGTATGTGTGATGTACCCACTGTCCCCTGTAATTTTATAATCTTGCAAAACATTATTAAACCATTAATTGAAAATGTTTATATATTTTATTCTATTAGTTTATTTGGATAGAAGCAAAGAAATTGAGAGGGGGTGGGAGGATAGAGAGAGAAACAGAGGCACCTGCAGCATTCTTTCACCAATTATGAAACACACACATACACCACCCACTGCAGGCAAAGATCAGGGGCTTGAACCTGGGTCTTGGCGCACTGTAATGTGTGCACAACCAGATGCACCACTACCCAGCCCCTGTATTTCCATATTTTTAGTCTATGGCCATACCACCCTGAACACGCCCGATCTTGTCTAGTGTCGGAAGCTAAGCAGGGTCGGGCCTGGTTAGTACTTGGGTGGGAGAAATATTTTTAAAATAAAAGGTAACAATGTTCAAATGTTTTCTTAAATCCGTTGAAAAAAAAAAAAGACTACAGTAGTCAACAGCAACAATCCATCCAGGATGCCATAGCATAGTCCTGTAGACTGTGACTAATAAATGACAGAAACTTTCTCACAGATCCAGAGGCTGGAAAGTTCCAGAACAAGACTTTGGCAGAAGTGGTGTGTGGTGTTATGTGCTGAGGATGTGCTTCCGGTTCATAGAGAGGTAACAGGTCACTGTCCCTTCTTAAGGAGGAAGGGGAGAGAGAGCTCTCTGGGTTCTCTCTTACTAGGACACTTAGTCCCATCCATGAAGACCCCAACCCTTCATCACTTAATCATCTACCAAAGGCTTGGCCTCCAAACCCCATTACATTGAAGGCTGAGATCAGATCATCTGAAGTCTAGTAACCCTTTTGTTCTGTTGGGTGACATAGCTCCTGCCTTTTGACTATATGAACCTGGAAAATAGGTAGATATTCAGTCTACAGCATTGTCCACTTACATGCTGTTTCTCTTAGACTTCCATCTGTTTCCTAAGCAGTGCTTATCAAACACTTGCTGTGCATTTGGCTAGGTGTTTGGAAATTTGGGTAGAACTGGAGACAGACACATCAGTTATAGCTCATACTTTGGAGAATGTTGTAAACTACAAATATATAGAAGTTTTTATGAGCCAGAGAGTGCACCAGGTGTGGTATATGTCTCTCTCTCTCTCTCTCTCTGTGTGTGTGTGTGTGTGTGTGTGTGTGTAATGCCCAGGTTCAAACCCTGGCACCACATGTGAGTTGCAAAAGCATCTGATTTCTCCCTCCCTCCTCTTTGTCCTGATAAATATGTATAAATATGGGAGTAGTGAAGAGTACAAAAACATTGTTTAATGGCATAAGAATCTTGACTTTCTTATATTCTGTGAATGGGGATGTTTCTTGGTATTGGGAGTGGTGTGGAATTATTCCTGTACTGCCTATAAATTGTAAATTCCTATTCAATCACTGATAAAAACTAATTTAAATAAATGAATGCCCCCAAAAGTATAAATATGATTAAGTATTTAATATGCTATAGTAGACATAATTTAGAAAATCATTTATATGCCATGGGGCACATTAATTTGTAGGACACTAAAGACTCAGACACGACAAACTATTAGAATCAATTTTAGGTATTTGCCACTAAAGAAGAAAATGATCCTCATAGCTTCAAAGACATCATGCAACTCTGATTGGCTGGTGCCTTTCTGATTCCAAAGACATGCTAGAAAAATTTGTTTATGAAGGTCCAGAGATGATGCTCCTTCAACACAGAAATTAAAGACAAAAAGAAGAAAGAAAGTAGAAAGGAAGAATTCAGACCCTTTTGCCAGTGGGGACTCACTGAGCTGGAATCTCCTCTCTAAACTGACCAGCTAAGCAAAGGTCAAACTACTTCCTCTGGGCAGCCCAGAAGCTTGAGAAAATTCCCAGGATTCCTGGGCGCTAAAGCAGAGTTTCCCAGACAAGGAGGCCACTGCTCACAGTTCTCTTTCCATGGGGTTTCACCTCCAATTTGTCTTCCCGAGTACCCATGGCTGAAGTCCTGTCCCCTTCCATGAGAGTTCCCTTGACCACATGTCCCCTTGTGTAAAATAAAACAAATATCTTTCTTTGCAAAGCAGAAAGACTACACTTGATCTTAGCCAAAAGGCCAAGAAGCAGTGCAAAGCAGAAAGACTAAAAGTCGTAGAATGAAGTGAGTTTCCATCTTCAGTTTTTTTAGCATCTTAAGTGCTTTTCATATACTGACATCATAAATTACAATGCTCACTCCTGCTCAATGTCTCAGTGAGACATGTGATTACTCATCTTCCTCAACACCTAGATTTAAGTGGATTTGCACTAAGAAATGGAGATGATTTTTTAAAGCCCTTTTAGACTCTGAGAACTGAGTTGAGGACTACAATGCAAACAGCATGTAAGTCATTCATTACCAAGACACATTATGAGAAAGGCACTTTTTTTTTTTTTTTAATTTTCAGACCAGATTCCTCTTGAAAGCAAATATAATGTTCTCTCCTGGAAGCTGGCTCAGTGTTGTTGTTCAAGCCATGTTTAACCTCTGCTCCTATCATTGGAGAACCTTCTGGAAAGAGTCCATATGCAGTGTCATTGTGTATTGAACTGATCACTCCAATCTGTTTCAGAGAAAACCCCTCATGCTATTAGAGGTTTTCTAAGTTAGATGCATGTTCCTCAATAGAAAGAAATGCCTAGAAATTTCTGCTGGATGGAATCTCACAGACATACTCACAGACATACAATGTGATTGGGCAAACAGGTTTTTTTTGGGGGGAGGGACTTTTTTTCTTATTCATGGAATTTGGGAACTAGCACAAGTGAAAAAAAATCAGTAAACAAAGCTTGAAATAATTTTTCTTTCAGAAACTCTCCTTTAAGTGGATCATTTGATTTATGAAGAGAAATCACACTACTCAGGCTAGAACATATGTGAATGATTAGAACCCAATGGGGGGAGGGGACTGTCTTCACGGTGTATTAACTCTGATACGTTGTTCATATGCGGTACCTACAAAACTCTGGGCATTTCTGCTTCAGAGTTGCTGCTGTGCATAAGACTACCCAACTGAATCTATGGAGCTTGGAGATCTAAGAACTGAATTAAGCGACCAAGAAAAAAAAGAAAAAAGAAATAAATTAATAAGCTGATTTGACAGCATAATGCCAGTTTGACTTGGGGAGTCAGGAGGCAAAAGAGAGGCTGTTTTCAGTTACTTCTACTAGTTCTTAGGAACATGCCTCCTTTTGTTTTTCTTCTTTAAGAACAATAACAAAATGTACACCTATTACAAAATATGCGTCTATTCTACAAAATCAAGAAAGAGGTCTGCATCAACATATAGTCTTCCCAGAGGGCTAAGGACACTCTAAGAGACAAGGCAGTAGGCATAAAAAGCCCTCTTCAGTAGAACAGTATTGTTTCTCCCCAGAGAAGAAAATAAAATGAAGTTGTTTTCCCCCCTGTGAGTAAGCCTGCATGACCAACTTGCATTTTATTGACTCCAAAGAAGCGAGAGTTACAGAAACTGATTTTGAATTGCTGTCTACGGCCATACTACTCTGAACATGCCCAGTCTCGTCTCATTTGAATTGCTGAGGCTTCTCAGGATGTTTAAAATTCTTCCTAGTCGTCATCCTCTTAGTGCCTACTGCAGCCCTGTCAGGGGAGGGGAGGGTGAAGGAGGGGAGGGGAAGGACGGGATAAAAGAGAGAAGAGGAAGGAGGAAGGAGAGGGAGCTGAGTAGTGCTCTGCTAAAGAAGGAGGAGGAAGAGGGAGCGGGGAGAGGGAGAGAGAAAGGGAAAGGGAGAGGGTGGGGGAGGAGGATAAAGATGAAGAAGTAGGAGAAATAGATAGGAGTAGTAGGAAGAGAAAGGAGGAGGAAAAAGAGAGGTAAAGGGAGAAGGAGAGGAAGGAGAAGAGAAAGAGAGGAAGAGAGAGGGGCAGGTGGTGGTGCACCGGGTTAAGCACTCACATTACAGTGTGCAAAGACCCAGGTTCAAACCCTGGTCCCAACCTGCAGGGGGGAAGTTTCCTGAGTGGTGAAGCAGGGCTGCAGGTGTCTCTCCATCTCTCTCCCTCTCCACCTCCCCCCTTTCCTTTTCAATTTCTCTCTGTCTCTATCCAATAATAAATAAATAATAAAATTAGAAAGAGTGGAAGTGGAAAGAGGAGAAGGAAAGAAAGAGGGAGAAGGAGGAGGAGATAGAGATGAAGGAGAAGAAGGAGAAGACACAGCTATAGTGGGCCATCAGATGCCAACATAACAGCCGTGGCAGCCACACAGCACATTTCCTTTCCACCCGGTGCCCATTTCTTGCTGCAGGAAAACTTGAGCTGGACCAGAAATTTGCACCAGCTTTGAACCAAGCTTGGCAGCTGCCACGAGGCCTCCATCCCTCCCTCCCAACCCGTTGGCTTCCAGCCATGTGGTGCCAAGCGGAGCATTAACAGGATGTGGAGTCATGCTCCGTAGACTCGGCTGGCTCTGGTGGTGCTCTGATGACTTGGCCGCTGCCAGCACCAGCCAGACTGAAAGCATGTCTCAGTCCCCCCTCTCCAGAGCAGTGTTTACATTCACCTGATCCCTTGACCTCCCCCTGGGTCACTTACCTGATCCAGCCAGAATCCTTGCTTCTTTCATCTGGGCAGAGGTTGCCCAAAGATATAAGAGCCGTCACTCTTGTTGGTATTTTGCAGATCTGGAAGAGGGTTTTCACAGCCCAGAGTTGGACTCCACATAGAGCAAAGATGATTCTTGCAAAATCTAAACCAGATCATCCTACTCCTCTGCTCCAAGCCCCGCACTGCTTCAGCTTAAAGTGGAAACTCAGCTCTGTCTCCAATGGGCAGATTTTAAAAAAATGATTATGGTCACTACTGGCTTAGCACTGGTTTATAAAAATGGTATGATTTCTTTATATATCTATCTAATCTTCACATAGTAATGTTATTTAATAAATTGTTACAAATATATTAATTGTATGTACTCAATATGATTTATTTATATGTAACTAATATAAATATATTTAAATATAATAAATAAAAATATTTATATCTTTTTTTGCCTCCAGGCTTATTGCTGAGGCTCATTGCCAGCGCTACAAATCCACTGCTCCTAGTGGCCAATTTTTCCATTTTTATTGGGTAGGACAGAGGGAAATTGAGAGACGAGGGGGAGATAGAGATGGAGAGAGACAGAAAGACAGCTACAGACCTGCTTCGCCACTTGTGAAGTGACCCCCCCTGCAGGTGGGGAGTTGGGGGCTTGAACCAGGATTCTTGAGCGGGTCCCTGCACTTCGTACTATGGTGTGCTTAGCCTGCTGCACCACCATCCAGCCCCCAAAAGATTTATATATCATTATATAAAGGACTAGAAGCCATATAAATACCCATGGAAAGATGACTGGTTAAAGAAATCATAGACTGGGAGTCGGGCTGTAGCGCAGCAGGTTAAGCACAGGTGGCGCAAAGCACAAGGACCGGCATAAGGATCCCGGTTCGAACCCCGGCTCCCCACCTGCAGGGGAGTCGCTTCACAGGCGGTGAAGCAGGTCTGCAGGTGTCTGTCTTTCTCTCCCCCTCTCTGTCTTCCCCTCCTCTCTCCATTTCTCTCTGTCCTATCCAACAACGACAACAACAATAATAACTACAACAACAATAAAAAAAAATAAGGGCCACAAAAGGGAATAAATAAATAAAATAAAAAAAGAAAAGAAATCATAGACTATATACTCCATGAAATACTACTCTTCAGGAAAAAAGAAAAAGTGAAAAAGAAAATGTCATGTCTGGAGGTGATTATGCTTAGTGAAATAAGAGATGAAAGACAACGACTAGATGGTTTCTCTCGAGAACTAGAATACATGGCCCTGAAAACAAAAACAAACTAGCTGAAAACAACAACAAAACCAGAATCAAACTATCTCTAGAACTTTTGTGAAAAGTATGACGGTTACTGTTGGGTGGGAAAGGACACAGAATTTTGGTGGTAGGTGTGGTTGGTCACCCACTGTAACTCTCCAGTCTTGTACCCTTGTGTTAATCACCAAAGATTTTAGATTATAGGGTTTTAGAGGTGTCATTCCACACCCACACTTGTGTTCAGCTCATCACACCCATCTCTCCCATCTCCAGGAGCCCTCTGCACCTCCTTGGTGAACTACTTACCTCCTCACAGAATCTATGAGACAGTCAGGCTTTGTTTGCTTTAGCCCACAGAGGAGGGAGGGAAGCTATTAAGCCATTCAGCTAGCAGCTGGCCTTCACCTCTTGATTTAGTTCACTTAGTGTCATATAAACCAACTCATTCGTTTTGTCTCACTGGGAGATCACACACACACACACACACACACACACACACACACACACGTTAACGGTTTCCAGAACAGCCGTTGTCATAAGTACAACTTCTCATCTCCTCATGATAGATGTCTACAATACACTCTCACCCCCAGTCTAGGCTCCTTCCACCATCACACTCCAGGACCTCAGCATCTCTCCATATAATCCCTTTCCCTCCTTGCCCAGAGTCCTTTGTTTTGGTGCAACCTGCCACAGCAAGTCCAAGTTTCACCTCATGTCCTCTCTTACTGTCCTTTGTTCTTAAGTCCCACCTATAAGTGAAACCTTTCTATATTTGATAGGATAGAAAGAAATTGAAATGAGATGGGGGAGATAGTGTGAGAGAAAGCGAGACACCTGTTTCACTACTTGTAACACTTCCTCCCTGAAGGTGGGGACTGCAGGCTTGAACCCAGATCTTTATGCATGGTAAAATGTACACTCAGCCTGGCTGAGGGTGTATCCAGGGGCTTGAACCTGGACCCTTGCACATTGAAGCATATGTGCTCCATGAAAGATGCCACCTTCAAGCTCCCCAAAATGTCTGAGTTTTCTTTTTTTTTTTAATATTTAATTTCTCTCTCTTCCTCTCTCCCCCTTCCTCTCAATTTCTCTCTGTCTCTATCCAAAAGAAGTAAATATAAATATTTTAAAATACACATTGAAAGACTCCTTCATAAAGGCCAAATTCAAGCTTGTCTCTTTCACTAGAATCTTTGTCATAAAGAAAACACACAACCTTCTAGAGGGAAACTATAATTAAGAAGATACTAACTAAGCAATCACGTCCATACTCTTTTTTTTTTCTCTCTCTCTCTAACCTAGTTGACCATGAATGGAATGAAGATGAGGCAGCAAAGTTTTCTGTCACCAAAAGTTAATGCAAGTTGGCACAAATCCCCATCCAGAGACCTGGGAACTGATGTCCCAACAGGAGAGGAAGCAAGGTTCTGTAGTTCCATTCAACTTCTCAAAAGAAAGACCAGCACTCCCGACCTACCCCAAAGCCCGAAGGAAGAATGATTTAATGGAGCAGAATGACATGTGAAGACACATGAAGGGAATGTTGCTAAAGTCAGTCCATCATCAGACACTGGACAAGGGAGCTGCTATTATCTCCACTGTGGACATGAGGGAGCTCAGCTGAGACTTAGCTGACCTGTTCAAGGGCATCCAGTGGAGGACGAATTAGTCTTGACATGCTTCTCTAGTGTAGTAATGTAGCCGCACAGCGCAGGGTGTGTCTTGAGAATACAGGCTCACACCTGTTCAAAGGCAAGTGAAAAAGAAAGAAAAGACAGAAAGGGAGAAAGAAATAAAGAAAAAGGAAAAAGAAAGAAAGAAAGAAAGAAAGAAAGAAAGAAAGAAAGAAAGAAAGAAAGAGGTAAAAAGAAAGAGAGAAATCAAGAAAACATTAAGAAAGAGAAGGGGAAGGAGGAGAGGGATAGGAAGGCAAGGGAAGGGAAAGGAAGAGAAGGAGAGCTGAGGAGAGGAGAGAAGAGGAGAAGAGAAGAGATAAAAAGAAAGGAAAGGAAATTGAAAGAAAGAAAACAAAAGTAAACAAACTTTCAAAGACTTTGTGAGAGCATTGGTGTTTATCCTTGGAAGGTGGGAGAGTAGGAGACACAAACTTTGTGTGAGTGTGGTGTTGAACTCTACCCTGTAGTCTTACAGTCTTGTAACCCTGTATTAATCACAAATAAAACATGAAAAAGAAAATAAACTATTGAAATTAACAACTGAAGTTTTCAGTGGAGGGGATGGGGACACATAACTCTGGTAGTGAGAACAGCATGGAACAAAAATTTGTAAACCAATATTAAAGAACTAAAAATAAAACTAAATCTCCGTTCCAGGGTTTTAGTGGTCATGCCTCAAATGTGGCTGGTAGCTTACCCCCTGGGACAAAGGTGAGGGACCTCACATGCATCACTGAGGAAGGTCCCGTTGTAAAATGCTGTCCTGATTTGTCCAAGATGGTGGCCACTAGCTACTGGTGGCTGGTTAAATGGAGATCTCTCAAAGGAGAACTTCTGTTTCTTCATCCCACCAGCCACACTGCAGGGACCTAGGAGCCACAGGACTAACCACTGTCACCAGAATAGCACAGCCACAGATTTTTCTCATGCTGGCAGAAAGCTCCATGCCACAGGGCCGTCTCTTCCCCATTCCTGATTTGGGGATTAATGGATCACAGTATAGTTAGCACCGAGTGGCAGCCTTTCATCTCCCCATGATCAGAGTCTACAAAAAATTCTCTCCCCCAACTCAAGTCCTTTTCCACAATCATACCCGTGGTCCCCAACACCCTTCCATCCCATCATTTCCCCACCTTTCCCAGAGTCCTTTGGTGCAGGTCTCCATACCCGGTCCAGGTGTCACCTTCTATTTTCCCTTGTTCTCATTCTTCATTTGCACATACCAGTGGGCAGCCTTTTGTGACTTTATGTGCGTCTCCTGCTGGAACAACTGTATGACTTTCAAAGTAGAGTACAATGACCACCTCAGAAAAGAGGCATGCTGAGATACAGCAGAACACTAGGGGCTCGTGCTCAACCCCATATATATATATGTGGTTTAATAATAATTATCAAGATTGTAAGATCTTGTATAAGATTGCGCAAGAGTACAATTCCACACGGTTCCTACCACCAGAGCTCTATGTCCCATAACCTCCACTGAAAGCTTCCCTACTCTTTATCCCTCTGTGAATACAGACCAAAATTCTTTATAAGGTGCAGAAAGTGGAAGGTCTGGTTTCTGGACCTCTGGACATGGGCACTGGCTGTTGATCCATAACCCCAGCCTGTATCTTTCTTTCCCCAGTGGGTTAGGGCTCTCTTGCTTATTTTGAGTAGAGACAGAAGAAAATTTAGAAGGAAGGGGGATATCAGAGGGAGAAAGACAAGGAAACACCAGCGGCACCACTTCAACATTTGTGAATCTGCACCCCTGCTGGAGGGGCCTAGTGTCTTGAACCTGGGTCCTTGTCCACTGTAGTGTGTGTGTGTGTGTGTGTGTGTGTGTGTGTGTGTGTGTGTGTGTGTGTGTGTGTTCAGCCAAATGCAGCACTGCCTGGCCTCTTCTCCTCTGATTTTGACAGCCTTCACATCAAGCTTCTGCCTTTCCCCATCACACTTGTAGCTGAGACAGCCTGTGACAAGCACCTCCCAGCTCATGTTTCAGGTGCAGTTGCTCACTGAAATGAGAGTAGAGGATACCCTTCGGCTCCCCGTCCTGCTCTTCTTGCCTGCTCAGAGTCTGGAAGGGGCAGCTAGAATCCACAGAGAGCTGGAGACATAGAGCTTAGATGTGTGAGGACTTTGGCTGACCTAGCAATCTCTCATGGCTGCCCCCTCTCTTCCATGACAGAAGAATCTTCTTTGGGATAGCAGAAGGGGAGAATTTAGCTCTTCTCACCCACACCCCTGCCTACCACACAGAAAGAGAGACAGGGGAAAAAAAGGCTCACATAGAGAACTGTCTGTGTGTCAGGTATTTTTTTTTTTCACATTATGAACACATGTCTATATGAAATCCCCTGATGGTTCTTCAAATATCCTTGCCCAAACCTACTAAGTTTCCACAGGAGACTGCCTGCCCACCTCAGCCACATTCCCAGATACCCAGCTCCAAGTTCCTATAGACAGAACTTCACAGCATTTCTGCTACAATCCGGAAAATGCCTCTGCTCCTCCCTTGCCTGCTTGTCATCTTGGCTGTGTCCTTCATGGAGGACTCCCCAGCCTGATCAGAACACAAGTTTCTTCATTTTGCTCTTCAGTTAAAAAACAAAAGAAGTGACAGAAATCAGTTTCCTACCCCAGAGGAAACCTCTGTCTCCTGGTTTCATTTCCATATTTAAACTCAGCCTGAAATACTCTCTAAAACATTTTGACCCAATAAACCAAGTGGAAGGAGTTCAAGGAGCCTGTCTCAGGAGGTTGATTTTCAGGTCACACACTCTGCTTAGATAAAAACTGTGAGATGTTGTGCTGAAGCATTCACTCTGGGAGAACATGGGAGGGCAGAGGACACTTTCTCCTTCATAGATCCTGCCAGAATTCAGTCACAAATCCTGTTGTCTTTTGAAAGGTCAACCTTCTCAGCACGCAACCATTTCAGAAGTTGCCCCACAAAGCTCATCTGGAAGGTTCTTGCTCCTGAATCCTCTAAGATTGGTATTTGCTGTCTTTCCTGGTCAGTTTGAATTAGAAAAATGTTAACCTTGAAACTTTCTATCTATACTGATCACTGGAGTTTCCTTCCTTTCTTACATTCCTTCTTTCTCCCTTCCTTCCTTTATTTTTTCCTTCCCTTCCTTTCTCTTTTCTTTTAACTGAAATTTTATTTTATTGAGAGAATGGTGTTTTATAAGATGCTGTTGTCTTAGCGATACAACTTCACATGTCACCAAAATATGTGCCAGTCCACCTCATCCCCCTCCAGTGTGCCCTTCTCCTTCACTGCAGGGCAGTAGGTCCCTTTCCCATTTACAATGTTCCTGTCCTCCCTGCTTAGAAGCCCCAGGTCTGCAAGCATAGGCCAAGGATTTATATATGTTTCACCCTGTATGTCCCCCTTGCTTTGCTTACTAAACACCACACATCCTTGTGAGATCAACCAGCATTTGTCTTTCTCCTTCTGACTCACTTCACTTAGTGTCATCACCTCCAGTCCCATTCAGGCTACAGCAAAAGAGAAATCTCATCTCTTCTCAAAGCTGCACCAACAGTCTCTCACGGGTGTGTCTTCTCGGTAGGTTCCTCTAACACCCCAGAATGTGACTATGACCAAGAGAAGACAGGAGTTAAAGTCGAGGTGTCCTGTAGGCCACAGTGAGTCCCAGAATCAGACTGACCAAAGTTGCCTGTTCTGCCATTCATTCACTTGGCTAGACTGCTTCAAGTCTCTAAGCCTCAGTTTCATCTTTTTTTTTTTTTCCTGTCTGAGCTAATAATAGTACCTACCTGACAGAGTTGTTCCAGGAGGAGGGCAACAAAGAAGCCACTGACAGCACTTAGCTTTTTGTCTGGCTCATGAGAAATGTTTTGTGCATGTCAGCTGTTATTATTAATAAGTAGGTTTATCCCATGGGAGAGCAGTCTGCCGTGTGTGTGTGTGTGTGTGTGTGTGTGTGTGTGTGTGTGTGTGTGTGTGTGTGTGTATACCCAACATTAAATGCTCATCTTGTATTTTTTTAATTTTTCTATTAGTGATTCAATACTGATTTACAAAATTACATATCAACATAGGTATAATTCCACACCGTTCCCACCACCAGAGTTTAGAGTTCCAAGTCCCACCACTGCATACCACTGAGGTTCTTCCAAGGTTGCAGACACGGGTTAACTGCTATCTCTACAAGGATCTGCCTACATTTGTACATAAAAGCCACACATAACCTTACCACTACATCCAATTATCTCTCCCTTTCCATCCCCTCTCTCTGGGACCTGATGGAGCTGGAGTTCAGAGCCCTCCTATCACTTCTCCCCCACTGGGAGTATGGATCAAGGTTGTTTTGGGGGTGCAGAAGGTAGGAGTTCTGGCATTTGTGATTGCATCTCCACTGGACATGGATGTTGACGGGTTGGCCCATAACCCCAGTCTGTTTCTGTCTTTCCCTAGTGGGTGGGGTCAGGCTCTAGAGAGGTGAAGTTCCAGGGCACATTGGTGAAGTCGTCTTGAATTTTAATAACTAACAGAGACAAGATCACAAGTTGACAATGGAAGCCAAAGTTGCAGATCTTAGCACACAGAATATGAAGAGACTGGTGCTCTGATGGACATTGTGATTTCATCTAGTGACATTGCTTGTCAGTTATAGGTCTTTATTTAGAGCTAGTTGTGGCATTGGTTTTTATGTTCAGCTATGTGTCATTCATAAACAAGAGTCATGTTTTATTGAGTTCATTAATCTGTAGGTATCCTGGAAAATTCAGCTCCTCTGATAAAGCTGATTTGCTGTGTACGCTACTCATTCTGCTTCTCATTTTCCCTGCTTGCACTTCAAACCATAAACAGTAAATTTTACACCTTCTCTAAAATGAATTAACATCCATATTTGGGGACTTTTACTAATTTGCGGTTTATTGTTAAGCATGAGTTTAATTCCACTGTGATACTTGAAGTGATTACTCTTGCATTTGCTGACACTGTCTTTGTATCTAAACATACGGTCTCTCCTTGAAACTGTGCATGATGACAGACAGGAGCCTGTGCTGGGGGTGAGAGTGTTTTCCAGAAAACTAGGAAATGTTATACAAGTACCAAAAACTGTATTTACCTTAAACCAGTAATCTCCTTCAATAAGAAAAATATGAACTAACTTACGGCCAGTGAAATAGCTCTGTCATGTGCACAACCCAAGTTTGAGCCCAGCCCCCACTGCACTGAAGGGAGTTTCCACAATGTGGTGTGTCTCTCTTTTATTTTCCCTCAGTTTCTCTCTCTGTCTTTGCCTCCATCTAAAAAAGCTTAAGATAAAATTAAATGAACTAATTTTACAGGCAACATAAGAAATGAGTGTGGGGTGGTAGTGCAGCGGGTTAAGCGCACATGGCGCAAAGCACAAAGACCGGCATAAGGATCCCGGTTCGAGCCCCCGGCTCCCCACCTGCGGGGGGGGGGGGGGATCGCTTCATAGGCGATGAAGCAGGTCTGTAGGTGTCTGTCTCTCTCTCCCCCTCTCTGTTTTCCCTTCCTCTCAGTTTCTGTCCTATGCGACAATGATGACATCAACAACAACAATAACTGCAACTACAAAACAAGGGCAACAAAAGGGAAAATAAATAATAATTAAAAAACAAGGACAACAACAACAACAAAAAGAAAGAAATGTATTGTATCTTTAGTCTCATTCATTAAAATGCATTCTATTTCTCCCATGACTTATCAGATCAGAAAGTGAGACTAGACTGAAATCGCTTTAGCGGTTATACAGGGCACTTGGTATACAAGACAAGCTTCTTAGATTATCATGTCATTGCAAACCCACCCCACCCCCCAAAAAAAGTCTCACAGATTTCTAAGGGCAAAAGTTGGTTTAGTTCTCACTTGTTTAACAAATCAACTCATAGTTGAATGCAACTTTGCTCTCTCTCTGTGTCTACTTCAAGGTCATGTTAGGGTCAAGGATGAAGGTAAAGGTAATGGCGGATCCATGTAATGGTGACACAAGATGGCACACGATGGCAGTTCCTTTGTCACTATCAGGAAGAGGAACAGCACCTTTCTCCTTACATTGCATGGAAGCAACCATGTGGTCAGGCTTGTCATCAATGTATGGCGGAGAAATTCACCCACACTCCTGTGGGTCATCTGGCAGGAGTAAGGACAGTCCTTCCTTCTAAGAACAGCCAATGAGGAGAACAGGAGCATGGCGTCTCCCTCTCCCTCTCCCTGTTTCTCTTTCTTTCTCTGCCTCTCTGTCTTTATCTAAAAAACAAAGCACTACACTGACTTTTGCTTAACTTTCAATAGCATCACTATCAAAAAACTTTTTTTCTGATGGTTTCTAGGCCATTTCCAAGGTTTAAAGAGTAGTGCAGGGTAGATTTAAAATATACTCAAGAGTCAATGAGTTAACCACCTACAGTCCATTCCCCATTCTCTCTAGCCCACAGAGAGAATAAGAGCTACCCAGGTGAAAATGGTTTTTATATTTTTAAAGAGTCTTTAAGATGGTCTGGGAGAGGGCATATTGGATAAGCCACTGGAATCTCTAGCACGAGGTCCTGTGTTCAATCCCCCACAGCACATGTACCAGAGTAATATCTGGTTCTTTCTCTCCTCCTGTCTTTCTCATTAACAAATAAATAAATATTTTTTTAAAAAGAGTCTTTAGGGAGACTTGGTTGACACATTACCATATGGAAGGACCTGGGTTCAAGCCCCAGTCCCCATCTGCAGTGGGGTAAGCTTCACAAGCAGTGAAGCAGTGTTACAGGTGTCTCTCCTTCTCTCCCTTTCTGTCTCCCCCTCCAACCTCAAGTTGTCTCTGTCTCTATCAAGAAAAATTGAAGAAGAGACAAACAGAAAAAAAAAACACCACTGGCAGTGGTAGATTCATTGTGCAGACACCAAGCCCCAGCAATGACCCTGGTGAAAATAACAAACGAATAGATATTTTTGAAAGCCATTTAAAAATTATGTACAACAAAGCAACGGCATAGCTAACAAAACTTAAAACATTCATTATTATTTGACAGCTTATAAAATAGCTTTGTCAACCAGAATAAAAGTAGGGAGTAATCCTGGGGACATCGTTTCATCTTCTCGAGAAGTAAAACCACCATTGCCATGGGTGAAATTTGTTTCTGGGTGACAAAAATTCAGCCTTTAATTCAGTAAACATTTGTCAGCGCAAAGTTATATACTCTTTTAGATTCTAGAGCCTAGACTCCAAAGAATGTGTCTACTCACACCTCTACTATTGCAATTAACAACTGGATCTATTTTTGGCTTCCAGAGTAATGGTTCTCAACTGTTAATTCATTCATTCAGTAACTCAATAGATAGGTTCTGTATTTTTTCACTTTAATGTGATTTCGGGTTGTTTTCTTTTCTTTTTTTCTTTTCTCCTTTTTTATTTACAAAATGAAAATATTGACAAGACTATAGGATAAGAGTGGTACATTTCCACACAATACCCACCCCCAGAGTCCTATCCTATGCCCTCCCTTGATAGCTTCCCTCTGGGAGTATGGACCCAGGATTATTGTGGGGTGCAGAAGGTGGAAGGTCTGGCTTCTGTAATTG
This sequence comes from Erinaceus europaeus, assembly GCF_950295315.1. Lineage (NCBI taxonomy): Eukaryota > Metazoa > Chordata > Mammalia > Eulipotyphla > Erinaceidae > Erinaceus > Erinaceus europaeus. The sequence continues at coordinate 19,583,955 of NC_080166.1, read as the reverse complement.
CTTCTCCACTGAACATAAGTGTTGGCAGGTCGATCCATACTCCCAGCCTGTCCCTCTTTCCCTGGTGGGGCAGGGGCCTGGGGAAGCTGGGCTCCAAGACACATGCTGGGGTCCTCTGCCCAAGGAAGTAGGGTTGGCATCATGGTAGCATCTGGAACCTGGTGGCTGAAAAGGAATTAAGATATAATGCAGAACAAATTGTTGACTAATCATGAACCTAGAGGCTGGAATACTGCAGATGAAGATTGGGGCCTCCATTTTGGAAAAAGCTAGGAGGTCTGTTTGTTTGTTTTTTATTCCCTTTTGTTGCCCTTGTTTTTTTATTTTTGTAATTATTATTGTTGTTATTGATGTCGTCGTTGTTGAACAGGACAGAGAGAAATAGAGAGAGATGGGGAAGACAGAGAGGAGAAGAGAAAGACACCTACAGACCTGCTTCACCGCTTGTGAAGCAACTCCCCTGTAGGTGGGAAGCCAGGGCTGGAACCCGGATCCTTGCTTGGGTCCTTGCACTTTGCGCCACATGCGTTTAACCCGCTGCGCTACCGCCCGACTCCCAGTAGGTCTGTTTTAGGTATATTCCAGAGGGCCCAGGACTTTACTAGTTTTTGCCTTCACCTGACATCTAATATATGCATATTTTCTTTTTTTTTTTCAATACCTCCCCTACCTTGCTTCTCATTCTCCAGTTAGTCTTAGTTCTCTTGTCAATGCCATTGATTGATTGATTGATTTTTTTGTCTGCTAATCAACTATATGTCCTTATATTACACACTTGGTAAAACCACTAAACACCTGTCCTTTGCGTCCTGACTTAACTCATGTTATGTATTGGTACTGTTCCTAATACTCCTTCCATTTTGGTGCAAATGACAAAATTTCTACTCCCCCCCCCCCACCTTTTCTTTTCCTTTCTTTTGCCGCCAATTTGTTGAGCAGGTGTTCGGTGCCCACAAAACTAATCCACTGCACTGGGCAGCCATTCCCCCCCCACCCCCTTTTTTTCTTTCTTTCAATTGTATTGGATAAGACAGATAGAAATTGAGAGAGGTGGGGGAGGAGAGAGAAAGAGATACCTGCAGCACTACGCTACTGCTCTTGAAAGTTCCCCTTCCCCCTGCAGGTGGGGAGTTGGGGATTGAACCCGGGTCTTTGTGTATGGGTATGTATATGCTTAACCAGATGTGTCACTACCTGGCTCCAAATATCTTTTTTTTTTCCTCTCGTAGCTACTTCTTTGTGCCACATTTTCTTTGTCTGATCACCTATCCATGGACATGTCTGTTGTTTCATAACCTTGTTATTGTAAATAATGTTTTGGTAACATGGTGGTTATGGATTTTTGTGTTAATGTTTGTATATTCTTTGGAGAAATAATCAAAATGTAATTACTGGATCCCTTGCTCTAGCCCTCTACTCAAAGCTTCTTGAAGAAATTCCATTATCATTTTCAGCACAATGAAGTCTAATTACTTTTTCTTTCTTTTCTTTCTTTCTTTCTTTCTTTCTTTTTTTTTCCTGCCCCTGTACCACACAGAATGACTGTGATCACTTATTTCTTTCAGGAAACAGACAAAAATTTCCCACACTCCTTCCCAGTGCTTCACAAAGGAGTTGACAAATGTTTCAAATTAATCTAAACTATAACATAACAGAAAGTCTTAAGGAACTGGTCTCTGTGACATCATGAATCCCTTGTTCTTAAATTTTGTCTGATTTTATTTACCTGAAAGATGAAAATGGAAACAGTTGTCACCCAAAGCTTCGTTGAACTTGCTTACAAATGGCAAAAGAAATTGATGTTCATTCCTCTGTACTCACTGAAATACATTTTTTAAAATATTTATTTATTTTCACTTTTTGTTGCCTTTGTTGTTTTATTGTTGTAGTTATTATTGTTGTTGTTATTAATATTGTCATTGTTGGATAGGGCAGAGAGAAATGAAGAGAGGAAGGGAAGACAGAGAGGGGGAGAGAAAGACAGACACCTGCAGACCTGCTTCACCGCCTATGAAGCAACTCCCCTGCAGTTGGAGAGCCAGGGTGAAATAAATTTTTTAAAAAAACATAAGAAAACTTCATTTTAATGAAATAAACTAAAAAAAAAACTTCTGCTCTAAATAAAAATTATGAAGAACATCTGCCCACTGCAACAAATAGTTAAGAAAGTACTGTAAGAGTTGATATAATGTCCTCAGACTTGAGAAAATACAGAGATTTTCTTCAAAATTCTGAGAGCTGCTTGACTCTTGAGAATGACACAATGTAGGGACACTGGGAAAGCTGGAGAAACGGAGGGAGAGAGAGAGAGAGGGGAAGAGACCTATCTACAGAACATCAGAGAATGCAGCTGGAAGAGTTCCATCCAGACCTAAAAAAAAGTCCATCAAGTTCAGTGTATAAAGCCTCCCAGCAGAAGGAAAACTTACTAAGGCGACATAGAGGGAACAGCAAACATGGAATTAAATCAAGCTGAAACATTAGAAGCTGTTGTAACCAAGTTGTAACCTCCAACAGGGAGTCTTAGCAACAGAAATGGACTGCCTCACCTCACTGTTCTGAAGGCTAGAAATTCACTATCAAGGCGCATGCACTGACAACCACTGGAGGGAAAAGAAATACAGGGAAATGTCACTTATATGTGATATATAAAAAATATAGAAAAGTAAATAAATAAATTATATATATGGTACTGGCAGTCAAATGAAAACAAACACTTAGACTTTGACTCCAGAACTGAGAACTCCAAATAGAAAGAGGAAGCAGGTGAAGGAATGCCAAGGACTGTGATGGAAACAGGTTGGCGCTCTGGTGGTGAGTATGGTGTGCAGAGACAGTAACCGGGACATAACTGTATCTCTAAAACACATCGTTTAAAAAATAATAATAATAATAGGAAAGCTATCAAGGGAGGGGATGCTATACGGAGCTCTGGTGGTGGGAATTGTACCCCTCTTTCCCTATGGTCTTGTCAGTGTTTCCATCTTATAAATAAATACATTAAAATAAATAAATAAATAATGTATTTCTTTTTTAACTTTATTTTTAATTTTAATTATTTATTTACTTATTGGATAAAGAGAGCTAGAAATCAACAGAAGGGGGAGGTAGAGAGACAGACAGACAAACACCCACAGAACTGCTTCACCTAGGAACTGGGGGCTTGAACCTGGGTCCTTGTGCATGGTAATATGTGCACTCAAATAGGTGTGCCACCACCTAGTCCCTTAACTTTATTTTTAAATCTCTTTCTTTTTAATATTTTATTTATTTGTTTATTATTTATTAGATAGAAGCAGAGAGAAATCAAGAGGAAAGGAGAGATAGAAGGGGCAGAGAGATAGAGAGAGTAGCCATAGTATTGCTTCACCACTCACAAAGTTTCCCCCTGAGGTAGAGACTGGGTGCTTGAACCTGTGTCCTTGGGTACAGTAACATGTCTGCTCAACCAGGCAAGCCACCTCCCAGCCCCCCACACACTGTCTTGTAAACAAACATGACCTCCATAGAAATATTTAAATATTTCATAATAGGTTACTGCTCTCACAGTAAGACATTGATGAAGACACCTAGACTCCCCATGCCTCAATTTCTCTACCTAGAATGTAGTATAGGGTCTTCCTCAGAAAAGTGCTATAAGGGTTACATGAAATATGCCAAGAAAAGAGGTTCGTGGGAGTCGGGCAGTAGTAGCACAGCTGGTTAAGCGTGTGTGGTGCGAAGCGCAAGGACTGGCATAAAGATCCAGGTTCGAGCCCCCCAGCTCCCCACCTGCAAAGGAATCGCTTCACAAGCGGTGAAGCAGGTCTGCAGGTGTCTGTCTTTCTCTTCCCCCTCTCTGTCTTCCCCTCCTCTCTCGATTTCTCTCTGCCCTAACAACAACGGCATCAATAACAACAACAACAAAAAAAAAGAGGTTAGTACACTTTTGGTTCTTTGTAAGCACTAAATAAATATTTGTCGTTTTATCATTGCCATCATCAAGACATCATCCAAATTTAGGGACTTATTTAAAAGTGGATAGCAAATCAGTAAATCAAGATCTGTATTGAAACAATGGGTTTGTGGAACTTTGATTCAAAACAGAATACAGGGCTGAGTAGATGGCATAGTGTTTCCAAAAAAGACTTTTCATGCCTTAGGCTCTGAAATTCCTGGTTCAATCCTAGCACCACCATAAACCAGAGCTGAGCAGTGCTCTAGACTCTCTCTCTCTCTCTCTCTCTCTCTCTCACACACACACACACACACACACTCAAATAAAATGTTTTAAAGATGTGAATACAAGCATTAAGAATCTAGACAATGGGGAGTCGAGCACAGCGGATCAAGTGCACGTAACGCAAAGTGCAAGGACCAATGTAAGGATCCCGGTTCCAGCCCTCAGCTCCCCACCTTCAGGGAAGTCGCTTCACAAGTGGTGAAGCAGGTCTGCAAGTGTCTATCTTTCACTCCCCTTCTCTGTCTTCCCTTCCTCTCTCCATTTCTGTCTGTCCTATTCAACAACGAAGACAGACAATAATAACTACAACAGTAAAACAACAAGGACAACAAAAAGGGAATAAATAAAAAAAATAATCTAGACAATGTAAAACATATATATATATATATTACCAAAAAGCCTAATGAAAGTGGTGAGAGGGATCACACATTCACACATTTACTCACTGTTCTTAAAAGGGAGGACAGATATTTTTTAAATATGGGTCAAAATGAAGCAATCCATGTGTGAGTACTCAATTTGGAGTCCCTACATGGGGTAACTATGAAGAACACTAGCCGGGGAGAGAGCTTCATGGATGGTGGAGCAATACTGAGGTGTCTCTCTTCTCCCTCCATCTTTTTTCCCCTTTCCACCTCTCCCTCTCTATTTGAAGTTTAAAATGAAACTGTCAATGATAGATTGATTTGGGGATCTTCTTTGTAAAGCTTTTAAGCACTGGTATCTGAAGTTTAGTAAAAGTCAATATTTTTCCAATTAAATTCAAAAATTCAATTTGTTTCCCGCCTAGTATAGAACATACGATTTCAGCCTTGTAGAATAGTCTTCTACTTTCATCCTTCTAGCTTTATATGCATGATGACATTTGAAATGCTAACAATGACTTCATTTTTTATACTTTCTTCATTGAGCTTTCCCACATGGCTTGAATTTTTATAATAGCCACCTATAAATTTGATGAAACTCAGTAAAATGAATTTTAAATAGCTAACATAACTCTCCTTCTTCACGATTTTTGAATTTGAGGCATAAAAAATTTAGTTGAACTATAAATATGTGAAACTGAATTCTACTGAAAATAAATAGTGCAAGAATTTGCTCAGAAAAAAGGAAATAGCTATTATATACTTGTTTCTTCTCTCCTTATTGCAGTTGAGAAACTGTCAATAAATAAAAGACAACCCTTTAGAATCTAAAGAAGTCACAGGTTGTTACTCTAATTGTGGGACATACTTCATTTTAATGATTTCTGTACCGTCATCTCTATTTATTTATTTATTTTAAATGTATTGGTTTCCCAAGACTCCTTCTTCCCAGTCAACTGTTCTCAATTCTAAAAACATACCAAAGTTTCCTGGGAAATAAGTCAGCCAATAGTGCCCAGGCTTGCAAGTCTGAGGTTCCTGGTTCAACCCTCAGCTGATCTATTTTCCTATCATTAAGCACAGCCCCTGGGACTCTTAGCCAGTTCATCTTAACTCACAGTTTCCTTGTTAGTGGTATTCAGAGAAGTTTAGAAACTTCTCTCTCTACCTGTTCCTGTGGAATCCTCATTAAAAAAAAAAAAAAAACAAACTTTAAAACACCAGACAAATATGAGCTAATACTTAAGCCCAGGTTGAGTAGACCCCTATGATGTGAAACTCTAGGAAAAAGGTGACCAACTGATGGTTCACCAGGTAAAGCACATGAGTTACTGTGTCAGAGGACCCAGGTTCAAGTCTCCAATCCAGTGGTGCTGTGCAGCAGGTGTTTCTCCTTTTCTCGCTCTCTCTCTCTCTCTCTCCTTCTCTCTTCTTCTATCAAAAAGAAACTACATGATAAGATGGTTGCTGGGAATGGTGGAACTGCATAGACATTGAGCCCCTGTGATAACCCTGTTGGGGGGAGAGAGAGACAGAAGAAGGAGGAGGAGGAGGAAGAGGGAAAGGAAGAAAAAAAAAATATTCCAGGGTGGGGTAAGATAAAATAAAACACAAAAATATTGTCTTGCATTCTGCTTAGATTAGTAGTAAAAGGAAAAAGAGATAACCACATAGATCCACCTCCCTGTGTCTTTCAACTTACGGTTTTCTTCTGGGTATTTTCCCAGTGGTAAGAAGAGAAAAGCTTGTCTCCTGGTGACTTAATTTGATTGCATCTCTGCAGGATAGAAAGGACTATACCCAGATCCCTCCCTATATTTCAATGCTCTCCACTGATCTCTATCTAGCTTCCCTCTGGTCTTAACATTACAAACATCCTAAGGATTTAGAGAGAATAAGTGCATAGGTTTAAGGAACCCCGGGGCCAGTTGGCTAAATGCTTGTACTGAGTAGATTGACTTCATGGAAATTGCTCGGCCCTCAAGCAAAACTTGAGTGCGGAAGCCTGAACAGCACGTTAATATGTTTGCTCTGTTCTTTCCTTAATTTTATTATCTTTATTTCTTTATTAAATAGAGACAGCCAGAAATTGAGAGGAAGGGGGGCATGAAGAGGGAGAGAGAACCTGCCGTCCTGTGTCATCACTCATGAAGCTTTCCCCCTGCAGGTGGGGACCAGAGGATTGAACCTGGGTCCTTGCACATGGTAACATGTACACCCTACCAGGTGCACCACCACCCGACCCCCTCTTTGCTCTTATTCTTGGTATAATCTGGGTTAAGGCCCAGTAGAAGAGCCCAGGCTTTATGCCCAGCTGTTTGTTGAGGGAGCCTTCACCTTTGAGCTCCACGGCAAACTCAAAGAAGAGTCCAGGTGTGAGACACAAGCCTGGTTGTTTGCCTCACTCACCTATGAGCAGTTAAAGCTTACAGTCAAGAGTCACTTAGCCACAGGGACACATGCTGAGTGACATGTGCATCGTTGAGCTCTTTTATTATTATGTGACTGTCACAGACTGTGAGTGGCATAGCTTACTGCCGCCACTTTTTTTTTCTTTTTATTTAATAATGATCAACAAGACCATAGGATAAGAGGCGCACAATTCCACACAAATCCCACCACCAGAGTTCCATATCCCATGCCCTCCATAGGAAGCTTTCCTATTCTTTATCCCTTTGGGAATATGGACCCAGGATCATTACGGGGTGCAGAAGCTGGAAAGTCTGGCTTCTGTAGTTGTTTCAGGATCATCTTCTTAGACTCGGTTTGATAACTGACCAAAATGCCCTTGAGTGACACAAGACTGCATTTGTTGAAAACTGTTCACCATTGCCCCAAGGTTATTCGTAAAAAGTATAGTATGATGAAGGAAAATGCCATTGTATGGCATCGACTAACACTGGAATAAATTCTCTTCCTCCTTCATTCCCTTTTTTTTTTTCTTCTTCTTTTCCTCCTCCAGGGTTATTGCTGGGCTCGGTGCCTGCACCATGAATCCACCGCTCCTGGAGGCCATTTTTTCCCCCCTTTTGTTGCCCTTGTTGTAGCTTCGTTGTGGTTATTATTATTACCCTTGTTGACGCAATTCGTTGTTGGATAGGACAGAGAGAAATGGAGAGAGGAGGGGAGAGAAAGATAGACACCTGCAGACCTGCTTCACCGCCTGTGAAGCGATTCCCCTGCAGGTGGGGAGCCGGGGGCTCGAACCGGGATCCTTAACGCCGGTCCCTGCGCTTTGCGCCACATGCGCTTAACCCACTGTGCCACCGCCCGACCCCCTCCTTTTTTTTAAATAATATTTATTTATTCCCTTTTGTTGCCCTTGTTGTTTTTATTATTGCTATAGTTATATTGTTGTCGTCGTTGTTGGATAGGACAGAGAGAAATGGAGAGAGGAAGGGAAGACAGAGAGGAGGAGAGAAAGATAGACACCTGCAGACCTGCTTCACCCCCTTGTGAAGTGACTCCCCTGCAGGTGGGGAGCCGGGGGCTCAAACCAGGTTCCTTATGCTGGTCCTTGCGCTTTGAACCATGTGTGCTTAATCTGCTGCGCTACTACCCAACTCCCCCGTCACTCCCTTTTATTGAAATACTATTTGTTCTCAGTTTTGTAGCATTTCCAAGCAATCTAACCACATATTTGAAGGCTTGAGACTGGCATGTTTGCCTTTTTAGATGTCACAAAAGTGTCCTTTCCAGAAGTTCACAAAGCATCTATGTGAGTGCCCACAGTGGTTCTCACATAATCCCAGCACATGAGACACTGCAAACTACATCTTTTATCCCCTGAACAAACACCAAACACTGGGGGTGGGGTGGGAAATAAGGCTAGCCTAGGGGCAGCCTTCTCTATTAACCATTGGCTCTACAAACTTTCCAACCTGATTTCTTCCCAATGGGCATGTAAGTGAATTTGTTCCTCTTTGTAATAGAAGAAGCTGAGCCCTGGATTCTCATTTTGTGTAGAGAAAGATCTTCACAATGCGTGAAAGAATTGTGTGAGGAAGGAGTCAGAAGAAAGAAGTCAAAGACCTCATGGGTTAGTTTCTAAGCTGGGCTTCTTGTTTTAATAAAATATGCTTGGTCTGTCAACACCATACTGTCGCAATGCAGTTCCATGTGTTCAAACCTGCAAGACACATGTGAGAGTTTTCAGACTTGTAGACCTTGGACATTTGCCCTCACCTTTCTGAGGTCACTGTTTTCCTCTAGAATGAAGCTGAGATTCTACCCAGTCAATTCAGAGTGTATTAGGAGAAGCCTTTTGCAACATGGATTATTTTTTAAATTTTTTTATATTTATTTATGTATTCCCTTTTGTTGCCCTTATTGTTTTATTATTGTAGTTATTATTGTTATTGATGTCATCATTGTTGGATAAGACAGAGAGAAATAGAGAGAGGAGGGGAGGACAGAGAGGGGTAGAGATAGACACCTACAGACCTGCTTCACCACCTGTAAAGAGACTCCCCTGCAGGTGGGGAGCCGGGGGCTCAAACCGGGATCTTTACACCAGTCCTTGCGCTTTGCACCACATGTGCTTAACCCACTGTGCTACCGCCCGACTCCCGTGACATGGATTCTTCTTCTAGAAGCTTGGGACTTTACAACGGGTGATTCACGATCAGCCAACACCAGGTTATGTTCACTTTTATCCACGATCCCATTTGAAACATGGGGATTCAAACTAAAGAGTCCAGACAACTTGCTTACATATCAGGAACAAAGAGAGTGCCTGTCCATGCTAGAATAGATAAAAGATTTTCTCTTTTTAAGATTTGTTAACACAAATGAGAAGCAGAGAGAAAGAGAGAGAGAAAAAAAAACAAACCCAGAGCATCACTCTGGTACATGAGATGCCAAAGATGAAACTCAGAACCTTGTACTTATCAGCCCAATGTTCTAGCCATGACACCTCCTCCCAGTCTTCAAAATAAATTTTTCTTAGTGTCCTTGGACCAGAATATACTTGGGTTACTCTCTTATCTTATTTAAGTGTTTAAAAGGTTGCTTTCCATAAAGACAATCTCACCAGTTCCCCCATGATGACATGGTGAAATATTCTTCTTACCATAATGCATAAAAATAAATAAATACAAATAATGATCTTAGCAAAGTAGGTTGAGTAAACACAACTGAAAATGCCTTTATGAAGTAAGAAAGGATTTTTTTCCTTTTAGAAATAGTTATTTATTTGACAGAGACAGACAGAAATTGAGGTGGAAGGAGGGGAAGAATGAGGATGAGAAAGAGAAACACTTGAAGCATTACTTCACTGCTTGTAGAGCTGCCTCCCCCAACAGGTGGGGACCCAGGGCTTGAACAGGGTCCTTGAGCATCGCAGCACGTGCACTCTACAAGCTGTGTCACCACCTTGACCCTCAGAAAGCAGGTTTCCAATGAGGACACAGTGCTTTTGTCAATTCAAATGCCAAGGGAAGCTCATCCAAGAAGGCACTATGAGCAGAGAGCATCCAGAGAATTTCTGAGAGCTGGCTTTGCATTCTTCAGAGGCCAGTAGCATAGAAGAAGGAAGCCTTGGTTTCCTCTTTCTGCTGAGTGCTGGACTTCAGAGCTCAGCCCCAGACTAGGAAGGGAGATCTTATCTAAGCCCTTGGAACAGCTCCATTGTTATGCTGATCTTTGCTTCCTTCAGGAGGAAAGAATGACTAACGTTTTTATCTTCATGCTGGCTCTTGATGGTTAGGATCCAAAAGCTTTATGGAGTGTTTCTGAACCTATGGGATATTTCAGATTATTGAAGATTGGTCCAGGTATTCTAAAGAGACTGGCATTAATGAAATACAACTCTAGTCTCTCAACATATTCTATCTACCACCTGAGGAAGGTGGGTCCTGAAATTGGAGCAGCTTGGAACGTTCCTACTCATAAATGTGAGCTCAGATCTACAGAGATACAGAGGTCACATAGGCCCCTAAGCTGAATATGGGCCCCAGATCACATCAAATCCATGGGGTTTATAGTCAACAACAATTATATACTTTTCCCATGTTTGAGAACTATTCTCTTCCCTGATCCAGCTTTCTAGTCCTTTTTCTAGCCATGACATCATCTCCCCAGACAATAACTTGGATCCACCTGCATATCAGACCTCAGGCTCAGGGAAAAAAAAAAAAAAACCTAGTATAGTCATGGGCCCTTTGGAATATAACTAAAATAGGCCTACTATCTACAAAATGAAGACCCCCAAATCTTCATCTGTAATATTCCAGCCTTTAGGTTCATAATTAGTCAACAATTTGTTTGGCTTTATATGTTAATTCCTTTTTTAGCCACCAGGTTCCAGATGCTACCATGATGCCAGACGGACTTCCCTGGGCAGATGACCCCACTAATGTGTCCTGAACATTGCTTCCCCAGAGCCCTGCCCCACTAGGGAAAGAGAAAGCCAGGCTGGGAGAGTGGATCAACCAGTCAAAGCCCATGTTCAGTGGGGAAGCAATTACAGAAGCCAGACCTTCCATCTTCTGCACACTATAATGACCCTGGGTCCATACTCCCAGAGGGCTAAAGAATAGGCAAGCTATCAGGGGAGGGGATGAGATACGGAGTTCTGGTGGTGGGAATTGTGTGGAGTTGTACCCCTCTTATCCTATGGTCTTTGTCAGTGTTTCCTTTTTATTAATAAAAATTAAAAACAAAAACTCTAGTCTCTTGATTACCTAGTGCTATTGGTTGTACCCATACGCATAAGTTTTCAATTAAGCTACAGCCTTTAAACTTTATTACTCCTGCCAATAAAATGTGACATTAAATAGGTCATAGTTAATATTTTTGTATAGATTTTCCTAGCTACTAGGTTAGGCAGAGCTTTTAAAGATTCTCTATATGGACTTGGCTGTTCCCAATTTAATTTTTTATTTTTATTTTATTTCGTTTTGGAGTTTGAGCAAAGGTTATGGTCTCTGAAACTTTCACTTTGGGAAATTAATGAATATTTTCTTTGTGGTCAATTACATGATTAAGTTATTCTATAAAGGTTCATAATCATAAAAGAATCTGTATTTCCTAAGAACACAAAGTATTCTCTCTTTCTCTCTCTCTCTTTCTCTTTCTCTCTCACTCTCCCTCTCCCTCTCCCTCTCTCTCAGTTATGATGTGGGCACTCACTATATTTTTCAAAAGTTAAGCTTTCTGATTTTTATACCTGAAAAAATATATATATTAAAACCTCCTGGGGGGAGTCGGGCGGTAGCGCAGCGGGTTAAGCGCATGTTGCGCAAGGCGCCAAAGACTGGCATAAGGATCCCAGTTCTAGCCCCCAGCTCCACACCTGCAGGGGAGTTGCTTCACAGGCAGTGAAGCAGGTCTGCAGGTGTCCATCTTTCTCTCCCCCTCTGTCTTCACCTCCTCTCTCCATTTCTCTCCTTTCTCTGTCCTATCCAACAATGACAACATCAATAACAATAATAACTACAACAATAAAACAAGGGTAACAAAGGGAAATAAATAAAGATTTTTAAAAACTCCTAGAAACATTTTATAAGTTTTCTTTCCTTTTTATTTCTCTTAAGGAAGGAGAGAGAAGGGAATGGGAACCAGGCGGTGGCACACCTGGTTAAGTACACACACTACAGTGTACAAGGACCTGGGTTCAAGCCTGTAGTCCCCACCTGTAGGGGGAAAGCTTCATGAGTGGTGAAGCAGAGCTACAGAAGTCTCTCTGTCTCTCTTCCTCTCTATCTCCCACACACCTCTTAGTTCCTTTCTATCTAATATTAAATAAATAAAACGACTAAAAAAAAAAAAAAAGAATCCCTGATTCAGGGATTTAAAAAAAAGAAAGAAAGAAAAGAAAGAGAGAAAGAGACCATTGCTGAAGCTTCCTTCAGTGTGATGGGACAGAGCTCAAACCTGGGTCACACACATGGCAAAGCAGCTTACTATCCAAGCAAGCTACTTTGAAGATTCTGTACGTTCTTGTTATGTATCAAGGAGTGTATGATCTATATATTCAGATTTTCTTTCTTCCCTTTTCTTGATAGTTGTTGTCATTGCCATAATTTCACTGCTCTCAGATGACATTTTCAGAGGAAAATAAAAAGGAGTGGAGATAGATAGTATAATGGTTATGCAAAGAGACTGTCATGCTCCAACGTCCCAGGTTCAATTCCCCGCACCACCATAAGCCAGAGCTGAGCAGTGCTCTAATAAATATATTAAAAGAGAGGGAGAGATCAGGAAAGATACCACAGCACCAAACCTTCCTCCTATGTAGTGACAGGCGGGCTCAAACCTGAGTCACGCACATGAGGAAGCAGGTGCCCTATCCTATCAGGCAGTGAGTCAACTTCGTTGCTTTGTCATGAAGACTCATAACTGTAATAACTTCTTTTTGTTCCTTTTCTTGACTGGGGGAATTAATAGCTTACAGTCAACAGTAAAATACAGTAAGTAGTTGGTACATGTGTCACATTTTTCAGTTTTCCACATCACTCTAACCCCCCCATCTAGGTCCTCCTCCGCCATCATAATCCAGGACCTGAACACACACACACACACACACACCACCCGCCCCAGAGTCCTTTACTGTGGTGCAATACATCATAATAAACCCTTGTGACTTGTGTATTTTTATAATCAAAGAACATGCATGCCCCATTTAACATGAAAATACATAGATGATATATTTCCATTGAAGTTCAATAGCTTTCCAGCTCATTTTATAGCATTTTGGTTAAATCGCATGAATGGTATCATAACTTTTTTTTAAAAAAGCCTGATTTTCTCTGAATGATTATGACAGCGGGAGAAAAAAAACTTGAATTGTGTTAAGGAAGTAGACTATGTATGTGTTCATTCGTCCTTGAGTTCCATTTAGGGTTTTCTGCTCATAACCAACTGAAATAACTTTCAAGTTAGTTGGACTATTTTTCTGGCTTCCAGTCTACATTCTTAGCAACAAGGAACGATCAATTGTCCCAGAGGCAAAGAGAAATTTCCAGTTCTCCCCCAGCTGCTCCTCAGCAAACAATGAAGGAGGTGTGTCTGCTTACTGCCTCGAGGCCATCTTTGATTTTGTTTCAACAACTTATATCATCAGCATGTCTGCAGAAGGTGAGGAGTCATCAGAAATCTAAATGAGCTGGAAGGAGAAGCCACCCAGCATCCTTCCTCTGGCTTCCTCTCCCTGACCTCTTTCCTGCTGAGGGGACAGCATGGTTTAGGTTCCAAAAGTTCGGAGTGCTCCTTTTTTTTTAAAAAAAATATATATATATTAGAAATAGGAAGTTGAGAAATGCTTTATAGACTAGAGGTTGAAAGCCGTTCAGCTGATCCTGGGAAATCAGTGTTGTTTTTACATTTTAACTTGACCCTTTGAGAAACGGGAATTATCTAAGCAGAAAAAAAGATTCTGGTCAGCAGAATCTGGTCTTCTCCCCCTTTTAGAAAGCACATAACCTATTTAAGCTTGTGTCATATTTCCAAGAGTCTGTTGCCCTGGAAGTGGCGATAAGTGCTTTTCTACCCTCGCATACTTAGGCAGAGGATAGGCAAGGCAGTTCACCAAGTAGATGTCCCCTACATCATTTTTGGTGACAGCTGGAAGGAAGTCTTTAGAAACTTCTGTCAGAGTGCGGCGGGATGCCAAAGGAATGGCAACTCTTAGCCGGCATCTCCAGAGCGCCAACTTCACACATGGCTGAAAGATGTTTAAAGCACTAATCAGGCAAATGGGAACAAGATGGTCAGAGAAACTATAAAGTGTTGAGGGAAAATTCAGGACACAGAGAGTCCTGGAGAGTCCATTTTGTTTCCACAGGGCTTGTACACATGGAACTGGGACGCACGCTAGCATATTTTGTTCTCACTGAATTTGCACACGTGGAACAGAGACTCACTTGGTGAAGGGTTTCCTCACCCCACCCCACCCATTTTTTTTCCTTCACTATATGAAAGGGGAGGAGTTTACTCTCTCGGGACGATGAAAAGTGGACCCTGGTGTGAGGTAAGAAGGGTTGTAAAGAAAAGGAGCTTGGGCAAAGAGGTGTCTTGGTTTTTGGCCTGGGTCTCCTTCTTGGGCTCTTGCCATACAGACAAGGTCCAGAGACCCTCAGGGAATCTATCCCCAGAGCCTTTTTCCTAACTTTACTTTGCACGACTAATAAAGAACGAATTTAGACACCATGCACCTGAACGCTTGTCTTTTGAAATCCGTTTCAAACCAAGTAGCGACGAACCCAAGGAGTGACCCTTATGACTTCTCCAACCCCTCAACTTCTCCATCCTCTTGCCCCCAAACCAAGCTTTCTACACGGCTCCTAAAAGCGGGAAAGCACGGGAGTTGGGCGGTAGCGCAGCGGGTTAAGCACACTTGAAGCTAAGCTCAAGGACCGGCATAAGGATCCTGGTTCGAGCACCCGGCTCACCACCTGCAGGGAAGTCGCTTCACAGGCGGTGAAGCAGGTCTGCAGGTTGTCAGTTTTTCTCTCTCTCTCTCTGTCTTCCCCTCCTCTCTCCATTTCTCTCTGTCCTATCTAACAACGATGACAACAATAATAACTATAACAACAGTAAAAAAAAAAAAAAAAGGGCAACAAAAAGGGAAATTAAATAAGTAAGATTTTTAAAAATCATTTTTAAAAAAGCAGAAAAGCAGCTTTTCTAGCTTCTCTGTGCAGAAACCTAGTAGGAATGTTCTAGAAAACGGCTGGGAAAGAAAAGCAGAGCAAAGAAAGAAATAATTGTTGAGCAATGATAATAGTTTATGTCTGTCTGTCTGCTCACATATGAAGCTCTAGCAAAGAGAGAACTTTCTTTTTTAATTAATTAATTTATTATTTATAAAATGGAAATATTGACAAAACTATAGGATAAGAGGGGTCCAACTCCACAAAATATCCACCCCCAGAGCTCCATATCCAGTCCTCTCCCCTGGTAGCTTTCCTATTCTTTATCCCTCTGGGAGTATGGACCCAGGATTATTATGGGATGCAGAAGGTGGAAGGTCTGGCTTCTGTAGTTGCTTCCCCACTGAACATGGGCATTGACAGGTCGATCCATACTGGAGTCAAGAGAGGACTTTCTGGGGTCCTCAGTACTGACAGAGGTTTGACTTGATGACTGGGAACTGGACTTTTTCTTCAACATAAATTTTACTTTCAACTAAGTAAAAATAGCTACCAATTTCTTTCCACCTATTTATTTCTATATTTGATGCTCTGATTTCAAAAATACAAAATAGGGAAATATATAGGTAGTTGCTGATTTAAAAAAAGGGGGAGAGGGAGGACTGATAGAGAAGGTGGAACAGTGGATAAAGATACTGGATTTTCAAGTATGAGGTGCCAAAAAGGGAACAGATCTCAGTGAAGTGAAAATGTATGATCACAGGGGCTGCATGGTGGCTCACCTGATTGAGTGCACACACTACAGTGGTCAAGGACCCAGGTTCTAGGCCCTGGTCCCCACCTACAAGGGCAAAGCTTCACAAGTGGTGAAGCAGTGCTGCAGGTGTCTCTCTGTCTCTCTCCTTCTGGCTATCTCTATCCAATAACTAAATAAAGATAATAAGAAAAAAATTAAGAGAATGAGCATGATGGGAATTGTTAGAGAAAATTTTCCTCAGTAATAAGACATGACTCAGAAATTGGAGAGGTGGTGGTACAGAGAGCATGAGTGTGTGTGTGTGTGTGTGTGTGTGTGTGTGTGTGTGTGTGTGTGTGTATGTGTGTTTGAAATTGAACTATGCCTTCTTTGGGCAAGGCCGTGATCCACAGGGTCAGAGAAAGTAGAACTTGATGTGACCCTTTTGAGTCCAATCAGAGACAGGAAATTCCAGTAATCTCTGCAGTGAGAACAAGTTTCCTTGAAATGTTCTCACTTAGTTTTCCATATTCAACGATTTCAGGAAGGTTTCAATGACACCCTGGAACACATGTGAACCATCTCCGGATCCCCTTGAGTAGAATTTCAAACAGCCTGGAATTATCTTAAGACTTGGCATTGTATAGCACTGCAGAGGCAGAACGTTGAATTAAAAAATCACAGAAGAGATAAAAGTAGTGATTCGCATTGCTTATGAAAGTCTACCTATCCCAGAAATTCAACCAAATGACTAAACACCTTGTCAAACTGCATGACATACAAGTGCCACATATTACCTCCCAGAGCTGTGAATCATTTGATTGGGTCAATTACCTCTCTTAGGAGGATGTAAATGGAGGAAGGAAGCAAGAGGACTAATATTTAAATTTTTTTTTTCCTCCTCCAGGGTTATTGCTGGGCTCGGTGCCTGCACCATGAATCCACCGCTCCTGGAGGTCATTTTTTCCCCCTTTTGTTGCCCTTGTTGTAGCTTCGTTGTGGTTATTATTATTGCCCTTGTTGATACAATTCGTTGTTGGATAGGACAGAGAGAAATGGAGAGAGGAGGGGAAGACAGAGAAGGGGAGAGAAAGATAGACACCTGCAGACCTGCTCCACTGCCTGTGAAGCGACTCCCCTGCAGGTGGGGAGCCGGGGGCTCGAACCGGGATCGTTACGCCGGTCCCTGCGCTTTGCGCCACATGCGCTTAACCCACTGCGCCACCGCCCGACCCCCCCCCCCCCCGTATTTCACGAACCCCTGACAACATTTTGATTAAAAACTTAATTTTTATGTCTTATAGTTGGTGCAATTGTCACTTATGTTTGTTAAGTGACTTTCTCAAGCCTTAGAGCTAAAGAAAATAACTTGGGGTGGTGAGAAATGTTTGCAGACACCTGTGATGGTTAAATGCGAGATTGCACCAGGTGGCAATAATTCCCCATCTGCTGAGGGGAAGCTTCATGAGCAGTGAAGCAGGCCTACAGGTGTCTCTCTCTGTCTATCTCCCGTTCTAGCTTCCCTTCCCCTCTCAGTTTCTCTCTGTCCTATCTAATTTTTAAAAATCAGGGGGTGTGGGCTGCCCACTGGGAGCGGTAGATTAATTAGCACCAAGCCCCAGCTATATAATCTAGGTGTAAAAAAAAAAAGAAGAAGAAGAAAGGAAGGAAGGAAGGAAGGAAGGTAGTAAAAGAAAGAAATTGAGGCACATATGTAACTTTTAATTTTCCTACAGACAATGAAAAAGTAAAAAAGATACTAAGATTCTGAAATCTCAAATGTATTTCACATTTACCAGCCACCTTAGTTTAAGCCAACCGCATCTCAGGTGCTCAGAATCACGCGTGACTAGTGACTACCATACTGAATGGTGCCACGTGGAACACTAGCTCCTCACAATGGATGCCATTCCCAAATCTGATGCATTTTGTTTTCATCTAGATTGCTTATTAGAGGTTTGACCAGGACAACTACTTCAAAGGTTGAGGCTTTAAAGTTACATATGCCCCAGCAATCTTACCCTTGGGTGTAAATTTAAGAAAAACTGAAACATTCTGAGGGGAAATGATAATGTCTATCTACACAAAACCCTGTGTCCAAAATACTCAGAAGAATATTATTCAGAGCAATCAAAGAAGCTGAAACAACTCAACTGTCCGTCAAGGAACGAACAAGCTGATCTCCACAATCAAATATGGTGACTTAAATAAGAATGAAACATTGTGTGACAACAAAAAAGGAATGAAATTTTAACAGGCCTGTGACGTGGATAAGCCTTAAAATATGACACTAAGTGAAAGAAACCACTCATCAAAAGCACAGATTGTGGGATTCCATTGATCTCCAGGACAGACAGATCTGCGATGACTGAAAGCAGATACGTGGTTGCCGAGCATTTGGGGAGGTTGGTCAGTCACAGCTGTCTGTAGATAGTTTCTTTCTGAATTAACGAATATCTTCTAAAATTAACCATGCTGGTGGCTGCAATACTAAAAGCCACTAACTTATAAAGTATAATGGATGAGTTGTGTGCTATATGCATTAAGGCGTGAAGTTGTCATACAAGAAGTGTAAGAGGGGAGTCGGCCAGTAGCGCAGTAGGTTAAGTGCAGGTGGCGCTAAGCACAAGGACCAGTGTTAAGGATCCTGGTTCCAGCCCCCAGCTCCCCACCTGCAGGGGGTGGGTCGCTTCACAGGCGGTGAAGCAGGTCTGCAGGTGTCTTTGTCTCCCTCTCTCTGTCTTCTCCTCCTCTCTTCATTTCTCTCTGTCCTATCCAACAACAACGACAACAATAATCAAAACAACGGTGATAAACAATAACAAGTGGTTCTCCAATGACTGTCCCTTGACTATGTGCTACTTCAATTCCAGGTTCTCAGTCTTGTCTTTAAGAAAAGAGTCCATCCAACAATCTCACTCATAGAAGTTGAAAAAGAGTCTAACTATTGGGTGGTTCTATTTGTATATGGAATATAGGTGCCTAAAGCAGTTGCACTTAAAAAACAGTAAACAAAGTGATATCTCTGTGGAAACTATGGGTTGTCAGAGGGGAAAAGGAACACAGGAAGTTTGGTGGTGGGTGCAATGAGTTGCACACGCACACACACAAGTATGAAACTACACCCCACAAAATCTTATTTTTAAGTCAATGCTATTAATAGATCACTCATAACGAAAGTTATTTTAAAAATGAAATTAGAAACAACTATGGCAGAAGGCTGTTGGACTCCTGTAGGATGACATAGGCCTGTCTGGGTTCACGCCCCTAGTCCCCACCTGCAGGAGAAGAAGCTTCATGAGTGGGGAGCAGTGCTGCAGGTGTCTCCCTTTCTCTCTCCCTCTCTATCTCCGCCTCCTCTCTCAATTTCTCTCTATCATATCCAATACAAGAAAAAGAGAAAAAGTTAAGATAAAATACATTTCCCCCCTTTGGGAACAAACACACATTTATTTTTTATTGTAGTGATTACTTTTTTATGTTTTTTAATTTTTTTATATTTATTTTTATTTATTTATTTCCTTTTGTTGCCCTTGTTGTTTTATTGTTGTAGTTATTATTGTTGTCATTGTTGTTGGATAGGACAGAGAGAAATGGAGAGGGGAGGGGGAAGACAGAGAGAGGGAGAGAAAGATAGACATCTGCAAGACCTGTTTCACCGCTTGTGAAGCGACACCCCTGCAGGTGGGGAGCCAGGGCTTGAACCAGGATCCTTATGCGGGTCCTTGTGCTTAGCGCCACCTGCGCTTAACCCGCTGCGCTACAGCCCGACTCCCTGTTTTGTTTTTTTATGAAAAGGAAACACTAACAAAACCATAGAATAAGAGGGGTACAACTCCACACAATTCCCACCACCAGAACTCCGTATCCCATCCCCTCCCCTGATAGCTTTCCTATTCTTTAGCCCTCTGGGAGTATGGACCCAGGGTCATTGTGGGATGCAGAAGGTGGAAGGTCTGGCTTCTGTAATTGCTTCCCCGCTGAACATGGGCTTTGACTGGTCGATCCATACTCCCAGCCTGTCTCTCTGTTTCCCTAGTGGAACAGGGCTCTGAGGAAGCACGGCTCCACAACTCATTGGTGGGGTCATCTGCCCAGGGAAGTCCATTTGGCATCATGGTAGCATCTGGAACCTGGTGGCTGAAAAAAGAATTAACATATAAAGCCAAACAAATTGTTGACTAATTATGAAGCTAAAGGCTGGAATATTGCAGATGAAGATTTGGGGGTCTCCATTTTGAAGACAGCTAGTAGGCCTATTTTAGTTATATTCCAAAGGGCTCATGACTACACTAGTTTTTTTTCCCTGTGTCTGACCTCTGATACGCAGGTGGACCCAATACATTTTTAAAAGGAAGAAATTGGTCTCCACACCAACACACCTGCCATTTTAGGCTCCTGCTATTCTGACTTGTGAATTGGCAGTTGATCCAGCATTAGCTGGGCTCTCAAATCCAATGCTGCTTACAATATAGAGAGAGATTCCTTCGCTCACAAAGCACATTAGGATCTGGCAAGATATTTCATATTGAAAATTCCAGGGTATGATCACATGCTTCCTGCCTCATCCCCTCAAAGTATCTCCAATGAATGCCGGGTCAAGGAAGCAAACAGAAGATGAGCCTGAGACCCACACTTATCAACCCTTTGCCTGTGGACATCAAAGGCTGGCAGGATGGGGAGGACAGGGTGCTAGCCACCCCCTGAGCTCACTGTCATGGAAGAGACCAGGACATTCGGATGTGGTAGCTGTCTCTTCATTCAGGAAGCAGCTGATTCATCTCAAGTGCCCTAAAAGCCTTGTGATTCGAAGAAATGGACACTGGCCATGGACTCCAAGCTCTCCCGCTCCATTTAGTAAACCAGCCAGATAGATGCTAAGTGCCCATTGGAATCAGCTCTAAATACAGCTGAGCACAGCAGCAAACACACCACGCTCTGTCTCTAGCAACATCCGGGTCTCTACCACCCAGTGAGTAGTATTTTATATATAATTTTTATTTATAAAATAGAAATGCTGTCAAAACCACAGGATAACAGGGGTACAGTTCCTACTGCCAGAACTCCATATCCCATCCCCTCCTTTGATAACTTTCCTATTCTTTATCCCTCTGGGAGTATGGACCCAGGATCACTACAAGTGAGTAGTATTTTTACACTCTTGGTGGTCACACACACACAAAAAATAGGAAGGGCAAGAACTTTCAAAACAGGGAGTCGGGCTGTAGTGCAGCCTGTTAAGCGCAGGTGGCGCAAAGCACAAGGACCAGCATAAGGATCCCGGTTCGAACCCCGGCTCCCCACCTGCAGGGGAGTCGCTTCACAGGCGGTGAAGCAGGTCTGCAGGTGTCTATCTTTCTCTCCTGCTCTCTGTCTTCCCTTCCTCTCTCCATTTCTCTCTGTCCTATCCAACAACAACAACAACAATAACTACAACAATAAAACAAGGGCAACAAAAGGGAATAAATAAATAAAATAAATTTTAAAAAAAAGAACTTTCAAATCATGTCACCACAATTCAGTCCCAATAAAGAATGTATCAGAAGATATATAAATTTGGGAGCCGGGCGGTGGCTCAGCAGGTTAAGCACAGGTGGTGCGAACCGCAAGAGCCGCCATAAAGATCCTGGTTCAAGCTGTCAGCTCCCCACCTGCAGGGAGTTCACTTCACAGGCGGTGAAGCAGGTTTGCAGGTGTCTTTCTCTCCCTCTCTCTGTCTTCCCCTCCTCTCTTCATTTCTATCTGTCCTATGCAACAATAACGACAGCAATAACTACAACAACGACGATAAACAACAAGGGCAACAAAAGGGGGAAAATATTTTAAAAATTTAAAAAGCAAACAAAAAAAAAATAAGATAAATAAATTTGTAGCTAGGAAAACCTGTAAGTAACCCAGGTGTCCAACAACAGATGAGTGGCTGAGCAAGCTGTGGTCTATATACACAATGGAATACTACTCAGCTATTAACAATGGCGACTTCACCTTTTTCAGTCCATCTTGGATGAAGCTTGAAAAATTCATGTTAAGTGAAATAAGTCAGAAACAGAAAAATGAATATGGGATGATCTCACTCACAGGCAGAAGTTGAAAAATAAGAACAGAAGGGAAAACACTAAGCAGAACTTGGACTGAAGTTGCTATATTGCACCAAAGTAAAAGACTCTTGGAAGTGGGGAGGGTTCAGGTCCTGGAAGAGGATGGCAGAGGACCTATTGGAGGTGGTATTGTTATGTGGAAAACTGGGAAATGCTATGCATGTACAAACGATTGTATTTACTGTCAACTGTGAAACATTAATCCCCCAATAAGGAAATTAACACTCCTGTTGCGCGCACATATTAGCATGCACAAGGACTTGGGCCCAAGACCCTGGCCCCCGCCTGCAGCTTCATAAGTAGCGAAGCAGTACTGCACGTGTTTCTCTTTCTCCCTCCCTCTCTATCTCAATTTCTCTGTCTCTATTGAATATATATATATACTTCAGGGACAAATATATTTTTGGACGTATATATTTATTTATTATGTTTTGTTAGTGATTTAATAGTGACTTACAAGATTATTATAAGATAAAAGAGGTATAATTTCACACCACCAGAGTTCTGTGCTCACACCTTCCTCCATTGCTAACCACCATAGTTCTCCCAAGGTCATGGATATGAGTTGACTATTTTTTTTTTCTCATTTTTAAAGTTCATGTGTTTCAATTCCCTCTATTCCACATGTGAGTGAAATGATCTCATAGTTACCCTTCATTCCTTACTGACTTCACTGAGCATAAGCACCAGCATTCCCATCCATTCTGGGACTCCAATTTTCTAATGATAAAAATTGAGGTTCAGGTAAATGTGTCCGTTCAAATTAGTGTTCGAGTATCCTCTTGGATAAATGCCTTAGAATGGTATTGCTGGGTCATAAGGTAATTCTGTTTTTAGTTGGATAAATCTTTTTTTTATTTCTTTATTGGGGAAGTAATGTTTTATATTCAACAGTAAGTACGATAGTTTGTACACGCATAACACTTCTCAGTTTTCCATATAATAATACAAACCCCACTAGGTCTTCTGTCATCCTTCTTGACTCTGAATTCTCCCCCACCCACCCCAGAGTGGAGTGGTGCAATACGCCAACTCCAGTTCAGGTTCTACTTGTGTTTTCTCTTCTGATCTTATTTTTCAATTTCTGCCTGAAAGTGAGATCATCCTGTATTCACCCTTCTATTTCTGACTTATTTCACTTAACATGAATTTTTCAAGGTCCATCCAAGATCAGCTGAAAACGGTGAAGTCACCACTTTTTATAGCTGAGTAGCACTCCACTGTGTACCATAACTTGCTCAGCCACTCATCTGTTGTTGGATACCTAGGTTGCTTCTAGGTTTTGGCTGCTACAAATTGTGCTGCTAAGAACATATGTGTACACAGAACATATGTGTACATCATTTTGGATGGGTGTGTTGGGTTCCTTATCCCAAGAGAGGAATTGCAGGATCATAGGGTAGGTCCATTTCTAACCTTCGAGAGTTCTCCAGACTGTTCTCCACAGAGGTTGGACCAGTTGGACCAATTGACATTCCCATCAGCAGTGCAGGAGGGTTCCTTTGACCCCACAATCTCTCCAGCATTTGCTGCTGTTACCTTTTATGATGTATGACATTCTCACAGGATTGAAGTGGTATCTCATTATTGTCTTTATTTGCATTTCTCTGACAGTCAGAGACTTGGAGCATTTTTTTCATGTGTTTTTCAACCTTTTGGGTCTCTTCTGTGGTGAATATTCTGTCCATGTCCTCTCCCCATTTTTGGGTGGGGTTATTTGTTTTCTTGTTGTTGAATTTGGCAAGCCTTTTATATATTCTAGTTATTAGCCTCTTGTCTGATGTATGGCATGTAAAGATATTCTCCCTATGGATCAACCTGTCAAAGCCCATGTTCAGCGGGAAAGTAATTACAGAAGCCAGACCTTCCACCTTCTGCATCCCACAATGACCTTGGGCCCATACTCCCAAAGGGTTAAAGAATAGGAAAGCTATCAGGGGAGGGGAGGGGATACAGAGTTCTGGTGGTGAGAATTGTGTGGAGTTATACCCCTTTTAGCCTAAAAACAAGGACCCACACAAGGATTTGGGTTCAAGCCTCTGGCTACCCATCCGCAGGGGGGACGCTTCACCAGTGGTGAAGCAGGTCCACAAATGTCTATATTTCTCTCTTCCTCACTATCTTCCCCTTCCCTCCAAATTTCTCTCTGTCCTATCAAGTAAAATGGAAAAAACAGTCGCCAGGAGCAGTAGATTCATAGTGCTGGCACAGAGCCCCAGCAAGAATCCTGTTGGTAATAAAATGAAAATAAAAATAAATAAAAAACTACTGCCTTGATCTGACCCTCATACACTGGGACTTGTGCCAAAATGTATTCCATATATATTTTTTATTTCTTTATTGGGTGATTATGGCTTACAATAGACAGTAAAAACACAATAGTTTGTACCTGTGTAACATTTCTCAATTTTCCATAGACTTCAACCCCAATGTGTTCCATATCTGAGTCTCAAGGGGGGAAGAGGAGATGGCAAGCAACTAACCTAATCTCCAAATAACAGATTGTCCTGATTCTGCTAAAACCCACTTGATAAACAACTTTGTCAGTATCTAAGGAGTCACTCCCTACTAGCAGGGAAAAAGGGCACTGTGCTGGGAATGGGTGTGCCAGCCATCTCTGGATCACTTAATGTCACCTTTGCATCATTTATAACATTTAAGGTCTATTTTTAGGGCACAGCAGTAGAGGAAGATATCAGTTGTTGGTGGGTCTGGGTACACACCGATCTTTGATGGATAAGGAACTGTGCACATGTAACAGTACCTTCTTGTATATCTCTACTCCCTGCTCCATAAAGTGATAAAAATATTAAAGGATCTATGTTCAAATGTCTCTTCAGTAGAGTACTGTGTGTTATACTGGGAGGAAATAGAGAAAGTACAATGTGCTATGAGTCGCACAATAAAGGATGAACGCAGAGACAAAAAAATGTTTGTCTAACGTACACTCACTGCATGAAGGACCAAGACTGAAACCAGCGGGGTGGGGGTGAGATGAGACGCCGGAAGCTGAGCCCCTGCACTCAACTGTGTGTGTTTCATGACACAAGTCCTCATCCATAGGCACAGTTCCGGCTCAGCAGAGAGATGGCAGGAATGCTAGAAGGTGGGTAAGCAATTAGGTTACTGAGTGAGGACTAGCTGTGTACAGACACTTCCAGGAAGAACTGCAGAGTCTCATGAATGGGATGCAACATCTATAAATAATAATAATACCTCAGGGGTAAGAAGAGCTAACCTGGCAATGTGTCCACCTTACCACGCCCTAGGTCCTGGGTTAAAGTCCAGGCACCACGGATGGCACAGAAGAACTTGAATGGCGATAATGTGGTGCTGAAGTATTTCTGTATCTCTTCTCTCTCTCCTCTCTGTTTTTCTTTCCTTTTATATGAAATAAAAATGAACACATACCCCTCGAAATAGTGGAATCACATATAGGCAGTGTAAACAAACACTAAAATAATAATAACTCCAGAGAGTTCATTCATCCCTCTTACATCATGTAAAAGAATAGCAAGATGATATAGTCTTGTTTACGCCATCCAATCTACATACACACTTCTTTTCCCTTTGTTATAGCAACCCTAAATGGCATAAGGTCTTATCACATGAGACAACCAGAAAGAGAAAGACCAATATCAAACAGTCTCACTTACAGGTGGAACTTAAGAATAAAGAACAGGAAGGGAAAACACAAGGTGAAACTTGGACCGGATGTGGTGTATTGCACCAAAGCAAAGGGGAAGGAGAACACAGGACAAGATGAAGGGACACTGGGGTCCTAGTGTGTCTCCTAGATGCCATCGAAGGGAGATGAGAGGTTATGCCTACATGTTGAAGACACCATAGGGGCTGGTGCGCCTGGCTAAGCACATCTTCTAATGGGTCTGAGCCCCTGGGCCCCACCCACACAGGGAAAGCTTTCTGAGTGGTGAAGCAGTGCTGCAGGTGTCTCTCTCTCTCTCTCTGTCCCTCTCTATCTCTCCCCCCACCCACCCACCTCAATGTCTGGCTCTCTATTCAATAAATAAAGAATTTTTTAAAAAAATAATTTAAATAACACACTTAAAAAAAACTATACTGTAAACTATTAGCCTCCCTACCAATTAAAAAACAACAATCCTACAATGGTACCTGCAAACTAGATCTCAAGTGATCTCTCTTTTCTTTTATGAAATTTACCTAATTAATCTTTAAAACTCAGTTCTTGATAACCATTTTTCCTCTTCCAAACAAGCACTTCCTTTCAGAGTCTTCCTCAGATCAATCATGATACAAGATAACAGAATATGACCCAGACCAAGACTGTCGGAGTTACTGACATGCCTTCACATCTGCTGCTTCAGTGCACTCATTAGTTCGAGCTGTGGTCAAGTCAGGGCAAGAAAATAACCAGCAATTGTGGGGAGAGTTTCAGTTTGAACTTCCTTTATCTGCCTAAAGATAGATCCTCTGGGCCTTTCCTCTCCATAAGCTGCTTCAACCACAGACCAGCTTTTACCAAGAGAGAGGAGACCAGAAGACCCCCCCACCCCCGCAGCCAAACTGTCTCAAGCTCTCGTATCCCCACCTTTTAGGAGTCTGTTCACTTTTTTAAAAATATTTATTTATTTATTTATTTATTTATTTATTTTTCCCTTTTGTTGCCCTTGTCCCCTGCAGGTAGGGAGCCAGGGGCTCAAACCAGGATCTTCACTCCAGTCCCTTGCCTTTGCGCCATGTGCACTTACCCTGCTACGCTACCCCCCTGGACCCACTTCTGCTCACTTTTTTTAAAGAATTGTTCACTCTCCCCTGAAAGACCTCTGACCCCTCTTCCTCTGGCAACATTAGCATGACATTTAAAGTCTAGCTTCTCAGTAACTTCTAGTAGGGCACCAAAGTAAAAACCCTGTGGTGAGGGCTAGACATGCAGCTTCCTGGGCCGGTTGGGGGTGGGTGGGGTGGGTGGGATGGGACACAGTCTTTTGGTGGTGGGAATGGTGTTTATGTACACTCCTAGTAAAGTGTAGTCATATAAATCACTAGTTAATTAATATGAGAGGGGGAAAATTAATTGTATGTCTCGAAGTTTTTAAAACACAGACTGAGTCTTTTTAATATATAGGCTGTGTATTTGATATGCGGACTCTCTCAAAAGCCTAGACCAAGTAGATCAGAAGCAATCAATGGCACAGCTACATACAAGATACTGGGTACTATACAGCAAACCCTAACAAAAGAACTTTTCAAAGTTAACCCAATTACCAAATAATGTGATGATAACATTAACTATCCATTGTCTTTTTGAACCCTAAGACAGCAGGAACCTCACATCTCCACTACAGAGCCTATATTTCCCCCGGTCCTAGAACCATAGGATAGGGCCCACTTTCCCGTATGCCTCTCCCAACACATATCAAATAATATTGCATCTGCCGATCGCAACCTAGTCAACGCAACGATTGCCACCTCAACATGCTCCAGCTCAGACTGTGTCCAGAGACTTCATGTGTGGAATGACAACCCTTCAGCTTCATTACTCGGGTGAGACCTTTCCTTTCATAGTATACTCTAATTCCATCTCAGGTGGATCACTTTCTAACAAAGTCCCAAAACGTAGATATAGACCAGGTTCTGTGAGAGAGAGCATATGTTCACACGTATCCATAAACTAGTGCAAAATATATACCTGAAAGCAAAAGTACACTAGAGTTTGCAGTGAGTACCCCCCTAACACTTCCTCTCCACTATTCCAAGCTTTGGGTCCATGATTGCTCAACAAGTTGTTTGGCTTTGTATGTTAACTCTCTTTTCAGCCACCAGGTTCCAGATGCCATCAGGATGCTGGCCAGGCTTCCCTGGACTGAAGACCCCACCAATGTGTCCTGGAGCTCCGCTTCCCCAGAGACCCACCCTAATGGGGAAAGAGAGAGGCAGACTGGGAGTATGGACCGACCAGTCAACGCCCATGTTCAGCGGGGAAGCAATTACAGAAGCCAGACCTTCTACCTTCTGCAACCCTCAACGACCCTGGGTCCATGCTCCCAGAGGGATAGAGAATGGGAAAGCTATCAGGGGAGGGGAGGGGATATGGAGATTGGGCGGTGGGAATTGTGTGGAGTTGTACCCCTCCTACCCTATGGTTTTGTTAATTTATCCTTTCTTAAATAAAAAAAATTTTTTAAGTCACTTCTCTGGATTATTCATTTTCCTAAGTGTCTCCCAAGTGTCAAGAAGAATAGGAGTTGCTAACCTGCTGTTGCTTTTTTTTCTTCGCTAATTTGTCTTCTGATTTTTAGTCATTTGAATATTTATATGCTAGTCATTTGAAAGTATCTCTCTATGAAATTTTCTTGATACCCTGTCTTTTTATTTTTCTTCCTCAAATGGTCTCACTGGGAGGCTAATGGTTTCTAGTACAGTTGTTGACATCTGGGTACAATTCCTCACCTCCCTGTACTAGGAGTCTTTTAAGCACTCTCACTCCCAGCTTGGGCCCTTTTCCACCATCATGAACCAGGACCTAAAGTCCCTCCATCCCATCCCAGCCCACTCCCTCCTGTCCAGAGTCCTTTGCTTCAGTACAATATACCACACCCAGTCCAGGTTTTACTTTATATTTTCCCTTTCTGTCCTAATTTCTAAAGTTCCATCTATGAGTGAGATCATGAGTGTTCATCCTTCTCTTTTTGACTTATCTCATTTAATGTTAACATGTCTTTTATTACAGGCAGTTCCGACCAAGAACTCAAAAGAGTAGAGGAAAAAATGTCTCTTCCTCCCCAATGATGTAACTCCATCCTTACAGATGCTCAAAGACTATGGGCTCATCGTCTCTCAAATACCACATCTAATCTGCCAGTAGATCTTTAACACACATCAAAAATAGATGACCATCACAAAAATCTGACCATCACCCCTCTGTGCCATCACCAACTTCCCTCCATGCCACCAACATCTCTAACCACTTTCATTTCCTCACAAGTTTCAGACCCTTCCAGTATTTTCCCCACAGGTATGTTTTAAATCCCCAGTTAAGGGTTGATCTCATTAAAAATGCTCATCAGACCATACCCAGCTGTGCTCAGAACCACCCATCTCCACCCCACCACCTGTATGTGATCATCACATGTCCTTTCCACCACCCTTGCTGTCCCCTCCCTCTCTCTCTCTCTCTCTCTCTCTCTCTCCCCTCTCCTCTCATCACGTAATTCTCTTCTCTCACTCACTCCTACCTCACAGAATGAATCCTTTGAAGCTGAAGACCAAGACTGAATTTGAAAGAGCTAACGTCGTTTGGAAGGGAGAATTGGGGCAGGGAGGCCCTGCCACCCTCCTTTGATGGGAAAAGAACGGGGGGGGGGGGGACCTCCTGAGAGGTGAGAGATCCAGGTCCCATGTTTCCAGAAAGACCCAAGGCAGCAAGAGGAAGACCTCTGTATAAAGACCGCCCCCCGCCTCTGTTCATATATTACACAATACTACAAAATAAAGCTTTTCCCTCTCACACAGTGCTCAAGTGCAGAGTCTTGATTTTTCTCTGCAGTGTCAGGAAGACAGCATAAGGCTGGATGGCTTTGTGTTATCTTCTCTCCTTTCTAGAATGTTCTTGTCCATTACTCTCCTGACTTTCTCCCTCTCTTCCTTAAAGTCTTTATTCAAATATGAGCAGCCTCTTTAGGATGCATTCCTTAGTCCTCTAGTTAACATTGCAAACCACCTCCCATTTTACCCTTTCCCCTTAGGATAAAAGAATGTGCCTTCCCAGAACATGCCTCTTTGCCATCAGGATTGTTCTGAGTAGACGCAACTGAGAAAGAGCAGTCACAGTAAGAGTTCTCTGCCCTTCCCCCTTGGCCTAAAAACAGGACATAGAGCTTCCTTGTGCAGTGGTTCAAACTCCCCTCAGCACGGAGCAGAGCACACGCCTTATCAGCAGAGACAGTAGGAAGATGAGCCTGCATGGTAAATATTTCAAGAAGTTAAATATGAGCATGGTGCAATCCTGTGTGTGGGTAAGGTCCAAACAGAGCTAGGAGGCTCTGGAAGGAGAGGCTCCAGCTATGTCCAGGGGCACCCAGTGTTTCCTTATTTGTTTTAAAATAGAGGCAGAGATAAAGAGAGACGCCACAGCACCACCAGATCGCCCAGCAAGGTAACGTGTGCACTCTGCTGGGTGAGCCACCTCCTCACCCGTGCCCAATGTCTAGGTATGGGCAAGTAGACCCACCTCTGAAATGAAGTGATAAGGACAAGTCAAGACCTTCTTGGATTGGTCATGCTTGTTGAGCTTTCCACCAATCAGAATTGCAGGAACTGATATCTTATTTGCATAAAAACGAAGCACCACCACACCCTCAAATTTCTGTGTTCCCCCTTCTATCCTAAGCAAAATCTAACGTTCAAGTTGCAAAAATACGAGAGCTGTATGTAACCTTGGAGCCAGTGAACCCTCGCTATAACTTATGCACTCTGAGATCTTGGTCAGAAGACCTTGCTAAATACTGTATCCACCATTCATTTCCTCCAAACTCTTCCTAGCCACCTTGCACAAGTGGCAGGCCCTCGTAGCACAATCCCTTCCTGACACCCCCATAACTGATAACTCTTTGTCAAAATGGCATGTAAGACCCCTACAGATGACCCCCTTCTTTTAATAAATATTTTACTTATTTCACCTTAATGAAAGAGACATACAATGCTAACATGATGCGAACCGGACTTCCTGGACGGACAACCCCACCAATGTGTCCTAGAGCCCGCTTCCCCAGAGCCCCGCCCCACTAGAGAAAAAGAGAGACAGGCTGGGAGTATGGATCGGCCTCCAATGCCCATGTTCAGAGGAGAAGCAATTACAGAAGCCAGACCTTCCACCCCACAATGACCCTGGGCCCATACTCCCAGAGGGATAAAGAGTAGGAAAGCTGGGGGCCAGGTGGTGGCGCACCTGGTTGAGCACACATGTTACAGTGCGCAAGGACCCAGGTTTGAGCTCCTGGTCCCCACCTGCAGAGGGAAAGCTTCACAAGTGGTGAAGCAGGGCTGCAGGTGTCTCTCTGTCTCTTTCCATGTCTCTCCATCCCTCTCAATTTCTGGATGTCTCTATCCAATAAAAAAAAATAATTATAATAAAAAAATTTTTTTAAGTAGGAAAGCTATCAGGGGAGGGAATGGGATACAGAGTTCTGGTGGTGGGAATTGTGTGGAATTGTACCCCTCTTATCCTATGGTTTTAGTTAGTGTTTCCTTTTTATAAATAAAAATTAAAAAAGAAAGAGAGAAAGAAAGAAAGAGACATATGTAGAGGTCAGGCATTAATGTGCAGTGGGTTAAAAGCACATGGCACGAAGCGCAAGGACCAGCCTAACTAAGGATCCTGGTTCGAGTCCCTGGCTCCCCATTTGTAAGGGGGGGACACTTCACAAGCAGTGAAGCAGGTCTTCTGGTGTCTATCTTTCCTTCTCCCCTCTCAATTTCTCTCTGTCCTACCAAACAACAACATCAATGGCAACAATAATGACAACAACAAGGGCAACAAAGTGGGGAAAAAAATGGCCTCCAGGAGCAGTGGATTCGTAGTGCAGACACTGAGCCCCAGCAATAATCCTGGAGGCAAGAGAGAGAGAGAGAGAGAGAGAGAGAAGCATATGTAAAGAAAGATACAGGAAGACCAGAACACTGCTCAGCTCTGGCTGATGGTGGTGCTGAGGATGGAACCTAGGACCTTGGAGTCTCAGGAATGAGAGGGTGTTTGGTTTTTGCCTCCAGGGTTATCAATGGGGCTTGGCACCAGCATTACAAACCCATCGCTCCTGGTGGGCATTTTTTTCCATTTTGTTGGATAGGACAGAGAGAAACTGAGAGAAGAGGGGGAGATAGAGAGGGAAATAGAGAGAAATAGATACCTAAAGACCTGCTTCACTGCTCATGAGGCTGTCCCACTGCAGATGGGGAGTCGAACCCAAATCCTCGAGCGGGTCCTTGAGCTTCGTACTGTAAGTGCCATGCACCACTGCCCCAGCATGAGAGTCTTTTCCATAACCATTATGCTGTCTCTCCAGCTCCTGACCACTACTTTGAACTTTTCATTTTATTTATCATCATTATTTTTATTATTATTTTCTATTTGTGGGGTTTTACAGCTCGGGACTGGTTTTTCAGAGACAAAGCTTCCTGTTAGGGGCTGGGCTCGACCCTGGGTCCCTCCGTCCAGCTGAGCTCTTTTGCCTTTTGTCTTCGACTTCTCATTTGTGAAGCTCTATGAACACTGAATTAATCTTAATGAACTGCATCTTTCTTTCTTCCCACAAATTGTTTGCTGTCAGTTTCATAACTGTCCCCAGTCAGTGAACCTAGGGTAGAGATTTTTTTTTTTTTTCCTTTCCAACAATCACATCTAATGTGCCATCTGTTTTCTCTTTCTAGTTTTTGTTTGTCTGGCAATATGTCTCCTTGTGGTAGAATATAAACCCTATGCTGAAAGTAGTCTTTGCCTCTTTTGGTCATGACTGTATCCTTAGCACAGGAATGGGAAACTTTTGTTTTTTCTGTAAAGGGCTATTTGGATATTTATAACTTCAGTCATACAATTATCAACTTAAAATTAGCACTTAATGGTGTTGGTGGCGGGGGCGGGGGGGAGGGGACTCCTGTTGCCTTAGCAGAACCAGACCAAATGATTCTATGGGCCAAATGGGGGCATATTTCTCCCTGCCTTTACCTTATCTCCTGGGAGATTACACAGCACAAAATGTAGGCTTAATAGATATTAGCTTGAATGAAGGAAGAATTAATTAGTAAAGAAAGGAAGCATGTGAAAACTCTGATGTTAAAGGATTTTATAGGCCTAAGAAGATGCCTAACCAGAAGTTGAAAAACAAGATCAGAAGAGAAGACACAAGTAGAACCTGAACTGGAATTGGCGTATTGCACCAAAGTAAAAGACTCTGGGCTGGATGGGGGAGAGAATACAGGTCCAAAAAGGATGACAGAGGACCTAGTGGGGGTTGTATTGTTATATGGAAAACTGGGAAATGTTATGCATGTACAAACTATTGTACTATTGTCAAATGTAAAACATTAATTCCCCAATAAAAAATTTAAAAAAAGAAGAAGATGCCTAACCATTGCTGCATATAAGTGAAGAGACCAAAAGCACAGGACATAATTCAGAACACTGGCAAAGAAACCAGAAGGGGTATTTTTGTCTTGAGTACTCTGCTCCCAGACCAAGCTTCAAACACCTTGGGATAAGGGGATATTGGGTGAGGTTTTCTAGAAAAATTACTACGAACAGAAAGACAGTCTGCAGAAACTGAACCCAAAGAAAACAGACACAGAAACTTAGTAAAAAGTAATTGGAGCCTGGTAGAACTCACACACTGCAGTCATAAAGCCCCAGATTCAATCCCTGGCAACATATAGAATGTTGGTGGGCTATCTGGTCTGTCTCTAACCCTCTCTTTCTCTCCCACCCTCCCTCTCTCTCTCTCTCCTTAACAATGAAAAGAAACTAAATTTTAAAAGAAATTAAGAGTGAACTGCTACTGGGAGTATGGACCGACCAGTCAACGCCCATGTTCAGCGGGGAAGCAATGACAGAAGCCAGACCTTCTACCTTCTGCAACCCACAATGACCCTGGGTCCATGCTCCCAGAGGGATAGAGAATGGGAAAGCTATCGGGGGAGGGGGTGGGATATGGAGATTGGGCGGTGGGAATTGTGTGGAGTTGTACCCCTCCTACTCTATGGTTTTGTTAATTAATCCTTTCTTAAATAAAAAAAAAAATTTAAGAAAAAGTGAACTGCTTAGTTAGCTGAGTTAAAAAGGATCAGATGAGAACATCAAAATGAAATTTGGTCTAGAATGACACTGAAAATGTACTGGGTCAGAGGCCAGGCAGTGGTGCACCTGGTTAAGCACACAAGTTAGCATGTTCAAGGGTCTGAGATCAATCCCCGGTCCCCACCTGCAGGGGGAAAGCCTCAGGAGCAGTGAGCAGGTCTGCAGGTGTCTCTCTCTTCCCCTTCTCTGTCTCCCCTTTCCTTTTTGATTTCTCTCTGTGTCGATCCAATACATTTAAAATAAATATAAATATCTTTATATATGTACATATATTAAAAATAAAAGATGTATTGGGTCAAAGAGTCATCCTCTGATTGTCTGGGAAGATTCCTTACACTGCCAACACTGAGGCTCTGGCCAGTGAGGAATTATCTCCAGGAAAATCTTCTCTGGGTGCCTTCCTACCATACCCACTGCTCCAGTGCCCTCTCCCATCATTCATTCATTCCAGTTCCTGTAAGATTGAAAGCTGTTCTTGCAGAGTGGTTTAGAAAGAAGAAAGAAACCCAGCTTCAGGCCAGTAACTCTCAGACCCCACCTGCCTGCTTCCCACCAGGCCTGTGAATTCCTAACACCAAATCTGAGTCCTGGTTGGAGCCAGGATTTTTCTATTTCAGAACAAAGCAGAGGTTTTGTAGCTGTTTCAAAGTCTCCCCCCTGCCCACCCTCCACCCCAGCCCCCAGCTCCCATCAAAGTTCCATTTGGTGTCTGTGTCAATTCTGGGTGTTGTCTTTTTCTTTCCCGTTTACAGAGAAGAAACCATCTGCAATGTAGAAGCTCTTGGTGAAGCTCTCAGAAAGGTGCCTGGAATCTCCTCCCAAATTAGACTGCCCTTGGTAGGCACACTGTACCCTATTCCTGAGGTTGAACTTGAAGGAGGAGCCCAGTCTCCCAGACACTCCTGCCTTTTATGTTTGCTTCTTCCTCTCTGAGTGGAGTTATCATTCACATCCAAGTTAGCCAGGCAACTTTAACGGGTCCTGGAGGCAACTGCCCTAAGGCGCTCAACCTAGTCAAAGAAATCTCATCATGTGGTTCTAGGCGAGATATTTTCTAGAGAAAGAGAGACTTAGAGAAAGAGCAGAGGGGGTCCAAAGACTGGCAAAGTCCACTGAGGTGCCTTCAAGTTCTGCAATACATTTGCTCTATATCAGTTTTTTTTTTAAGATTTTATGTGATTATTAATGAGAAAGAACTAGATATCACTAGACGACACATATGCTGCTGAGAACCGAATTCAGGACATGGTGTTTGATAGTCCAGGGCTCTATCCACTGTACCACCTCCCAGACCACTCTCTGTGTTTCCTTTCCCCTTTCCTTTCCTTTCCTTTCCTTTCCTTTCCTTTCCTTTCCTTTCCTTTCCTTTTCTTTTCTTTTCTTCTTCTTCTTCTTCTTTTTGTTTTGTTTGTTTGTTTGTTTGTTTTTTACCAGAGCACTACTCAGCTCTGGCTTATGGTGGTGTAAAGGATTGAACCTGGGACTTTGGAGCCTCAGGCATGAGAGTCTGTTTGCATAACCAGTATGTGTTAGTTTTCTTAACTACAGTAAAAATAAATAGGGTGGGGTGGGGGGGGTAGATAGCATAATGGTTATGCAAACAGATTCTGATGCCTGAGACTCGGAAGTTTAAATTCAATCCCCCATACCACCATAAGCCAGAGCTAAGCGGTGCTCTAGTAAAATAATAATAGTGAGATAAATAAATACAGTTTACCGGGGGACTGGGTGGTTGCTTACCCAGTAAGAGCACAAGTATCACCATGTTCTAGGATCCAGGCTCAAACCCTCAGTCCCCCACCTGAGGGGGGGTTGGTAAACTTCATGAATAGTGAAGCAGTACTGCAAGCATCGCTCCTCCTCTCTCTCTCTCTCTCTCTCTCTCTCTCTGTTTGTCTCTCCATTTCTCTCCCCATTTTTCACCCTCTATCAAAAGAAATGGACAAGTGGAGTCATTCCAGTACCAGTTCAGTGATAACCTTAGTGACTAAGTAAGCAAGTCCATAAATAAACAGATAGCACATGATAATCACCCAAAAATCAAAATGTCGTCTCCACCTCCCACTAGGTTTAGCAGGCAACTCCCACGAGAGTCGAGTGAACTCAGCTAAACTCAAGGAACGATGAGTATAATCCAGACTCATCAGGGGAAGGGGACTCACTTTCACAGAGTAAAGAAAGCAGTCTCAGGAGTCAGGCGGTGGAGCCGCAGGTGAAGCGCACATGGCGGAAAGTGCGGGGGACCAGCATCAGGATCCCTATTCGAGCCTCTGGCTCCCCACCTGCAGGTGCCCTGTTCACTTCACAGGTGGTAAAGAAGTCTACAGGTGTCTATCTTTCTCTCCCCCTCTCTGTCTTCCCCTCCTCTCTTCATTTCTCTCTGTCCTATCCAACAACAATGACATCAATAACAACAACAATAACAACAACAGTGATAAACAACAAGGGCAACAAAAGAGGAAAAAAAAGTTTTTAAAAAGAAAGCAGTTTCCTGAATTTGTTCTGCTCTCCATGTCACTTAACAACTTCTGAGCTGCAAAATTATGAAGAAACTCTCTTTTCAGTTGTGTTGTTTTTTAATTTAAAAAATATATATATTTATTTTTATGTTTTATGAGAGAGCAACTCTGGCACTATGCTATTCCACTGCAGAATACTGTGCCCCAGGATGGTTCCGTAGCCCCCATGTCCACTTGGTCGATTCCAAATTATATTCCTCCATGAGGATAATTTCTGGAACCATCCGTTCCACCCCAGTTCCATGGCTGCCAGTTCTTAGCAACATCGCCCCGCCAGATATTCGTCGGGATGCGGCATCATCTAAGTTCATTTCCCACGTCTACGCTCGACCGGACCTGCCAATCTACGCGGATATCTTCGCCCACCCTGTCCAACGCTTGACGTCTCGTCACCCAATCTGGTCCCCTATGCCTACACTGAACTTCTCTGTTCCAGACTCTTGGAAATAGAGTTGGCAGTCAGCTGAGGTAAGGAACAAACAACTCATCACAGACCCCTGCAAGCGTCAACCCGGCTTTGACCTAGCACGTTATGATTGGGGCCTCCTCAATCGCTATGGAACAGGCCATGGCCGGTGTGCCGCTATGCTCCATCACCGGGGAGCCAGAGATGACCCGAATTGCCC
Organism: Erinaceus europaeus; assembly: GCF_950295315.1. Classification (NCBI taxonomy): domain Eukaryota; kingdom Metazoa; phylum Chordata; class Mammalia; order Eulipotyphla; family Erinaceidae; genus Erinaceus; species Erinaceus europaeus. Next base: position 19,546,970 of record NC_080166.1, on the reverse strand, counting down.
CTGCGGCTCCAGACAGACTATGACCCACATAGTCAACGACTGCCACCTCTCCAGATTCAAAGGAGGTCTCGAAACTTTACATCAGGCTCAACCTGACGCTGTTGACTGGCTATGGAAGAAGGGCAAACGCTAGAAGAAGAAGGAGAGAGCAACACCAGAGTGTAGCACAGCTCTGGCATATGGTGGTGCCAGAGACTGAACCTGGGCATCCAGGGCCTCAGCTCTAACACTGAGTCCTTCAGTTGTATTTTTTTTTCTTTATTTAAAAAAGGAGACATCAACAAAACCATAGGATAAGAGAGGTACAACTCCACACAATTCCCACCACCAGATCTCCATATCCCATCCCCTCCCCCTGAAGCTTTCCTATTCTTTATCCCTCTGGGAGTATGGACCCAGGGTCATTGTGGGATGCAGAGGGTGGAAGGTCTGGCTTCTGTAATCGCTTCCCCGCTGAACATGGGCGTTGACTGGTGGATCTATACTCCCAGTCTGCCTCTCTCTTTCCCTAGTGGGGAAGGGCTTTGGGGAAGCGAAGCTCTAGGACACATTGGTGGAGTCATCTGTCCAGGGAAGTCTGGTCGGCATCATGGTAGCATCTGGAACCTGGTGGCTGTAAAGAGAGTTAACATACAAAGCTAAACAAATTGTTGAACAATCATGGACCTAAAGGCTGGAATAGTGCAGATGAAGTATTGGGGGATCCTCCATTTTGTAGATAGCTAGTAGGCATATTTTAGTTATATTTCAAAGGGCCTGTATCTATACTAGTTTTTTTTTTTTCTTTTTTCCCCTGAGCCTGAAATCTGATATGCAGGTGGATCCAGGTTATTGTCTGGGAAGGTGGTGTCATGGCTGGAAAAGGGACAGAAAGTTGGATCAGGGAAGAGAGTAGCTCTCTAATATGGGGAAGAGGTATAAATATTGTTGACTGTAAACCCCATGGATTTGATTTGGTATGGGGCCCATATTCAGCTTAGAAGCCTCTGTGACCTCTGCATCCCTGTAGATCTGAGCTCACATTCTGTGGTCATGAGTAAGAACATTCCAAGCTGCCCCAGTATGGACCCATCTTCCTCAGGTGTGGCATAGAGTATGTTGTCCATCCTCCCTTCAGAGGTGGAACATTCTCTACCATTGTTGATCCAAGTTGAGGGCAAGGTCCTATGGGGGGCCCACAAGGGGGTCTTTTTTGTTGTTCCTGATAGAGGTGACCGGTAACAATGGAGAGAGGGTATAATTTTCTATATCTCAAGTCTATTGCCAGTCATGTAACTAAAGAACTGGATATTCAAATATTGTGCCTCAAACTTCATCTTGACCTGCTTATGGAAGATGAATTATTTTTTATCCTTGTATTTAAACCCCCACTCTGAAATGCTATATTAATTATACCAACATGAGTTCTACCAAAATTAGCATTAGCACCATCACTATCATTCTGTTCATTAACTATCCCTGGCATGTGTAGAATTTTCTTTATTTTCATGTTTGTTTACCAGAGCACTGGTCAGCTCTGGCTCATGGTGGTACCAGGGACTGAACCTGGGGCCTTTGGGATCTGAGACACAAGTCTGTTGTGCTACTACTGGTGTTATCTCCCCAGCCTAAAGCAAGCTTTTTTAAAAAATTTATTTGTCGGGGGCGGAGCCAATATGACGACTTGGAAGCAGCGGCTGGTGTGAGCTCCAACAAACAGCAGCTTGTGACCTGGGATTCTCTGGATAGAGTTCCAGATGCCAGCATGATGCTGACCGGGCTTCCCTGGACAGAAAACCCCACCAATGTGTCCTGGAGCCCCGCTTCCCCAGAGCCCTTCCCCACTAGGGAAAGAGAGAGGCAGGCTGGGAGTATGGATCGACCTGTCAACGCCCATGTTCAGTGGGGAAGCAATTACAGAAGCCAGACCTTCCACCTTCTGCACCCCATGAAGACCTTGGGTCCATACTCCCAGAGGGTCAAAGGATAGGAAAGCTATCAGGGGAGGGGTTGGCATACGGAGTTCTGGTGGTGGGAATTGTGTGGAGTTGTACCCCTCTTATCCTATGGTTTAGACAATGTTCCCTTTTTATAAATAAAAAATTCTTTAAAAATCATTTGTCTACATGTAAAACTAAAAAATCTCTGCACATCAAATGCAAACTACACAAGAGGAGCCAAGGAACCCAATAAATGGAAGATGTCGGCATATCACACATCTGACAAGAGACTGATAGCAAACATATAAAAGAAATATAGGGCTTATTGTGGTGTGGGGGATTGAACCTGGGACTTTGGAGCCTCAGGCACAAGAATCTCTTTGCATAACCATTATGCTATCTACCCACACCCCATATTTATGCTTTTATAAACATGAAAATGTATTGGGTAGTTCTTAAATGAGCACTCACAGGACTAGGCAGTACATTTTCTGGGTGTGTGTGTTTCTGTACCTCTAGTATTTTTCCTTAGGTAAAGTAGGACAGTAAGTGGATAGTGTCTAGTACATAGGAAACATATCAATGGCAAAATGACCGAGAATTCCTGCCTTGTGGAACTTGTTTTTAGCAAATATCATATAGTATAAATTCAACTTAAAAATAAATGTCATGGGGGGACTGGGTGGTGGCACACCTGGTTGAGCGCACGTATTACAATGCACAAGTACCCAGGTTCAAGCCTCCCAGTCCCCACCTGCAGGGGGAAAGCTTCATGAGGGGGAAGCAGGTCTGCAAACGTCTCTCTACCTCTCTCCTTGTCTCCCTCTCCCCTGTTGATTTCTAGCTGTCTCTATCCAATAACTAAAGATAATAACAAAAAAAAAAAAAAGAAATATAATTTTAAAACAAGAACCCAATAAAAAAGTGGGCCCAAGACTAAACAGTTTCCTTTTTTTTTAAATAGGTCACAAGAAGGTTTTATTGTAACTGTTTCCTGAAAGCATTTATTTTAGGTATCATTTTATTCAGTTTTAATATCATTTTATGAGGGATGTACAGTTGTGAAAACATGAGTAAAATTTTTCCTTTTACCATGACAGGTGTCTGCAAAACAATCTTACGCTCCAACTGAAGTCCTTCTCCACCATGATCATGATCACCAGGACCTAAAAGCCACCTCCCCCCCCCATCCACCGTCAATCCCCTTACTGTTCTCCTTCTCCAGAGACCTTTACTTTGGTGCAATGCACCAAATCTAGTTCAAATCCAGTTCATATTTTACTTTTTGTTTCGTATTTCTGTTTCTTGAGTCCACGGATTTATCCATTGTGTCACCAGCAATCGTTGTTGGGACTTATTGTTTGTTTTGTGTTTGTTTTTGTTTTTTACCAGAACACTGCTCAGATTTTGAGAACCATTGAACACTGAAATTCTTGTAGGGTTCACTGTAAACTTGACACAACTTTACACAAGCTTGATGAACTCTCTTCCCTTCATGGAAATAAAACTATGAATTATGGTGAAAACGCAATTTGGTATTCCATTTTCACCTTGTAAAATCTCTAAAACTCAACCAAGTCACTAGATTTTTTGGGAATAAAGCTAGAATTGGCACCCACACCAAGTGACAGAGCAAGAATATAGATACACATAAGCTTACTATTTCAAAAAATAAACTAGCACCGTATGTTGCAAAAATAAAAAAAATAAAATAAAATAAAATAAAAAAAAGAACACTGCTCAGTTCTGGCTTATGGTGGTGGTGGGGAGGAGGGGGCCACTGAACCTGGGACTTTGAAGCCTCAGGCACAACAGTCTCTACATAACCTTTATGCTGTCTACCTTGCCCAAGAAGACATTCTAAGTAGCAACTGGCCCACAATGCTGTGTATAAATTTGTTTTATATGCTGAAGAGTCAACCTTTCCCTCAGCTCACCATTGCCGAGACCTGTAAACAGGTAAAGCTATTCAGTGAGCTGCACTTTTTTTTTTTAACTTCTTTTGTTGAAGTTACATTCTACTAAAACAATGTATAAGCTTCCGGGGTAGGGAAATAGCTCAATGACAGAGCACAGAACTTGAATGCCTGAGTCTCCAGTTTCAATCCCTAGTACCACACATGCCAGAACAGTGCTCCGGTTTCTCGCTCTCTTAAAAACAAGTAAGTCTTGAAAACATTACCTAAGTTTCAGAAGCACATTGCTGAAATCCTGTCTGTGAGTATACATTCATGTAGGGCTGTGTGTGTGTGGGGGGGGAGACATTAGCACCTTTATGAAACATTCACAGAGAACTTATCTCCCCAAGCAATACAAGCACCTGTATGAACTTCAAGTTTTCTGCATAGATTTATCGAGATAATGTTTAAACATTCTGAATAGATAGAAAAGGGCCTCTGCAAATGCTTTTTTAAAAAAAAAAAATTCTACTCTGTTCCTGCCAAACAAGAGAATCTGTACTGAGACAGTTTCCCAAGAAAGCTAAGAGAGAACAATTACATTACAGGTCCTCTGAAGCAAATATTTCGGTTGCTTACACAAAGCTTTCCTATCATTGTCCGTGTGGTCGTAAAACAGTTGCAAGAGTCCATATAAGGGTTTTTGAAGCTGGGCTTCTTGTGGGAGACAGTTTATATCAGTTCTGCTTGGAAAGCCAGAAGATGCCAGGCCCAAGGGTGTGTGGCATCTGGTCCTGGAGCAAACCCTCTACCAGGATCGTTATGTTCTTGTTTATTTTTCCTCCACATTCATCTGGTCCTTGCTAGACTCTATAGAGTTCTGTAAAAAAAATCTATGGGTATGTCTTTTTGGGTAGAATATAAAGTCAGGGTGTCTAACATTTACAGAGCTGGGCCAGACTCTGCTTTGCTTTTGTCACTGGAGGTAACCTTCCTTATGACTCAAGGAAGTTAGCGGGACTTCTCTCTCATCTCCATTTGGAAGATGAAGGAACTGAGACAAAAGGACATAGAGACTCATTCAAATGCTCAGGATGTGAATGTCAGAAGTAAGTTCAAAGCACAGTTGACCACTATTTGACATTCCTTGTCCCTAGGGCACAGGAATACCAAAGAGAAAGCAAGCAAGTCTTTGTAATCTATGTTCAGATCTTGCAAACAACCTAGATACAGGAAGCATCTAAAAGCATAAGCAAGGTTATTACATCTTCATCTTCGCTGGGCTCTCAGTGAGTAAAGTATTACTGTACTTCATCTACAGGACTTCCATGTTGAGGCTGGAGGTGGACTGTACATTGATGTCTATTCCAGTTTGATGCATTGTTCAGCTATGTAGGAATATGAATAATACTATTTTTTTTCAATCAATGGTGAAATTTATTTGGTCCATACTCTCGCAGAGAAAGAAATGTTAGGGGAAGATGACCAGAGAGCTCTGAACTCCAATTCCATCAAGATCCAGAGAGAGAAGAAGGGGAAAAAAAAAATAAAGGGCATTCAAAAGTAGGAACAGGTATAAGTGTGACTTAGAAAGGAAGATAAGGTAGGAACATAGAAAAAAATGGGGGTAGGGACAGCTGGTGGCGCACCTGGTTAAGTGCACATGCTATAGTGCCCAAGGACCTGGGTTCATGCGCTTGGTCCCCACCTGCAGGGGGAAAGCTTCACGAGTGGTGAAGCTCTCTGTCTCTTTCCCTATCTCCCTCTTTCCTCTCAAATTCTCTCTGCCAATGTCCAGTAAATAGCAAATAAATAAGTAATATTTGAAAAAAGCTCTCTCTCTCTCTCTCTCTCTCTCTCTATATATATATATATATATAGAGAGAGAGAGAGAGAGAGAGAGAGAGATGGTTACAGAAATAATAGTCAACCCATACCTGTGACCTTGGGAGGACTACTGCAGTTTCTGGTGGTGGGGAAGGTATGGAATTATACCTGTTACCTCATAATTTTGTAAATCAGTGTCAAACCACTAACAAAAATTCTTTTAAAGTGGAATTCATTCACTTGGAGTTCAGAAATTTAAAATATGTCAATTTAAGTTGCACAGCTCCCCAAATGTTCAAGGAAAAATAGTAAGCTACATCTACCATTGAGAAAGAATCTACTTTATCTCAAAAACACAGGATTTATTTGCATTTCTCTGACAATCAGTGACCTGGAGCAGTTTTTCATATGTTTGTTAACCTTTTGGATCTCTTCTGTAGTGAATGTTCTGTTCATATCCTCTGCCCATTTTTGGATGGGGTCATTTGCTTTTTTGTTGCTAAGTTTGCTGAGCTCTTTGTAAATGTTGGTGATTAGTCTCTTGTCTGATGTCTGGCAAGTGAAGATATTCTCCCATTCTGTGAGGGGTCTCTTTGTTTGTGTGATAGTTTCTTTGGCTGTGCAGAGGCTTTTCAATTTGATGTAGTCCCATTGGTTTGTTTCTGCTTTAGTCTTCCTTGCAATTGGGTTTGTATCATCAAAGATGTCCTTGAAGATTAGGTGGGAAAGTGTTCCACCAATGTTTTCCTCTAAGTATTTGATAGTTGGTCTAACATCTAGGTCTTATTAAAAAAAAAAAAAAAAAAAAAAAAAACGGAATTTGAGAGAAAGCTCAAATGGATGGACACCAGACACCAGGTGACGGCAAATTGGCGAATGGTAGATCACACACATGTGCAAAGATCCAAATTCAAACACTTGGTCTCCACCTGCAGGGGGAGAAGCTTCAAGAGCAGTTAGTGTGTAGATGTCTCTCTTTCTCTTTCTGTCTCTCTCTCTCTCCCTTTCTCTGTTTCTCTGTCTATATATACCCCTCTTCACTCTCAATTTCTGTCTTAAGGGGGTGGGGGAAGAAACAGTGTAAAGCTAGATAGATATCCCTTATGGAAAAACACTTTGATATAACTTTATCAATGTTCACCTCATTGTCAAATTTAAATGTGTTTATATCACTACTTAGAGTGTGGCAGTCACATCCGGGATGGCGATAGCAGGATGATAGTCAGAGAGTAAATGGTGACTGGACTGTCTCATGTTCTCCTGTACGCCCTCCAGGAGAAGCTTCCTGAAAACGCTAAGTTCTACTTCACACACATATGGACATGGATGTCCTCCCTCCCCCTCCTTCCACTCAGCACAAGGCATGAAACAGGACTCTCCTGCTGGCATCTGGAACCTGGTGGCTGAAAAGAGAGTTAATATACAAAGCCAAACAAATTGTTGAACCATCATGGACCTAAAGGCTGGAATAGTGCAGATGAAGTGTTTGGGGGGTCCTCCATTTTGTACATAGCTAGTGGTCATATTTTAGTTATATTTCAAAGGGCCTGTAGCTATACTAGTGGTGTTTTGTCTTGTTTTGTTTTGTTTTGTTTTGTTTTGTTTTGTTTTGTTTTGCCTGAACAGACAACCCCATCAATGTGACTTGGAGCTCTGCTTCCCCAGAGCCCTTCCCCACTAGGGAAAGAGAGAGATAGGCTGGGAGTATGGATCGACCTGTCAACCCCCATGTTCAGCGGAGAAGCTATTACAGAAGCCAGACCTTCCACCTTCTGCACCCCACAATGACCCTGGGTCCATACTCTCAGAGGGTTAAAGAATAGGAAAGCTATCAGGGGAGGGGATGGTATATGGAGGCCTGGTGGTGGGAATTATGCAAAGCTGTACCCCTCTTATCCTATGGCTTTGTCAATGTTTCCTTTTTATAAATAAAAAAAATTAAAAAAAAAAAAAAAAGAAACAGGACTCTCCTGGATGTGCTTTCAGCTTTGAGAAGCCAAGTCGGGCTTTCCCACACCACCAGAGTGGACTGACTCCCGCTAGCATTGTTGTGTAAGTCGCTGCAAGAACTTTGAGAGGGAACTTGGGCTCTGCTCTGCTTGGATCTCAGCCCTCAGCCCTGTGAACCTGCAGCCTGAGGTCAGGCTATTGTAGGCAGTGTTTACTTCAGCAGAGAGGAATGTGGACTCTGCATTGTTCTGCGAGTGTCAACAAAACATGTTGTGCGGGGGGGGGGGGGGGGGGGGGGGTTGTTTGTGTGTGTTTTTCTCTCTTTGTGGCTGAATCCTCCTATGAAACTGAGGCATTAAAATCTATCTTTTCGGGGGTCGGGCAGTGGTGCAGTGGGTTAAGCGCATGTGGCGCAGAGCACAGGGATGGCAGAAGGATCTGGGTTCGAGCCCCCCGGCTCCCCACCTGCAGGGGCATCACTTCACAGGCGGTGAAGCAGGTCTGCAGGTGTCTGTCTTTCTCTCCCCTTCTCTGTCTTCCCCTCCTCTCTCCATTTCTCTCTGTCCTATCCAACAACGAACAATATCAACAATGGCAATAATAATAACCACAACAAGGCTACAACAACAAGGGCAACAAAAAGGGGGGAAAATGGCCTCCAGGAGTGGTGGATTCATGGTGCAGGCACAGAGCCCAGCAATAACCCTGGAGGGAAAAAAAAAAATCTATCTTTTCAGCTACAAGTTCCCTGAAGGCAAGGAGAACCTTTGCTTTGCCATCACACTGCTCAAAGGTTTAGGTTTATTAGTTAATTAATTTTGGATAGAGACAGAGAAATTGAGATGGGAGGAGGAAAGAAAGAGACCTACAACACTGCTTCATCATTTGTGAAGCTTCCCCACCTGCAGGTGGGGACCAGAGGACTTGAACCTGGGTCCTTGTGAACTGTATTCTGTGAGCTCAACCAGAGGCACCATCACCCTTCAAAAGGACTTAAAGTTTTTAGTTGTTTATTTGCTTGTTTTTACCAGAGCACTGCTCAGCTCTGGATTATAGTAGTGCCAGGGATTGAACCTAGGGCTTCTGGTGACTTGGGCGTAAAGGTCTGTTTTACTACCAATGGTGCTATTTCCTTAGTCCTATTTACATATGTGAGAGAGAGAGAGAGAGAGAGAAGAAGAGAGAGGGGGAGGGGGGAGGGGGAGGGGAGAGAGAGAGAAACAGACCACCGTTTTTGGTATATGCAATGGCAGGGATCAAACTCGACCTCATACCTGCAACTCCTGCACATATACCCCATCTCAAGATGCATGGGTTGGGGAGCAGTAGATTTGAAGCCAGAGCTTGAAACAGATTCCCAAGCCCCAAGGCCCTTTTCTTATCCTGCCTCAGTTTGGGAAACACACCTAGAAAATTACCATCAATGAGAGAGAAGCCATCTTGCTACCTTTCCAGATTGTTCAGAGAGCCGAGAAATGTCATTCGACACTTGGGATGCTTTCTGTGTTCTTTTGTGACTCCATAGGGTGATTGACCATCCCTCTTTGCTCAAAGGCTTTCAATCTGGAAGGGAAAATTAAAGCAAAAAGTTATGAGGTGTTGGCGAGAAAGCCCACCTGGGAGGGAGCCTGCCTTGCCATTCCTTGGTCCAGAATCAAGGGCCTGGTACGCCACATGGAAGTGCACTGGTCCCAGTGGAAACTTTAGTGCCATAGTGTCTCTCTCCCGCCCCCTTTTTTTTTTCCTCCAGGGTTATTGCTGAGGCTTGGTGCCTGCACTATGAATCTGCTACTCCTGGTGTTTTTTTGTTTGTTTGTTTTTCAATTTTTTGGATAAGACAGAGAGAAATTGAGAGAGGAAGGAAAGATAGGAAGAGAGAAAGACACCTGCAGACCTGCTTCATTGCTTGTGAAGTATACCCCTGCAGGTGGGGTGCCAGGGGCTAGAACTAGGATCTTTGTGTTAGTCCTTGTGCTTCATACTTTGTACATTTAACCAGGTGTACTACTGCCCAGCCCCCTCCCTCTCTCCTCCCCCTCCACCTTTCTCTCTCTCTCTCTCCCCTTCCCTCTCCCTCTCCCTCTCCCTCATCCCCCACCCCCTCCCGTCTCCTCCCATCCCCTTCTCCCTCCCCCCTCTCTCCCTCTCCTTTTCTATGTCCCTTTCCCTACTTTGTCCCCTCCTCCATCTCTCATTTTTGTATTGCCATCAGGGCTACTGCTGTGGGCTGCGTTCCTGCGCCACAAATCCATTACTCTCAACTGCTTTTTTCTTTCTTTTTTCTTTTTGATAGAGGCAAAGATGGGGTGGGGAGATGGGTATAAAGGGAGAGAAAGAGAGATAGAGAGACAGAGAGATACCTGCAGAAATGCTTCACCGCTCATGAAGCTTCCACCTGCAGGTGGGGACCCAGGGCTTGAACCAGGTTCTTAAGCACAGCAATGTGTGTACTCTGCTGGGCACCACCCAGCCTCATAGACTTTCACTTAAATGTGGTTTGAACAATGTCCAGATCTGTTGTTTGAGGCTTTTAAAGACATTTGTTTGAATTGCTAGAAGTCTCCTTATGTTTCCCCCCAAGCATTCTTGGTCTTCTTGAGTGTTGCTTTCTTTCCTCTCATGTTCCCTATTTATTTATTTCGTTTGGTCGCTGATCAGTTTAAACAGACTCCAGGGTCGCTACTCCCTCTTTCTGTCACCTAGAGTTCTTGGCCTGGGTTTCATATGACCTTGGTTCCACCTGCTGATAGTCACCCAGGGAGTGCTCCCCTGTGGGCTGTGGAATCTGGGGCTGGGGAGAGACTTATTTACAGTGGGAATTTGCCTGTGGGAAACCAGGTTGTGCAAGCCGAGGGCATGTCCCTCCTCCAGAGCTGCACAATCTCTCCTTCTCAGAGATTCAAGGGCACCACAAGCATGAGATCACCTGAGCAAGAGGGAGGTTGGGGTTGTTATCAGGGAATGAGAGGGTGTGGGAGAAGGGGACAGGTTTCCAGAGGAGAATCCAGGGTTGTATTTGGAATGTATTCCTTGATGAAATCTGGCATGAAGGCATCAACAAGCAGTGTGTGTGCATGTGTTCACAACGACATGAGAATTAAAAGAAAAATAGTCCATTATCCACTGACTAGGTACCAGAAAAATCAAGTTACACCCACACAGTGGAAGATTACACAGCCATTAAGTGAACTATATAAAATATATCATGTTGAGTGGCTGAGTAAGTTGTGGTCTGTATACACAGTGGAATACTACTCAGCTGTTAAAAATGGTGATTTCACTTTCTTCACCTCATCTTGGATGGAGCTTGAAGGAATCATGTTAAGTGAGACAAGTCAGAAACAGAAGGTTGAATACGGGATGATCTCGCCCATAGACAGAAGTTGAAAAACAAGAGCAGAAGGGAAAACACTAAGCAGAACTTGGACTGGAGGTGGTGTATTGCACCAAAGTAAAAGACTCTGGGGTTGGAGGGTGGGGGGCTCAGGTCTTGGAATATGACGGGAAAAGAGGACCTAGTGGGGGGTTGAATTGTTATGTGGAAAACTGAGAAATGTTACACATGTACAAACTACTGTATTTTACGGTTGACTGTAAAACATTAATTCCTCAATAAATAAAATAGAATCATCATGTACATGAAAACACCAATGAGAATGGACTTATGCACCACCATGTTCATAGCTGCCTTATTCATAATCAACTAAACATAGAGCAAGCTAAATGCCCATCAACAGATGACCAGATAAAGAATTCATGGGACATATATGCAATGGAATACTACTCTGCAATAAAAAAGATGATACTGTGTCCTCTGGGACAAAAATAGATGGGACTGGAGGTGATTATGTTTAGTGAAGTAAGGGAGGAAGTGAAGTACAACTACCTATGATTCCACACATATGTGGAATAGAGACTTGAAATACATGAACCTGAAAAAAATAGTAATAGTCAGCCCATATCTAAGCTCTTGGAAGAACAAACTATGGTGGTTCTTGTTGGGGGCACAGAACTTTGGTGCTGGGAGAGGTGGAAACTATACCTCTATTTTTTTACGACCTTGTAAATCACTAATGAAAATCTAAAACCAAATATACTATATGTAATAAGATACATCTTATAGCAACTTGGTTTGATCTTAGTAATGCATTTATTGTGCTGCTATTTACAGTAGCTAAGATACAGAGGAAACAACTCAAGTGCTCACTGTTGGATGGCTGGACAAAAAAAAAAGATATAGATAGATAGGCAGATAGATAGATAGATAGATAGATAGATAGATGATAGATAGGAAGATTGATGGATAGATATGAATTTTATCCGGCTATTAAAAAGATGAAGGCTTGCCATTTATAACTAAGTCAAAGGGGGCCCAGGTGGTGGTGCACCTGGTTAAGCATACACCTTACAGTGCACAAGGACCTAGGTTCAAGCCACTGGTCCCTGCAGGGGGAAAGCTTCATGAGTGGTGAAGCAAGGCTACAAGTGTCTGTCTCTCTCCCTCTCTATCTTCTTCTCCCTTCTCAATTTGTCTCTATTTAATAATAAATTAAAATATATATTTAAAAACAGGGGAAAAGGAAAGAATGTGTAGGCATTATGAGAAGATTCCTCTGCTCCTAGCAGACTTTATTTTTATTTTTCAGATAGAAGTGAGAAACAGAGAGAGGGCTGGAGAGTGAGAAAAGGAGAGACAGCACAGTGCAGTTCCACCCCTTGGGAAGCTTTCCCTTGCATTTCTACTGCTGAACCACACTCTGGAGTCCCAGAATCCCTTTTCTAAGGGTGAAATGCTTCAATGTACAAAGGTGGCTGGTATTGTTATGTATGCCCAGGAGAGATTACAAACAAAGCAAAGCAAAGCAGAACAAAACAAAACAAAAAAAGATACTATTTTTAACAGCTGCATAATATAAAGTAAGCATAATATAAAGGTCAGTGTTTTTAAAATCACAGCTCACCAGCAGGGGAAAAGAATCTTCCTTAAGGTTGTGGGGTTTTGGCTTCTCAATTCATTTAAAATATTCTTGCGGCTTTGGCTAACTCACCTGCAAATGATTATTTCACTCTTGGTATTTTGACGGTCTATTTCTTACAAAGGTGACTTGGTATTAAGAGCCCTTGCTGACATTCTAAATGTCACTCATATTAGGTGTGGTTATCCAGAGTGGTGTCCCAGGAAAGTTCCAAGGGCATTTTGCAAATGTTATCATGTTTATCTTGCTCCAGCTTCTATGTCCAACAGATGACATCAGGAACCCCTCAGTGGCTTGGAGCCAGGTCTGTGGATACAATGAGAGACACTGCCCATAAATGCTAAGACAGACAAACAGACAACAGGCTCTCTCTTTCTCTCTTTCTCTCTCTCTCTCTCTCTCTCTCTCTCTCTCTCTCTCTCTCTCTCTCATTCCAGCCTCTAGCCTCCAAGCTAAGCCAGATATCACAGGTTGGGGTTTTTATTCGGTTCTCCTGCAGCTCTGTTCACTTTCCGGGTTGCTGCTCAACACACATTTTAAAGCTGAGATGTGTCCAGCTGCATTATGGGTGGATAATCCATTCGAAGGGATTTAACAAAGTAGTTTAAGCTCCAGCTTAGCACTGGTTTAAAAGCCTCAGAATGGGCAGGGGGCTGATAATTCCATAGAAGGGGAGGAATCTTTAGGTCTTCACTTTATTTTTTAATTTTATTAATTATTTACAAAATTATAAAATAGTAGGGGTATAATTCTTTTAAAAATGTTATTTCCTTGATTTATTTATTGCATAGACCCAGCGGCCTCAGAGTGAGATCATCCCATATTCATCCTTCTGTTTCTGACTTATTTCACTCAACATGATTTTTTCAAGGTCCACCCAAGATCAGCTGAAAACAGTAAAGTCACCATTTTTTAGAATTAGCTCTTAACACCAGGGCCCTGTGTCCTAATGACTAGGTGTAGGCTCAGGAGACTGGGTTTGTGTCAATCTCTATACTCGCTTGGCTGTGTGAGCCCAAGCAGGTAGTTTAAATTGTCTGTGCTTTCGTCATCATCTCACCACTCTCCCAACAATGGTGATGATAACACCATCCTCATAGGTCTCCTGTGAGGAAAAATAAAACATTTTGGTCAACAAGGATTATTCCCTATGAGGTGATTCTCTATTCTGATAAAGAAGAAAGCAAAAGAAGAGATGACACCAGAATGAATGTTCTGGTTTTTCTCTGAAAGAAGCTAATGAGATTTCAGGTCATTAGGGGAACAGGTATGATATTAACCAAAGAAAGTAGGGTAAGTAGCTATTTAAAGTCTTGGAAACACTAGCCAGGGGTCAGGTTTCATTAGTAAGTTCCAATTCCCAGCATGCCAATGGGTTAAGAATCTTCTGGAAACACTAACAGGATAGACTGTGTGGAAGAAATCTAGTCTTAAGAAAAAAACATACAGGGCCAGGCAGTAGCACAACAGTTTAAGCACACAAGGCACAGAGCACAAGGACCAGGGTAAGGATCCTGGTTCAAGCCCCTGGTTCCCCACCTACAGGGCGGTCACTTCACAGGCAGTGAAGCAAGTCTGCAGGTATCTATCTTTCTCTCCCCCTCTCTCCATTTCTCTCTGTCCTATCCAACAACAATGACAGCAATAACAACAACAATGATAAACAACAAGGGCAACAAAAGGGAAAAAATAGCCTCCAGGAGCAGTGGATTCATAGTGCAGGCACTGAGCCCCAGCAATAATCCTCGAGGGGAAAAAAAAAAGAAAAAATATACTGGAGGCTAGGAGATGTTTCAGTGGGTAAAGTATATGCTTTATCATGCATAGGGTCGTGGGTTCGATCCCCAGCACAACATAGGACCATGGATGGCACTAAGGGAGATCCATGGAGGGTGGAACAGGGCTGTGGGGTCTCTCTCTCTCTCTCCCTCTCCCTCTCCCTCTCCCTCTCCCTCTGTCTCTCTGTCTCTATATCTGTCTCTGTCTCTGTCTCTCTCTCCATATATATATTAAAGGATTTGTGCCATGGAGACACCTCAGCATTACAACAAACATATGAGACCCTAGGTTCATTCCCTAGTACCACCTAAGGAAAAGAGCCAGGCTTAGGGCAATGGTCACTAGACAGGGAGCCTGCATTGCCATGCATAGGTCCAGGCTTGCACCTTGGTTCCACAGGGAGATGCTGTGTAAATGAAGGAAGTCCTAGTGCTAGTATCTGTCTTGTCAGTCTGTCTGTCTGTCCATCTGTCTGTCTGTTTTTCTCTCTCTTTCCCTCTCTGAGTCCATCAAAGAAGATTCAGGAGCTCAGCAGGGAGAAGTGAAAATGTATCACTTTTATGACTCAAGTTCATTGCACAGAACCAAAATATGACTTTACTGTGTGAGTTCACGTCACAGTGTTAGGAGCCTACAGTCTAATTAGGGCAGGAGAGAGTTACGAGCGGTGTATTACTGAAGCTCTGGGGCTAGGCATGTGAACAAGCAAGTAGAAGCTGGGGGTGGGGTTAGCAATCTAGAGAGTTCCTTTGAAAGGAAGAAAGGAAGCAGAAGGGGAAGCAGAAAGGAAGCAGCTACTTCTGAATAAGAGTTCAGGACAAATCTCTCTGGAAACACCTCCTTGACCACTAATATGGGGACCAGAAAGGATCTCAAGTTGATCCAAGTTGAGACCTGGACTTACAGCATTTTTCAAGAGAGTCCTCTCAGGACTGCCTGTTGATTTTAGTTTCAATAGGACTTGTCCACACAACCAGGTTTATAAGCTGTTCTTGACTTTTATTTGTGTTTGTCTTTTTATTTATTGAAGAGAAATGGATAAAAATCAAGGGGGAACACATGGCGCAAAGTGTAAGGACTGGTGGAAGGATCCCGGTTCAAGCCCCCGGCTCCCCACCTGCAAGGGAGTCGCTTTACCAGCTGTGAAACAGATCTGCAGGTGTCTTTCTCTCCCCCCTCTATCTTCCCCTCCTCTCTCTACTTCTCTCTGTCCTATCCAAGAACAACGACATCAATAACAACAACAATAATAACTACAACAATAAAACAACAAGGGCAACAAAAGGGAATAAATAAATAAATATTTAAAATCTTTTTAAAAAGTCAAGGGGGAAGAGGGAGATAGATTGGAAGAGAGAGGGTGAGTCGGGCTGTAGCGCAGTGGGTTAAGCGCAGGTGGCGCAAAGAGCAAGGACCGGCGGAAGGATCCCAGTTCGAGCCCCCGGCTCTTCACCTGCAGAAAAATTGACCTGGGAATACATCTCACTTGTGACACAGTCAATGTACAATGCCACTTACCCAGCATAAAGAATAAGTGAGCAGGGGACACGTGGTGGCGCACCTGGTTAAGTGTATGTGTCACCATGCACAAGGACTCTGGTTCAAGCCCCCAGTCCCCACCTGCGGGGGGGGGGGGGGGTGGGGAGCTTCACGAGTGGGAAAGCAGTATTGCAGGTGTCTCTCTATCGCTTCCTCCTCTCTCAACTTCTCTCTGTCTCTATCAAACAATAAATAAAAAGTTGGGAGTCGGGCGGTAGCACAGCGGATTAAGTGCATGTGGCGCAAAGCTCAAGGACTGGCTTAAGGATCACAGTTCGAGCCCCCGGCTCTTCACCTACAGGGGAATCTCTTCAAAGGTGGTGAAGCAGGTCTGCAGGTGTCTTTCTCTCCCTCTCTCTGTCTTCCCCTCCTCTCTACATTTCTCTCTGTCCTATTCAACAATGATGACATCAATAACAACAATAATAACTACAACAATAAAAAAACAAGGGCAACAAAAGGGAATAAATAAATAAATAAATAAATATTTTTTTAAATTTTTTTTTTAAAAAGATAGGAAGAGAGAAAGACACCTGCAGCACTGCTTCACCACTCATGAAGTCCTGTGGGTTGGGGCTGGGACTAGATCCTTGCACACTATAACATGTGTATAACATGCGTACTCAACTAGGTGCACCATTGTCTAGCCCCTGGTTTTGCCTTTTGAACACCAGCATCTTTACTGACAAGTGGTTGCTATCAACTATCAATAAGACACTCCTTTGCTCCTTTCTGCCCGTTGGCCCAGGACTGTTCTATCTCAATGGCCCTCAACTTATCAGTCGGGGTCACCACAAGGAAACACATGGGGTCTTCTGACCTGCCAGGAGACTGCAATTTCAGTACCTGAAACACTGGTGCAAAAGTTCTGTAACATAATGCCTATTATTTCTTACAGACATGTCTGAAATTCTGCCTCCAGCCCCCAGGGTTGAGGTGACCATTTCAGGGTAAACAGAGATAGTGGCCAACAGGCCTAACAGGCTAACATAAATTCTGTCTGATCTTATATCCCTGAGTTATGCCTCCATTCTCAGGGTAAGATCAGGATTTACAGAGTAAATGTAGAATCTGATATAGTCACTAGAATTGGAGATAACAAGTCTGATATAGAATGGTCTGCAAAATACATGAGAGACCAATCAATTGTGCATGTCTTCAAGGTGTTTATGTATACTTTTAAGATACTGATGTTTATGTATGCCCTTACGATGTTTATCCTTGGCATAGCCATATGTGCACACACACACCCCCAATAAATAGAGGGACGGTGAATCCGCAGGGGAAGTTAGGCAGACATATGCACGAGCTTCAGCAGAAATTTTTGCCCACAGAGACATTTTGCAGAACCCTGAGACACAAATGAAACTCTACCACCCAGCAGCCAGAGACCCCAGTACTCGATTTTCCGATACTCCAGCTCACTGCTTCTTTCTCAGTCACTCAAGTTGAAAAGAGTTCCTGTTCCATTTTCCCCAGAAAGTTCAAGCTCTCAGGTTTGGGCTGAGGAATGTGAGCAGAGTACACTGTGAAGCCTTCCTCCTCTGCCTTTCAGACACACTGAGCTCAAAAGAGGGCTCCCCAAGGTCTGGGCAACCTCCAGACAGGTGGGCATAAAGTTCTTCATCTCAACCCAGCAAGCACTCAAGTGTTTTCCAGTTTTACTCTTCTGTGGTGATCCTCTGAACAAGTAGGCCTATCTAGAATTGCATGGTGGATGGGTGACTGAACTCAAGTATTCTTATTTCAGGGTGGGGGGAGTGCCACAAGTGGTGATGCAGTATTGCAGATGTCTCTCTCTCTCTCTCTCTCTCTCTCTCTCCATCTTTATCTTTGTATTCCCCTCTTGAGTTCTCTCCATCTTTATCTAATAAATGAATAAAATATAGAAAAATATTAAAGATCTAAAAAGAGTATCAGAGCATTATGTTGTCTACCTAAGACCAATATCAAGTTATATGGCAACTGTACTGAGATTTTTTTGAAGTCACAGATGTAATTCTTTTCCAACAAATGGCTTCTGATAAGTAGAATCAGATAGTGATTTCCACTCCATTATTCAGAAGAGACCATGTCATATAGTTTGTCATCTAAGTTGAGCAGTTGAGCAACGCAAGGTAATCTGAATCCTTGTAATAGGAAATTGACAATAAACAGCATAAATAACTTATAAGAACCTGCTGCTTATTGTCAAAAGCCAAGTAGGTCTCTGACCATCACTGAGAACATCAATAAAATGGATTCTCGAATGTACAACATAAGATGTCTTTCGAAAATCACCACCAACCCTGAGTCTCAAAGGACCAGATAATATCTGCGACTCTCTTCTGTTCCCCAGGCTCATGAATTAAACAGGTTAAAAGGAGAAATCCTGGATGAAGCCCAAAAGAACTTTGACTCTTTGATTGTGAGTTAAGTGCCTATATAGATTTCTTATGCACTCAGTTTGTTTTATACTGCTTTGAGTTGAAAATTTCTCACACATTTTCTCTCTCTCTCTCTCTCTCTCTCTCTCTCACACACACACACACACACACACACACACACACACACATGCACGCACACCTATATCCCATGTATTTGAAAAGCACCTAAGTACATTTTTGATTCAATATCCTCTTTTTAACTAATTTTTTATGCCAGGATCTCAGAGACAGGATGACTTTCATTGTCCTTATTTTATTTTTTAAATATTTATTTATTTGCAACACACACTCCAGGGAAATGCTAAGTTTCGACATACGATAGTGGCAAGGGTTGAATCTTGAGCCTCTGTGACCCCCGGTGAGTTGGATTCACTACTGCTATGTTGTCTCCTGGACCCACTTAATTTCAGAAAGAGAAAAAAGAGAGACAGATAGGAAAAGAGAGCACTTATGATCCAGATATTGTTAGGGAGATGACCTCATCATTTTTAATAGTTGCATGGTATTCCATTATGTATATAGACCACAACTTTCCTCACCACTCATCTGTACTTGAGCACCTAGACTGCATCAGGTTGAATGAGATAAGCCAGAGAGAGGAGGAACAATACAGAATGAGCTCACTTCTAGGTGGGACTTAAGAATAACGAACAGGAAGGGAAAAACACAAGGTGAAACTTGGTGTTTTGCACCAAAGCAAAGGACTCTGGGGAAGGAGAGAGAGAGATGAGATGAAGGGACATTGCGATCCTGGTGTGTGATGAGGGAGGGACCCTAAGTTGGGGGAGCAAGTGGCTCCCAGACACCTAGTCACCTATAAGGGGAGAGGAGAGGTTGTGCTTATGTGTTTAAGACTGTAAGCTATTAACACCCCTCTGCAATAAAAAGATAAATAAAATGAAAGAAAGGAAGAAAGAGAGAGAAAGAAAGAAAGAAAGGAAGGAAGGAAGGAAGGAAGGAAGGAAGGAAGGAAGGAAGGAAGGAAGGAAGAAAAGGGGAGCTTCCTTTGTGGTGTCAGGGTCCACGCCAGGGCTATGAGCGCAAGAAGATTTTCAGCTCCAATCATTCAATTGTCTTTTCCAAAGAAGTAAATCTACCGCTCCTTCAACAGACTGTTCCAGCAATCACCTTTGGAGAAGGACATGCTTGACGTAAAATAGAATTCTCCTGGGGGTATTGCACCAGATCTAGGTGGTTTAGTTGTGACTTGTGTTCCATGGGTGTCCTGAGAACCGTCTTTGAACCTGGAGCGGCAGACACTGGATGCTGCCTCCGATGAGGCTGCAGAAGAGCAGCTGGTGACAGCTTGGGCCCCAGGCTGCAGCTTTTGAAGAACATCGGTTAACATACCAGCACTGTCTCCAGCCTCCAGCTGGCCTTCGTACAGCCTGCTGGGTTCACTGTGATTTCAGGCATGGCGGCTGTTTCTGAATCCTGGAAAGAAGGGAGCTTCTTTGACCCTTTTTCTCCATCAACAGTTGTAGGAATTGGGGAGATTCTTCTAGACTCTCTCACACACCCAGTTTCCACAACTGTGAGCTTTAAAAGTGTCTCCAACAATGACCTTGGGTCCATACTCCCAGAGGGATAAAGAATAGGAAAGCTATCAAGGGACCGGATGGAGTTCTGGTGGTGGGAATTGTGTGGAGTTGTACCCCTCTTATCCTGTGGTTTTGTCAGTGTTTTCTTTTTATAAATTTAAAAAAAAAAGTGTCTCCTAGCTGATCTCCTATTAGTGAGGTCACTTCAGCATGCTGCCTCTCTCTGGGCTGTTCTTCAAAATGATTCTACTTCCTGGTTGAAAATCGAGCACTGAATTGGAGAGACAGCTTAGCAGTAGAGCACAGGACTCGCAGAGGTCCCAGGTTCAGTCCCCAGCACCACCATATATGCCAGAGCTAAGCAGTGCTTTGTCTCCTGATCTTGTAATAAAAATAAACAGACACACCTGAAACATAATGTTTAGTGAACGTTCACATATGCACAATTACACTGCTCCAAGCCACTGTTTCATTCAGATAGAGAGACAGGGAGAGAGGCCAGGTGGTGGCACACCTAGTTAAGCACACACACTACAGTGCTCAAGGACCTGGGTTCAAGCCCCTCATCTCTACCTGCAGGGAGAAAGCCTTGCAAATGTAAAGCAGGGCTGCAGATGTCTCTCTTTCTCTTTCTCTGTCTCCCTGTCTCTCCTTCCCCTCTCAATTTCTCTCTGTCTCTATCAAATAATAAATAAATAAATATTTTTTAAAAGAGAGCTACAGGGAGATAGAGATAATAGAGAGAGGAAGAGACGCCACAACCAAATAAAATTTCCTTGGTTGTTTGAGCTCCTCCCATGTGGTTCCTGGGTTTGAACCTGTGTTACACACCTGACAGTGCAGGCACGCTACCCAGTGAGCTATCTTTCTGGCCGGAAGTATCTTTAATGCAGTAAGAGCATACAGGCTGGGGAGATAGTTCACTTGGACACTGTGCTGATTAGCCATATGCAAGACCCAGGTTCAGACACACTACCCCACTGCACTGAAAGACTTGGTGACATAGTTTCTATTTGTCTGTCTGTCTATCTCTACCTCTTTCTGTCTCTGTATGTAAAAAAAAAAAAAAATCCATATAAGGGTTAAAGAGCTCGCTCCAAGGTAGAGCACACGTACTGTGACCCAAGTTCAAGCCCCGAGACCACGTGTAAGTGCCACAGCACCCCAGCACCAGGATAAGTGCCCCCCGCCCTTACAATCTAGATGAAACAGCAGTGGAAACATACACATGTGAGATTTTTTAAAAGAATAGTTAACATCTTAAGAGTATCATTTGAGCGGCATCATCTCTCCCCATAAAGCATAACCTTTACCCACCAACCAAGCACAACAGGAGGATCCATCCATGCCATTTGCTCAGTCTCTTGGGAGTGACTGACTGAGCACGGGAACTTGTTTAGTCCTAGGCTGGATTTTCCACTGTGGGAGAACCATCCTTCAAGAGGAAATCATCCAGAGGACCTAGTGGGGGTTGTATTGTTATATGGAAAACTGCGAAATGTTATGCATGTACAAACTATTTTATTTACTGTTGAATGTAAAATTCATTAATTCCCCAATAAAGAAATTTAAAAAAAAAAAAAAGGCAGTCATCCACTCTCCCTGCTGTTTCTAGACACTGCTGAGTATAGACCAAGTGTACTAAACTTCTAACTTTAGGTGAGAAGACCATGCATCACAGAATTACATGCAAAACTTTGTGAGCTGGTCCTTTCTCTGGGAAAAGAGTCAGGGACGGGGGGTGGGACAAAACAGTGGTGAGTAAAAACAGTTGGGAACAGGTTTGAGAGTCTTGTCGCTTGTGCACAGAGTTTGCCTCAGAGTTTCCACTTGGATCTCATTACTCCAGACCAAGTAGAGACCCGATAGGTTCCTCTGAGTAAATGACAGGGAAACCAGACCTCCAAATATCTCCCTGAAATGAAGTCTCTCTGGGACCCCTTGATAAGCTGATCAAAAACTTCTCTGTTGAAGGATGAATATGAGATAACCCCACTCATAGACAGAAGTTGAGACATAAATACAGGAGGGAAAACACAAAGCAGAATTTGGACTGGAGTTGGCGTATTCCACCATATTAAAGGACTCTGCACAGGTGTGTGTGTGTGTGTGTGTGTGTGTGTGTGTGTGTGTGTGTGTGTGTGTGTGTTTAGATCCTGGAACATGATGGCGGAGGAGGACCTAGGGGGGGTTAGAGTGATGTGGAAAACTGAGAAATGTTACACATGTACCAACTACTGTATTTTACTATTGACTGTAAACCATTAATTCCCCAGTAGAGAAAGAAAGAAAGAAAGAAAGAAAGAAAGAAAGAAAGAAAGAAAAGAAGAGAGAGAGAGAAAGAAAGAGAGAGAGAGAGAAAGAAAGAAAGAGAGAGAGAAAGGAAGGAAGGAAGGGAGAGAGAGAGAGAGAGAAAGAAAGAGAAAGAAAAAGAAAGAGAGAGAGAGAGAAAGAAGAGAGAAAGAAAGAAAGAAAGAAAGAAAGAAAGAAAGAAAGAAAGAAAGAAAGAAAGAAAGTCTGTTCAGTCAGCCCTTGTCTATCCCATGGAAAATCATCCTTAGAATTCAACAAAATCTCCTTGAGAGTCCTTTCTCGATGAGTCTCACTGAGTGGAGGGCAGGCACCCCCGCAGATAGGCTTTAGGAGTTGAAAGCCTAGCTTTCTTTTTAGAGCTGAATGGAATTTCAATTTCTACCACATCGTGACTCAGCACCGTCACTGCTACCCATTTTCACCACTATCTGGGCTCATACCCACATGCAATCCCCACCCATGAGTCATGAAGACCCATCGAAGTCCCTTTCTCAAAATGGCATGCAGATTAGTTACCAATTGACATTTCCACTTACCCTTCTGCTTACTGACCTTTACCTCACCTTTGTAGGTCTGGGCTTGCATGTACCTCTCTCGGAAGGTTCTAGAATCTCTAGTCGACATTACATTTCATCGTGGTTCCTCTGTCTGCTCCTCCTTTCCTTGAGATGAACTCTCCATCAGTGAGCTGGCTGTCTGGTGTTTATATGTGTCTAATAATTATCGGTTGCGACATAAGAAAATGAATCACTGAACTGAGACTCAGTTCTTTTTTTTTCCAGAGCACTGCTCAACTCTCTATATATATTTTACCAGAGCACTGTTCAGCTCTGGCTTATAGTGGTGCAGGGGGTTGAACCTGGGACTCTGGAGCCTCAGGCATGAGAGTCTGTTTGCATTTTGTTTTAATTGCTTTCAGGGTTGTCACTGGGGCTTGGTGCTGGCACTATGAATCCACTGCTCCTGTGGCCTTTTTTTTTTTTCCATTTTTTTGATAAGACAGAGAAAAATTGAGAGGGGAGGGAAAGATAGAGGGAGAGAGAACGACAGACACATGCAGACCTGCTTCACCATTTGTAAAGTGACCCTCCCTTGCAGGTGGGAAGCCAGGAGCTCAAACCGGGACCCTTGTGCTAGTCCTTGCGCGGGTCCTTGCAATTTGTACTATGTACACTTATCCCGGTGTGCCACCTCCCGGTGCCCTGAGACTCAGTTCTTGCCAATCACGTGTGTCTTCAGATCCATAGCCCAGTTGTCTTAGATTAGTATAAGCAGTATTGGGGGAACAGTACTCAGAGAATTACAGTAGTATTCCCAGGGAAGAACATTGTTTTCCTGTTTGGAGCTAAGCTCACTTAGGCAGAACACACATTCCTAAAATTACATTCTACACGCATTCTTGCCTCTCCTAAATTAGCCTAGAGTTCGACCATGCTTGCATACATGATATTGAGGATGATTAAAAATAGACACAACCTAAGCAACAAGAGACCTTCCAGTCTGCCAATAAAGGCTGTGGGTTTGGGAGTCCCCGGCTGGGGTTCGATTCATCCTGCAGAATGCAGGCAGGATGTTATGGCCTACACACTTCCTCCAGAGTGGGGAATTCCCTCACAGCCTGAGTTCCTCCAGGCCATGGAAGTAAACATCTTAGTCTATGATGAGGATCTGACACACAGGACTATACCAAGTTAGGGAAAAGAAATGACCCAGAGTTACAACTGGAAGCCAGCTGAAGCTTCTCGAATGCCACATATGTGCAGTTCTGGCACCTAGTGGGTCTCTCTTTGCCCCGTTCCTATAACTACACATTTCCTTTCCCTTTTGAAGAACAGCTTTATTTACTTTTCCCATTGCACCAAAGCAAAGGAGTCTGTGGAAGACAGGGAGAAAGGAGATGGAGAAGCTGCTAGGGCCCCTGGGGGTAGAACAAGTCCTCAACTGGCGAGGGAGAGTGTTCTGCCAACACTTCTCAAGAAGACGTGAGGATTGTGCCTATGTGTCAGCATCTGTGCCATAAACTGTTAATCCCCCAATGAAATGACTAAGAAAAATAAGTACTAAAAAATGAATAGATAAAACAATAATAAAGAAGTGTTGAAATATAATGCTGATGAATTGCACAGACCCTTGCCCTTTGGGTAACAGTCCTCCTTTGTCATCTTTCTTAAAAAAAAAAATTATGGGAGTCAGGCTCAGTGTGTTAAGAGCAGGTGGCACAAAGCGCAAGGACCTGCATAAAAATCCCGGTTCGAGTCCCCAGCTCCCCACTTGCAGGGGAGACGCTTCACAAGCAGTGAAGCAGGTCTGCAGGTGTCTATCTTTCTCTCCCCCTCTGTCTTCCCCTCCTCTCTCCATTTCTCTCTGTCCTATCTAACAATGACTACAACAATAATAACTACAACAATAAAACAATAAGGGCAACAAAAGGTAATAAATAAATATCTTTAAAAAATTATTAGTGATTTAATAATGATGGACAAGTTTGTAAGATGCCAAGGGTACAATTACACACAGTTCCTACCACCAGAGTATGGTGTCCCATTCCCTCCATTGGAAGCTTCCCTGTTCTTTATCCCTCTGGGAGTGTGGACCAAAATCCTTTATGGGATGCAGAAGGCAGAAGGTTTGGCTTCTGTAATTGCTTCTCACTAGACATGAGCATTGGCAGTTGGATCCATCCCCCAGCCTGTTTCTGTCTTTCCCTAGTGGAGCTAGGCTTTAGGGAGGTGAGGTTCCAAGACACACTGGTGAGGTTGACTGCCCAGGGAAGTCAGGATGGTGTCATGGTAGTGTCAGCAACTTGGTGGCTGCAGGGCAGTAAGATATAAAGTAGGACAGATTATTTAATAAATAGGAACCAAAAAGTAAGAATAGAGTAGATAAAACTAGGGGTCTTCGTGTGGGAAGAAGATAGGAAGTCTATATTAGTTATGTTCCAAAGTGTCCATGACTTTAATAATTTTTTTCCTGAGCCTGACAGCTAACATGCAAGTAGACTAAAAAAATTGTCTGGGAAGATGGTGTCAGAGTTTAGAATAGAACTAGAAAGCTGGATTAGGGCAGAGAGTAGCTCCCAGACATGAGGAAAGTATATAAATACCATTGACTGTTTACCCCATTGATCTGACCTGGGGCCCATATCCATTCATATTAAGCCCTTGTGATCCATTTTTACAAAGCCCCCCATAATGGCCCTTCTCTCTCCTATAATGAAAAATTTATCTGAAATCTCGCCAAATACTGCCTGAGTGATTTAATCTATAGACACAGTCTACAAGATAATTTATGTTTTTAAAACATTGATCTTGGGGTAGAAATCCTTCTGGTTCACTATGAGCATTCATAACTCTATTAATAGTCATACTTTGTGAACATTAACCATATAATAATTCCATAATTCCATTAATTTTTATAATTTCTCTTTTTAAAAAATATTTATTTATTTATTCCCTTTTGTTGTCCTTATTGTTTTAGTTATTGATGTCGTCATTGTTGGATAGGGCAGAGAAATATGGAGAGAGGAGGGGAAGACAGAGAGGGGGAGAGAAAGACATATACCTGCAGACCTGCTTCACCACCTGTGACACAACTCCCCTGCAGGTAGGAAGCCAGGGGCTTGAACCGGGATCCTTACGCCAGTCCTTGCGCTTTGCACCATATGCACTTAACCCGCTGCACTACAGCCCAACTCCCAGCAAACATTTCTTTTAAGAATTTTTATAATTTCTAAAAATAATAATAATAACTTAGCATTCTAGCAGCAAGAAGATGCACAAGCTTAATCAGGGGCTAAACCCCATCAGGTGTCAGTTTCTGCATCTTCAAGGTAAAGACACCAAGTACCAAAGTAAATTGGTTTAGTGGATACTTAATAATGGCTAGGATTTTAATTATTGGCATCTCCATCATCACACAACCCTTTCAGCACAAATGACACAGGCCACATGAAGAGCCTGGCTGTTGTCCAATCTACAGTGAGAGGAAAACAAAAGAACTTGCAGCTGTTCTGAGACGTCAGTGACATAAGCCTCCGTCCATCACTGCATTCCAAATGCTTGAGCTGGTCACAGTTCACAGACAGCCAATAATTTGAGTTAACTGGCTGTGCAGTCTTTAGCAAAAGGGACGAACGAGTGTTTGCCAGGCAGCAAGGGTATAGGATACCAAGAGTTGCTCGATAGTCCAGCACTTACAATATGAAAGTAGCCCCTCAATTTGTGGGTTCTTCAATCCAACATTAGTCGTACAAAGTTAGTTCTACAAAAATTACCAGATAATATCTGCTGACAGGAAGCTCCCAAAGATCACATTTACAGAGAGAGAGAGAGAGAGAGATCTCACCTGGTATAATCAATGTCTTGCCATATGCAAAGCCTGAATTCAAGGAGCCCCAGTACCACATGGGAACACCATGAGTGACACTGGGGAAGCTCCATCAGAGTGGAAAGACCCAATAGGACATGTGATGTCTAAGCCCTTGTCTCACTACTGCTGTAGGGTACAAGACTGAGTTAGTCAAACTTCTGCAGGCAGAACCAGTAAGAGAGTTATATCATAGCTCTATGCCCAGCTATTTCTCGTTCTGTGTGTCTTAAGTAAAAGTGCTTTGGGCTATTGCTTCATGGTGTAAGTTCTTCCTCACCTTATCCTAGTCTTCGGTTTCGTGAACAGCCTCTGGTGTCCTGTGATAGGCTCCATCACATTGGCGGAGAGATTCATAAACTCCTCAAGCACTAAGCCAATATTGGTGACAGCTGTTTCCCCCAGCAGTTAGCTCTACTCTGTTCATTTCCTTCCCATGTTGTTGTGCACATTTCTGATTTCCAAAAGGAAGAACCGGGAGTACTTTAATGCTCTCAGGTATGGTTCAATCATTGCCACGCCCATTCCAGGATTTGAAGGACACAAAAGAGATGGGGGGGAGCGTTGAGGTTGAACCTGGGACTTTGAAGCCTCAGGCATGAGAGACTCTTGGCGACACAAAAGAGATGGGGGGGAGCGTTGAGGTTGAACTTGGGACTTTGAAGCCTCAGGCATGAGAGACTCTTGGCATAACCATTATGCTATTTCCCCAACTCTTCACACCATCATTAAACCAGAGCTGATTGGTTTAAAAAAGGGGGTGCGGAGGGTAGATAGCATAATGGTTATGCAAAGAGACTCTCATGCCTGAGGCTCCAAAGTCTCAGGTTAAACACACACACACACACACACACACAGACTACCTTAAGCCAGATCTGATCTCTGGTTTAAAAAAAAGATTAAGTTTGTGGGGCAAGGTGGTGGTGCACCTGGTTGAGTGCACATATTACAATGCTCAAGGACACAGGTTCAATCCCCTAGTCCCCACCTGCAAAGGGAAAGCTTTGTGAGTGGTGAAGCAGTGCTGTAGAAGTTGGTCTCTCTCCCTTCTCTGTCACCTCCTTCCTTCTTTATTTCTGGCTGTTTCTATCCAATAAATTAATAAAGATAATTTTTTAAAGAAAAATGAGTATGGGATGAAATGGTTGAGTACAGCAGCTAAATTTTCAGGAAATAAACAAGAGGATGAATGAAGCAGAGGGAGCAGGATTGCACACTGCTGTGCCTGGAAGTCAGAAAGAAAATAATTTTCTAGGGGGTGGGTGGTAGTGCAGCCGGTTAAGCACACCTGGCACCAAGTGCAAGGATCCCAGTTTGAGGCCCCAACTCCCCACCTGCAGGGAGGTCACTTCACAAGCGGTGAAGCAGGTCTACAGGTGTCTATATTTTTCTCCCCCTCTCTGTCCTCCCCTCCTCTCTCGATTTCTCTCTGTCCTATCCAACAACAATGACAGCAATAATAACAATAATAGTAACAGCGATAAACAACCAGAGAAGCAAAAGGGAAAAGATAGCCTCCAAGAGTAGTGCAGGCACCAAGCTCCAGAGATAACCCTGGAGGCAAAAAGAAAAAAGAAACAGAAAAAAGAAAAGAAAAGAATTTTCTATGTTGAAATCTTCCTTCCATTGACCCAATTTGGCTCTCCCAGTTTCGAAGGAGCAGATAGAAATGGATCCCAAACTGAACACAAACTCTTCGACACTTCCATTTACTCTCAATCTAATTAACAAATTTCACAGTCTTGATGTCCCTTAAGTGTTTGAAAATAACACAGTCCCATTAACGCAATTAAGTAGGAGAAAAGTCCCACCGGACGATCTTAAAATGGAACTCTTAAGTGGAAAATTCTTGTCCGGCCCAGAGCTCTCCCTCTTGGCAAGAGTGGAAAGAAGTGAAGCAGTAGCAGCTTCTCAGAGCTCAGTCCTGTCCTCAGCCATCATCACTCCACTGGGTCACCTCTTCTTAGAAGCTGGCCAATGCTCACCTATGACAGGGAGCATGCGTGATAAGCCCCATTGGTCCAGACTGAATGTTTATGGATCGATCAGCATCAAATAACAAGTTCGCAGAACTAGAGTCCAGTTGCTCGGTGGGAACATGGTTACCAAACAAGAATGGCCAGAGAGGTTGGGTGGCGCATAAGTCCACTCAGGAGGACCTGACTTTAAGACCCCCACACCCACCGCCTTCCCCACCTGCAGTTGGGAAGCTTCACTAGTAGTGGTGCGGTGTTTCAGGTATCTCTTCTCTCTGTTTCTGTCTCCCTCTTAACCTTTACCAGAAAGCAAGCAAGAAATCAAACAAGAAAGAAAGAAAGAAAGGAAGGAAGGAAGGAAGGAAGGAAGGAAGGAAGGAAGGAAGGAAGGAAGGAAGGAAGGAAATGGTTGCTGGGAATGGTGGAGTCACATAGGTACTGAGTTTCAGCAATAAGAGGGGTGGGGAAAAAATAGAATAGCCAGAGACTTGCCTCAGGTAACAGCTGTCCAATTTTAGCCCAAGACTAGTCCAGGGGCCTTTCTCTTCCTCCACATCTCTCTCTCTCTCTCTCTCTCTGACTAGAGCATTGTTCAGCTCTGATTATTGGTGGTAGCAGGGACTGAGTCTGGGATCTCTGCAACGGAAGTTCTGTACGTTCTGTATGTTACCGTTGTACTATTCCCCAGTCCTGGTCTGTCTTTTCTTGATGACAAATTTAGATGAAAGACAATTCCCTTGAAAATAATTAACCTTCACATTTCTTCCTTTTTGATTTGAAACTTGGATAATACTTGTGCCGCTGTGATTATTTCCTTTCCTGGCTGAGTAATAGCCATCATATGATCATGTGACAGTTTACTCCTCTCCTATGCATGAATAGCTGTGGAGACTGTCTCAAGTTTTTTTGCTATGATGAGTAGATGTTTCAAAAGTATTGTTATTAAGTGTTAAGCACGCACATTACAACGTGCAAGGATCCAGGTTCAAGCACCTTATCTCCACCTGCAGGGGAAGAGCTTCACGAGCAGTGAAACAGTGCTTCAGGTGTCTCTCTGTCTCTTTCTTTCTACAGCCTCCATCCCCTCTCACTTTCTATCTGTCTCTACAACAATAAAATAAATAAATAATATATTTTTTAAAACAGGTCCCTAAAGAGAGTGCAGAATGTGCGTTTTCTCCTGTTTACTCTTACCTCCTTTTAGTTAACAGTGATATCTCTCTTTCAGAGCAGTAGTGATGATGAGTATTTACAGAAGCTATCTATTGATAGGCATTCTCTCTCTCCTTTTTAAAGATTTTATTTGTTTAGTAATGAGAAAGATAGGAGAAGAGAGAGAGAACCAGACATCATGTATACCTGGCACATGTGCTGCCAGGGACTGACCTCAGTTATGTGGAAAACTGGGAAATGTTATGCGTGTACAAAATATTGTATTTACTGTCAACTGTAAAACATTAGTCCCCCAATAAAGAAATTTTTAAAAAAAGAAAATTTATGTGGACACATTAAGAGAATTATGTGAGAAATAACACTAGGGCATCTGTTGAAAAAGATTGGTTGTGGATATTTCTGGCTACTAAATCAACTTCACTACTTATGAGATCTAGTCCTCTCTTTATTTATCAAATATCACAGTTAAATGAAAGGTAGTACCTGCTCTATATAAGTAAAGTTAACTTCTTCTATTTAATTAATAGATTTCAGTATTCTGCAAAGAGTTAATGGAAGAATGATCAATTTGATTCTTTGTGTAAATGGTCACTGGGGAGCATGTGTGCGCCACAATTTGTTGTTGCCTAATTCTGAGTGGGTCCCAATGTACAAGATCAGTGGCCTCCCAAACAATCTTCAGTTTATAGGGCTTCAGAAATCACCATAATAAGGATTAAGTTCTTAAAAGTGCTCAAAGTCAATTGCCTTCTACCTTCTGCACCCCACAATGACCCTGGGTCTACACTCCCAGAAAGATAAAGAATAGGAAAGTTATCAGGAGAGGGAATGGGATTATGGAGTTCTGGAGGTGTGCAATGTGTGGAAATGTACCCCTCTTATCCTATAGTCTTGTCAATATTTCCATTTTATAAATAAAACATTTTAAAAAGTGTTGTTAAAATTCGGCGGCTCTTGCAGGGCTAGCTTCACGGGCGGGTAACAGAGACGCGGAGACAACGGCTGGGCAGGGAAGCTGTATTTCTTTATTCAAGAACAACGATTCATAAACTAAACCAAACTAATCACCAAACAGAACTCTGCTGTCTCTTTGCGGTGGCGCAAGCACTCTCTCTTACTCTGGAACTCAGGAACTCAGGAACCCTCTCTTACTCTCGAACTCTCCAACTCTCTCTTCCTCTCGAACTCAGGAACTATGGCACTTTGGAACTCTCGCGGGGTTCCTTGGGGCAGGGCCAAGCAGGCCCGCGAAATTAACAGGACTGATCCAATTCTCTCGGCGGGGGAGAACTAGAACCCAATGTAAAGCATACAACAAAAAAGTGCTTGAAGCAAGAGGAGGGATAGAAATATTTTTATTGCAGCTATCAAGAACAATGAACCCACCTTCTCTGACCCATCTTGGACAGAGCTAGAAGGAATTATGTTAAGTGAACTAAGTCAGAAAGATAAAGATGAGTATGGGATGATCCCACTCATCAACAGAAGCTGACTTAGAAGATCTAAAAGGGAAACTAAAAGCAGGACCTGATCAAATTGTAAGTAGGGCACCAAAGTAAAAACCCAGTGGTGAGGGGTAGACATGTAGCTTCCTGGGCCAGTGGGGGGTGGGAGTGGGCGGGAGGGATGGGTCACAGCCCTTTGGTGGTGGGAATGGTGTTTATGTACACTCCTAGCAAAATGTAGACATATAAATCAGTAGTTAATTAATATGAGAGGGGGAAATCAATTGTATGTCTCAAAGTTTCTCAAAAGACAAACTGAATCTTTTTAATATATAGGCTACGTATTTGATATGCGGACTCTCTCAAAAGCCTAGACCAAGTAGATTAGAAGCTTCCAATAGCACAGCTATATACAAGATACTGGGTACTGTACAGCAAACCATAACAAAGGGACTTTTCAAAGTTAACCCAATTAACAAATAATGTGATAATAATATTAACTATTGATTGTCTTTTTGAACCCTAAGACAGCAGGAACCTCACATCTTCACTATAGAGCCCCTACTTCCCCCAGTCCTGGCACCCTTGGATAGGGCCCACTTTCCCGTATGCATCTCCCAATCCAAACCAAATAATATTGCATCCGCCGATCACAACCTAACCAAAGCAACGATTGCCATCTCAACATGCTTCACCTCAAACTGTATCCAGAGACTTCACGTGTGGAATGACAACCCTTCAGCTTCATTACTCGGGTAAGACCTTTCCTTTAATAGTACACTCTAATTTCATCTCAGGTAGTTCACTTTCTAACAAAGTCCCATAAACCTAGATATACACCAGTTTCTGTGAGAGAGAGCTTATGTGCACACGTATCCATAAACTACTGCAAAATATATACCTGAAAGCAGGATTACACTAGAGTTTGCAGTGAGTACCTCCCTAACATTTCCTCTCCACTATTCCAAGCTTGGGATCCATGATTGCTCAACAAATTGTTTGGCTTCATATGTTAACTCTCTTTTCAATCACCAGGTTCCAGATGCCACCAGGATGCTGGCTAGGCTTCCCTGGATTGAAGACCCCACCAATGTGTCCTGGAGCTCAGCTTCCCCAGAGACACACCTTACTAGGGAAAGAGAGAGGCAGACTGGGAGTATGGACCGACCAGTCAACGCCCATGTTCAGCGGGGAAGCAATTACAGAAGCCAGACCTTCTACCTTCTGCAACCCTCAACGACCCTAGGTCCATGCTCCCAGAGGGCTAGAGAATGGGAAGGCTATCATGGGAGGGCGTGGGTTATGGGGATTGGGTGGTGGGAATTGTGTGGAGTTGTACCCCTCCTACCTTATGCTTTTGTTCACTAATCCTTTCTTAAATAAAAAATTTAAAAATAAAAAAAAATAAAAAATAAAAAAAAGAAATATCTTCATTATTACTAGTGATTTAATAATGATAGACAAGATTGTGGGATGAGGTGTACAATCCACCTGCAGGGGAGTCATTTCACAGGTGGTAAAGCAGGTCTGCAGGTGTCTATCTTTCTCTCCCTCACTCTGTCTTCCCCTCCTCTCTCCATTTCTCTCTGTCCTATCCAACAATGATGATGACAACAATAAAACAACAAGAGCAACTAAAGGGAATAAATAAATTTTTTTTTTTAGAAAAAGAGGTGTACAGTTCCCACCATCAGAGTTCCACATCCTGTGCCCTCCATTGGAAGCTTCCCTGTTCTTCATCCTTCTGGGAATATGGACCAAAAATCTTTATGAGGAGCAGAAGGTGGGAGGTCTGGCTTCTGTAATTGCTTCTCCTTTGGACATGGGTGTTGACAGGTCAGTTCATACCCCCAGCCTTTTTCTATTTAGGAAATATTCTTAAATTGTGGGGGAAATATAAGTGTATTAATAATCACTGTATATAAAAGTAATTTTTGATCCTGAAAAAAACATTTTATAGCATAAAAGGATCCCATATGTTAGTTACAAAAAGCAATAAAGATATATGTTTTTAATATAATGAACCCTTTTCCTTCCTTCCTAGTTATTATCAAATATTCCAAAAAGAATATGCTAAAAACATTGCTGTTAAAGGCATTTTCTTTGTAAAGAGTCAATACATACCCCTAGAACTTGCTAGCAGGATTACTGGAGCATCAATTTTGAGTATCCCCATCTTAATGAATAGAACAGAACTTTTTATTTTATTTTATTTTTTATAAAAAGTAAACATTGAAAAAACCATAGGATAAGAGGGCTACAGTTTCGCACAATTTCCACCACCAGAACTCTGTATTTCATTCCCTTCTCTGATAGCTTTCCTATTCTTTATCCCTCTGGGAGTATGGACCCAAGGTTATTGTAGGATGCAGAAGGTGGAAGGTCTGGCTTCTGGAATTGCTTCCCCACTGAACATGGGTGTTGACAGGTCGATCCATACTCCCAGCCTGTCTCTCTTTTTCCCTAGTGGGGAAGGGCTCTGGGGTAGCAGAGTTCCAGGACACATTGGTGGGGTTGTCTCTCCAGGGAAGTCTGGTTGGCATCATGCTAGCATCTGGAACCTGGTGGTTGACAATAGAGTTAACATACAAAGCCAAACAAATTGTTGACCAATCATGGACCTAAGGACTGGAATAGTGCCGATGAAGAGTTGGGGGGTCCTCCATTTTGTAGATAGCTAGTAGGCATATTTTAGTTAAATTCCAAAGGGCTTGTGACTATACTAGTTTGGTTTTTGTTTGTTTGTTTGTTTTTCCTTTTTCTTTTTGCTCCTGATCCTGAAATCTGATATGCCAGTGGATCCAAATTACTGTCTAGGGAGATGATATCATGGCTGGGAAACGAACCAGAAAGCTGGACCAGGGAAGAGAGTAGTTCCCACATATGGGAAAGGGGTATAAATATTGTTGACTATGAACCCCATCGATTTGATGTGATCTGGGGCCCGTAATTAGTTTAGGAGCCTATGTGACCTCTGCATCCCTCTAGATCTGAGCTCACAGAACAGAACTTTATCATTACAGAGAGTGGGCTGCATGTTGCCAATGCTGAGTGTGGAAGGTTAGAACATGTTCTTTGGGTCAGAGAAATGATCACGTTTTCTAATGATTCTGTGAGTTATAAAGAAGAGTTGGGAGGTTCTAATTCTTGGGTGCATCATGCTATTTGCACCCGTTAAGTTAAACTGACTAGTTTTAATCTTCAAGTCCTTTCTGTCTTTACTGATTCTGGTCATTCAACCCACCACTCTCTCTACCAGGCAGCCCCCCCACTGGTGGGGGGGGGGGCACGTGGTGCTCACTGCCCTGCAAGAATCAGCAGACTCCAGTGGGTCCCACTTCAACAGAGAGAGAAACCTGCCTCCATTCCTTAGATCATTCAGATCCAGTCAAACATGTGTTGCTACATACCACACTTCCTGGCCTAAAATTTTCCCCATTTAAACAAAGTCTACCCTAAACAACCTCAAGTGTTCTTTGGCTTCTGACGGTCCATCATTCTATCAAGTTCAAAGCACAGAGCCCAGAAATACCTTGTCTTACTATGGAAAGAACTTGGAATAGGAAGAGAAAAATTCTCTGCCAAGGAGTAACGGGGAGTAATGGAGCATCTTTTTAAGAGAACTTGAATCTACGTTTTAATGACTATACTATCTGAAAGGGTTGTTTTTGTTGTTTATGTTTTTGTTTTCGTTGGTTGATTTTTTTATAAAATATTTTATTGAGGGGGTTGGGCGATAGCACAGCAGGTTAAGCACACATGGAGTAAAGCGCAAGGACCAGTGTAAGGATCCCAGTTTGAGCCCCCAGCTCCCCACCTGCAGGAGGGTCACTTCGCAAGCAGTGAAGCTGGTCTACAGGTGTCTTTCTCTCCCCCTCTTTGTCTTCCCCTCCTCAATCGATTTCTCTCTGTCCTATCCAACAACAACAGCTATAATAACTATAACAACCATACCAAGGGCAACAAAATGGGGAAAATGGCCTCCAGGAGCAGTGGATTCGTAGTGCTGGCACCAAGCCCCAGCGATAACCCTGGAGGCAAAAAAAAAAAAAAGTATTGTTTATTTATTCATTTATTTATTGGATTGAGACAGAGAGAAACTGATAAGTGAAGAGGATAATAGAGAAGAAGAGAGAAAGAGAAACACCTGCAACATAGCATCACCGCTCATAAAGTTTATCCCTGTAGGTGGGGGCTGGAGTTTTGAACCTGGGTCCTTGGGCATAGTCACATGTGCTCACAACTGGGTAAGCCACCACCATCCCCCAAATCTTAAGGTTTTATAGCAAATAGAGGGGTCTGACTGAATTTAGATCTGCTTTGCCACTAAGATTCTCCAACGGAAATATACACGAGAACTTTATATTTCTGTCATTCCTGGGGCTTCTCTGTCCCAAGCTTACTTTTTTTTTCCATAGAGAGAAAGAGAGAAGGAAAGATACCACCACACTGATGTTTTCCACAGTGCAGTGGGGACAAGGTTCCAACCTGAGCTGTGTGTATGGCAAAGCATGGCACCTGTAACCTTTCTTCTGGCCCCATAGCAGAACTTTAGAATTTTTTTCTAAAGAATACAAAAGAGGGGCCAGGTGATGGCACCCCTGGTTGAGTGCACATGTTACAGTGCTCAAGGACACAGGTTCCAGTCCCCAGTTCCCACCTGCAGGGGGAAAGATTTGCAAGTGGTGAAGTAGGTCTGCAGGTGTCTCTCTGTCTCTCTCCCTCTCTATCTCCCCTCCTCCTCTCAATTTTTGGCTGTCTCTATCCAATAAGTAAATGAAGATAGTAAAAAGAGAGAGAAAGAAAGAAAGAAAGAAAGAAAGAAAGAAAGAAAGAAAGAAAGAAAGGAAGGAAGGAAGGAAGACAGGAAAATGGAAGGCAGGTACCCTGTATAATACATCTCATGTAGCATTTGGTATTACTCTGAAAAAGAATTACTAGTTTTTAAGCTCCACATCTATTAATTTATAAATCATCCTTTTTTTTTTTTTTCTAGTCCATTCAGTCTTGTGTTCCTGGTTTCCAATCTGGAGTTATTTCCTTCAGAATTAATGACTCAGTCTGGTCTTTTTGCTTCATTCAAGCCTGCTAAAAATAAAATGTCTCACTGTTAAAAAAAACAATAATAAATGTTTAACACAAGAGTGTCTTGCCTCTTTTTATTTATTTTTCATTTTATTTATTTTTATTTTATTTATATTTTTTTTTGGTTGTTGACAAGGCTTTACCGCTCTAGGTGGACTTACATTTGCAGGTAGAAAAGGTGGTGGGTAGAGGAGAGGATAAAACACTAAAGTACCAAAGTTCCCTCCAGAGAGGTGGGGGCCAGGCTTGAATGCAAGTACTGCGCATGGCAAAGTAGGCACACTGTGAGGTGAGCTACTTTGAGAGAAAGCTGTCTTCTAGAGTTTGAGCCCCATCCATTGCTTGTCTGGTGCCCTCTCTCAAGACTCCCATTTCTCCTTTTCCTTCTGCCTCACAAATTGGGATGCAGACAAGAATTCCAGGTGCTTCGACATCATCAGGATGAGTGTATAAATCCCTCAGCTCTGGGCCACGTGTGTAAGGCCTAAGCTGCTCTGACTCCTGTTTGTGATGAAAGTCAAGATGGCCTCTCTCCTCTGCTCTCTCAGGCCAAATGGGCCCCCTTGAAGCCCTGCCCTACTCACTTCAGGCTCAGACTTGCTACCGTCTTAGTGGGTCTGTTGTCAAGCTTTCTGAACTCTCAACCACGTATGTGGTGTGTTGCCACAATATAATTCCATTCCGACAGAGGGAGAGTTTGCTCTCGTTTCCCTGAAACAAGCAAGAAGGGCTCCTTTGACAGATGATTCCCACTCATCAGAACGACATTATCTCACAACTCATTGCCTAGAGGGACAACGCAATAGCCAGCCACTCCCTTTAGAAAGAAGAGTCCATCTGCTTCCAACACCCACTCGGAGCCTGGCACTGAACAAGACCGAGATGGCGCATTCATTTCTCTCTGTCACTGAACGAACTGTCACCCGCTCACCATGTCAGCATGATTCAGGACAACCCAAGGGTCCTGAAGAAACCACGTCTAATGGTCCAGTCATGTGAAAGAAACTTGGACAAAGATGGGATTCGATTTGCCTCCAACCCTCAGGATTTTGAAAATAGAAGAGAGTGCAGCTGCATTTTAAATCACCCGAGAGCTTACATTATTTAGCAAGTCCTTTTATAGCCGTTCACAGTACAGGTGCAATGGGAGATGTTAATTTTACCAGCTGGGCATTTCCACTTGGTATACGTGTGTGTGTCATATGATTCTTTCTTAAAAGCCTCTCCTGAAAGCCTCATTTCAGATGTTGCTGCAGAGGTAAAACTGGGGCAAAGTCCTTTGATGCCAGCCCATCCTGGGGGTGGGGAGGACCCAGCTAAATAAAGCAGAGAATTTGCCCGCAAATATTTCTAAGCGCCTGTCATGCTTCCATTCTCAAGTGGATTGAAAATAAAAGGCATCCTAGCATCCTCCACCAGAGTATTCTGACCAGAGGAAGAGTACTAAGGGGCAGAGGCAGCAGGGTTGGGTCTCTCAGATGTGATTGGTGGAAAACCACCAGCAAAACTCAGGCAAACATTCAAGGTTGTTGTCAAATGTAGTATCTCCTCTTGAGCTGAGAGCAGACTCATTGGGATAAGTAAGAAAAATGCTCTTAAAACAAATGGGAGAAAGAATGACGTGAAAGACAATATTCCCCCTTGTTGGCTGGTTTCTCCAACTGGGAGCCAGTTCAACACACATAGCCTGTTGCTTCCTGCTGACCTCTTCCAGGGGCGGGAATCAATCCACTCTTTGTGAATATTAAGATGTGGTGGAGGCATTAAAAAGGAGGAGAACTGAATAGAGCTAATGTAGTGGCAGACAAAGGGTCGGAATGACTGGGAGGGGGAGGGCAAGAGGACCGCTGGACAGTTTCTGGGGAGGATCTGTCTCCCACTGGCGGGAGTTGGGGACTTGAGGTCACTTGAGCTGGAAAGTTGAGGTCACTCATGAGTCCCCCTCTGCAGCTCAGAGCTGGCTGGTGTTTCTGTCATTGTGAACTCTTCGTATCACCAGTTGAACGCAATGGGCTGATTTCATTGGGAACTGAACTCAAAATAGACTTTTCCAAAGTACCCAAAGTGCAATGTTTCTTTTATATACTTATATGTTTAATTAATTTGTTTATTTATTATAGAGACAGAAATTGAGAGAGAAAGGAGAGGTAGGGAGAGAGACAGAGAGACACCTGCAGTCCTGCTTCACCACTTGCGAGCTACGGAAGAAGGGCAAACACTAGAAGAAGAAGTAGGGAACCAAGGGCCTGAACTTAGGTCCTTGCACACTGTAACGTTAGTTCAATGCTTCTTATATGTTCCATCTTTTAATTACTGTATATGTGGGTGTGGCTTACTTATCCCTCATTCAGCAGTGGGCATAGAATGTTCCTTGGTCTTTCGTGAAATGCAAGCTCTCTATACATCAAGAAATGAATTTTTTTTCTATAATACTCCCTTTTCCCCAAAATACTTAGCAACTTTTTTCTACTGTTTTATTGGGGGAGGGAGAATAATGGTTTACAGTACAGTTGTTGACACACGGGTAAAGTGTCTTATCTCACCATGCTAGGTTATCTTTAACACACTCTTGCTCCCAACTTAGGCCATTTTCCACCATCATGCACTGGGCTATGCCCCCTGATCCCGTTTCCTTGAGTCCTTGGTGTCAGTGCAATACACCAAACCCAGCCCAAGTTTTACTTGGTGTTTTTCCTGTCTGTTCTTGTTTTGTAAACTCCACCTGTGAGTGTGATAATCTGGTATTTGTCTTTCTCACTTTGGCTTCTCTCACTTAACATGACTCCTTCAAACTTCATCCAAGATGAGGCAAAGGAGAGGACTTCACACCATCCTTGGCAGTTGAGTAGTATTCCAACGTGTATATATACTTTCTTAGCCACTCATCTGTCACTGGACACAGTGGTTGCTTCAAAATTTGGGCTATTGCAAAATGAATTGCTATGAACATGGGTATACACAGATCTCTTTGATTGAGTATGTTTGACTCCTTTGGATATATCCCCAGGAGAGGAATCGCCAACTCTTAGGATAGGTTAGTAACTTTTTCCTACAGATACTTTAGTCATATTGTTTCAGACATTTGCAAAACTGTGAACCATTTTTAGTCACTTTCTGAAGTCCATCCTGGCCTCTCCCGACCTACCCAAAGATTTATTTGATTTTAGGTATCTCTCCAAAGCATATGAAAACACTTAGTCAAGGAGATATTAATGCATACATGAATATATTTATTCCAGCAGCGTTACAATAGCCAAAAAATGAAAGCAATATACATTACATGCTTGTTTTGTTCTAGCATCTTTTTTTTATTTTGATATTTACTTATTTACCCTTTTGTTGCCCTTATTGGGTTTTTTTTTAATTCTTTATTGAGGAATTAATGTTTTACATTCAACAGTAAATACAATAGTTTGTACATACATAACATTCCCCAGTTCCCCATTTAACAATACAACCCCCACTATGTCATTTATTAAAAAGCTCTATAAACTGATTGAAAAAAGAGATGCAGAGCCTTCCTTGGTCATATGTGGTGCCAGGGATCAAACTCAGGATCTTAACACATGAATGAAACATGCTATGCCCACACTGCCACCTCATTCCGTTGGCCACACATCTCGAGTATTATATTGTTGTCCTAAATCTTTTGCTTAAAATGTGTTCCCTACTTTAGTTCTGAAATACAAACATGGCCTTAATGGCGACTTCATCATCTAGCCAATTTGTTGACAGTTTTTCCCTCATGCTAGAGAATCCAACAGAGAGGACTTTTTTTTTTTCTTCATTCTTTTCAGCTCAACGAACCAACACATTATAGCACTAAAGCAAATAACCTTCAACTGTAAATCATACCATTCAGTAAGTAGGTCACTGAAAACTAAAATGTTATCAGATGTGGTCTAGGGCTTCCATTTAGCAAGATTATCTTTTGGTAATTGCTGTTTAAAAAAAAAAAAAATCTCTATTTTCACTCAAAGCCAGAGGGAAAAATGGAATGTTTTTAAAGCGATGTGACAAGCAGAAATTCTTCTCGTCAAGTATTTATAAAAGGATGTGAGTTCACCTTCCTGCTCTCGGGAAGTAAGCACCGAATAGAATCTTACTGTGGGCTCTGGCCACATGGGACCAATGTTAATAGTGCTGCTCATTCATGTTCTTAGTTTGCCTTTTCTAGACCAACTCTTGGGCTGCTTAGTGAGGAAATTATTTGTTGTATAGTCACAGCTAGAGAAGAAATGGTATAACTAGCCAATGGTATCTTAGACTCCCTATGAAAAATGGATGTGTTCGAAAACAGTGACTTCAAACTTCTCAGAAAAAGGGACTGTGCACGGAATGATGGAAAGGTAGGCTTGGCCCAACCCCTCCAAAACACTGAACCTGAATCTGAACAAACTTTTGTGACTTTTTCTTTGGACAGCTAATCTTTGACAAAGGGTGCCCAGACTACTAAATGGGAAAAGGAGAGTTTCTTCAACTAGTGGTGTTGGAAAAATTAGGTTAAAATATGCAGAAGAATGAAATTGGATCACTACATTTCACCACAAATAAATAAAAATTTCAGATGGATCAAGGACTTGGATGTTAGACCAGAAACTATCAAATACTTAGAGGAGAATATTGGCAGAACTCTTTTCCATCTAAATTTTATAGGCATCTTCAGTGATACAAATCTAATTGCAAGGGAGAATAAAACAAAAATAAACCTGTGGGACTGCATCAAATAAAAAGCTCCTGCACAGCAAAAGAAACCACCACACAAACAAAGAGGCCCCTCACAGAATGGGAGAAGATCTTTACATACCATACATCAGACAAGAGTCTAATAACAAAGAAACAAACAAACAAAAAAAAAAAATGACCCCATCCAAAAAATGGGGAGAGGATATGAACAGCATATTCATCAAAGAAGAGATCCAAAAGGCTGAGAAACACATGAAAAAATGTTCCAAGTCTGTGATTGTCAGAGAAATGCAAATAAAGACAACAGTGAGATACCACTTCACTCCTGTGAGAATGTCATACATCAGAAAAGGTAACAGCAGCAAATGCTGGAGAGGTTGTGGGGTCAAAGGAACCCTCCTCACTGCTGGTGGGAATGTCAATTGGTTCAGCCTTTGTAGAGAACAGTCTGGAGAACTCTCAGAAGTCTAGAAATGGACCTACCCAATGATCCTGCAATTCCTCTCCTGGGGATATATCCTAAGGAACCCAACACACCCATCCAAAAAGATCTGTGTACACATATGTTCTTGGCAGCACAATTTTTAATAGCCAAAACCTGGAAGCAACCCAGGTATCCAACGACACATGAGTGGCTGAGCAAGTTGTGGTATATATACACAATGGAATACTACTCAGCTATGAAAAAGAAAATGGTGACTTCACCGTTTTCAGCCGATCTTGGATGGACCTTGAAAAATTCATGTGAAGTGAAATAAGTCAGAAACAGAAGGATGAATATGGGATGATCTCACTCTCAGGCAGAAGTTGAAAAACAAGATCAGAAAAGAAAACACAAGTAGAACCTGAACTGGAATTGGCATATTGCACCAAAGCAAAAGACTCTGGGGTGGGTGGGGAAAATAAAGATCCAAGAAGGATGACAAAGGACCTAGTGGGGGTTGTATTGTTAAATGGGAAACTGGGAAATGTTATGCATGTACAAACTATTGTGTTTACTGTTGAATGTAAAACATTAATTCCCCAATAAAGAAATTTTTTTTAAAAAATTTTTTAAATGGTGAACTCACCTTCACGTCATCTTGGATTGAAGGAATCATGTTAAGTGAGATAAGCCAAAAAAGAGAAGGGTAAATATGAGATAATCCCACTCATAGACAGAAGTTGAGAAGTAAGAACAGAAGAGAAAACACAAAGTAGAACTTGGTCTGGATTTAGTGTATTGCACCAAAGTAAAGGGCGTGGGGAAGGGTGTTCAGGTCCTGGACCAAGATTGCAGAGGAGAACCTAGGTGAGGATAGCTAGTGGAAAACCAAGAAATGTCACATACATACCAACATACATACATACTGTATTTCACTGTTGACGATAAACCATTAATCTCCCCAACAAAGGAAAATATAAATTAAAAAAAAAAAACTTAGTGAGTTTTTCTTAAATATATATTTAATTTGAGAGAGAAGTAGAGTATTGGTCCAGCACAATGTGCCAGAAATTGAACTTGAAACTTCATGCATGTAGCCTCTGTGATCTACCACTGAGACTCTTCTCAGCAGAAAGACAAGTTTCTAAAATAAGCTACATATCTCTAGCGGCTCTGATGAAGAGAGGGAATGGTCATACAGCACCATAAACATGCAGTCCGCCAGGCTGAAGGTATGAATCAACCAGCCAACCTCCATGTCCAGCGGAGGAGCAATTATAGAAGCCAAAAGTCCTACCTTCCACACCCAAAAAGGATCTTGGTCCAGACTCCCAGAAGAGGGTCATGTTAAGGGAAGATGGCCAGAGGGCTCTGAATCCCAACTCCACTGAGACTCAAAATGTCTATCACCAGGAATCTGTTTCCATATCATCACTGAAAGGGAAATGAATCTGGAAAACATTGGAAGAAGCCAGGCACTGTTTCCCTTACCTGAGAAGGAAGAGAATAAAGGAAGGACATCCAGAAGTAGTAATAGAAGTTTAGGTGTGACTTAGAAAGGAAGTAAAAGGGGGCCAGGCAGTGGCACACCTGGTTAAGCACTCACATTACAGTGTGCAAGGATCCAGGTTCAAAACCCCCAGTCCCCAGTTGCAGGGGGAAAGCTTCATAGGTGGTGAAGGAAGGCTGCAGGTGTCTCTCTGCCTCTTTCCCTATCTATCTCCCCCTTCAATTTCTCTCTGTCTCTGTCCAATAATAAATAAATAATAAA
Source organism: Erinaceus europaeus (assembly GCF_950295315.1). Taxonomy (NCBI): domain Eukaryota; kingdom Metazoa; phylum Chordata; class Mammalia; order Eulipotyphla; family Erinaceidae; genus Erinaceus; species Erinaceus europaeus. The sequence goes on along the minus strand of NC_080166.1, from coordinate 19,503,877 downwards.
TAAATAAATAAACAGAAAGTGAAAGTAGGGCCATGTAAGTGAGTAAAAATCAGCAAAAAAAAAATGACTTCATATACAATAATGGAAATAATTAATCTTACAAATCAATATTTAACCACCAATAAAAAAATAAATTTTAAAAAAGATACAGCCAGCAACACTTACCCATGAAAATACTTTCAAGGGAAATGACCCAGTTTCTTGAGCAAACAAATTATGAAAACTGTAGACAAGAGCAATGGCAGTGGGACCTAGCAGAGCCTGAGTGCATAGACATTTGGTATGCTCATTTGCATAACATTGCTAGCCCCACCCTTTTGCCTATGCAAATGTGTTTCTCCTTGGCTTCTTCCAGAAAAAGTCTCTGTTCCTGAGAACTGCCCTTGTGAAAGGCTGAGTAAACACTGAGTAATTACACACAGAGAATACTGAAGCCCTAAAGCTTGATTTGTAATGGCTTGCTGTAACTCAGCCAGACCTCAGTTTCTCAGTCAAGAGGCCCACTTTGCACATGTTCTCACACAGAAGAAGGGCAGCCCCAGGCTTCCTGCCCATGAAGGCCAGCTCCAGAACATTCTTCCTTGACTGACAGCAACTGCAAGATAACCAGGTAATTCCCTGCTCACCTTGAACTTCATAAGAAACAGCAACTCAGAGCCCTGGTGATTCCAAGTCCCTGATTCATAGCTTAGCATTTCTCAAGAAATCATGTTAAGTGAGATAAGCCAGAAAGAGAAGGGTGAGTATGAGATGATCTCACTCACAGACAGAAGTTGAGAAACAAGGAACAAAAAAGGGGAAACACAAAGCAGAACTTGGACTGAGTTTAGTGTATTGCACCAAAGCAAAGGACTCAGGGGAGAGTGGAGCTTAGGGCTTTCAGGTCCTGGTGCCTGCTGGTGGAGGAGGGCCTAGGCTGAGGGTGAAAGTGTTTTGCAGACGGCCATCTTGGTGAGAAGAGAAATTTTACCCATGTGTCAACAACTATGCTGACTGTAAACTATTAACCCCCCCAATAAAAGAAAAAAAAAATTCCCAAAAAGAAAGTCCCCATAGTGAGATAAATGATGAAGAGTATTGAATTTGAGTTATTTCAGACTTCCTGCAGGTATTGAGTGAAGTCAAACAAGTTGCTTCACACTTAAGTCAGGCCTCTTTGCCCAGCTGGTTATAAGAATGGTACAGCTCTGGATGAGCTCAGAAGGGAATTAGCCCCATCTGTAAGACATCCATCTTCTGACTGGGAGCAAAAACGGATTCCTGAATTAGCTCTCTCCACCTCTTGCTCCCCCATGGTGACGTTTCCTGGTTTGGAACATCGCAGATCACTGAGGTTACAAAAACACTGAAGATTTCTCCTCACTGGAGGAATTTAGAGTTGGTCAATGTCCTTGTTGAACAAAATACCCAAGATAGAGTGGGATTAAATTTATTTGACCCTTTTCTTTATTTTTCAAGGAACAAAGAATCTGACTGACTCCAAGATTCTTGGCATGGCTGTTACTCAAGCCACAAATACTCCAGCTATCCAATGACTCAGCGTCCTTCAACCACACTTTCAAAAAAGGCCTCTATCATATTTTTCACATGTGCTTGCCTGCCACTTGTACATGATAAAAATTTGCCATTTCTTTCCATACTTTCTGTAGTTAGGCCCCAATCATTATTGCACGAGAATGGCTGTTTTCTATGAAGATTCAAAAAACAACCTACTAACTTACACAACAGGCAATGCCTCTTTTTAAATTTTTTTATTAGTGATTTATTACTGATTTTCAAAATCATAAGATAAAAGAAGTATAATTCCATACCTTTCCCACCACCAGAGTTCTGTGTCCTCATTTCCTCACTGGAAACTGCATTTATTCTCCCAAAATCACAGATATGGGTTAACTATTATTTCTATAACTGTCTATCTATTTATATATATTTGCCAATTTTCTCCCCATGGTCCTACTTTCTCTTCCTTTCCAAATAACAACTACTACTTCTGAGTGTCTTCTCTCTCTCTCTCTCTCTCTCTCTGGAATTGGAATTGAGAGCTCTCTGGTCATCTTCCCCTAATATTTACCCCTCTGGGAGTACAGACCAAAATTCTTTATGGGGTGCAGAATGTGGAAGGTCTGGTTTCTGTAATTACTTCTCCATTGGACATGGACATTGGTAGATCAATCCATACCCCCAGAAACAGACCTTTTTTTTAATTTTTAAAGTTATCTTATACTTATTTATTCATTTACTGGATAGAGATGGTCATAAATTGAGAAGGAAGGGAGAGATAGAGAGGAAGAGAGACAGAGAGACACCTGCAGCCCTGCTTCACCACTCACAAAGCTTTCCCCCTAATGGTGAAAACCAGCAGTTCAAACCTGGGTCCTTGTCCATTGTAGCATGTGCACTCAGCCAGGTACACCACAGCCCGGCCCAACAAGCAACTTCTTATAGCCAATTCAGCATTACCCCATTCCTCCTGGAGATGTCTGTTGAGGTAAAATATGCAGACAAATACAACTAACGATTTTAGTCATTTCTAAATGCACAGTTAAGAGGCATTAGAGAGGCTCTGATTGTTGCACAAATGTTGCCACCATCCATCACCAGAACTGTCTTCATCTTTCCAAAATGAAACTCTGTATGCATGAAACATCCTATCACAGCCGGGAATGTAGTTCAGGGGACGATGACAGGATTTACAGGTGTGTTACCCTGGTTTTCTTCCTGCCCCCTCCCTCTCTCTCTCTCTCAATCTGTCATTAACTATTGATAAATCTTCAAAGAAAGAGCAAAATAAAAACATCCCCCCATCACTAGTCCCTAACAATCTCCATTCCACGTTCTGACCCTGTTAATTTGTCCTTTGCTTTTGTTTGTTTGTTTGTTTGTTTTCAATGAATATGACAACAACCTCAAGGGGACAGTTTACTGAAGTCAGGAAGCTTGTACATTTTTTTAAATAAAGATGATCCCTGACTTACAGTGGCTCAGCAGATTTGATTTGATTTGATTTTTTTTTTTTACTTTACAGTGCTGTGAATGTCCTTTACACTCAGCAGATGGTGTGGAAGCACATGCATCCAATAGAAACTGGGCTTTTGAAAGTTGAGTTTTGATCTTTTCCCAGTGAGTACCAGGTCCCATTCCGTCACATCACCACAAGGGTAAACAGCTAGTACTCTACAAAATACTATGTTGCCAGTATTTCCAACTGACAATAGTCTCTCCTGACAAGAGATTCATCTGGATAGAAGTTCACAAACCCTTTCTCAGCCTTCCAAGTTCTTCCTCAAGGTCTCAGGGCTTTCAGGCCCCGGTATACAATGACGGATGTAATTTGGGGATGAAAGTGTTTTGTAGATAGCTATCTTGTTGAGATGAGAGATACCCCTGTGTCAATAACCGTACTGTAAACTGTTAACTTCTCAATAAGAAGTGGGGGGGGGGAGTCGTCAAGTACAGGAATGTCATTGAGTACAGTAGCTATCAATGTGTTAAGAGAAAATGTATATGGATGACCGCCATCTTGTCTCCTTAAGTCTCTGCCATCTTGCTTTGTGTCTCATAATCTCCACCCTCTTAGTTTCTGCCTCCACGGTTACCTGCTTTGTTCGTCTAACAACCCACTATAAATTAAGAAAGTTCTGCACTTGAGTTTCAATTTTCCAACTTTTGATTATTATGTTTGCAAATAATCATCAGTTCTGATTCTGTTTCAGCTCCCTTGCCTGCCAGGCTGCCTGAGGTGCATATTTGTGGCTCTTAATAGAATCAGATATTGGGCAGAAAAAGGGCTTAGCTTAAAAAATAAAAGTGCTATAGAAGTAGTCACACCACGAGTTGACCAAGGGCTTCTAATTCTGTGCATTCCCATGGCGTCTCTCTCCACAGACATTGTTCACCTAGGATAATAAAGCATCATCTAAATTAGAGGCAATTCATTGATTTCCTCTAAAAATATCCTACCACTTATTTATTAAATAACTTTTTCCCTATATCTGATGCCTACATATTGATGTTTCCAAAAACAGGCAAAATGATCAACTTCAGGATGGATAATCAGAGACAATGAAATCAGTCAAGAGCTAGTAACTAGTAAAACAACTTCTCAGCACCCAACGCCACATAGTGAGGGAGAAGAGGGCTATAGTTCTACCCAAAAGGCTTAACAGATGTGATGTCAAGGGCAGGGAGTGAGGCCAATGCCTAAGCATTAGGGCAGAGGTGCAAGTCCCATGCGCCTGCAAACAGGTGAAGAGATGTCAGTGTTTCATCCACATGACTTACCCACAATCACATGTCAAAGAGACTCATGCTGTACTCTGATACAAGTAGGGAAAACATAGCTGTTAGGATTTTTTTTTTTTTAATGAGGGCTGAGAGCTCATGTATGAGTGATTCCATCACTACTAGGCCAATTTTTTCTTATAGGGAGAAAGAAAGAGAAAGAGGAGAGATACTATGGCATCAGACATTTCCCTACCCCATGGCCCCTTTTATATGATAGATGAGTCAAGCCTGGGCTGAGCCGTTGGCAAGGCATATGCACTGTAGCTGGTGAACTGTCTCTCCAGCCCTGACATATATAGTTTGAATCGTAAAGTCTATCTCTATTTGCAGCCCCTCAAGTTTCTTCTTTATTATTATTGTTGTTTGTTTGAAAGAGATGCAGAGAGAACCAAAGCATCACTCTTGCCTATGTGATGTCATGGATGGAACTCAGGAGCTCATGTGTTAAGATCTACTGTGCCATCTTCTAGGCTGATGATGATGATGATGATGATGACGATGGGGATGACTACAGAGTGAGAGAGAGAGTGAAAGAGATCACAGCACCAAAGCTTTCTTCAATGCAGTGGGGGCCAGGTTCAAACCTAGGTCACAGACTTGGCAAAGCCATGCACTATCCAAGTGAGTTATTTTGCTGGCCCTACCTAGCAAATTTCCAATCAAGCAGAAGAAAATTAAAGGGGAAAGGAGACTAAGTAAGGAAAGGAAGGAACAAAGTCTAATTGAGTCAGACATCATTTATTATCATGAGTGTCTTGTTTTAGAAAAGCTGTCACACACTACAGTTCAAGTCCCTGCAGAGGCAAAGTTTCACGAGCGGAGAAGCAGGGCTGCAGGTGTCTCTCTGTCTCTTTCCATCTCTATCTCCCCCTCCCCCTCTCAATTTCTCTCTTTCATTACCCAGTCATAAAAATAACATCTGTACAGGTTGCGCTATTAAATATGCACGTCCTATATTAAGTATAATCCACATGTGGTGTGTCATGAAGATCCATGTGGATTAATAAATGAAGCTCTGCTTTGGGGATATTATTGTCCTGCTAGGTAAGATATAAGGCGAGGAGACTTTGCCTCAGGGGAATTCTCCTTGGTACAAAAGGCCAAGCACTGCTCACCCCACAGCCCTAACACCCCTTTAATAAGGATGACAGACTGTCCTGAGAAATTCCTAGTTGGGAAATTACAAAGAACTTTCTGAAGGGGGTGGGGGGAACAAGTCTGCTGAGTTTTTACATTCTAATTATCCTCCCAGAGAAGGATGTTTTCCCTGAAGGTCCCTCCAATAAGACCCCCTCTCCAAGCAAAGCATGCATCTCTGTCCTCCCACCCAGCCCCTAACTACTCTGGACAATACTCCTAATTCCTACCGTCTCTTAACTTGCAACAGTCACATTTACAGTGAGACTATCTCCCTTGATGGCAGAGATTCTGCCAAACTTCCAAATTCCTTTTCTTTTTTCTTTTTTAAATTATTTACTATTTGATAGGACAGAGGAAAATCGAGAGGGGGGAAGGGACATAGAAACAGTCACCTGGGGCCAGGTGGTGGCACACTTGGTTAAGCGTATTGCAAGACCCGGGTTCAAGCCCCTGGTCCCCACACAACAGGGAGAAAGCATCACAACTGGTGAAGCAGGGCTGCAGATGTCTCTCTCGGTCTCTCTCTCCCCATCTCAATTTCTCTCTGTTTCTATCCAACAATAAATAAATAATTTTTATATGGGATGATCTCATTCACAGGCAGAAGCTGAAAAACAAGATCAGAGGAGAAAACACTAAGCAGAACCTGGACTGGAGTTGGTGTATTGCACCAAAGTCAAAGACTCTGGGGTGGGTGGGTGGGGGAGGGGAGTACAGGTCCTGGAAAAGGATGACAGAGGACCTAGTGGGGTTGTACTATTATGTGGAAAACTGAGAAATGTTATGCATGTACAAACTACTGTATTTACGGTCAAATATGAAACATTAATCCCCCAATAAAGGGAAGAAGAAAAAGAAAGGGGCTGGGTGTGGTGCACCTGGTTGAACACACATACAATGTGCAAGGACCTGGGTTCAAGACCCCAGTCCCCATCTACAGGGGGAAAACTTCACAAGTGATGAAGCAGGGCTGCAGATATCTCTTGGTCTCTCTCCCTCTCTATCTCCCCCTTCCCTCTTGATTTCTGGCTGTCTCTATCCATTTAAAAAAATAAAGATAATAAAAAGGATTTAAAGAAGAAGGAGAAGAAAGAAATAGAAAAAGAGGATGGGGTAGATAGCATAATGGTTATGCAAAGAGACTCTCATGCCTGAGGCTCCAAAATCCCAGGTTCAATCCCCTGCACCACCATAAGCCAGAGCTGAGCAGTGCTCTGGTTAACAAAAAAAAAAAAAAAGAAAGAAAGAAAGAAAGAGAAAAAGAGAGAGAGAGAGAGGGAACTGCAGCTCTGCTTCACCTTGCTCATGGCAACATGTGCACTCAACCAGCTGTGCCACCACCAGCCCCTCAGATTCCTTTTCATGAAGGGATAACCTCCAGCAAATAACTGTGGGCACAAGTCATAACAGCTTCATGATCAATCCACCATCCTGAACATCCAAGCAACAGCTGAAATGAAACAGAATCTTGGAAGGGGAGAAAAAAAAAAACTCACTACCCAACTAAAAGCCTAATATAAAATATTCCCTCAATAAGAAAATATATGGGGGGGTAGGACGGTGGCAAAGTGGGTTAAGCACATGTGGCACAAAGCGCAAGGACCGGCATAAGGATCCCAGTTCGAGCCCCCGGCTCCCCACCGGCAGGGGAGTCGCTTCACAGGTGGTGAAGCAGGTCTGCAGGTGTCTATCTTTCTCTCCCCCTCTCTGTCTTCCCCTCCTCTCTCCATTTCTCTCTGTCCTATCCAACGAACAACATCAACAATGGCAATAATAATAACCACAACAAGGCTACAACAACAAGGGCAACAAAAGGGGAAAAAAATGGCCTCCAGGAGCGGTGGATTCATGGTGCAGGCACCGAGCCCAGCAATAACCCTGAAGGGAAAAAAAAATTTTTTAAAAAACAATTTAAAAAGACTTTTAAAAAAAAGAAGAGAAAAAATATATAGGGGCTGGTTTGAATGCACATGTTACAGTGTTCAAGGATCTGGGTTCAAGCCCACCTTGAAAGGGGAATCTTCATGAGTGAAGCAGGGCTGCAGGTGTCTATTTCTCTCTCCCTCTCTCTCTCTCTCTCCCTCTTCCTATCTATCTACCTGTCGGTCTATCTTTCTATATGTCTATATATCTCTTTCTTACATCTCATTTCTTTCTATCTCTATCCAATAAATAAATAAAATACTAAAAAAAAATCTGTTGCTGGGACTGGACAGTTGAGCACACACATTACCATGTGCAAGGACATGGGTTCAAGCTCCTCGGCCCCACCTGCAGGAGGAAGGGGAAAAAAAGGGGGGGTGATGTAGCCACGGGAGCAGTGGATTCCATCAGTCCCCAGAAATAAACCTGGTAGCAAAGAGAGGAGGGGTAACAGAGAGAGAGAGAAAAATATATACATTTAAAATCTAAATGGGGAGTCGGGCTGTAGCGCAGTGGGTTAAGCGCAGGTGGCGCAAAGCACAAGGACTGGCATAAGGATCCCGGTTCGAACCCTGGCTCCCCACCTGCAGGGGAGTCGCTTCACAGGCGGTGAAGCAGGTCTGCAGGTGTCTATCTGTCTCTCCTCCTCTCTGTCTTCCCCTCCTCTCTCCATTTCTCTCTGTCCTATCCAAGAACGACAACAACAATAATAACTACAACAATAAAAAAAACAACAAGGGCAACAAAAGGGAATAAATAAATAAAATAAATAAAATTTAAAAAAATAATAAATAAATAAAATAAAATCTAAATGAATAAATAGAAGTAGAAATAGATGAGGTGAAGAGGGAGACAGAGTCTAGTGCCCTGAATCCTTTTCAGACAGAACAACCACACAGCTCACATCAAAACATCTCCCTTTATTATTTTTGTGTTTGTTTAGTCCAGCTGGACACAGCTAGGACTTTTCCTGTCTCCTAGGGGTGTGTGTGTGTGTGTGTGTGTGTGTATGTGTGTGTGTGTGTGTGTGTGTTTTCCCATTCCTTATCCCCCCATCTAAATGTAGCTTCCACAAGAACACAACACCTTAAGGCAGGACTGTTGTTTCTCACTCAGCCCCAGTTCCCGCCACAGCTGAGAAGTTCATCATCTCCCAATTTAGTAGCTATTCTTCTCCAAGCCGCCGTAAACATCAGAAGAGATACAAACACCCAGTGCAGGTAGTGAGAACATCGGGATCAAAAAATATCACAAGCACCCCGTGGGCAGATTTCCTGTCCCTGGCTTCCTCTGGCGTTTCAAGGGCTCACGTTCACCGTCCACAAGCCAAAGCACACTGAAGCCTTTTGTTATTTGTTTGTTTTTCCTTTATTGGGGGATTAATGGTTTGCAGTCAACAGTACAATACAGTAGTTAGCACATGTGTAACATATCTCAGTTTTCCACATAACACTCTAACTCCCCACCTAGGTCCTCCTCTGTCATCATGTTCCAGGACCTGAACATTTACACACACACACACACACACACACACACACACACACACACAACCGCCCCAGGGTCCTTTTCTTATTTTTTAAATTTTTTTTTTCCTCCAGGGATATTGCTGGGGCTTGGTGCCTGCATTACAAATCCACTGCTCCTGAAGGCCATTTTTCCCTTTTGTTGCCCTTGTTGTTTATCGTTGTTGGTGTTATTGCTATCGTTATTGTTGGATAGGACAGAGAGAAATCAGGAGGGGAGAGGGAGACAGAGAGGAGGAGAGAAAGATAAGACACCTGCAGATCTTCACCACCTGTGAAGCACCCCTCCCACCCCCATACACACACCCCACCCCGCAGGTGGGGAGCTGGGGGCTCGAACAGGGATCCTTAGGCTGGTCCTTGTGCTTCGTGCCTTGTGCGCTTAACCCGCTGCACCACCGCCCAACCACCCCTTTCCTTACTTTGATATAATACTCCAAACCTAGTCCAATGCTGAAGCCTTTCACGGGGGGCACTGGCCTTCTAGCTTTCTACCCCAGCTATAGAATCTATTGCTAGAGGTTTCAAACCAGTGGCCTGAGCCCTTGTGGTTCAGAGGTGACTGTCTCTCAAGCAGAGAGAAGAGGTCATCTGTCAAGGGACTGTGCTGGGTTATGTGTCTTCTCCAGGCAGGAGGTGACGGATGTGAGTTCCCCACACAGAGATGGATTGTTCGCAATTGTTTGTGGGAGGACAGGAGGACATGAACTGCTTGAAAGTCTGTCCTTTCTCCCTTGCTGGCAGCCACATTTGACTTCTGGATAGACGACATGACTGTCTCCCTTATCCCACATACCTAATACAAATTCCCAGCCTGCACTGCAAAACAGAAAGAGATTTATTTATTTACTTACTTATGTATTTAATGATTTTATAGGGGGGGATTCATGGTTTACAGTACAGTTATAGACCCACAATATAATATTTCATCCCACCATGTTATGTGTCTTTCTGACAAACATTGTCACCCCCAACTTGGGTCTTTTTCCACTGAGACCCCAAAGCAAACCCCCCACTACCACCTCCACCCCTCCTTGCGTTCCTTTCCCAGAATCATTTGCTTTGGTGCTGTACACCAAACTGAGACGCTTTTGTAAGGCAACAGGAGCCGCACACATGCATAGCCCCAAATGGAGAGACTTCTTACAGACTGGGAAATCTTTACCTGCCATGCATCAGACAAAAGGCTAACAACCAAAATAGCTAAAGAGCTCATCAAACTCAGCAGCAGCACCCCGGTTCCATGGCTGCCAGTTCTTAGCAACATCGCCCCGCCAGATATTCGTCGGGATGCGGCATCATCTAAGTTCATTTCCCACGTCTACGCTCCACCGGACCTGCCAATATACGCGGATATCTTCGCCCACCCTGTCCAACGCTTGACGTCTCGTCATCCAATCTGGTCCCCTATGCCTATATTGAACTACTCTGTTCCAGTCTCTTGGAAACAGAGTTGGCAGTCAGCTGAGGTAAAGAACAAAAACCTCATCACAGACCCCTGCAAGCGTCAACCCGGCTTTGACCTAGCACGTTATGATCGGGCCCTCCTCAATCGCTATCGAACAGGCCATGGCCGGTGCGCCGCTATGTTCCATCGCTGGGGGAGCCAGAGACGACCCGAACTGCCCCTGCGGCTACAGACAGACTATGACCCACATAGTCAACGACTGCCACCTCTCCAGATTCAAAGGAGGTCTCGAAACTTTACATCAGGCTCAACCTGACGCTGTTGACTGGCTACGGAAGAAGGGCAAAGGCTAGAAGAAGAAGCAGCAGCAGCAGCAACAACAACAAACTACCCCCCCCCAAAAAAAATGAAAAGAGGCTATGAACAGAATATTCATCCAATGTAGCTTTGAAATTATATAACCACCAGCTTCTAATTTGTTAGTCTCTCCAGGGCATAGAATAGTCCACTGGTGGGTAAATGTATGAGCAGAAAGGGATTTATAAGCAACCCTTCCATCCATCCTTCATTCCTTCCTTCTTCACTTCCTTCCTTTCTTCTTTCTTCCCTTCCTCTTTTTTCCTTGCTTCTTTCCTTTCCTCTTCTCTCTCTTTTTTTTATTTATTTATTTTTATTTTATTTTTTTAAAGAAAGGATTAATTAACAAAACCATAGGGTAGGAGGGGTACAACTCCACACAATTTCTTCTTCTCTTTTTTGAAGCTCTAGAGAATGAAGCTAGGACCTCATGAATGCCCCTGAATGGCAGTCTGTCCAATCCCAAAGAGAGAGAATGAGGAAGAGGAAGAGGAGGAGGAGGTGAGAAGGAGGAGAGAGAAGAGATACCAAAGCACCGTTCCACTGCACCTAGGGCCTCATGCATGCACATGAAGGCTTGCATTCTACCCACTGAGCTATGTCGCAGCCTTATAAGTAATGATTTTTTTTATCATTTTATTGGGGAGCATAATGGTTTACAGTAAGTTATTGGCATGAAACAACACATTTTAACCCTTTTCCATCTTTAGTTTTCTCACCCACTTCAAGTTCAACAATCGTAAGTAAAATGAGCTAACTACCTTTTGGATCTCTCATCATGAATGTTTGGGAGCAAGTATAGCCAAAGGCAAATATGTCTCCTGGAAGCTGCAATCTGATCTCTGCCCCTGACTGAACATTCCTGGAGGAAGGAGACCAAGACTGATTGGTCGGTGTGGTCTTCAGGGTCTTAGAAGAATCCTGGCCAAATGGCTGGTTCTGCGTGAACCTTTGTTGTGTTCTTCACTTCCTCTTCTTTCCATTCCATACCTCTTTCCTCCGTGTTTATCTTTCTTGCCTGCTCTTCACTTACCTCATTTTGTCCATTTTTCCCTTTCAATTTTTATTTCACTGGGATGCCATTCCTCTAGCATCAGCATAGAGTCAGGCTTTCAGGGGCTTGTTGAAGGAATCAAGGAATGGCTGAAATGTCCATTGATTTAACTCAACTCCAGAGGCTTCCCACATGACAGCCAGGGGGAAAAAAGCCAAGGAGGAAGGGATTTCACTGGAAGAGAAACAGAATTCAGTCAGAAAGAGAAAACTACCCACTTCCCCTCAACCCCTCCTTCTTAACTAATGGAAAAGGAGAGAGCTGGAATTATTGGAATAACTGACCAACCATAGCCAGCTCCAGGAAATGAGCACACACATCAGAAAAGAATAATGACAGAAAGGAGGGAACAAGTCATCGTATGCCAAACAAGCTGCCAGCTCTCCAGGAAAAACTCATCCATCAACCAGAACAAATAGGTGTTCCTCTACTTAGCAGGAGAGAAAGAGCCTTCCTTGTGTGACCTGTCCAGCAAAGATCCCAGGCACCCCTGTCAGACAGCAAGATGGGAGGAGACATCTGTGTGTGTGTGACTGAAGGTAGATGACTGCACACAGTTATGAAGCCACCAGTGCATGGATACCCCCCTTCAGAAACACCCAGCAGAAGATCAGAGGTTACAGTATTCTGTAGAAAGAACAGAAGGTCTCACCAAAGTGACTACATTAAGAAGCTGCGTAGAGGGGAAAAGGAAAAAAGAAGAAGCTGTGTAGAGAATCCTTAAACTGATAAAAATGTAATTACCGTATGATCCAGTAACACCACTCAGGCATTCATCCAAAGGGCAAACCAACATTTATTTGAAGGGACATATGCACCCCTTGTTTATAGCTGCATTATTCACAATCATCAATGAGTGGGAGCAAGCAGCCTAAACGCCCATCAATAGAGGACTGGCTACAGAAGTTATAGAATATATATATTCCATGGAATATTACTCTGCAATCAAAAAAGATGATATTGTGTCCTTTGGGACAAAATGGATGGAATCAGAGGTGAAAATGCTTAGCAAAATAAGTAGAGATGAAAGACAGCTACCAGATTATTTCACCCATATTTGGAGTCTAGAGAACTGAAACAGATAAATGTGCAAAAAAGTAAATAACAACAACAACAAAAAGAAAACAGAAGGAGACCAATATCTCTAAGACTTGTTGAGAACTCTAGTGTTTATCTTCAGAGGATGGGGGCACAGAACTCTAGTGGTGGGTGCAGTATGCAACTGTACCCTGCGATCCTACAATACTGTAGCCCCTAACTAATCACAAATAAAAACAAATGAATGAAATAAAAAGACATAAATTTTAGAAAGAAGTTCTCCAAGGCAGAACATGGAATTTCTTCTCTCTTGGTGTGTCATGCTCAAGGCACTAATGTAACTCCCTCATCGCCTCTGCACGTCCTGGGCAAAGCCACATGGCAGATGCCATCAAAGGCTGAGGGTTATTGCTGCCCGTTCTCCCCCCCACCAGCTCCAGCACCACACCCCAGATTAGTCCGATCTGTGCAGCTCCGGTCCCCAGCAGAACACTGCACAGTACATTCCCGGAGGCGGCTCGTTGCGGTCGATAGCGGGGGCAAGGAGATCATCCTCTCCTACCTCTAAAACTCAGTCCATGAAGGATGTGGTAAGAGTGAAGTTAAGGGGGTGAGGAGGGAAAGAGAGAGGGAGAGAGAGAAACAAGGAAGATCATGCATACTGTGTCCTTTTTAAGTAAAGAAACAAAGGTCAGAAACAAAGCAACTAAACAAAATCATTTATAAGTGTAAATTTATACTCCAGCTCTTGTCATTTACTCACGTGGCTTCCTTTTTTCTTGATGAAGTGAATACTGCATATCAGTGACCCTTTGCGGTAACACAGCTAATTGCTCTCTCGTATGCAAAAGGTCATGGGATCAAATGTCTTCTTCCAGGCAGAACATGGAAATGATTACTGTTGCTTTGTATGTATGTTTGTTTTGTTTTGTTTCTTGGGGGGGGGTATTTTTGTTTTCCTTTTTCTTTTTTTTTTTTCATTTTTAATTAATTATTTATTTACTTTAGCCTCCAGGGTTATAGCTGGGGCTCAGTACCTGCACTACGAATCCACTGCTCCTAAAGGCCTTTTCCCCCCTTTTGTCGTCCTTGGTCTTTTTATTATTATTATTAATAACTTTTAAACAATTTTTTATCTTTATTTACTTTTTGGATAGAGACAGCCAGAAATTGAGAGGAAGGGGGAGACAGGGAGACAGAGAGACACCTGCAGCCCTGCTTCACCACTTGTGAAGCTTTTCCCTTGTAGGTGGGGGACAGGGGCTTGAACCTGGGTCCCTGCGCACTGTAACATGTGTGCTCTATCAGCTGCGCCACCACCCAGACCCATTCTTGTTGTTTATTGTTGTTGTAGTTGGAATAGGATAGAGAGAAATCGAAAGGAGGGAAGACAGAGAAGGGTAGTGAAAGATAGACACCTGCAGACCGGCTTCACAGCTTGTGAAGAGACCCCTTTGCTGGTGGGAAACCGGGAGTTCAAAGTGGGACCCTTACGCCGGTCCTTCCGCTTTGCGCCACGTGTGCTTAACCCGCTGCGCTACCGCCTGGCACCTCTTTTTTATTATTATTAAATAGGACAGAGAGCAATTGAGAGGGGCAGAAGAGACAGAGCAGAATGAGAGACACTTGCAGACCCGCTGCACCACTTGTGCGGCTTCCTCTACAGGTGGAAAGTAGCTGCTTGAATGTGGGATCTTGCACGTGGATAAGTTTATGCTCAACTGGGTGCACCACCCGACACCTGACCCCCCTTTTTTAGGTTTCTAAAACTCAGATTATGTCAGCATTGTAGGCTTTCAAATAATGACAAGAACTTTCAAAAAAAGAAATACGCTCATGGAAAAATACAGTTTTACCCACTACATTTGCAATTCCTTGGGCTAGATGTTTTGCTTCTGTCTCTGGACACTGCTTTTAAAGTAAAGCTACATCATCTCCAGAGTGAATTCTGCTCTGCAATTGGAGGTTAAATCAAGATCTCTCTAAAACAAAACAAGGTTTGCAAAGAGAAATGAAAGGGACTAATTCTAAATGATTCTGGCTTTATTTCCCGTGATTTCACTTTAGGTCAGATTAAGCCCATTTGTGGAATTACTGTCTCCTTCTGTCCTCAGAAATTATTAAATCATTCTATAGAGTTTAAATTGTACATGCATTTATGAGAGAGAGAGAGGGAAAGAGAGAGAGACAGAGAGAGAGAGAGACCACAGCACCAAAGCCTCAGCACCAAAGTAACATCCTATAAAATGCTGTGTCACTCAAGCCTGGCTCAAGCACACAGCAAAATAAGTCTTCCAGGAGATCACCTTATCACCCCAAAGCTTGGTTTCTTTTGTTTTGTTTATTTACAATTGTTTACACTTTTTTAAGTGCTAGTATTTTTTACTAGTGAATTACAGGGAGAATTAGTTTGAAATGACTTCCCTCCCCCACCAAAAAAGTTGCAAATGCACCACAAAAATAAATAAATAAATAAATAAATACCACGTAAGAACAATGAGCATCTTCAGATGTTTGAGAACATTGGATAAAGGATCCAAGAGAAATACAGAGGAAATGCAAACACACCCCATAAACTGTTTCACTCTCCGTGCTGAGAGGTTATGGGCCTGCAGTGAACAGAAGTTCCTTATGAAGGAGTTAAGACAGACACACTCCACATGCCAATCTGCCATGGTGGCTTCCATACAAAGGGCTCTTTAGATGGTCTGCTGAGAATGAATGAAATAGAACTGAGGAGAAGGGGCTGGAGGACAAGAACCAGGGACAAAATAAAACAAAATGATGGTGTATTTCCTCCCCAGCAACACAGATCTACCTCACGTCTTCGATGAGTCCTTTTCCCCCTTTTATTTCATTGCATCTTCAGAGGTGTACAAAGGGGATTCTCATAGGGAGGGGCAAGTAGTGCAATGGTTACGCAAACAGATTCTTAAGCCTGAGGACCCAAAGTCCTAAATTCAATCCCCTATACCACCATAAACCAGACTGATCAGGGTTCTGATAAAATAATAAATAAATAAATAAATAAATAAATAAATAAATAAATGGGATTCTCATGTAATTCACTCCATAAATTTCTACTGCTTAGCATTCATTGATGCAAAGTCAGACAACATTTTATTCAAAACTGTAAACTTGTGTCCAGAACTGTGCTGGCTTTTCTCATGGAATGACGTTGTGAATGGTGTCCTTCGTTATGCAGGCTTATTCTACACAAAATCCCCAGCAGGAATACAATGTGTTAGGACACCAGTTTTGTTAGACATGAACTTCAACTCTTTTCTGGTATTTTACCAGTGGAAATGAGTTTATTGATTTGCTACAGACTATATATTTTTGCTGTCCTTCAGCTTCCAAGAGTTGACATGCGTGGTCTGGGAGGTGGTGCAGTGATAAAGCATTGGACTCTCAAGCATGAGGTCCTGAGTTCGATCCCCAGCAGCACACGTGCCAGAGTGATGTCTGGTTCTTTCTCTCTCCTCCTATCTTTCTCAGTAATAAATAAATAAAATCTTTTTTAAAAAAAGAGTTAAATTAAAAAAAAAAAAACTCTGGGTGTGGGATAAATTTTTTTTTTAAAGTTTACATGCGAGTATATCTTGCAACCTGGGTAACAAAAGATATGGCAGACCATCTGCAAACACAAAGACCAGAAATTTGTTTTCATAGCTGAGAGGAGACAGGACTAGTTTTTTGTTTTTTATAAAATGGAAATATTGACAAGGCTATAGGATAAGAGGGGTACATTTCCACACAATGCCCACCCACAGAGCTCCATATCCAAACCCCTCCCTTGATAGCTTCCCTTTTTTTATCTTTCTAGGAGTGTGGACCCAGGATCATTATGGGGTGCAGAAAGTGGAAGGTCTAGCTTCTGTAATTGCTTCTCCACTGAACATGAGCATTGACAAGTCGATCCATACTCCCAGCTTGTCTCTCTCTTTCCCTAGTGAGGCAGGACTGTAGGGAGGCAGGGTTCCAGGACATATTGGTGGGGTCGTCTGCTCAGGGAAGTCAGGCTGTGGTGGTGGCAGCGGTGAGCTGTCACTAAGAGGTCAATCTGTGATCCCAGCAGCAGCTACAGGGAGTTTCTAAACTGAAATCAGCCCTAGCCTTCTGGATTAATTTCAAAAGATGAATGAAAAGACTCAAACAACTTTAAATACGTAGCTCTAACTGTTTTCAAGGTCCTTGACAGGACCAGACATCTGGTTGTGAGCACGTATTACTATGGACCTGGGTTCAAGAAGCCCTTGGCCTCTACTTGCAAGGGGGAAAGCTTCGCAAGTGGTGAAGTAGCGTGTTAGGTGTCTCTCTTTCTCCCTCTTTATCTCCCTCTCTCCTCTCAATTTCTTTCTGTCTTTAGTCACTACATAGATAAATAAAATAGTTTAAAAAATAAAAACAAGTGACCTTGTCACATTTTGGCACTAGGCTTTTCTGGGCTTTGTTGGTTTGCTTTATATTTTCTTTCTTCTCTTGGGGAAAGACAAGCGGTTGAAGATGGGTAAAATTCCCTTTTTCCTTAATTATTTTTAAAGATAGCAGCAGGAGAAAATACACGCAGAAAGCCCCTTGAAACTGAAGCAAGCACTCATCGCCCCTCCTTGGCTGCGTCCCCCCCACCACCACCAGCACCAACTCCCCCCCCCCCCCCAGCATCTATTCCTGGTGTCTTTCTGGGAAGAGCCAGTCAAGACAGCTTAGGAGGGATTCCAGGCCCTAGGGTCTCAGCCAGCACCATTCATCTCTCCCTTTGTATGTCAAAGTAGCCAGAGATGATAATGTGACAGTGAATAGGCTTGCTTGTGCTCCGCCAATGACTTTATTTCAACAAAGCCCCCAGGGTTGGCTTAATCCATCCTCTTCCAGGTTAACTCCCTACAGAAGCTCCTTGAAGGTCCACATGTTTAAACTCTACCCCACCCCACCTCTGTGCCTTCTTAGGGCTTCAGGCTCTAAATCTCTGAGATCATTTGCAAATTATTAGCGCCCTTTCTCTCCCTCTCCCTCTCCGTCCTCCTCCCCCCTCCTTCTCTCTCTCCCTCTCCCTCTCCCTCTCCCTCTCCGTTTGTGTGTGTGTGTGTGTGTGTGTGTGTGTGTGTGTGTGTGTGTGTGTGTGTTTCCAAACTTTTATCAGATTCTCTGAGTTGAAAAAAAGATTCAATTTAGAGGCCAGCTGGTGGTGTGCCTGGTTGATGACACATGTTACAAAAAGGCTCCATCTGTAGTCCTGAGATCCCAGGTTTGCTCCCTGACCTCCCAGAACCCTCAGGCCTTGGGCTAATTTTAGTTTGGTTTCCCAATGATTCCTGAGCACTGTTCACTCTCAGGTCCCCAAAACATGGTGCACAACACTCAAGTCTCTGGGTCTTTGTAAATGCTTTTCCAACCTACATAGAAAGGTCCATCAAGTGATTTCAGCTCCGTTTATTAATGTGGAAGTGTGACACTGAGCCAGGCTTGTGTGTCCTGGTATTGAGGTCAAGGAACAGATAAAAAGAACCTTGGGGTACAGACACTTTTTGCACGGTGTTTGCACACATAGGCCATGGGGGTTGGGGCACAAGGATATTGCACACATAGGAAGCAGGAACTTGGGGACTCGAGCACAAAAGATGCACATTGTGAAAGGAGTCTGGGTAAGGAAACCACACCTGACAAAAACGTTTCCAGCAGGCTAGTAGGAGGCTGACCCGGATGTGTAAGGTTTGAGAAGAGAGGACACACACATAGATGGGCCTTTGCTGTCTGGAGTCTTCCAGGAGTCTATTCCCTGAGTTTTTTCTTCAGTCTAACTTCACTTCTGTACTATTTACTTATTTACTTATTATTAATTTTATTTTTGAGAGAGATGCAGAGAGAGAGAAACACCAGAGCACTGTTCATCTCAGGCTTATGGTGGTGCCGGGGGGATTGAACCTGGGACTTAGGAGCCTCAGGCATCAGAGTCTGTTTGCATAACCATTATACTGTCTCTCCCGTCCTATTTTTTTTTTAAGTGTTTATTTGGGGGCTGGATGGTGGCACACCTGGTTGAGTGCACATGTTACAGTGCACGAGGACCCAGGTTTGAGCCCCCAGACCCCACCTGCAGGGGAAATGCTTTGCAAGAGGTGAAGCAGTGTTGCAGGTGTCTCTGTCTCTCCTTCTCTATCACTCCCTTCCCTCTTGATTTCTAGTTGTCTCTATCCAGTAAATAAAATAAAGATAATTAAAATTTTTTTTAATATTAATTTTATGGGAGTCAGGCGGTAGCGCAGTGGGTTAAGCGCACATGGCTCAAAGTGCAAGGACTGGCCTAAGGATCCCGGTTCCAGGCCCCAGCTCCCCCCCTGCAGGGGAGTTGCTTCACAGGCGGTGAAGCAGGTCTGCAGGTGTCTGTCTTTCTCTCCCCCTCTCTGTCTTCCCCTCCTCTCTCCATTTCTCTCTGTCTTATCTAACAACGACATCAATAACAACAACAACAACAAAAAGACAACAAGGGCAACAAAGGGGAAAATAAATAAAATTTTAAAAATATATATTAACTTTACTTATTATTGGTTAGAAACAGAGATTGAGAGGAAAGGGGATAGATAGAGCGGGAGAGAGACAGAGAGACGACTGCAGACCAGCTTCACCACTTGGGAAGCTTTCCCCCTGCAGGTGCTTGAAGCTGGGTCCTTGCGCACTGTAGCATGTGCACTCAACCAGACACACCACCACCTGGCCCCCACTTCTGTACTATCTCTTCCTCCTAACTTAATCAAAGAAGACTGGAAACTGCATCTTGACCATGGATGTTCCTTTGTAATTCTTTTCATTTTAAGCACTCTATTTTTGTTATTGTTTTATTTATTTATTTATTTTACCAGAACACTATTCAGCTGAGGTTTATGATGGTGTAGTGGATTGAACCTGGGACTTTGGAGCCTCAGGCATGAGACTCTCTTTGCATAACCATCGTGCTATGTACCTTCCCCTTTGTAATTCTTTCAGCAGACTCCAGGACAAGCCTGTGGGAGCTAGGGAAGGTCCCAGTAGCCTTTCAATGCCATCCCAACCCTTCAACATGTGGGAGGTTCCAACTCTCCCACAGAAGCCTCCATTGGGCTACTGGGTACTGGGGAAAAGCAGGTTGCCAGGCCTGGTGGATTGGTAGAGCTATGAATTCATCACTGTAGTTGCCACAAAGAATCTGTGGAACCCCATGAATTATAAAGATGGACTTCCCTTTCTTTCGTGGGGTGCATGGACTCAAGACTGCAGATTTCCAAGAAGAGGAAGTTTGTTGATGGTGGCAACTTCAAAGCTGAACTGAGTGAGTTTCTAACTCGGGAGCTGGCTGAAGATGGCTACTCTGGAGTTGAGGTCCGTGTTACACCCACCAGAACAGAAATCAGCATCTTAGCCACCAGGACCTGAGGGTAGTGTAGAGTTTTATGCTGAAAAGGTGGTCACAAGGGGTCTGTGTGCCATTGCCCAGGCAGAGTCTCTGTGCAGAGGGCATGCAATGGTGTGTTACAGTTCATCATGAAGGGTGGAGCCAAAGGCTGTGAGGTTGTGGTGTCTGGCAAACTCCGAGGACAGAGGGCTACGTTTATGAAGTTTGTGGATGGCTGGATGATCCACAGTGGAGACCCTGTCAATTATTATGTTGACACTACTGTGTGCCACGTACTTCTCAGACGAGGTGTGCTGGGCATCAAAGTGAAGATCATGTTGCCTTGGGACCCAAGTGGTAAGATTGGCCCCAAGAAGCCCCTGCCTGACCACGTGAACATTGTGGAACCCAAAGATGAGATACTGCCCACCTCTCCAATCTCAGAGCAGACGGGTGGGAAGCCAGAGCCACCTGCCATGCCCCAGCCAGTACCCACAGCATAACTGGGTCTGCTTGGCACCTGGAGTCTGGATGTTGCTCTAAAGGACCTTTAATAAAATTGCTTTCAAAGACATGAAAAAAAAATGAACTTCCCTCAAATGGAAGAAAGCAAACAAGATGCACAGACGTCTAGGACACCACAGATAGGGACCCTGGGTTTCTAGGGCAGAGGACATTTATAGGTTGCTTGTGAACCTAACTGAGATCAGGTCAGCCCCATCTACTCTGGGTCCTCGAGGTTGGCCAGCAGCAATTGGTCATTCCAGGCTGCCTCATTTGCATAGAAGCATATTGTAATTGACTCTATCTTGGTTGCTTTTGTCCTCACAGGGTGTGAACATCCTGTTCAGGAAATACACCAGAAACCCTCCCCCCACGCCTCCTTCTGACCCTAACCTGCCCCTAACAAGACCAAGGAAGAAGAGCGCCTGGGGCAGATTTAGGGGTGACAGGCCATGCTTCCTGGTGAGACTGAGCCTGGATTGTGAGTAACTGAAACCTGGAGCCAGAAGTCTGTGGAATAAAGAGGAAGAGGATGTGTGGAGGAAGGCTTATGCCAAGGGCTGTACACAGCCCGGGGTGGAGGTTCTCAGATATGAAGCAGGGCGGGAAGAACAAAAGATGAGGCTTGTATGTGGATGGAGGTTTTATGCTTCATTGTAAAGACAAGGAGAAGGGGTTCTGGGTGGTGGGTGGTGGCACACCCAGTTGAGTGCATGTATTACCATACACAAGGCCCCGGGTTTGAGCCCTCCACCTGTAAGGGGGTGAAGCAGGTCTGCAGGTGTTGTTTCTCTTTTTCTTTCCCTCTCCCTTCTCAATTTATCTCTGTCCTATCCAATAAAATAGAAAGGGCGGAAAATGGCTGCCAGGAGCAGTGGATCTTTATTGCTGGTGCTGAAGCCCAGCAACAACCCTGGTGGCAAATAAATTAATAAATGAACAAATAAAGAAGTAAATAAATATGTAAATGGAGAAGGCAGGTGTGAGGGCTTGCCAGCAGCTTCTCTTAGAAGTGAGAGCTGGTAAAATGGTGATTTCACTGTTTTCAGCCCATCTTGGATGGAGCTTGGAGAAATCATGTTAAGTGAAATAAGTCAGAAACAGAAGGATGAATATGGGATGATCTCACTCTCAGGCGGAAGTTGAGAAACAAGATCAAAAACAAGAGAAAACACAAGTAGAAAATTGGTGTATTGCACCAAAGTAAAAGTCTCTGGGATAGGTGAGGGGCAGAGTACAAGTCCTGGAAAAGGATGACAGAGGACCTAGTGGGGGTTGTATTGTTACGTGGAAAACTGAGAAATGTTATGCATGTGCAAACTATTATATTCACTGTCGAATGTACAGCATTAATCCCCCAATAAATGGGGGTAGAAGTGAGAGCTGGTAAGATGCAGAAATATTACTAGAGGGTCCAGCTTATGCCCACAGCACTGAAGCAAGGAGATCAGAGCTGGGCAGTGGCACACCCGAAAAATGCACTCATACTACACACAAGGACCCAGGTTCAAGTCTTCAGTCTCCTTCTGTGGGGGAAAAGCTTTGTGAGGATGAAGCAGTGCTGCAGGTGTGTCTCTGTCTCTCTATCTTCCCTTCCCTATAAATTTCTCTCTGTCTTCTCAAATATAAGAAAGACAAAATAAAGCAATTTTTTTAGAAAAGAAAAAAATTAAAGGAGAGCACAGTCTCGCAAAATACAGGATAACAAAATTGTTACTTTTGCATCATTTATAGCATTTTGATGTATTTAAATATCTACTCCATAGTGTAATATCTTACACTGTAATAAAAAATACAGGACACACCTCAAAGAGCAAATAATAAAAATGCATAAAGAGCTCACTAAGCTCAAGTTCTGGGTGGTGGTGCACCTAGCTGAACACACACATCACAATGCACAAGGACCCAGGTTCAAGCCCCTGGGCCCCACTTGCAGAGGGGAAGCTTTACTAGTGGTGAAATTGTGCTGCAGATGTCTCTCTCACTCTCTAACTCCCCATTCTCTCTCTCTTTTTTTTTAATGTACCATCATAAATAAATATTTTTTAAAACTTCACTAAACTCAACAATTAAAAAAAAAAAAAAAGATGTTATCCCATTAGAAAACAAGGCAATCCCAAACAGACATTACGGTCCTAGACCTCGAATAGACCCTCTCTCCATGGTCACCGCTCATCTCCATCAGGAATAACACAACAGACCCCTCTGTAGGCCCCCATAGGACCTTGCCCTCAATGTGGATCAACAAACGGAGGCTGGACAACATACTCTATGTTCCACCTATGGAAGATGGGTCCTGAAATTGGAGCAGCTTGGAACGTTCCTACTCATGACCACAGAGCTCAGATCTACAGGGATGCAGAGGTCACATAGGCTCCTAAGCTGAATATGGGCCCCAGATCACATCAAATCGATGGGGTTTACAGTCAACAATATTTATACACCTTTTCCATATGTGGGAGTTACTCTCTTCCCTGATCCAGCTTACTGGTCCTTTTTCCAGCCATGACATCATCTCTCCAGATAATAACTTAGATCCACCTGCCTATCAGATGTCAGGTTCAGGAAAAAATGAAAAAAAAAAAAAAAAACCTAGTATAGTCATAGTTTCTTTGGAATATAACTAAAATATGACTACTAACTATCTACAGAGTGGAGACCCCCCCCCCAACTCTTCATCTGAACTATTCCAGCCTTTAGGTTCATGATTAGTCAACAATTTGTTTGGCTCTGTATGTTAACTCTTTTTTTCAGCCATCAGGTTCCAGATGCTAACATGATGCCAACCGAACTTCTCTGGGCAGACAACCCCACCAATATGTCCCAGAGCTCTGATTCCCCAGAACCCTGCCCCAATAGGCTAAGAGAGAGACAGGCTGGGAGTATCAACGTTTAGTGGGGAAGCAATTACCGAAGAGAGACCTTCCACCTTTTGCATCCCATAATGACCCTGGGTCCATGCTCCCAGAGGGATAAAGAATAGGAAAGCTATCAGGGGAGGGGATGGGATATGGAGTTCTGGCGGTGGGAACTGTGTAGGCTTGTACCCTTCCTATCCTATATTTTAGTCAGTGTTTCCTTTTTATAAATAAAAATGAAAAAGAAAATAGGGCAAGACATCGACAGAATCTTTATTAAAAAGGAGATCCAAAAGGCCAACAGACAAATGAAAAAAAAAACAAACTCAAAGTCACTTGTTATCAGCAGAGTACAAACAAAGACAACGAGATGCCACGTCAGTCCTGAGAGAATACCATATATTGGAAGAGACAGAAACAGCAAATGTTGACAAGGTTGTGGGAAGGAAAAAAAATTTTTTTTCTTCCAGGGTTATCTCTGGGGCTTAGTGCCTGCACTACAAATCCACTGCTCCTGGCAGCCATTTTTTTCCATTTTACTGGATAAGACAGAGAGAAATTGAGAGAGGAGGGGTAGATAGGGAGAAAGAAGGACACTTGAAGAGCTGCTTCACCGCTTGTGAAGTGTCACCCCTGCAGGTGGAGAGCCAGGGCCTGGACCCAGATCCTTGAGTGGGCCTTTGCACTTAGTACTATGTGTGTTTAACCAGGTGTGCCAACACTCAGCCCCCAGAAAAAGAACTTTTCTACACTATCTCTCTCTATCTTCCCTTGCTGGACCTTCTCTTGCTGGAAGTCTCGGACAAATCAGAGTCCACTTACCCTCAAGTATATGAGCAAGATCTCTGAAAGGTGAAACAGTAAATGGTGCACCCAGTTAAACATACATTAGATGAAGCACAGGGCCCACAGAAGGATCCAGGTTCAAGTCCCCAGCTCCCCAACTACAGGGAGGGGACACTTCATGAGAGGTGAAGCAGGTCTACAGGTCTCTCTCTCTCTCTGTCTCCCCCTCCCTCCCTCTTTGTCTCCCCCCTCCTCTCTCAATTTCTCTCTGTCCTGTCCAATCCAATAAAATGGAAAAAGTGGCTGCCAGGCAGGAGCAGTGGATTCCTAGTGCCAGCACCTAGCCCCAGCAATAACCCTGGAGACAAAAAAGAAAACACCAACTGGGGAATGTTATGCATGTACAAACTATTGTATTTACTCTTGAATGTAAAACATTAATTCCCCAATAAAGAAATTTTTAAAAATTAAAAAAATAAAATAAAATAAATAAAACACCAACCTTGTGTGGGAAAACACACATCCTGATTCCCTGATTCCCAGCTCAGCAAGATGAATAGCCTCTAAGTTCCCAGGATACTTTATCTTGACTTTATCTCAGCCTTAATGAGCCTTCTGTAATTATGTCCTTACATATTTACCTTCCTTGGTTGACTTGGTTGACTCCTCCCTCTGATTAGCTGTTGGCTTGCTGGCAGCTGGCACAGTGCCTTCAACTCAGTCAGTGGTGAGTGCCTCCCTGGATAGCAGGGATGGCCACAGGGGGTGAGTCCCTTGGGCAGACCGAAGGTCACACGTGGCATTAGAATGAAAGCAGCTTCCGTTCCAGTGAGTTATGTCATCAGTAGGAGTTTGTTTCTGATTGTGCAGATCAAGGTGCGGAGAATATTCCCACTACCGGTTCAAGTTGCAACTCTGCCTTGCTCTCAAAACCGGGCAGCTCATGTCTTTGGTTTGGTTTGGTTTGGTTTGGTTTGGTCTGGTCTGGTCTGGTCTGGTCTGGTTTGGTTTTGCCATCAGGGTTATTGCTGGGGCTCAGCAATAGCAAGACGAATCCACTGCTCCTAGTAGTCATTTTTTTTCCTTCTTTCTTCTTTCTTTCATTAGAAAAGACAGAATTTGTGAAGAAAGGGGGAGATAGAGAAAAAGAGACAACAGTAGCACTGCTTTGCCACTTGTGAAGCTTCCCCCCTGCTGGCAGGATTGGGGGCTTGAACCCAGATTCCTGCACCACTGACTAACCCCTTCATGTTCACTTAATGACAGCAGAGGCACTCCTGCCTGCCTTCCCTCCGATCTCACACTCTGTCCAGCCTCTGCTACCTAAAAACACTCTCATTTCCAGGACTGGGCAGTAGTGCTGCTGGTTAAGTGCACATGGCGCAAAGCACAAGAACTGGCGTAAGGATCCTGGTTCGAGCCCCCAGCTCCCCATCTGCAGTGGGGTCGCTTTGCAAGCGGTAAAGCAGGTCTTTAGGTGTCTATATTTCTCTCTCCCTCTCTGTCTTCCCCTCCTCTCTCAATTTCTCTCTGTCTTATCCAACAACAACAGTTATAACAACAATAACAATAACCACAACAAGGGCAACAAAATGGGAAAAATAGCCTCCAGGAGCAGTGGATTCATAGTGCAGGCTCAGAGCCCCAGCAATACCCCTGGAGGCAAAAAGATAAAACAAAAATAAATAAATAACACTCTCATTTCATATCCTACATTTCATTCCCTGACTGTGTTTGACCATTTTGCCTTCTTTGATAATTCCTTTAGCTTATCACAAGTGGGATGGAGAAATTATTTCCTTTTATTTGCTCTAAAGTTCCCTCTTAACCAGTTGGTCTCATTCAAAGAGTATCTTTTTTTTTTTTAAGAATTTATTTGTTTACTTATTTATGAGAAAGAGAGAGACAGAACCAGACATCACTCTGGTACATGTGCTGCTGGGGATTGAACTCAGGACCTCATGCTTGAGACTCCGATGCTTTATCCACTGCGCCACCTCCCAGACCACCAAAGAGTATCTTTCAAAAAAGAGTTGAATTCAATGTTGTGGGTAAGGGTTCTAGGGGATAGCAATTTTTTGTATTGAAGGAGCTAATGGATTACCACACAGTTGTTGACATATGAGTACATTTTCTCATCGAAAGTCAAAGCATTCGAGTCTGGGGAAGGAAGAAAAATATAGATATTTTAAAAGTCTTTTCCCGAAGCTTTTAATTTGGGATTACTTTTTTTTTTTCTGGGTGTGCAAATCATATGAATGTGACTTTGCAATTTTTTGAAAAATACTGGTTATCTTACCAATTTGATCAGGTCTAGTTATTTTTGCTTTTACTGAGCTGGGTCACCCGGAGTCACTTTTCCATTTAGACAGAGAGACTCAGAGACATCAAGAGAGAGAAATGGAAGCAACAGAGGATCAGAGCTTCTTCCTGTGCTGTAATACTTTCTGTGTGGTGCCGGCCAGAAACCTGGCATCTGTATGTGTGATTAGGCATATTCCCTGCTCAGTCACACAGAGTCTCAGATAGTCTCACCTCACCTTAGCACTTTGCTCATACATGAATAATTTTATCATCTAAGCCTCATGCAACTCGGGTCAAACACAGGTCTGTTCTGGGTGATGCTTTTGTTTTTGTTTTTTTAAATAAGCCAGTTTTTTAAAAATTTATTTACTTATTTTCCCTTTTGTTGCCCTTGTTGTTTTTCATTGTTGTAGTAGTTATTATTATTGTTATTGTCATTGAGACAGGCTGGGAGTATGGATCGACCTGTCAACGACCATGTTCAGTGGGGAAGCAATTATAGAAGCCAGACCATCAACCTTCTGCATTCCACAATGACCCTGGGTCCATACTCCCAGAGGGATAAAGAATAGGAAAGCTATCAGAGGAGGGGATGGGATACAGAGGTCTGGTGGTGGGAATAGTGTGAAGTTGTACCCCTCTTATCCTATGGTATTAAATAAAAAAAAATTTTTTTTAATTGTGTGAAGGTAGATAGCATATGCAAAGAAGCTCTCAAGCTTGAAGCTCTGAAGTCCTAGGTTCAATCCCCCACAACACCATAAACCAGCTGAGCTATAATAATTTGTTAATCCTTAAAGTGATCCCAAACATACCATTCCCTTTGCCATGTAAGGATAGCATTCACAGGCTCAAAGGATTAGGACATTTATATCTCTTGATACCATTATTCAGCTTCTCACAGATGGTTCAATTAATACACACTAGGACTTTGTCAACCAAGTTTTTCCATCAGCAAAGTTTCTTGAGTTGGTGGTTGGTTTTTTTTTTGTTTATTTGTTTGTTTGTTTTTTGCCTCAATAACTATTATGCCAAGCCTGGCACATGATGGGCATTGAGACTCTTTCTCTCTCCTGTGCCCATGAAAAGAGTATCTCCACAGCAGTTCAAAAGCATTTTTGATGCTTGTTGCCTTACTTGACTTTCCATAAAATATTGATGTAGAAAAAAATCTGAAAAGCAAAGACATAATAATTGAGTTTCTTAATATATATGTATTTTTCACTTGTCACTGGAGTTATTGCTGGGACTTTATGCCTGTGTGTCAAATACACTGCTCCTGGTGGGCATTTTTTTCCTTTCCTTTTCTTTCTTTCTTTCTTTTTTTTTTTTTACCAGAGCACTGATCAGCTCTGGCTTATGGTGGTGCAGGGGACTGACTCTGGACTGACTTTGGAGCCTCAGGCCTGAGAGTCTCTTTGCATAATCATTATGCTATTTACCCTCCGCCCTTCTTTCTTTTTTTTATTAGCTAGGATGGAGATAAATTGACAAGGGAAAGGAAGATAGAGAGGGAGAGGGAGCTCGGTGGTGATGCACCTGGTTGAGCATACAATGCACAACGACCCAGGTTCAAGCCCCCAGTCCCCACCTGCAGGGGGAAAGCTTTGCAAGTGGTGACGCAGTGTTGCAGGGGTCTCTCTGTTTCTCTTCCTCTCTATCACTCTCTTCCCTCTTGATTTCTGGCTGTCTCTATCCAATAAATAAATAAAGATGATACAGAAAATTTAAAGAGAGAGGGAGTCGGGTAGTAGTGCGGCAGGTTAAGAGCACGTGGCATGAAGCACAAGGACCGGAGTAAGGATCCCGGTTGGAGCCCCCAGTTCCCCACCTGCAGGGGGTTCCCCCTCACAGGCGGTGAAGCAGGTCTGCAGGTGTCTATCTTTCTCTCCCCCTCTCTGTCTTCCCCTCCTCTTTCCATTTCTCTC
Source organism: Erinaceus europaeus (assembly GCF_950295315.1). Lineage (NCBI taxonomy): Eukaryota > Metazoa > Chordata > Mammalia > Eulipotyphla > Erinaceidae > Erinaceus > Erinaceus europaeus. The sequence continues at coordinate 19,475,401 of NC_080166.1, read as the reverse complement.
TGTCCTATCCAACAATGACAGCAATAATAACAACAATAACTACAACAACAATAAAAAAACAAGGGCAACAAAAGCGAAAATGAATAAATATAAAATTTTTTTTTTAATTTTTAAAGAGAGAAAGAAGAAACATCTGTAGCACTGCTTCACCACTCAGGAAGCTTCCTCCTTTCAGGTGAGGAGCAGGGGCTCAAACCCACATCCTTGCACACCTTAACATGTGTGCTCATCTGAGGATGTCCCTGACCAGCCCTTGATAATTGAGTTTCTTTGTTTTATTGTTCAGCTGATCTAAATAAAGACCTATTAAATATCCATGAGACCCTCAAACGAAGGATATATACATTTGCTTTACACTGCTCTGTGAGATATATTTTTCATGTATTTTTCTTTTTTTTCAAGATTTTATTTATTTTATTAATGAGAAAGATAGGAAGAGAGAGAGAAAGAGCTAGACATTACTCTGGTACATGTGCTGCCGGGGATCGAACTCAGGACCTCATGCTTGAGAGTCTAGTTCCTTAGCCACTGAGCCACCTTCCGGACCACTATTTTTCAATTTAATATCAATGGTATAGAGTGTATCATCATGTCAGCTGGGAGATGGCGCAGTGGATAAAGCATTGAACTCTCAAGCCTGAGGTCCTGTGTTCAGTCCCCAGCAGCACGTGTCTGGTTCTTTCTCTATCTCCTCCTATCTTTCTCATTAGTAAATAAAATATTTTTTTAAATCAAGGGTCCATATTAATTTAGCATTAATTATTTCCTAAGAACCCTATATCTAGATAGCAGTCACACTGGGAAGACAGATCTTCAACATATGAATTGCAGTGGGAACACAGTTTAGCTTACATCACAAATCATAAATATTTGAAAGCAAATTTAAAAAATAGAGTGGGGTGGTGAAGATAGCATAATGATTATGCAAAGAGACTTTCATGCCTGAGGCTTCGAAGTCTCAGGTTTAACACCCCCCCCCCCCCCCCCCCGCAACTACCATAAGCCAGAGCTGAACAATGCTCTGGTAAAAAAAAAAAAAAAAATTAAAAAAAACCCCACCTGCAGGGGGGAAGCTTCATAGGCGGTGAAGCAGGGCTGCAGGTGTCTCTCTGTCTCTCTCCCTCTCTGTCTCCCCCTCTCTCAATTTCTCTCTGTCCTGTCCAATAAAATGGAAAACTGGCAAAAAAAAAAAAAAAAAAAAAAGCCAGGCAGTGGCGCATTTGGTTAAGTGTACACATTACAGTGCCTAAAGACCCAGGTTCAGGGCTGGGTGGTGGCGCACCTGGTTGAGCACACATGTTACAGTGCCCAAGGACCCTGGTTCGAGCTCCCTGTCCCCACCTGCAAGGGGAAAGCTTCAGGAGTGGTGAAGCAGGACTGCAGGTGTCTCTCTATCTCTCTCTCCCCTCTCCATTTCTGATGATCTCTATCCAATAAATAAATAAATATAATAAAAAAATTTTTTTAAAAGAACCAGGTTCAAGCTCCTGATCCCCACCTGCAGGGGGAAGCTTCACAAGTGGTGAAGCAGGGCTGCAGGTGTCTCTCTTTCTCCCTCTCTATCTTCACCTCCCCTCTCAATTTCTCACTGTCTCTATCCAATAATAAATAAGTAAAAATTAAAAAATAGAGTGTATCATCATGATTATTCTTGGTGGTGGTTTATTGATATTATATTTTCATCATTATTGGTATGATTTATTACATTTACTATAAAAAATACCTCATCTGTCTTGGGCCTCCAATCTCTCTCTCTTTCTCTCTCTCTCTTTTTAAAATAGACCATGTGTGGTTGATCTGGGTGGGAGAAAGCTGTCCTAGTCTGTAATGAGAGCCTGCATTTCCAGGCTCTTTCATGTGAGCACTTATTTTCTGAAGTGCATTCCTTCACGAAATCTGGTCAGTTCCACCCTTCCCAAAATAACACCATGGTACTTCCAAATCTGTGCCCTCCCCCTCCCCTAATTGCACAGAAGATGACTGTTTGGGGACCTCTGAGAAGGGGGTGGTGTCAGAGAAGAATTCACGGTTTACCAGGTCAGGGCAGAAGCAAAATGCAAGCCCCAAGTTCAAAAGAATGCTACAAAAATAGAAAGGTTTCCTTCTAGTCTCTCTCTCTCTCTCTCTCCACTTGTCATATTGTTTTTCTGTGTGCTCTTTAATGTCATTCTAAATAAAGAAAAGAAAAATTAAGTGACCTGCAGGAAGTTGACTATTGGCATGTAGATGATACAATGTCACTTTTAAATGAAAACTATCCAGACATTGAATTCATCATATACAAAGTGCTAACATCACACATCCATATGTTGTGACTGGTACATGTATTCTCTGTATTTTATACCGCACAACGTACATTGAACCATCTTAATTTTACTCCCCACTGCACATTTTCCTGGTGGTCTACCTTTGGCTTCCTGGTGAGTAAGAAAGGATTGAGAAGAAAAAAGAAAACACACAGCACTCTCTTTTTACTCCTCCCATCATCACTCCCAACATGTGTAGTTGACAAACACTGGAAGTACCATGGTAAGAGTGGATATGACAGGGTCACTTTGTAACATATGTCTCTTAAAACAACAGAGCTACTTTCTCAAGTTTCTTTGAGGAAACAGTGTTTGACAAGACTGTTGTTGTCTTGGGGGTACAGCTTCTCAGCTTGCCAAACTAAGTGTCACCCCAAGTGCATCACCAGATTCCCATCTCCTTCCACCATAGGACACAGGATACACACACACACACACACACACACACACACACACACACACACACTTTTCGAGAGAGACAGAGAGGCAGAGAGAGAGAGTGAAAGAGACCACAGCACTGAAGTTTCCTTCAATGTGGTGAGAACCAGGCTCAGAGTTGGGCTTTGCACATGGCAAAGCAGTGCACTAACCCTAAATATAATATGATATGATATGATATGATATGATATGATATGATATGATATGATATGATATGATATAATAAAAAATTTTTATTCTCTGTTAGAGAGTGACCAGAGTATCATTTCACTATTTTTTTTAGTCTTTCTTGCTTTTATTTAATGCTGGGGGTTGAATCTAGGGTCTCTTGAATGCAAAGTATGTTCTCTGCTAAGTCACCTCCGTTGTTACCCAAATGTTCTATTTCTATAAAAACATGAATTAGAGTGGATTAAGGTGCGTCTCCTTTTAGCTGCACCGTCTCTAAAAGCTGTAATGTAGTATTCAAATATAGTCGCATTCCAAGTCAGTGGAGGCTATGATGGCAACATAAGGGGGGAAAGGGGCATAATTCTGCCCATAACAGATGGCAAAGGGCCAACAAGATAGCCCACCTGGATACAACCCAAGTTGCACACAACCCAAGTTCAAGACCAGCCCACACCACACTGGAGGCAGCTGCAGTGCTGTCTTGGCTTTCCTCTCTCCCTCTCTCTGTCTCTTGTCTTTCTATCTGAAAAAGTCAGCCTGGAGCAGTGAAACCCTGGTGCTGACAAAGAAAAACCAAAACAAATGGTAGAAATTGAAACTCTAAACCAGATTAAGAGAGGTTCATGATTATGAGTTCTCCAGGAAAATCCTAGTGTTCATCCCAAATCTAGACTCAAATGTTGTTTTTTTCAGCTTATTTTTGTTTGTTTTTCTTTTTTTTTTTCGATAAGCAATTTCTTTGTAATCAGCAACTTCAATAGAAAATTAGATGAACATATAAAATATAATGAAAGAACAAGTAATTTTTACAAAAGCAATAGATTTGTTCACTAATTACAATATTTCTACAGTCTAGTAAAGTCAAACAACATACAGTGAAATTTGAGCTTGTAACCATCCTTGACTATAAACATACTTCAGTTCCTCTGAGCTATTTATAAAAAACTGGAACACATGCTGTCAGATGAAAAACATTTCAAATGACTATCTCATGTGAAAAATGACTAGTTTATTTCAGAGTAAAGGAAGACAAGCTAGATTTTTTTCCCTAAAAACTAATTTTTAAAACAGGACATCTTCATTATATTCCTGTAGTAAAAACCACTAGTCTGTTTGAAGGAGTTACTTCTTAAAAAAATATATATATATTGGAGGGATTAACATTTTACAGTCAACAATAAATAAAGTTATTGACACAGGTAAAATTTCTGTCTTCTGCAGTTGGTCTGCTTCTAAATTCTGCTTCTAAGACCCCTTCTGTTGCATTGCTTGACTGACGCTGTGGTCTATTTACATAATCATTGTTTTCATTGGTTTAATCCCCATTGGTTCGCATACTTTTTCCTTCTCCCCACCCCCTATCCTATGTACATCCTCTTCTGACCTGACACTTCCACCTCAGGAGATATATAGGACAGAATTGTGATTAGAGATTAGATTGTTGAACTGCATCCCCGCTCATCAATAAAGATTGAACTCCATCCCTGCTCAGCCATGAGTCCCTGGTCGTCTCTCTCCCGCCCGTGAAGCTAGCCTGACATTCTGCAAAACACTCTCACCCCCAACCTAGGTCCTCCTCCACCATCAGGCAGTGGGACTTAAAACTCCCCCACTCCACCCCAACCCACCCCCAGAGTCCTTTACTTTGGTGCAGTCCACCAAACCCAGTCCAAGTTCTACTTTGTATTTCCTTTTCTGTTCTTATTTCTTAACTTCTGTCTATGAGTGACGTCATCCCATATTTACCCATCCCTTTCTGGCTTATCTTATCTCACTTCACATGATGTCTTCAAGCTCCATCCAAGTTGAGTTGAAGAAGGTGAAATCATCATTTTAAACAACTGAGTACTATTCCATTGTATCTATATACTACAGCTTTCTCTACCACTCATCTGCTGTTGAACACCTACTGTTGCTTCCAGGTTTGGGCTATGACAAACTGTGTTGTCATGAATACAAGTATACACAGATCTTTTGGGGTGGGTGTTTCTGACTCTTTAGGGTGTATCCCCAGGAGAGGAACTGCAGGGTGATAGGGGAGATGCATTTCTAGACTTCTGAGAGTTCTCCAGACTGCTCAAGGAGTTACTTCTGTCCTTCCATGCCATACACACTAGACTCCTTGACATTGTCTTATGTATCAACTGATTCTTCCCATTAAAAGCATTATTCTCCTGTGGTATCCAAATTGACAAATTTACACCAGTCTTAAATTCCACTAGCTAGCTTGTCTTCCTCTTCCATCTTCTACTAAAACTATCTAACAAAATGTCTTCTTTTTTTTTCCTTTATAGGGGAGATTAATGGTTTATAGTCAACAGTAAAATACAGTAGTTGGTACATGTGTAACATTTTTCAGTTTTCCACTAAACACAAACCCACCCACCCCCACACATACAAACAAGTAGATTCTACCCCACATCGTGTTCTAGGATCTGAACACTCCCCCTTATCCCTACCCAGAGTCCTTTACTTTGGTGCAATTCACCAACTCCAGTCAAAGTTCTGCTTTATGCTTTCCCTTCTGTTCTTATTTTTCATCTTCTGTCTCTGAGTGAGATCATCCCATATGCATCCTTCTCTTGCTGGCTTATCTCACGTCACATTTCCAAAATGCTTCCTGGCCTGTCCCTTTAGTGGCAGGAGTTGGGCGTCTTCAATGATGGACTTTGTGGAGGATCCCTCACCCCCCATTGATGCAAGAACCTCATCTGTGATTCATGGGGATCCCTCACCCATTCCTCCTCACTGTGTGTGTGTGTGGGGGGGGGGTGTCATTACCTATATGATTTTGTCTTACTTCCTTTGATCCTCTGCGGCTCTCCCACACCTTTTTGCAGACACATTAAAGAAAGTCTTGAATATACAGGGGGGATAACTTCAGATTTCAAAAAAGAAAAGCTGCAGTAGCAAGTTCATTTTATCCTGATGACATTGTCCAATTATCTTGATGTAACTGTTGAAATGCGGGGGTGGGGGGAGGCGTGGGCTTGCCGTTGGTGGAGCAGTTGGTTGAGCATACATGTTACAGTGTGCAAGGACCTGGATTCTTCTTCTAGCGTTTGCCCTTCTTCCATAGCCAGTCAACAGCGTCAGGTTGAGCCTGATGTAAAGTTTCGAGACCTCCTTTGAATCTGGAGAGGTGGCAGTCGTTGACTATGTGGGTCATAGTCTGTCTGTAGCCGCAGGGGCAGTTCGGGTCGTCTCTGGCTCCCCAGCGATGGACCGGGGTTCAAACTCCCAGTCTCCACCTGTGGGGGGAAATCTTCACAAGTAGTGAAGCAATGCTTCAGGTGTCTCTCTGTGTCTCTCCCCCTCAATATTTCCCCTTCCTCTCAATTTCTGGCTGTTTCTATAAATAAGTAAATAAATAATTTTTTTTAAAAAAAGATAACAATTGTTGAGATGAAGAAAGCAACTTTGGTATGTCACCATGAACTAGAATACAGACCTTCTTTGAGTCTAAACTGCTTTCTCCAACAAAGACTTCTTTTTCTGTCCTGAGACCCCATAGTGAATTGAGTCCTGCTGTCACCTTAAGATTCTTGCTTGGAGATTCCTTCTCAATTGTGCTTTTGAAGCCAAGTACAGGTTAGGGGTTTCTATAGAATTTCTCTCATTTGGGTATACATGATTTTTTTAAAATTTGTTTATTGAATAGAGACAGAGAAATTGGCAGGAAAAAGGGAGGGAGAGAGAGAGAGACCTGTCGCACTGCCTCACTGCTTTTGAAGTTTCCCCCCTGCTGGTGGGGGCTGGGAGCTTGAAGCCGGGTCCTTGCATATTGAAACATGTGCTCTACCAGGTTAGCCACCACTGGGTCCCCAAATATGATTTTTAAAGGAATGTTATTGAAGTCATATTGGTTGGCAGCACTGTAGACTCACATTATTACCTGGTTCACACCTCTTCAATGTATGTCACCACACCATGGCTACCAGAGAAGAAGCCAGAATCCTCCTCCAGCCTTTGGTGACCTCTGCCCTGCACTTTGAAGCCAAAGCTTCTTTTTCCTTTGACTTTGTTCCCTCAGTTTGTTTCTTTAGAGCCCACATGTGAGTGATGTCATCTCTCATTTATCTTTCCCCTTCTGTCTTATTTCACTGCCAGTGTCATCCTTCAGATTCTCTAGTTCCACTTAAACCATATGGATCCACCTGCACAGTAGCTGTCAGGTGCAGGCAAAAACTAGTAAAATCATGGGCCCTCTGGAATATACCTAAAACAGAACTACTAGCTTTTTCCAAAACAGAGACCCCAATCGTTATCTGCAATATTGCCTTTAGGTTCATGACTAGTCAATGATTTGTTCTGCATTATATCTTAACTCTTTTTTCAGCCACCAGGCTCCAGATGCTACCATGATGCCAACCTGACTTCTTTGGGCAGATGCTGCCACCAATGTGTCCTGGAGCCCCACCTCCCCAGATCCCTGCCTGACTAGGGAAAGAGAGAGACTAGTTGAGAGTGTGGACTGATCTTCCAATGCCCATGTTCAGTGAGGAAGCAATTACAGAAGCCAGACCTTCCACCTTCTGCACCCAATAATGATCCTGAGTCCATAATTCCAGAGGGATAAAGAATAGGAAAGCTATCAGGAGAGGGGATGAGATACAGAGTTCTGGTGGTAGGCATTGTGTAGAAATGTGCCTCTCTTGTCCTATGGTCTTGTCAATGTTTCCATTTTATAAATAAAAAAATTAATAAAATGAATAAATAAATGAGGGCACACACCACTAGGGAAAGATAGAGACAGTCTGAGGCTATGGATTGGCCTACCAATGTCCTAGTCCAGTAGAGAAGCAATTACAGAAGCCAGAACACCCACCTTATGCATCCCCAAGAAGAATTTTGGCCCATACTCCCAGAAGGTAAATAACAGGGAAAGAAAACCAGAGGGCTCTGAGCCCCCATTCCACCAGGATCCAAATCACTGGTCACCAGGAATCTTCTATTTATACCTCACTGAATTGGAAGTGAATCTGGAAACACTAGAGAAAACCAGGAAGTTTCTCTTATCTGAGAGAGAAGAGGGAAAAAAGAAAGACACTCAGAAGTAATAATAGATGGAGGGGTGACTTAGAAAGGAAGTGGAGGCAGGAAGTTATAGAACCAGCCCATAACTGTGACCTTAGAAGAACTACTGAAGTTTCCAGTGGAGGGGAAAAGGGTGCAGAAGGTGGAAGGTCTGGCTTCTGTAATTGCTTCCTCACTGAACATGGGCATTGGCAGGTTGGTCCATACTCCCAGTCTGTCTTTTTCTTTCCCTAGTCAGGCAGGGATCTGGGGAGGTGGGGCTCCAGGACACATTGGTGGCAGCGTCTGCCCAAAGAAGTCAGGTTGGCATCATGGTAGCATCTGGAGCCTGGTGGCTGAAAAAAGAGTTAAGATATAATGCAGAACAAATCATTGACTAGTCATGAACCTAAAGGCAATATTGCAGATAACGATTGGGGTCTCTGTTTTGGAAAAAGCTAGTAGTTCTGTTTTAGGTATATTCCAGAGGGCCCATGATTTTACTAGTTTTTGCCTGCACCTGACAGCTACTGTGCAGGTGGATCCATATGGTTTAAGTGGAACTAGAGAATCTGAAGGATGACACTGGCAGTGAAATAAGACAGAAGGGGAAAGATAAATGAGAGATGACATCACTCACATGTGGGCTCTAAAGAAACAAACTGAGGGAACAAAGTCAAAGGAAAAAGAAGCTTTGGCTTCAAAGTGCAGGGCAGAGGTCACCAAGAGAAGTGGGGGGAAGCTTCACAGGTGTAGAGCAGGGCTGCAGGTGTCTCTCTTTCTCTCTCCCTCTCTCTCTCTCTCCCCTTCTCAATTTTTTTCTGTCCCACCAAATAAAAGAAAAAGGGGGCCAGGTGGCGGCATACCTGGTTGAGCGCACATGTTACAGTCCACAAAGACCCAGGTTTGAGCCCCAGTCCCCGCCTGCAGGGGGAAAACTTTGCAAGTGGTGAAGCAGGGCTGCAGGTGTCTCTCTTTCTCTCTCCCTCTCTACCTCCCCCAACCCTTTCAATTTCTGGCTGTCTCTAGTCAATAAATAAAGATAACAAAAATTTTTTAAAAGAAAGGGGAAAATTAAATTTAGGTTTAAAAAGACAAGAGCTTGTCCATTGTCAAAGCAAAGTAACAGTCCACATGTGTAAACCCTAGCTCAGAGGCTCTGAACTCCATCAGCACCCAGAGAGAGAGGAGGAAAGGGAGAGGGACATTTGGACGTAGTAATGGTGTCATGAGTGGCTTGGAGGGGAAGACAGGACTGGACTTGGAAGAAAAAGGGGACAAATATGTACAAATGTAGACAGGTAGTTGCAGAGATGATGGCTGGTCCATGCCTACAACCTTAGGAGAACTGCAGTGGTTTGCAGTGGGGAGAATGGGGACTCAGAACTCTGGTGGTGGGAACGGTGTGGAAGTATACCCCTGTTGACATGAAACTTTGTAAATCAATATTACACCACTAATAAAATATAAATAAATAAATAAGCATAAGCCCTATCTTCTCTAGCCTCTCCTCTCTGGCTGAGCACTTAAGGGGTTTTTCTGTTCTGGCAACTGTAAAGTGAACTATAGTAAACATGATGGTTCGTGGATCTGCTTGGATTTCTGTAGGGTTCAGACAGTGGATCTGCAGGAATTGTTAGATACCCATTGACTCATACCCAGCAAGGCAAGGTGCTTGTGGTGAGAGGACTTGTCTAGGCAATGTGATTCCAGAAAAGAAAGCCTTGGGGCTGGGCTGGGCACATGTGTTACTGTGCGTCAGGACCTGGGTTCATGCCCCTTAACTGCAGGAGGGAAGCTTCATGAGTGGTGTCTGCAGATGTCTCCCTTTCTCCTCTTCTAACTCCCTCAGTTTCTCTCCACCCTATTAAATAAGAGTAAGTAAAATGGAATGGGAGCCATGGAGTCATCATGCAGACACAGATCCTTAGTGAAAGAAGAAAGAAGAACAGGAGGGGCAGAGGGCAGATAGCACAATGGTTATGCAAACAGACTCATGCCTGAGGCTCCAAAGTCCCAGGTTCACCCACACCAAAGCCATAAGGTGAATAGTGCTCTGGTAAAAAAGAAAAAGAAGAAGAAGGAGGAGGAGGAGGAGGAGGAGGAGGAGGAGGAGGAGGAGGGGGAGGGGGAGGGGGAGGGGGAGAAGAAGAAGGAAGAAGGAAGAAGGAGAGAAAGAAAGATCCAAGAAGGATGACAGTTTTCCATATTGTTATATGGAAAACTGGGAAATGTTATGCATGTACAAACTATTGTATTTACTGTTGAATGTAAAACATTAATTTCCCAATAAAGAAAAAAAAAAAAAAGGAAGGAAGGAAGAAGAGGAGGAGAAGAAAGAAATAAGGAAAGAGAGAGGATAAGGTAACACAGAAAATAAGGAAATCCCAAATTGTGCTGCTGTGAACAGAGGTGTACACAGATCTTTTTGCATGGGTGTGTTTGGTTCCTTAGGATATATCCCCAGGAGAGGAATTGCAGGGTCATAGAGTAGGTCCATTTCTAGCCTTCTGAGAGTTCTCCAGACTGTTCTCCACTGGGGTTAGACCTATTGACATTCCCACCAGCAGTGCAGAAGGGTTCCTTTGCCTTCACACCCTTCCCAGCACTTTTTGTTACTGTCCTTTCTGATCTATGACATTCCCATAGGGGTGAAGTGGTATCTCATTGTTGTCTTTATTTGGATTTCTCTGATAATCAATGACTTGGAATATTTTTTTCATATGTCTCTTCTTTGGTGACTATTCTGTTCATATCCTCTCCCCACTTTCAGATGCAACCTAGGTGTCCACAACCCTAGTTGTCCACAGGGGCAGGATATAAACAAGAACAGAAAGGGAAACACAGAGTGAGACTTGGACTGGTGGTGTATTACACCAAAGCAAAGGACTCTGGGAAAGGGCTGGGGGAAGGGGGGTGGACAGGTTTCAGGTCCTGGTACATGACCAAGAACCTAATTTGGGAATGAAAATGTTGTGTAGACATTTACTTTGGAGAGAGGTGAAATTGTGCCCATGTGTCAAATATTAACCTCTGGATTTAAAAATAAGAAGGAGAAAAGGAAAGAAAGGAAAGAAGGAAGAAAAAAAGAGAAAGAAAGAAAGAAAGAAAGAAAGGCATCTATCTTCTCATTCCTCCAGCTCCCCCAGTGCCCCCACTATACTACAGATTCAATCCTTTACCCTTTAAATTTGCCAGCACAGGTGTTTGTGAATATAAATCTGTATATCTATATAGACTTTTTTTTTTTTTTTTAACCAGAGCACTGCTCAGCTCTGGCTTATGGTGATACATAGATGATTGAACCTGGGACTTTGGAGCCTCAGGCATGAATCTCTTTTGCATAACCATTATGCTATCTACCCCCACCCGCCCTTTGTGGAAATATTTTTTTAAGATTTATTTATTTATTTATGAGAGAAAGAGCCAGAACATCACTCTGGATTATTACATGTCCAGGTTCGAACTCAGGACCTCATGCTCGAGAGACCAAGAGGTTACAGTGTGTACCATATCTCTGGCTGCACGTCTTATCCTGATGCCTTTCCAGCAGGTCTGGGTCCGGGAACTGAGCCAGCATCACTCAGGCACCACTTTTCTTCTGCCCAGCCCGCTCATCCAGCGGCTCTGTTGTTGCACACTTCACTCCCTCAGGCTGTAACGCCCAGTTTTTCAACATAGCTGAACGTTAACTGAGTGTATTTCATTGGAGCAAAGGTGCAAACCCCCACTTTGCTGAGAAAGTTAGACCCCTAAGGGCATCCAACATGAAGACACTCTCACTCACCTGATGGACTTCTCTCTCTCTCTCTCTCCCTCTCTCTCTCTCTCTGCATATATATTTTAAAACATTTATTTTATAGGACAGAGAGGAATTGGGAGGGAAGGGGGAGGTAGAGAAGGAGAGAGAAACACACTTGCACCATCGTTTGTGAAGCTTCTCCTTGCAGGTGAGGACGGGGGCTTGAATTTGGGTCCCTTTGCATTCAGCTGGGTAAAACACTACTCAGTCTCTCTTGATGGCCTTCTGACCCCTTCTTCCCCCACCTTTAAACCTTTCTTCAGTCTTCCAGAATCTTCCTTACACCATTCCCTAAGAGCCCCAATGAATCCCACCTCCTCTACCAAGTGTAACCACCCATCTCCCACAAGTGGACCCCAAGTTCCTTTAATTTTAATTTTATTTTGGTGCGATAAACAGAGAGAGAGAAGGAGAGAGAGCTTCTGCTTAGTTTTGGCTTACAGTGGTACTGGGAATTGAAACTGGGATTTGGGAGGTTTAGGAATGAAAATCTTTTACAGAACCACTAGGCTGTCCAACCCACCCCCAACCCGTTTCTTTATTTTCATTTCTTTTTCTTTCTTTCTTTTTAATTTCAGAGTTCTGCTCAACTGTGGCTTATAGTGGTGCTGGGGGTTGAGCCAGGGACCTTCGTTACCTCAGAAGCGAAAGTCTTTTGCAAAGCCATTACGCTGTCTCTCCAGCCTTCTACGTTCCTTTTAAATATATGTGCCCTTATTGCAGCTGATAAAATTTAGTGTGTGTGTGTGTGTGTGTGTTCCAGGCACTGCTCAGCTCTGGCTTATGGTAGTTTGGGGGACTGACTAGGATTTTGAATCCTCAGGTATGAAAGTCTTTTTGCAGAACCATTAAGCTATGGCCCTTACCTCTTTCTTTCTGTAAGACACTCTCAACCCCCAGCCTCGTCCTTCTCCACCAATCATGCACCAGGACTCCAGTGTCCTCTCTACCTCCTCCCTCCCCCTCATTTCCCAGAGTTCTTTGCTTTGGAGAAAAACACCACACCCAGTCCAAGATTTACATTGTGTTTTGCCTTTCTGTCCTTGTTAGTTTATCTATTTATTCCCTTTTGTTGCCCTTATTGTTTTAGTGTTATAGCTATTGTTGTTGTTATTGATGTTGTCATTGTTGGACAGGACGAGAGAAATGGAGAGAGGAGGGGAAGACAGAGAGGGGGAGAGAAAGACAGACACCTGCAGACCTGCTTCACCGCTTGGCAAGCGACTCCCCTGCAGATGGGAAGCCCCGGACTCGAACCGGGATTCTTATGCCGGTCCTTGTGCTTTGCGCCACCTGCCCTTAACCCACTGCGCTACCGTCCGACTCCCCTGTCCTTGTTTTTTAAGTTCTACCTGTAAATAAGATCATCCTTATCATTTTGGCTTATCTTACGTAGCATGATTCCTTCAAGTTCCATTCAAGATGAGGCAAAAGAGCTGACTTCCTCAATGTTAACAGCTGAGTAGTTTTCCATTGTGCGCGTGTACAGTTTTTCTCTTATGTGGAGGGGAGATCAATGGTTTGCAGCACAATCATTGATACATGAGCACAATTTCTCATCTCCCTGTGCTAAGTATCTGTAACACACTCTCACCCTCAACTCAGGTCCTTTTCCCCATCACGTACCAGAAGCCTTTGGGCTTCTTTCTGTCTCTTTCACAGCTCCATACCAATCACCCTGGGGCCCCTCCTTTAAACAGCTCTCTGCCCTTGCCTGACTGCCCTGGTACTTTCAGCAGGAGCACACCTGCCTTTACCAGCAACCTAGGGGGAAAAAGCCTTCCACTCATATTCCTGAGCTCAGGGCATGGGCAAAAGTAACGACAACAATTTCCAGTGCCAAAAGCAAGGCAGTGCCAGGCTGCTAGGGAGCGTGATTGTGGGCTGGTTGAGTTGACAAAGACCCAGGTTCAAGGCCCCAGTTCCCACCTACAGGGGAGCAGTTTCAAGAGCAATGAAGCAAGGCCCCAATTCCCACCTACAGGGGAGCAGTTTCAAGAGCAGTGAAGCAGTACTGCTGGTCTCTCTCTCTCTCTTCCTCTCTCTCTCTTTCTCTTTCCCCTCAATTTCTCTGTCTCTACCCAATAATAAATAAATAAAATTTTAACAAAAGTGAGCTCTGGAATTGGCCATCCCACATTTCTCACTAATTGACAGAGAGAAAAAGCTTCTCAGAGCATGTGAGGCCCCCTGATACAGAGACAAATTGATTGAAATACTAAATACAGAGGCCAGAAGACAACTCATGACACAGAGTACAGACCTTGCCGTGTGTGTAGTCTGGGTTCAAGCCCAGACACCATATGGCAGGTCTACAGCACCAGGGGAAGGAAAAGGTTGTCCCAAGATCGGTGAGATCATGTATGCATAAGGCCCAGGTGCTGCAAACTGAAACCTACTTTATTTTATTTTATTTTATTTTATTTTATTTTATTTTATGGTTGGCTCTGGACCTTCCCCACTTTGTGCTGACTTTTTAAGAAATATTTAGAAGGAGTCGGGCAGTAGTGCAGCGGGTTAAGCGCACGTGGCACAGAGCACAAGCATCAGCTTAAGGATCCCAGTTCAAGCTCCCAGCCTCTCACCTGCAGGGGAGTCGCTTCACAGGCGGTGAGGTAGGTCTGCAGGTGTCTCTCTTTCTCTCCCCCTCTCTGTCTTCCCCTCCTCTCTCCTTTTCTCTCTGTCCTATCCAACAACAAAGACAGACAATAATAACTATAACAGTAAAACAACAAGGGTAACAAAAAGGGAATAAATAAATATAAATAATAATTTTTTTTAAAAAAAAGAAATAGTTAGAGAGTCGGAAATGGGGAAAGAAACCACAGCACCAACACCACAAGTCCCTTCAATGCGGAGGGGCTTGGGCTCAAACTTGGGCCACATCCACAGCACAGCAGGACACTATCCAAGTGAGCTGTTTTCACTTGATGGGGTATATGATAATTTTCTTTCTTTATTTTCCCCCTCCTTTATTGAGGGATTAATGTTTTACAGTCAACAGTAAAATACAGTAGTTTGTACATACGTAACATTTTTCCGTTTTCCACATAACAATTCAGCCCCCACTAGGTCCTCCTCAGCCATCATGTTCCAGGACCAGAACCCCACCCCCACCCCCAGAGTCTTTCACTTTGATGCAATACAGCAATAGATGATGTTTTTGAGGCTGTTGTCCTCACAAATGTGCAGCTTCATGTCTCCCTGTGATAGGTATGGACAGACAGACCACACACCCTCCACCAACTTGTTATTTTCCTGCATCAATAGACATTGTGTCCCCACCCTCCCTCTCTCCTCCCCCTCTGTCCTTAAAGCCCTTGGATCTGCTGAAATGGGCCTTAGATAATGAGAGTTTCACCCTACAATTTCCCTTCCTTTGTTTAAGTCTCACCTAGGAGGGAAATCATCCATTATTTTTCCCTGTCTTCCTGGGTTGTGGATTTGGGAATCATTTTATGAAGAGATAGAAGATGATTTTATGAATAGCTAGGAGGGAGGGAGGGGCGACATGAAAGAGACAGAAAGAGAAATCAGAGAGAGAGAGAGAGAGGCAGTGTGACACTATGAACAAGAATCATATTCTTACAGAATTATACTTCCATGTGCCTCATTTAAAGGGCTTTTCTGTTTCATCTTGTGTGAAATCAGAACGCAAGATCTTTTAATCTTTTAAGATTCTTTTAATCCCATTTCTCCTAGATGGCAAGGTCATGGACTCCTGACTCCCCAGAATTAAAAGTGTTCATTTTCCTCCCCTGGAATAGCAGAACCTGTCACACAAGGTTATCCTGAGGAGAGTCCATCAGATTGTATGCTTAAAGGATTTAGGCCACTTCCTGGTGCTAGGAAACAACAAATGAAGTTAATGAAAGCTCTTAAAAAAAAAAAAAAAAAAGGACCAGCCAAGTCATTTTCAGAGGGCCAATGTAAAAGAAAAAATGGAGAGCCCTTGGTTCAAAACTCACAAAGAGTTCTAAACCAACACAAGAAAATCACACTGCGAACAAGTAACCCTGAGATTGGCCCAGAAGCTTAGAAGCTGATGAGTTCCCAAAGGGGGCAGTGTGAAGACAGAGAAAACCATTTTGAGGAAACCACAGTTCTCAGGAGAAAGGAGAGGGACAAACTCCAATTGTAACAGTTCAAGAAGAGCTTTGGGGAAAATGGAATAGATGCCATCACATGGACTGGCCAAGTAACCTGAGCAGGAAAGATGGAAGGTGTGAGAATTGGGGCACAAGGCTGAAAAGTAGTAATGCTGCCACCAGAGGTGAGGAAGTGATAAGCATCGTTTGCTGTGAGCAAGCATATGGTATTTTTGAAAGCTAAATCATAAAGAATCAGTTTGGATCGACAGCTGGTGAAGATGGGGTGGGGGAAAGACTGGTTATGTGAAAATGCCTCCTTTCCCCATCAGCGACATGCTCACTCAGCTCCCAGCTTTACATTCCAGAGAGTTATTTTGCTCTCAATGTTTAGCAAAAAGAATGGCAGGAAAGTTCTTTCACACCTTGTTGGATTAGATAATCTTAATATTTTTCATGCTTCATTGTAAAACCAAGAACAATCGTATAGCTGCTTTTTTGTTGTTTGTTAGTTAGTTTTGTTTTTTTTTTTTATGTAACTGTTACAGGTAAGGGAATCTATAGCTTTAAGTAGGGGGTCAATTTACAAGAAATGAATCCTAGGTAGCTTTCCCTTCATTTCAAGTGTCTTATTTAAACTTCCTGTTGGAGGAGAGGGGAAAGAAGGTGGAGGAGGAGAGGAAGAAGCATAAGGAGGAGGAGGAGGAGAGGAAGTAGTCATTAGCAGTAGGAGGGAGGATAAAGATCCTAAGATATCAAGAGTGAAGGGGGGGCTTATTTACCCCCAAGGGGGCTGAATCTATCACCAGGAGAGTTTTGATTGGTGGATGGTGGTGCGTTACAGGACCAAGAGTGATTTTTGATATCTTTAGTGGAGCTTCCTTCACTGATCCAAGATGACTTTTTTTCAGATAAAGAGAGAGTGAGGGAAGACGGGAACATGTATTATCAAACATATTATCAAGTAGCCCTGAAGTACTGAAGTGCTGTGGGGGGCCAGATTCAAATCTGGTCAGTGAGCATAGCAAAGCAGGCTACCTCCGGGTGAACTATCCCACTGACTCTAGGGCCAACCAGTTTAAATAGAGACTCTGATTAATTAATGAAAACAGCTCCCCGTGGCTGTGTAGGCTATCCATTGAGCAAACATTCACCTGTTAGTCTGAACGGGTGGGGACTGAGAACTGTCTGCTCACAGAGCACTCTTTCTAGAAATTACATTCTGTGGTCCGGGAAGTGACACTGTGTTGGACTCTCAAGCAGGAGGTCCTGAGTTCAATCCCTGGCAGCACATGTGCTAGAGTGATGTCTGGTTCTTTCTCTCCTCCTATCCCTCTCATTAATAAATAAATGAATTTTAAAAAAAAATTACATTCTTACACCCCCTGTTTAGAAAAAAAAAAGTTCTTGTCCTTTTCTGAGTGTCTTAGCCCTGTTTCATTTCTTCATTTCTCCTTCCCTACTAGCTTCATCCTATTCCAATGTGAAACATTTCAGCTATTTACATTCCCAGATTTTATTCACTCATTTACATGTAAGTGTGCATTCTTAATTCTGATGATCTGTACTATTTATGATAAATTATATTGATAAAATTTTATATTTGTGATGCATTATCAAATAGTAATCAGTGTACTATTGTTTATATAATTAAGTGATTTACTAATAGTTGATGTTTGATATAGGTCTAATAGTTAATGTTTGATATATAGATATAGATAAATGCCAGTATCAGTTAAATGATTAATACGCACAGAAGTGCTATTTTTTAAAATTTAAATATTTCTCACTGACTCCTCTCTCTCATCCCTGATTTTACTCTTGCTACAAAAATCTTTCACTATGGTTTTCAGTTTCACATAAAAAAAAAAAAAATGTCCCTTCAGGGTTTTTGAACAGTGAAGTCCTGAAAAGTAAAAGGAACACTTGTCTAAAAACTCCCCAAACATTGAGAAATTCCCCTGACTTTTGTTTGGGTCCCATTGAAAGTCTTAAAGAGTGAACCCAAAACAGTGAACTGCTGTTTAGTTAAGCATGAAATACTGGATCTCACAGCGGTGTCAGTTATTAACTTCTAATTTGTGAGAAAGAACCTTCCAGAACTTTCCTTTTCCACAAATAGTTATTAAACCATTACCCTGACTGCAGCAATTAGAGGTGAGTATTTTATGAAGATGGAGATAATGGAAAAGACTCCTGAAGCCAACACACATCTTGATTAGGGAATTGCCAGCAGGAACAGAACACACTCAGTCTGACTTCACAAAGGGTATTGGGACAACCCCTGTTCAGCTAAAAACAAACAAACTATGATAGCAGGCAGGAGGGGAAGGCAGTATTGATTCACTCCCGTAAAAACACAGACAGATGTCTCCCTTGACTTGGGGAGACCATTTCATCTATAGTCAAATATAAAATGTGCCAGCTGTGGATTAAGCTGTATGACTAGGTAAGAGGGTAACCTGAGTGTCTGGGTGTTTCGTTTTGAAAACCAAATGCTCTTTGGTATGAATTGAGAGAAACATGCAGGAAAGTGAGCCCCACCCTAGTGAAATACATTCTTATATAGGCCATTCTTGCATAAATACAATAATACCTTACAGATTTTGATCTTATTCTTTCAGAATGTATATGTATTAAATTCATGTGAACACAGTATGTCTTCTTCCTTTTTCCACTGTACCAACACGTAGGCTGTTTGGTTTTGGATGAACAGATAGGTAATAGCTCATGAAAAAAGTCAGTTCATTTATTCATTACTGTATTTTTAATGAATTAATTGAGCAGCTATTGAATGTCAAACACCCTGATATATTCCACTGGAGAAAAAAATGGTACACAAATAAGAAATTATATTATCTTGTGATATTGCTGTAATACACATAGTGCAAAATAGTAAGTATGTGTGTATAACATGTAAAAAACAACCAGTATTATTAAGTGAGCCTATTTCCCAGAGAGGGGACCACAGTTATTTCTTCTGTGGTTGTCTGGAGGACTTCCAGAGGGAGGCATTGTCTGACATGAACCTGCATTCCAACTGTCCTGCTAAGGAATTTAAGGCAATAATTATCTTCAGGAATTTTGGTTTTAATGGTTTTTTTATTGGAAGTGAGAAGATAGCGAATGAATATTTATGAAAAATTATGTATTCCACCAAGAAATAAGATAACCTCACTTGTCACATAACACCCTTGTGTAATAGGTTATATTATGGCCTGGGGGGTGGCATAGTCATTAAAGAATTGAGCTCTCAGTCACAGGGTCAAGAATTTGATGCCTAGCATCACTTGTGTCAGAGTAATACTCTAGTTCTCTCTCTTCCTCTCTCTCTCTCTAGCAAATAACTCAATAACTAAGTAAGTAAGTAAATAAGTAAATCATATCATCCCTGGTAATATATAAAATTTCTGTTCTCCAGTCCAGTTTTAGGAAGGTTAAAACATGTGTCCCTTAAGAATAAATAGAATAAATAAATGTTGTGTGCTTCTTATATACTCTTAAAAGAAAGAAAGAAAGGAAGAAAACCAAATGCGCCAGCTCCATAAGCAAAGTGTTTAGGACAAGTAGATTAAATGACAAGGAACTTGTCCTCCAGGAAGGGTGATCATTCTGCTAC
Organism: Erinaceus europaeus; assembly: GCF_950295315.1. Lineage (NCBI taxonomy): Eukaryota > Metazoa > Chordata > Mammalia > Eulipotyphla > Erinaceidae > Erinaceus > Erinaceus europaeus. Next base: position 19,455,961 of record NC_080166.1, on the reverse strand, counting down.
CTTTCTGGAGCCTCTGTCACTACTCAGCCTCAAGAGCAGTTTCAAATGCTTTGGCCAAAATGTAGTACAGCTTCCTCAGAGGAAACGCCTTTTAAAAAACATGGGGACACTCTTGTTTTTAAAATGTTGCTGTTTTAAAATGATTGTGCTTCAAAATGCATCGATGATCTATTGATTTTAAATGTCCCCCGACCCTATTCAATTTTGTCATGTGTCTGTCATTTTAAAAACATAAAAGCTCTAAAAAAAAAGTTGTGACGTGCATGATACATATGCAGTAGATGGGCTGGATATATACATATACACATACACATATACATACTATACATATACATATATATACTATACATATACATATACTATACACATACACATACATATATACAGTTCAACTTTATAACATTTCTGGGATGTGCATACACACAGCAAAATCTGGTCAATTCTGGCAGTTTAGTGTGGCAATTCTCAGACTCAGAGTCACTTAGTTAGCTGTTGATTAAAAAATGCATGTTTATAGACACCTAGCCTACTTCTTAGATTCAAAGATTTTAACACACACACACACACACACACACACACACATTCTTAAAAACAAATAATTATCCCAGGATATCTTAGAAAAGTGTTCATAGTCATTTATTTGTCTATAGGGCTTCACATCTAACAAATCCACCATCCTTGGTGAACTTTTTTTTTAGGTAAATGGTGAGGGAAAGAGGAGAAACACCAAGCACTGCTCTAACACTCCTAAAAGCCTCTGCTTTGGCGGTCCTGGAGATGGTTCAGTGGATGGGGCATTGGATTCTCAAGCATGGGGTCCCGGGTTCAATCACCCACAGCATGTGTACCAGAGTGATGTCTGATTCTTTCTCTCTCTTCCGTCTTTCTCATTAATAAAAAAAAGTCTTAAAAAAAAAAAAAAGCCTTTGCTTTGCATCAAGCCCCATGGGCCTTGAATACAGATCCTCAAGCATGGTTGGGTGTGGGTAGATAGCATAATGGTTATGCAAAGAAACTCTCATGCCTGAGGCTCCAAAGTCCCAGGTTCAGTCCCCAGCACCACCATAAGCCAGAGCTGAGCACTCTGGTTAAAAGAAAAGAAAGAAAGAAGGGGGTGGGGGGACAGGCGGTAGCACAGTGGGTTAAGCACACATGGCACAAAGTGCAAGGACCAGCATAAGGATCCCAGTTTGAGCCTCCTGCTCCCAGGGGTTGAGGGGGGGTTTACTTCACAGGCGGCGAAGCAGGTCTGTAGGTGTCTTTCTCCTCACCTCTATGTCTTCCCCTCCTCTCTCGATTTCTCTCTCTTATCCAACAATAACAACAACAATAAACAACAAGGACAACAAAAGGGAAAAAATGGCCTCCAGGAGCAGTGGATTCATAGTGCAGGCACTGAGCCCCAGCAATAACTCTGGAGGCAAAACAAAACAAAACAAAACAAAAACCCATGGTACATTGTGTACCCTATCAGGTGAGCATGTGCCAGCCAAAACGCTGTACAGTTTTCTAAGAGACACAGTTCAGTACAAACTCAATCCTTGTGGATTGGCTCTGATTCAGAATTCTTTTTTTTTCTTTTTTGGGGGGGATGACTACTAAGCATATCTTCTTAGTCAATCAGGTTCCTGTTTTAATAGCATCTAGATGATGATTCTGTGTAGTGTTAGCTTTTGAGAGAAACAGAGTATGTAGAGTATGTACCCACATACCCCTTTCATCCTCCAGCTCCCACCTGCCTCTATTATTAACATGGTGCATTTGTGTGGGTGTATTTGCTACAAGTGACAAGACAACATGGAAAGTGATGGTGGAGTGACATGGCCAGCACATCAGTAACTGGGCTGAGGCTGCATCCAGGATGCCCCCACCCCCTGCACACACCACAGAGAACAAGCTGCCTGACAATCCTGCAGTGCTAGATGTTCTGTCCAGATTAACACTATAATGACTGTAATCGTTCCCACCAGAGTGGGAGGGAGACTGATTTGACTGAGCACTGGGGTAGGAGCCTGGGATGGTTGACATTTATCCTGGTTCCATCTTAACTTCCTCAGCATCTTGAATGACTTCAGTGTGTGAAACCGGTGGAAATGGTAACAATACCATCATTAATGAATGCCTTGCTTCCTCCCCAGGAGGAGTGGTGTGGGTAAAGATATAATGATAAAGTATTACTCTGGCATAGGTTATAGACAATTGACTGCTTGCATAAAGATGATTCACTCATTCACTCCCTGAGACAGGTTGGAAATACATATTTTGAGACAAAGCTCCCTCTTCTTAACTATCAAAACCAAACAGCCAGCAAACTAAAGCACTTTCTAATATAATTGTTTCTTCAACTGCCTCAGGACTAAACCCCAAGCAACTGGCACCTAACGTGGCCGACAGGTGAAGTTACAGACAGGCTGAGTGGTTTGGAATCTCTGGGAAGGTTTCTGTCCTCCTGGAAAAGGTGACTTTCCAAGCCTAGTTCTGAAGGATGAGTAACAGTTGGCAAACGCCCTAGCCTGAGACTCTCAGAGCAGCTGAACGTTTGTTTAGTGAAGAACCAATGGTTTTGGTTTCCAGTCTGCCAAGGGCCAATAGGAGAGAATCTCACCCAGCCAGGTGACTCACCTGGCGGACAACACCCAAACTGGTTTCTAGTCGGTTAAAACAGTCCACCAATCCTGTGTGTCTGGCATTTTAAGGTCACCACTGAAGTGCTCCAAGTCCCCTGACCGTTACAGGCAGGCTTCAAGCATTTGGAAGGTGATTACACACACACACACACACACACACACACACACACACACACACACACACACACAGAGAGAGAGAGAGAGAGAGAGAGAGTCAGAGAGAGACTGCATTCACCCCACTGAGTGCCTGGTTTTCATTTTGACAAGACCCCCTGGTGATTTCTGGGTACCCCAAAGTTTGCAAGACCGCCCCTGGGCAACCAGGATACATTACATGGTGGAGTTCATCCTTCATCGGATATATTTACATGTGTCCAGCTGTTTGCTTTAAATCTAGGAAAAGAATTACTTTTTTTTTTATCCCCCATAGCACTGCTCAGCTCTAGTCTCTGGTGTTGCAGGGAACTGAACCTGGGAGCCTTAGGTATAAGAATGTTTTATAATCATTATGCTATCTCCCTAGCCCAAGGATTACTTTTTTACAATTTAATTTTAAATCTTTATCTCTAAGGTTGTCACGTCTTTTAACCTGATCGCAGCAGGGAAACTCAACACTAGAAGGCCACTTCCAGAAAGTGGGATCGGCCTCGTCCCCGCTTTGATCTGGCCCAGCAGCCCGGGAGGCCGCTCCACGCACCGCTTCCTCCCCCGGGGTCGCGCCGCTGCTAAGCAGCAATAATGAGCCCCGCGCTGAGCCCGCTGCAGGGACTGCTAGAGATCAAAGGCGGCGTAAAAGCTCACAACCCCTCCTCCCCCGGGACTTATGAGGTCTCTAGCCCCGGAGGTGGGAGTTAACTCCTCTGGCGGCACTTAGGTGGGGAGGCGCCCAGGGAGCCTCGCAGCCTGTCTGGCCCGCCCCGTCCAGGCCGGCTCATGGCAGTAGTGGCAGCAGCAGGAGGCCAGGCTGAGCCAGAGTGGGCGTGGCCTGGGCCTAGTAGGGGCGGGGCGCGCCCGATGGGCGTGGCTGACTCCGCAGAATTGCCCTGGCGGGCTTGGCAGCCGGCATTGCTTCCCGAAAGGGCGGGGCCGCGGTAGCTGAAGAACCGGGTTGGGCCGACCTGGTGGGCGTGGCTCAGCTCCTGAAGAGGCCGGGCGAGGAGAGGCGAGGCTAGTGAACCACACGGGTTGGGCCGCCCCAGTGGGCGTGGCTCACCGCCGGGGGGCGTGGTAGGTTGCGGAGTGGGCGTGCCCACAATGTGGGCGTGGCCTGCGAGCCTCCTAGCAAGTCCTGGAGCCGCGGTGAACCAGCCGGCTGAGCCGGGCGCCGGGACACTCACCGCGTCGGCGACGGCGGCGCTCGCCCGGGGGCAGAGAGCGCGCGACTCCGGGCTTGGCTGGGCGACCACCGCCCCGCGCCGGGAGCCCCGGCTCCCAGCCCAGAGAGCCCAGAGAGCCAGGCAGCGAGCCGGGGCGCACTCTGCAGCCCCCCGCCGGCCCCCCGCCCCCGGCTCGGGTGGGGAGGGGTGAAGAATGTGCCACCAGCTGTTCCCCGCTCGCGGTCGCTGCGCCCTGGAGTGAGCAACTTGGAGACAAAAGGCTGCCATCCGGACTCCAGGAGTTAGAGACCCGGGTCCGGGCCGAACAAAAGGGGCGCCGGACGGGACGGGCAGGGGCGCGGGCGATGGCCTCCGGGGAGCCCCGCGGGCTGGGGTTCCGGGGAGCCGCGCCGTGACGCGCCAGGGGTGCCCCCCGGACCTGCGGCGGGACAGACTTCGGCGAGCCGGACGGACGCCGGCCCCGGGCGAGCTGGGGAGCGCACGGGAACAATGGACAACTTCTTCCCCGAGGTGAGTGCGCCCGCGTCCGGCGCCCTGGCGATGGGGGGGGGGGCAGAGGTGCTCCGCTCGCCGGCCCGCGCGCCCTGCGCCCCTAAACTCCAAGAGGGCGAAACTTTGTGAGTCGCACCCACCCCCACTTCTCACCCCTCCCCCGAGGGAGCCGAGGGCTGAGTAAGCCGAGGCAGGTTTCATACTATCCCGCGCGCTGCCAGGGCTCCCGGGGTGTAGCCACAGGTGAGCAGCCCGGGGCGTGGGTGGCTCGCTCGCTCCCGGGTGGGTGTGATCCGGGCACCTCCAGATGCGCGACCACCCCTCCCGCCGTCCCCAGATCTGCGTGCACGACTGCCCCCCCCCCCCCGCAACCCGGCTGCAGGAAGCGCAATAAAATGTGCAACCCGGGACGTGCCTTTTGCTCCCAAGAAAGGTCTAGTCTGGTATTTCCTCTGAAAAAAAGAATGAAAGAAAAAAGGGGGTGTGGGGGGAAGTACCGGCTTCCTGCAGACCTGAGGTGAGGGAGTTTCTTGCAAAGAAGGCGGTAGTCCAGGAAAGTAAGGGTTTAATCATTCACCCACTGGACCTTTGGAGTCTGGGCTCACCAGAAGCATGCTTCTTTTTTTTTGGGGGGGGGGGTCCGGGTTGTCCCCAGGAAGCGACGCTAACCCCCGTGCATCTGCGCTGCCCCGGCCGCTTGGGGATTCCGAGGGAAGAACCCCTTCTGTGCCGGCAATCGTTCATTTTAAAGATTAAATTTATGCCGTCCCCCCACCATCCTCCTTTTGAGGAGGTCAGCGCGGGCGGGGCAATGCTGTTACTTGAAACCTTGACTTGAGATTTTTTTTCTCTCTCTTTCTGGGATCCAGAGTTTCTGTGGTTTCTTGGCTCCCTGTCCTTTCATGGCTGTGTTTATTTAATAAATTCTGTTTAAGTTTGAGGTTTGAAGTGGTTCAGAGTAAACTGAGTTGACTTAAGGGCGTCAGACGCGGGGACTTTGCATTGGAGGCCAGAGGATATAGCGGTGGGGGGGGGGGGCTGGTGGGAGAGGGGTGGCAGCTGGTGAAGCCAGTCCAAGTTTGGGAACTTTTTCAAGCGAATTAGGGCCACGAGGGTTTGTCTTCCTGGTGTTGGCTGGTTTGCTGTATTTGAATTGGGGCTATGACTTCAAGTCACTCTGCCTTCTTCTGAGCTCTCTCTGCAGGCCAAGGTGATGATACTTTTATTTCTTGTGTGCTGAGTCCTGTGTTCAGAGAGGTGGCAATCTGAGAGTTAGGTGCCAGGGGAATGAATGGGTTTTTCAGGCAGGAAATAGATAGTGGTTGTGATTGTACATGTGGCCTTCCCTAACCCATACATTGGCCTTTACTTGGGTGCCTGATAGAGACACCATAATTTATTTTATTTTTTGACGAGTTGCAAGCTAAAGAATGATTCCCAGGGTGGGATCTGTTTAATTGCAGTCACTCTAAGACAGCATACTGTGTACAGTTCAGGTTGTGTTTTCACAACACTGTGTGTGTGTGTGTGTGTGTGTGTGTGTGTGTGTGTGTGTGCCAGAGAGAGAGAGAGAGAGAGAGAGAGAGAGAGAGATTATTTCGGTTTGTGTGTTCTGGGTCCCATAGGAGACCTGATGAAGCATAGCATTAGTGTTCAGTTTCTTGGGGTCACTGCTCCCCCGCCCCCATCCCATGCCTATCTGTGGTCAGTGGCCTCCCTGTGGAACTAAGGCTGCCCCCTTGTGTAAGTATGGAGGACTGCAGGACAACGTGGGACAGTTGTAATAAGCTGCTGCCCTGGGGACCCTCCCACACCCTCATAAGCACTCTTTAATATTTTCTTTTTAATTATTTAATTAATTAATTAATTATTTACTGGATAGAGAAATTGAGAGGGAAGGGGGAGAGAGTCAAAGAGACACCTGCAGACCTGCTTCACTGTTTGTGAAGCCTTCCATAGGTGTGGGGGGGATTGAACCCTGGTGTTTGAGCATGGTAACAAGCTCTCAACCAGGTGCATCACCACCTCACACCCCTCCCTCCCCCAAGTATGCTTTCTGTGTACTAAATCCTGGTTTAGCATAGAGAGACCTGGTGGTCGGACTTTTTTTTTTTTTTCCAGTGACTGAAATATTATAGGAGCTGGACTATAGCCAGCATCTACTCCAGTGTCTTCTCCCTCCACCAAAGTCTGGGCCCATTTGCCCCAGGATGCAGAGCTTCCTCTAGATCCCAGGGCCATTTTCCTCATTTGCCATTGACTCAAGTATTTAGTTTTTGGGTGGTGGTGGCCTCATTCTTTTAAAATTAAATGTTCAGTATCAAGCGGTACCTCACCTAGCAGGCTGTGTGCCTTGTCCCATGCATGTGACCCAGGTTCGAGTTCTGACAACACATGGGACTGTCACCATGGCACCGCGGAAAGATCCAGTGTTGTGATCTCTCTCTCTCTCACTCTCTCTCTCTCTCTTTCTCTGTACGTGTCTCTCTCCCTCTCTGTCTGGGTGAAAAGGTTTGCCTGGGAGCAGTGACACATTGCATGAATCAGACCCCAGCTCCGCAAGTAATGCTAATGGTGTTAGACTTCTCATCATGAGGTGTGTTTGTTTTGCACTGTGACTTTGCCATCAGCCCTCCAGGTGCTGCCCCTGCAGGTGTCACTGACGTCTGCAGGCCGCGGCGGGGGGGGGGGGGGGGGGGGGTTGGGTGGGCACTCAGAGCTCCCAGGGTCTTACTAACTAAACAGACTTCTCCAGCAGATGCTGTTTCTCTCTGGTGTCTCATGACAGCACCTCCTGGTTGAGCTATCCTGCTGAATTAGAAGCAGCGTCCCAGGATGGTGGTGGAGACATAGACAGCAAAATTGGGGGGGGGGGGGGCTTCTTATCACTGCAGCCACTCCGGCCACATTCTTACTGCCTTCCCGGCTGTGATCTAGAGTTAGAGGATCTAGAGTTAAAGGGATCTAGATTTAATGGGATCGCTCGCTCAAGCATGTGCAGGAGAACAAGGAAATAGCTCGGCTGGGAGAGCTCCCGGTTTGATCCCCAGCTGAAATGGTGCTCTGACTTCTCCCCTTCCACTCTCTCGTCTCTTATCTCCTATGAAAGAAATGAAATAAATTAAAAAGGAACAAAGGCCTCGGAAGTGGTGTGGTGGGTTATGCATTGGAGTCTCAAGTAGGAGGTACTGAGTTTGACCTTCAGTATTTTATGTCCTGGGGTGGTGCTCTGCTTCGGAGGAGCTGGTGGTGAAAGAGGAGAGAGAAACTGGAAGCCAAGGGTCTAGCACCGCAGTTTAGACAACAGACTTCTATGCCAGAGGTTCTGAGGTGCCAGGTTCAGTCCCTGGCATCAACATAAGTCAGAGCTGAGCAGTATTCTGACAGAAAGAAAAGAGGGAAAGAAAGGAGTACCAGTAGAGAGAAAGGAAAAGGAAGGAAGGAAGGAAGGAAGGAAGGAAGGAAGGAAGGAAGGAAAAGAGATTGGAGAGGTGCCCTCATCTGATGTCTGAATGCTCACATGACAACGACAAGGCTGTGCTTGGGACGAGCTGCTGCTGTGTGAATCTCAGTGATGCTTCTGGAAGGCTTCCTGTATGCCAGCCGAGTTTCTGGGTACCATTATGGACATTTGAAGCTGATGATCTTTGCTGTGTGTATGTGTGTTGGTGGGGGGAGGTTGTCCTGTGGTTGCTAGGATGTGGAGCTGCTTTCCCTGGCTGCTACCCACTCCAGACTGCTAGGACCCTCCCCCTCCAAAAAAAGTAACAGTAAAAGGTCTGCAGATGTTGTCGCCACATTGCCGGGCAGAGGACATCTCTGCTCCCTGAGAGCCACGAGCTGGACCCGGGATGTGGCTGGGGTCCTTCCTGGTATTCGTGCGGTGTGGGTTGCAGGCTCAGAGCTTCTTGCCTGCGCTTGTCTGTGTGAAATAATCTTCCTGGGAGGTGCTGCGGGGAGCTCGTGCCTGTCAGCTGATGGTTGCTGACTTCCAGAGGCTTCCCAGCCTGGTAGCAACCAAGCACGCTGCAGTTCTCCATTTACATTTGTGTTAGACGCCTACGACTTCTCCTAGGACCTGGGGCATTCACTCTGGGCTCCTTGTGGCTTTCCTATTTGCAGACAAGTGATTGAAAAAAAGTCCTGGAAGCTAAGTTTGGTTTCTTCTTCTTAACTAGACAAAAGCTCCACCAACAACGAGGTGTTGATATCTTTATTATTTTTTAATATTTATTTTGTATAGAGATAGAAATAGAGTCACACCACCCTGAACACTCCTGATCTTGTCTGAGAAAGAAGTTGACAGGGAAGAGGCGGATAGAGCAGGGGAGAGAAAGAGAGAGAGAAGAGAAGAGAGGGGAGGAGAGGAGAGGAGAAGAGAGACAGAGAGACCTACCTGCAGCCTTGCTTCATTGCTTGTGCGATGTCTGCCCTGCAGGTGGGGACCCGGTGCTTGAACTCAGGTCCTTGCACACTGCAATGTGTAGTTGCATTAGCAGGCATGCCACCACCTGGCCCCCACTGTTGATGTTTTAAGAGATTTATTTATTGGGTAGAGAGGAATTGAGAAGGAAGAGGGAGATAGAAAGGCAGAGAAACAGAGACACCTGCAGCACTGCTGCACCACTCTTGAAGCTTTCTCCTTGCAAGTGGGGACCACGGGATTGAACTTAGGCCTTTGAGCTTGTAATATGTGTGCTTTGCCTAGTGCACCACCACCTGCCCTCCCCCACTCCCTGCTATTAATGTTTGAAAGTGGACACTATTTCTGCTCCCCCAGAATCAAACACAGCCCCTAGGCCCATAGCTACCAGCAGATTGCAAATGTGAACTTGACTTTTGTTTTCTCTTTGAGGTGTAGCTTCTAGGCTGTTCAAACAAAAGAGCTTTTTTTTTTTTTGGAGGGTGGGGGTTATTCCTGGGATTCACTAGGGAGACTGGGTGCTTTTTCAGCATAAAAAGGTGAGCAGCTGGACGACTCTGAGGTCCACACAGAGAAAGTGACTTAAAGGACACTGGGTCACAGCTCTGAAGGTGTCACCTGGGTTAACTGTCCTTATCTCCGTAACCTCAGGATGATGGCATCTTGGTTTAGATGGGTGCTTGGAGCTGTCCAAATGTTTTTGCCTTTTTTCTTTCTTTCTTTCTTTTTTTTTTTTTAAAGCTTACAACAGTGTTGGAACTTACTGTTGACCTTAAGGATAATTATTTTTCTTGGCAATAAAAAAAAAAGTAGGAAACAGGCTGTGGCTCATTAAACAAGTTACTGTGTGCAAGGACCTGGGTTCAAGGTCCCAGTCCCTACCTGTTGGGGGGAAGCTTCACGAGTGGTGAAGCAGTGCTGCAGGTATCTCTCTTCCTCTCCCCTCAACCTCCATTCCTCTCTGTCCTGTCAAAAAAGAGGAAGAATGAAAGTGTTAAGGGAGAGAAGGCACCACCCAGAAATGGGAGTGGTTGCAGGTGTAGGTGAGGCCTTTGCTTTAAAGAGGTGAACCTTTGGGGCTTGCTCTTTCTGGAACTACAGTGTGACCATAAAGCCTATAAGTAAGTCCCCTTTTTTTTTTCTCTCTCTCTCTCCCTCCCTCTCCCCCTCCATTTCATGCCCTAATATGTATTTTTTTCAATAAAGTTTAATTTACCTGAATAAGCATGCTTTCCATCAATTCTTTGTTGAGATTGGCACAACGGACTCTCAGAATGGGGGCTAGATGCCGTCCTCCCCCTTTTATCCCTTTAACAGAATGAAGGAGGGGGGAGAGATTGAAAGAAAAGTTGACACTGGGAGCAGTGGAGTCCTCCTGCAGGCACTGAACCCCAGTGATTAATTGCCCCAGTGTCAAGCAGAAAAAGGGAAACTGTCATTTTTTGCAACTACCTCACCTCCCCCATCAGCTCTCAAGGACACGAAGAAAACACCCAGGACTTCTCATCCCACCAAATCCGGCACATGATCTCTTCGCTGGCTAAAAAGTAGACCAGGGACATTCCCTTCTGACTTTTTCTCAGGGTAGATAGAGTGCCTCGTGTTTTGTTATTTTGTTTTGCACCAGGAGATTTCACTGCTCCTGGCTGACTTTTTCAGAGTGACAGACAGTCCCCCAGAGGCAGAGACACACCACCACTAGAGGGAGCCTCCTCTGGTGCCTTAATGTTTTCATATGGTTTGCTGGGGGCTCGAACCCTGGCCATGCACGTGACAAGTCAGACACCCTCTAGGTGAGCTGTTTCTCTAGTCCTCTGTGGTTTTGCATGACAGTATTTGGTGTCCACCTGAGGACTCAGATTCCTCTCACCCTCATTCCTTTCTCTCTCTCTCTCTCTCTCACTCACACACCCCCAAACCCTGGGGAGCAGCTGCAGGCCAGACAGTACTGCGAGCGGGAGCCTGATTCCCCCAACCCCACTCCAGCCCAGGCTGTAGGAGAGGACTGCTCCTCCCATCATGTGACCTCTGCTCTCCCTCTCACAGCCCACAAAATCAGGCAGGAACCAGTGCAGGCAGGCCCTGGCTTCTGGCACCGGAGAGAGTGAGCAGCTAGCAGTGTTTGCTTATCCAACCCTGCTGGCTTTAAGTGGGGTCACCTTTGAGCCTTGAATGTGCTCAGTACCCCTGCCAGGGGCCAGGGACCTCCATGTTTGTATTCCTGGGGTTTAGAAGCCTGCATACAGATCAGGCGAGATTGGGGACAGACACTGTGCTTCATACTAAACGCAGCAGCCCTTCCCCTCGCCTAAACACCCTCAGGCAGAGCACAGAGCCCCTCCAAACTTAAAAGAAGCAAAAATGGGTGTCGGGCAGTATTGCAGCAGGTTACGCACACATGGTGCAAAGCATAAGGACCTGCCTAAGGGTCCCAGTTGGAGCCCCCGGCTCCCCACCTGCAGGGGGGTTGCTTCGCAAGCAGTGAAGCAGGTCTGCAGGAGTCTGTCTTTCTCTCTCCCCCCTGTCTTCCCCTCCTCTCTCCATTTCTCCCGGTTTTGTCCAACAATGACATCAATAACAACAACAATAATAACTACAACAATAAAAAACAAGGAAACAAAAGGGAATATAAATAAATATTTTTTAAAAAGCAAAAACATCCAGAGTTTGGGGTAACTGTGCCCATCCCCCACCTATGACCTGTCAGCTGGTTATCTGACCTTCATATATCTATATCTATTTCTATATATGGCATAGAGACAAGAGAGAAATTGATAGGAAAGGGGGAGAGTTAGAGAGAGAACTAGACAAAGAGACACTGCTTCACCACTTACAAAGATAGGGGATCAGGTATTTGAACCTGGGTCCATGTGCCCTGGAGTGTGTGTCCTCAACCATGTGTGCTACCCATTCCCTTTCTCTCTCTCTCTCTCTCTCTCTCTCTCTTTCAAGATTAGAAGAGGAACCAGAGCTTTAGCTGCTCAGCTCTGGCGTATGTCTTTGCTGGGGCTCGAACCCGGACTGTCAGGCTTGCAAATCCAGTGCTCTGGCCCACTGAGCTCTCCCTGGGGCCCTCCCAGCTTTTATTTCTCTGCCCTTGACTGGTTACCAGGGAAATTCAAGGTAAGATCGGCAAAGCACAAGAGTCACAGTCAGGAAAGAAAAAGAGAAACCGTAGGTCAGTTAGGATGAGTACGTTTAGAAATTAACCAGGGTCTCAGGTGGTGGGAGGGAGTCCCAGCCAGCCTTGCACCACTCCTGTGCCCGGTGGTGTGGCTCTGGCTTTTAAAATTTATTTATTTATTTTGCCTTCAGGGTCATCCCTGGGGCTCGGTGCCTGCACTAGGAATCCATTGCTCCTGAAGGCCATTTTCTCCCATTGTGGTTGTTACTATTATTGTTGTTGGATAGGATAGGACAGAGAGAAATTGAGAGAGGAAGGAGACAGAGAGGGGGGAGAGAAAGATAGACACCTGCAGACCTGCTTCACCACTTGAGAAGTGACACCCCCCCCCCCTTCCAGGTGGGGAGCCGCGGGCTCAAACCTGGATCCAAGCGCAAGTAAGTCTTTGTGCTTCGCGCCCTGTGCGCTTAACCCGGTGCACCACTGCCCAACCCCGGGACTCTGGACTCTCTGCCTTTTCAGCCTGTTCCCTTCTGCCAGATGTCAGCCTTTCCGGATCGCTGCCTTCCAAAGGATGTACTTGCTCCTTTTAACACTGAAGTTCAGGGTCCTGGTCCCTTGGCTGCCCGCTGCAGTCCTGATCCGTGCAACTCTCTGGGCTCTCGACCCTCCCGCCCCAGACGAATTCGGCTCGCATGGACCTATTACCCGCCCGGCCTTGTGCCCTTTGTCCCCGCCTTCCTCTAGGCTGATCGCATATCCTGGCCGCCTCGTGCCTTTCAGAAACCAGCCCTCACAGGTCTCTTCCATGGGACCCCCTACCTCTCTCTCCTTTTCCTTTGAACCTGAACCCCTGCCTCTGTCTGTCGGGGTGGAGAGAGGAATGTCTCCCCGCCTGCCAGGTAGGGGTCTTTACATAACGTCTGTATCTTCTCCAGTGAGTAAACAGCTTCCGCAACCCAGCATCCAAATGATTAAGCACCTCTTGGGAGTTTTCTAATCTTGACCCTGGGAGGTCCTTGAGTAGGGGTGAGCTTCTGTTTTGCATAGCCTTTGCTTTCTCCTCGGATATGTAGGCTTTTTAGAGGAGGAGGAGGGAGATGCAGATAGTCTTCCCCCCCTAAGACATTTGGTATTTTTTAAAAATTAAAATGAAAATCGTATTATTTAAAAAATACTATTTTGGGGGGGCCAGGCGGTAGCGCCGTGGGTTAAGTGCACACGGCGCAAAGCGCTAGGACCAGTGTAAGGACCCAGGTTCGCGGGGCCAGCTCCTCCTGCGGTGGTCTCTTCTCTTCCCCTCTCTGTCTTCCCCTCCTCTCTCGATTTCTCTCTGTCCTATCCAACAACAATGACAGCAATAACTACAATAATAATAACAACAATAAACAACAAGGGCAACAAAAGGGAAAAAATAACCTCCAGGAGCAGTGGATTGGGCACCGAGCCCCAGCAGGCAAAAAGAAAAAAGAAAAAAAAGCTCTTGAAGCCCTACTTAAAATAATCATGATGGGAAAGCACCCCAATGATCCCACAATAGATGGTGAACATAAAAAAGACAAAGAAATACTACTGAGCTACAATAAAAGAAGACATTTTAATGTTCTTTTGTTGACTTATTTTATTCCCCCTTTATGGCAGGGGCAGGGTTAATGGATTACAGGATGGTACACAGGTACAGCCTCTGCAAAGCACTCTTAACCCCAATTTATATCTGTTGAGGGGAAGGGAGCAGCTAACTGGGGCCACTCCCTACTTTCTTCCCTTGGGAGGTTCTAGAATGACTTCTACATGGAAGAATCACAGACAGTCATGTTCCGGGGAGAAGATGAGCATTGATTGGGAGAAAGTTAAGGACAGAAAAGGAGAAGAGGGAGTTGGGCGGTAGTGCTGCCGGTTCTTCTTCTTCTAGCGTTTGCCCTTCTTCCAGTCGACAGCGTCAGGTTGAAAGCTGTCAGGAGCTGCTTGTTGCTGGCTTTGAAAGTGACTGGAATCCATGTGGATTCAGTCGGCTAGCAAGGATCGTCAGTTTCCCCAATGAATGGGTACTCACTGGATGCACCACGAGAAGGTCGATCCAATGCATCCCCGCAGCAGGTTAAGTGCACTTGGCACAAAGCGCAAGGACCAGCATAAGGATCCCCGTTCGAGCCCACCGACTCCCCACCTGCAGGAGAGTCGCTTCAAGGCGGTGAAGCAGGTCTGCAGGTGTCTGTCTTTCTCTCCCCCCTCTCAGTCTTCCCCTCCTCTCTCCATTTCTCTCTGTCCTATCCAACAACAACATCAATAACAACAATAATAACTACAACAATAAAAAAACAAGGACAACAAAAGGGGATTAAAAAATAAATAAATATTTAAAAAGAAAAAGAAAAGGAGAAGAAAGTACAAGCCATGTAGGCATGTAGACTGGAGAGAGAGAGGGCTGGGGAGAGAGAGAAAGATGAGCCAGCCAAAGGTCCAAAGCTTCTTGGTCTCCCCCAGCTTTCTAGTCCCTTCTGGGGAAGGGTGAAACCCTCAGGGGATGAGCTTCAGCCTTTGTCTCCAGGGGTCACAGGTCATGTTGTGGCCTTTGCGGTCAAGGAGGGAGAGAACTGGGGCAGGATGTGCAGACAAGGGGCCTGCCTCTGGGCCTTCTCCTTAAGTCTCACTTTTGAGTGAGGTTATCCTGTATCCATCCTTCTCTTTTGGGCTTATCTCACTTCACATTGCTGTAGGTTCCACTCAAGAGGAGACAAAGAAGTCAGGGGGTGTCAGGCTGGTGGCGCACCTGGTTGAGTGCACAAGTGACAATGTTCAAGGACCCGCTTCAAGCCCCCAGTCCCCACCTGCAGGGGGAAATCTTCACGAGTGGTGAAGCAGGGCTGCCAAGGTGTCTGTTTCTCTCCCTCTTTATCACTCCTCCTCTCTGGATTTCTGGCTATCTCTATCCAATAAATAAGTAAAGATAATAAAAATATTACAAAATGAAATAAAGGGATAAGTCAGGATTTGAACCCAGATGATCACTGCCTTGCTGTTCTGTTGGTATCATTTGCTTTACATTTTATACCTTTTTCTCTTTGAGGAAATAAATGCCCAATACACCCTAGGAAGTGACTTTCCAAGTTACAGAGTCCAGGAGAGTTTAAGGAAACAAGTCGTTCATGTCCCATAACTATTGGAATTCAGCAAGGAAACACCTACATCCAATTATCAATTATATATTCATTTAAGAAATGATTTATTTTTGGGAGTCGGGCGGTAGCGCAGCCGGTTAAGCGCAGGTGGTGCAAAGCTCAAGGACTTGCGTAAGGTTCCTGGTTTGAGCCTCTAGCTCCCCACCTGCAGGGGAGTCGCTTCCCAGGTGGTGAAGCAGGTCTGCAGGTGTCTGTCTTTCTCTCCCCCTCTCTGTCTTCCTCTCCTCTCTCCATTGCTCTCTGTCCTATCCAACAACAACAACATCAGTAGCAACAACAGTAACGACAACAGTACAACAAGGGCAACTAAAGGGAATAAATAAATAAATGTATTTTTAAAAAGAAATGATTTATTTTTGTATTTGATAGGACAGAAATTAAGAAGCAAGGGGGGAACAGAGAGAGAAAGAGATACCTGCATAACTACTTCACTGTTCATGAAGCTTCCACCCTGCAGGTGGGGAGCTGGGGCTCGAACCCCAGGGTGGCATGGCAATGTGTGTGCTCAGCCAGGTAAGCCACTGCCTGGTCTTTGTATGTTCATTTTTATTGGCTTGCTGTTTTTAAAGAGGACGGGGGAGGGGGGGGGCTTCTGCTTCCTCAAGCAACCAGCCCCCACCTCATGGTGACGTCAGTAACATTTATATGATAAGGCCCTTAGGAAGTGCAATTTTGGAGACTGGGTCATGGCACACTGGGTCGAGTACACATGTTACCATGCACAAGGAATCAGGTTCAAAACCTGTCCCCACCTGCAGGGGGAAAGCTTCGCTAGTGATGAAGCAGGGCTGTAGGTGTCTCTCTCTCTCTCTCTCTCTCACTGTCTCTCTTCAGTTATTCTCTGTCCTATTGAATAAAACTAATGGATATTTAAGAAAGAGAGGAAGAAAAGTGGGGAGAGAGAGAGAGAGAGAGGGAGGAAGAGAGGAAGAGAAAGAGAAAAGACCAGATTTTGGGAAGGAGAAGTTTTAGATCCAGAGAAAGGGCTCGTTTGCTCCACAGCTTTACCTGTCAGTTCTTGGTGAATTCTGCTGAGCTTCCCTGGTGGAATCTTTTCTGCCAATTACAGATCCTGGCTGCTCTCCCGGTGTGAGTGTTAAGGAGTGAGTGTTAAGTCTGTCGGCTGTTGGCTTTGTGGGCTTATTAACTCTGGGGAATGGCCACTGACAGCCAGGCTCTCCTGATGAGCTTTTGGGAAACAATGGCAGCCAGGCTTAAAATCGCACATCTGACGTCACATGGTGGGCGTCTCACCTGACTGCCAGTTATGGGCAGAGGGCCTGGAGTTTTGTGGCACTGCCAAGACGTGTCCTGTGAAGACCACCCAGAGCCATGGAGTCACCTGTGGGAAACTACACAGGCAGCGGAGCTTTGATATCTGCTCTGCCAGGGTCCAAGGGGTGGCGCACCTGGTTGACCGCACATGTCACAGTGCTCAAGGACCTCGGGGTTCGAGCCCCCGGTCCCCACTTGCAGGGGGAAAAGCTTCACAAGTGGTGAAGCAGGGCTGCAAGTGTCTCTCTGTCTCTCTCCCTCTCTATCACCCACTTCCCTCTTGATTTCTGGCTGTTTCTATCCAATAAATAACTCAAGAGAATTTAAAAAAGCATATCCAACCGTCCAGGTTAACAATGGCCTGCGTCTAAAAGCAGTTTTCATTATGCTGTTGGGGGCCAGAGTGGTGGTGCTCCTAGTAGAACACACATGTTGCCATGTGCAGGGATCTGGGTTCAAGTCTCCACCCCCCACTTGCAGGCATCTTTCTCTCTCTCCTTCTCTATCTCCCCCCCCCTCCCTTTTAATTTCTCTCTGTCCTATTGAAAAAAATGCTTGAGTTATGGTCATTCAAACAGATAGGCAGATCTGAGTTTTGTTATTGTCACCAGAGCAGCACTTTTTTTTTTTGGGGGGGGGGGTAGGGGGGAGGGAGGGAGGAGAGAGAGAGAGAAGGGAAGGGGGGAGAGAACACGGCTAAACAGACTATGCGAGTCAGTTGTTTTTATTTTACTGCCTGAGGTTTTGTGCTGGGGTTGGTGTAATATGGCTAATCTGGTTTGTCGATTTATGTATTTAATGAGATAACAGTTCCTGCCACCAGAGTTCTGTGTTCCTATTCCCTCCATTGGAAACTGCAGTGGTTCTCCCAAGATCAGGATATTGGTTGACTATTCTTTCTGTAACTATCTATATTCATATATTTATTTGACCTTTTTCCCCACTGTGGTCCTGCCTTCTCTTCCCTTTCTAAGTTATACCTACACCTATTACTACTTCTGAATGTCTTTTTTTTTCTCCTGGTCTCTCCAGGTCCTGATGGAACTGGGGTTCCACATTGTTAAAGTAGAATGAGCATAGTACTTCTGCTTGGGAAAGGTTTTGCTAACTTTCTTCTCATTATTCTTATACATTCAAAAAAGAACATTCATGTTGTCCACCAAAGTCCAGGATTAGCTTTTTAAAAAAAATTAATGTTTTTATTTATTTATTATTGGCTAGAGACAGGAATAGAGAGGGAGGGGGAGATAGACACCTGAAGCCCTGCTCCACCACTCATGAAGCTTTCCCCCTGCAGGTGGGGACCAGGGACTTGAACCTGCAACCTTGCACACTGAAATGTGTGCACTTACCCACAGGTGTGCCACCACGTGGCCCCTCCAGGATTAGCTTTTAATTTGAATTTGTCAATTTTTGGGAGTTGGCATCCTTGGTGTCCCTTCTCAGAGTGACCCAACTCATTAAAAAAAAAATTAGAAAAAAAAAAAAGAGGGGGAAAGATAGACACTGGCAGCACTGCTTCACCACTTACAAAGCTTCCCCCTTGCAGGTGGGGATGGGGGCTTGAACCTGGGGTCCTGGGACTATCAGGTGCACCATTGCCCTACACACACACACACACACACACACACACACACACACACACACACACACGCACACATTCTTTCTGAGAAGCTATCAGATCTACTGTTAGCATTTTAGGTTTTCGGTTTTTTTTTTTTTGCCTCCAGAGTTATTTGTGGGGCTCAGTACCTACACTATGAATTTCCATTGTTGTTGCTGTTATTGTTGTTGTCGTCGGATAGGACAGAGATAAATGGAGAGAGGAGGGGAGACAGAGAGGGGGAGAGAAAGACACTTGCAGACCTGCTTCACCTGTGAAGCAAACCCCCTGCGGGTGGGGAGCCGGGGCCTCGAACTGGGATCTTTACGTCCGTCCTTGCGCTTCACGCCATGTGCACTTAGCCCCCTGTGCTACCGCCTGACCACCAACCATTTTAGTTTTTTGTTGCTTTTTTTCCCTAGTGGTTTGCTTCCAGAGGGAAACAGCACACGCCCATTTTAGTACCGAGGCCATGCACCCTTGTCTGATCATTTCTCGAGGAGAATGGTTTTCCGGGAGTGGGGCTGTTTGATTGAAGGTCTGCATATTTTGACAGCACCGATTAGGCTGAGCCAGTGCGAGAGAGGCATCAGAGTGATTCACTGCAAGCACAGCTCAGAGTCGCTGTCACTTTTATTTATGATCACGGGGACTTTGCAACTTCTTCGTGAGGCCCAGAGGAAGACTCAGCAAGCCGTGCTCCATGTCTGCCTCCACTGCCAGCCAGAGCCCACACCAGGGACCTGACTTCTCACTGCCTGGGAAGCCATCAGCTATTTGTTGGGGGGGATTGCCGGTATGGCTTGTTCTAGTACCTTGCAGGGCCCTCGAATTAGGTGATATGAATCAGAATATATATATATATATATGTATATATATATATATAGTGTGTGTGTGTGACTCTATAAACCTTGCTATTTTTGCTACTTAACCCCCAGGTTTGTTTTTTTTTTTTTTAATAATTTATTTCTTTATTGGGGAATTAATGTTTTACATTCAACAGTAAATACAAAATAGTCTGTAAATGCATAACATTCCCCAGATTCCCATTTAACAATACAACCCCCACTATGTCATTCATCATCTTTCATGGACCTGTATTCTCCCCACCCACCCACCCACCCCAGAGTCTTTTACTTTGGTGTCATACTCCAATTCCATTTCAGGTTCGACTTGTGTTTTCTTTTCTAATCTTGTTTTTCAATTTTGGCCTCCCGGGTTTTTTTTTTTTTTAAATATTTATGCATTTATTTATTCCCTTTTGTTGCCTTTGTTTTTTTTAATTAATTAATTTATTTATTTTCCCTTTTGTTGCCCTTGTTGTCTTTTTATTGTTGTTGTAGTTATTGTTGTTGTTGTCGATGTGGTTGTTGTTCGATAGGACAGAGAGAAATGGAGAGAGGAGGGGAAGACAGAGAGGGGGAGAGAAAGACAGACACCTGCAGACCTGCTTCACCACCTGTGAAGTGACTCCTCTGCAGGTGGGGCGCCAGGGGCTCGAACCGGGATCCCTACACCGGTCCTTGCGCTTTGCACCACCTGCACTTAACCCACTGCACTACCGCCCGACTCCCCAGGGTTTTTGTTTGCTTGCTTGTTTTCCCTGGGGAATTGGAAATAGACCCATGGAGGCACTGGGTGAAAAATCATAGGACACCACCACAGATGACTGGCTAAGGAAGTTGTGAGGGCAGGGGCAGTGACACAGTACACACATCGCCATGTGCAACAACCCGGGTTTGAGCCCTCACACTCTCCACCTGAAGGAGAGGACACTTCACGAGCGGTGAAGCAGATCTGCAGGTGTCTTTCTCTCTCCCTATCTCCCCCTCCTCCCTTCTTAATTTCTCTCTGTCCCGTCAAAATAGAAAATAAAAACGAAGTTACGGGATGTGTACTCTACTGAATACGACTCTGCAGTCAGAGAAGACAGTATTGTGTCAAAATGGATGACACTGGAGGTGAGGATGCTTAGCAAAAAAGAAGAGATGGTTTTTCTTCTGTGTGGAATCTAGAGAACTGACACGCTTGAACTTGAAAAACAAAAGGACAGAAGTGCAAACTGTTAATAAGACTTATGAGAACTAGTGGCTTATCTTTGGGAGATGGGAAGATGAGGACACAGATTTTGGTGGTGGGTGTGGTGTGAAACCGGTCCTTGCACATGTTAACATGTGTATTCTACCAGTTTTACCACTGTCCAGCCCCGCTTTTGGTTCTCCTTTGTTCTTACTATTATTATTATCATTATTTAATGACAGATACAGAAAGAATAATAACAGAGAAAGAGACCAGAGCTCAGTTCTGGCTTGTGACGGTGCTGGGGATTGAACCTGGGACCTAAGAGCCTTAGTCATGAGAGTCTTTTGCAGAACCATTATGCTATCTCCTCTGCCCCCTCACTTGGCTCTTTTAATGATGTCCTCCTCTGCCCCTGATGTGGGAATTAGAAATGTAGAGTTGGAGGAGGAGAAATGGGATGTCAAGTTGAAATGGATTCATTCTTGCAGCTGGAGTTCCAAGATGTGGAAACTCTACCAGTGTGGCTGCCTACCTGCCCTAAGACCCTATCCCATGCCGCCTCTGCTGGACCTGCTGATGTTCAGCCTGGATGTCGTCTGTCCTCAGCTGGGGTCCCACCTTCCCAGCCGGGGTCCCTAATGACCAGAAGCCCTGCATGTCTCCCTGGAGAGTATGTGTGTGCCTGCCAGCATCAAAGGGAGAGATGTCACCTTCCTTTCTGCTTCAGTTTATTTTAAAATTTTTTTTCATTATCTTTATTTATTTACTGGATAGAGTTAGTCAGAAATTGAGAAGGTAGGGGAGATAGAGACAGAGAGACACCTGCAACATTGCTTCACCACTTGCAAAGCTTTCCCCCTTGCAGGTGGGGTCTGGAGCCTCAAACCTGGGTCTTTGTACGTTGTAACCTGTGCTCAAGCAGGTGTGCTGTCGCACCAGCTCCTTTCCTTGTCTTCCTTTCTTCCTTCCTTCTTTCCATTCTTTTTTTTATTGATTTAATAATGATTGACAAAATTGTAGGATAAGAGGGGTATAATTCCATACAATTCCCACCACCAGAGTTCTGTATTCTATCCCCTCTATTGGAAGCTTTCCTGTTCTTTATCCCTCTGGGAGCATGGACCCAAGGTCATTATAGGGTGCAGACGGTAATTGCTTCTCCACCAGACATGGACCTTGGCAGCCTGTTTGTATCTTCCTCTAGTGGGGCAGGGCTCTGGGAAGGTGGGGCTTCAGGACACACTGGTGAGGTCGTCTGCCCAGGGAAGTCAGGTTGGCATCACAGTAGCATCTGCAACTTGATGGTGCCATTCCAGTTTTCCTTTGTCTTTTTTAGTAGCCCTCTGCCAGCTTATAGATGGTTATAATGTTCCACCATGCTTCCTCTTTGTCCCTTCCTCTGTACTTTCTCTCCTTCCGGCCTAGAGATCCTGCTCTCACTTGGAATTCCCAGGTTTAAGGCAGCTTTTTTTTTTTTTTTTTTTTGTGGAGAATCTGTCAGGTGTTGTCCTCAAGATGCCATCTTGACTCTGCCCCCCTCCACTTCACTTTCTTTTTTTTAAAAAATTTATTTCTTTATTGAGGAATTAATGTTTTACATACAACAGTAAATACAATAGTTTGTACATGCATAACATTCCCCAGTTTCCCATTTAACAATACAACCCCCACTATGTCATTTATCATCCTTCATGGACCTGTATTCTCCCCACCCACCCACCCCAGAGTCTTTTACTTGGGGGCAATATGCCAATTCCATTTCAGGTTCTACTTGTGTTTTCATTTCTGATCTTGTTTTTCAACTTCTGCCTGAGAGTGAGATCATCCCATATTCATCCTTCTGTTTCTGACTTATTTCACTCAACATGATTTTTTCAAGGTCCATCCAAGATCGGCTGAAAACGGTGAAGTCACCATTTTTTACAGCTGAGTAGTATTCCATTGTGTATATATACCACAACTTGCTCAGCCACTCATCTGTTGTTGGACACCTGGGTTGCTTCCAGGTTTTGGCTATTACAAATTGTGCTGCCAAGAACATATGTGTACACAGATCTTTTTGGATGGATGTGTTGGGCTCCTTAGGATATATCCCCAGGAGAGGAATTGCAGGATCATAGGGTAGGTCCATTTCTAGCCTTCTGAGAGTTCTCCAGACTGTTCTCCACAGAGGTTGGACCAATTGACATTCCCACCAGCAGTGCAGGAGGGTCCTTTGACCCCACACCCTCTCCAGCATTTGCTGCTGTTACCTTTTCTGATGTATGACATTCTCACAACCACTTCACTTTCTAGAGACTCCTGTGCTCTTGTGCTCCTGCCAGAATAAAGACTTTGCAGACATGAATGGAAGGAGCCCAGGAAGCACTGCAGTGTCGAGTGATGGACTTAGAACTGTGAGGTCTCCAGTTCTTTCTCCAGCATCAGATGTCCCAGAGTCTGTCTGTCTGTCTGTCTGTCTGTCTCTCTCTCTCCCTCCTCTCCCTCCCTCCCTCTCCCTCTCTTTCTCCCTCTCCCCTCCCCTCTCTCCCTCCTTTTTTGTCCCCCCTCCCTCTCAGTTTTCTCCTTCCTTCCTTTCCCTCTCTTTTGTCTCCTTTCTCTTTCTTTCATCCTCTTCTTTCTTTTTCATTTTTTGGAGATGTGATGTGGTGGTGGTGGTGTTGAGGTTAGAACTCATATACTTGTGCTGTCACTGAGCTACATTCCTGGCCCTTCCCCCAGTTATTTCTTACACACCAGAGGCTCCTGTCTGATCCCCAGTTCTTACTTACATCTGATCCTATGTGTTGGGGAAAAAAAAAATTGGGTTTAGGGGGAAAAAAAAATCCAAAACTCAAGAATGGCAAATCCCATAAAGTGGAGGTCTCTCTAAATTTTATAAATCATGTGTTTTTGGCAGGGGTTAATGGTACACAGTAGTTGCTGACACATGGGTACAATTCCTCATCTCCCTGTAATAGGCATTTGCAAAACACACCCCCCAACTTAGATCTTCTCAGCACCAGCACCCCCAAGGCCCCCCAGCCCCTCCCTTCCCAGAGTCCTTTGCTTTGATGCAACATGCCACACTGATTTTAAAAAACTTTTTTTAATTACTATTATCTTTTTTTTTTTGCCTCCAGGGTTATCACCAGGGCTCAGTGCCTGCACTGTGAATCCACTGCTCCTGGAGGCTTTTGTTGCCCTTGTTGTTTATCATTGTTGTTGCTGTCATTGTTGTTGGACAGGGCAGAGAGAAATTGAGAGAGGAGAGGAAGACAGAGAGGGGGAGAGAAAGATAGACACCTGCAGACCTGCTTCACCGCTTGTGAGGCCACACATCTGCAGGTGGGGAGCTGGGGGCTGGAACGGGGATATTTGGTAGTCCATGTGCTTCGTGCCATGTGCGCTTAACCAGCTAAGCTACCACCCGGCCCCACTATTATTTTTTAGTATTTTTATTTATTAGATAGAGACAGCCAGAAATCAAGAGAGAACGGGGAGATAGAAGAAGAGAGACAGACACCTGCAGACCTGCATCACCACTCGTGACGCTTTCCCCCTGCAGGTGGGGAGCCGGGGGCTGGAACCCAGGTCTGCGCGCTTTGTGCCACGTGCGCTTAACACACTGTGCTACTGCCCTGCTCCCACACCCATGACTTTTTAAATCTCCCAAGTGAGGGGTCACCTCACGAGCTAGGTGTGGAAACATCTCCGCCACCCACCCACCGTCATCTGTTGACAGAACTGTCTGAACTTCGCTCATACTTCCTGTCCATTTCTGTGCCCCTTCTGTGAGTTGTCTCCAGCCTGGAGCCCTGGGCTCGCAGCCTTCCTCTGTGAACTCTGGAGAAATGGCTCAGCTGTGAGAGTACTGTACTCTAATGTTTGAGGTTCCTGGCTCCATCCCCAACAATGCATGCCTCTCTCTCTTTTCCCTCTCCTTCTCTCTGTCTCATACAAAACTCTCATATGTAATTAATAAAATGAATCTTAAAACAAAAAAGGTCTGAATTGTAAATTCTGAGCTGAGGACACTTCCTATGTTCTGAGACTCCTGCATTCTGTTTCTCCTTGACTTGCCTGCATAGCAAAGATGTTCTCTACAGCTAATTTCCTATATTTACTAAGACGTGCTTTATGTAAAAAAGAAAAAAGTCTACTTGCCCCTCCGTGGACTACACAACTATTCAGATAAGTGAACTAGAATCAAACTTGACTCATCTGCTTAAGTCTCAGAAAGTTAGCAGGGGTTCTAGCAGAGAGAGTTTGCAGAAAAGACAGTTTGTAACTATTAGCAGAAAGTTTAAAAATATTAAAAATGAAAAAGCATGAGGAGCCAGGGGGTGGCAGGCCAAGTAGAGCACACATTAGTTACAACGCCCAGGGACCTGAAATCAAGCCTCTAGCTCCCTTCCTGCAGGGGGGAAGCTTCATGAGTGGTGAAACAGGGCTGCAGGTATCTCTGTCTCTCCCTCCCTATCTTCCCTGTTCTTCTTAGTTCCTGTCTGTCTCTAGTAAATAAAAATCTAGATTTTTGTTTTTCAAACATTAAGGAAAGCAGTGCTGTTCTTATTTGTAGTGAGTGTCTCTGCAATAGACGCTTTTTTTGTTTGTTTTCTCCAACCTTATGTATACAGCATACCTGGCATTTTGGCAACAAACAGGTGAGCTGTTGCTTTTCAAGTGTGAAAGGAGGTTCTTTTGTTTTAAGCTAGTTTGCATCGATTTACAGAAACGACAAGACTGTTTTATAACCATATGTACAAACACACATACACAAGCTAGTGTGCATATCTTTACACAAGCGAGGTAGCTATTGTGTAAGTACACGTGCACATGTGTATGTTTACATGTGGAGCCACACACACGCATTAGATCAAGCACTGCGGTTCCAGTCTGAGGAAAAAAAAAATTTTTTTTTTCATAGAGGAGAAGGGAAGGAGGGAGTGTTAGAGAGAGAGAGAGAGAGAGAGAGAGAGCATGTGAGCATGAGAGAGAATTGCAGCACTGTTCCACTACTTGTGATGCTTTTCCTTGTAGGTGGGGACCAGGGACTTGAACCCAGATCTTTGCACATGATAACAGGCTACTCTATGGGTTAGGCCACCACCCAGCCTATTTTCCTTTTTCTGTTATTCTCTGTGCAAAAGTAGGGTCTCTGGTAAGCCAGCATCTGAACTGCTTGCAGTTTTGTAAAAAGATCCAGGCTGACCACTCCCAGCATGAATTGCCTACTTACCAAAGGGTCATCGGAATGTTCCAAAGCCCTATCCTTCAGGGCTGCTATTGAAAGTGGATGTCAAGTTCAACTTCAAGGTCAGAGGGTAGATAGCATAATGGTTATGCAAAGAGACTCTCATGCCTGAGGCTCCAAAGTCCCAGGTTCAATCCCCTGTACCACCATACTGGCTACGGAAGAAGGGCAAACGCTAGAAGAAGCCAGAGCTGAGCAGTGCTCTGGTTAAAAAAAAAATCAAGCTTAAATGCAGACTGTACATTCTGACTGAACTCTGTGACTGCTTTTTGAGTTGTTACTATTCCTTCTTCCTTGGATCTGCTTGTATAATTTAATTGCATGTTAGGTTCTGAAACCGTGTTCATATCAGGCAGGTTCTCTTAGAAAAAGCCTGTGTGTCTTTTCTATAAATATTCAAATGATGGATTCTTCTGCTGTTTTTCAAAATGTACATTCAGAGTCAAAAACAATCAGCTAACATCTCCTGGCTGCACTGAGGACTAGGTTTAGATTTAGCGTGCAGTATTTGACAGAGCTATTATTTCCCAGTGTTTAGCCATAAGCAGAAATTGGAAACACAACTCAACAGTTCTAAAGAGCAGCAAATGTTGTTCTGACTCAGTGAGCTGAGCCGTAGTATTTGTGCAGGTGTTAGGAAGTGTTAAAATCTGTTTCTGGAGGCTAGGAAGCGGTGCACCTGGTAGAGTACACATATTGCCAACACCAACAACCAGGGTTCAAGCCCCAGTTCCCACCTCCGGGCAGGAAGCTTCAGGAGTAGTGAAACAGTCCTGTGCTATCTCTTCTCTCTTCCTCCCCCTCTCTCTCCCTCTATATTTTTCTTTGTCTCTACCAGAAAGAAAAAAGAAACAGGGGGATGGGGAGGAGGAAGGCTACCAGGAACAACAGAGTTTTTGTACAGGTACCAAAGCCAAGCAATGACCCTGATGAAAAATCATAATGGTGGTAGATTTTGCTTCTGAAGTAGAAAATCTTCTTCTAGAAGTTCAGGAAATAATTTTCTGCAGTAATGCCATTTTGCTTGGTGTCTTGAGATATAAAATAGATTTCTTTTTTTCTTTTTTTTAAAATTTTTTAAAATTATCTTTATTTATTGGATAGAGACAGGTAGAAATTGAGAGGGAAGGAGGTGATAGGGAGGGAGAGAGACAGAGAGCCACCTGCAGCCCTGCATCACCACTTGTGAAGCTTTCCCCCTGCAGGTGGGAACCAGGGGATCGAACCTGGGTCCTTGCACATTGTAACATGTGCACTCAACCAGGTGTGCCACCGCCTGCCCCCAGATTTCTTTTTTTCTTTATTAAAATTTATTTAATTTATTTTTATTGTCACCAGGGTTATTGATGGGGCTCAGTATCAGCACTATGAATCCACTGCTTCCCAGTGGCCATATTTTCCTTTCTGTTTCATTTGACAGGACAGAGAAATTGAGATAGAGAGGGAGAGAGAAAGACACCTGCTTTATTGCTTGTGAAGCACCCCCCCCCCACACACACACACACACACAGGTGGGGGAACCACTAAATGATGGGGCTGGAAATATAGTTTAGACTGCCTCTGTCTCTAAAAAAAAATTCATTTATTTTTATGAGAGTGAGTTTCACACGAGAGAGAAGTAATTTCAAGTGTTATTCTGGTACATACATGGTGGTGCTGGGAATCGAGTCTGGAGCCAGCCCCATGCTAGGGGCTAGTCAGTCCAAAGCTGAGTCCACAGAACCATTTCATCAACTTCCCATAGGATGCAGAACCCCTCCCACCCACCCCCAGATCCTTCAAAGTGAATCACCAGCATTAGTTTCTGTGCCTGTGAGACCTGGAAATAGGATATTTTCCAAAGAATCTAAGACTTCCTGGCTTTTGTTTGTTTGTTTGTTTGTTTTTGCCTCCAGGGTTATTGCTGGGGCTTGGTACCCACACTATGAATCCTGTTCCTGGTGGCTATTTTTTCTGTTTTATTGGATAGGACAGAGGAATTGAGAGAGGAGGGGGAGACAGAGAAAGAGAGACATCTGCAGATCTGCTTCATCGCTTGTAAGGTGACCCCTCATACAGGTGGAGAGCCAGGGACTGGAACTGGGATCCTTGTGCTCAGTACTGTGTGGGTCATAGTCTGTCTGGAGCCGCAGGGGCAGTTCGGGTCGTCTCTGGCTCCCCAGCGATGGAACATAGCGGCACACACGACTGCCACCTCTCCAGATTCAAAGGAGTTCTCGAAACTTTACATCAGGCTCAACCTGACGCTGTTGACTGGCTACAGAAGAAGGGCAAACGCTAGAAGAAGAAGAAGAAGTACTAAGTGCACTTAACCCAGTGCGCCACCGCCACCTCCTAGGGCTTTCTTTTGATAACATTTAAATATCTATTCCCCCTGGAAAGCAAACGCTGGGAAATGTATTTTTAAAAGGTGGTATAGCCTGTCTTTACATTTATTTAGTTTAGGATAAATCTACCTTAAAATAAATTAGGAAAAATGTCTGTTGTGGCAATGTTGGCTGACTCAGATCTATGTTGTGTTTGTGGACGGAGGCAGATGTGAGAGGGGTTTTGGTAATAGTTTGAGTCAATGGAGCTCTTTTTTTCTCTTTTGATCTCCTTTGCAGCTTCATGCTGTCTGCATTATCTCTGACCCAGTTCTTTCTTTTTTTTCTTAACCAAAGCACTGGTCAGCTCTGGCTTATGGTGGTCATGGGGGGGAATTGAACCTGGGACTTTGGAGCCTCGGGCATGAGAATCTCTGCATAACCATTCTGCTATCTACTCTTCATCCTGACTTAATTCTTGGACTTGTATAATAGGTTGCTGCTCATTTATTTCCCAGGACCAGCAGCTGGGCTAGCTTATCTGTGGATCCATTCACTTAATCTCATAGCCAGTAGGGTCTTCAGTTTACATACAGGAAATAGAGAGCTTTAGAGAAAGTAAGTGGAGACTAGGGAGACAGTATCATGGTGCTGCAAAGGATTGTCAGGCCTGAGGCACCAAAGTCCCAGCTTCAATCCCCAGCACCACCTTAAACCAGAGCTGAGCAGTGCTATGGTTAAAAACAAACACAAAACAAAGGTAGATAGGTAGGTAGGTAGGTAGGTAGGTAGATAGATAGATAGATAGATAGATAGGGAGCTTAAGTTCCCACAGCTAGGAAATATTTGTATCCAGTGGTGTCTAGCTCTGTCTTTGGAACTTGAAGTTCCGAATAGTTCTTTTTTGAAGGAGGTGAAGCCCTGTTTGGAAGATACATTTGCTTCTCTATATTCAGACCCAAGTTCAAGCCTCTGGTCCCCACCTGCAGGGGGAATGCTTTGTGAGTGGTGAAGCAGTGAGTGCCACAGTCTCTCTCTCTCTCTCTCTCTCTCTCTGCTACCACTCTCCCCTCTACTCTATTCCTCTCGGTCTCTATAAACAAATAAATAAATACGGAAGAAAAAAATGAATTCAAACCAGAATCAATGCCAGCTACCAGAACAAGGAATCAAAAAGTCTGCAGAGTTCCTGCAAAACTAGGGTCTTGCTGGTGGTTCCAGGTGGCTTTTCCTTCACCCCTAGAGCCAGTGGGCTTCTGTTGAGATAGAAGATGCAAAGACCTGGCTGAGTAAGCTGTTTGGAGACTCCTTTTGAGTGCCCCACCCAAGGCAAAGGTTTTCTAAACCACTGCTCTTGGCTTTTGTCTGTTTCTTGATCAACTCCACGTGTCTGGTGTGGGATGCTGGGGAAGGCGGGTTTGCTTTGTAATCTGTGCCCGTTGTGGATTCTGCTTGTCTTCTGCTGTGCTGGTGGCTTCCGTCCATCTGCCTTGCTGATGCTGTCTGTGGCACTCAGCTATCTGGTCACAGTGGTGTGTGTGTGTGTGTGTGTGTGTGTGTGTGTGTGTGTGTGTGTGTAGACTCTTCACCTCTCCATTAGCAGAGATGGAAAAGGTGTCCTTTCATTGACATTGAGTGGGGTATATTTAGATTTAAGTAAAGGCTCCTTTTTTTTTTTCTTTCTGTTTCATTTGACAGGACAGAGAAATTGAGATAGAGAGGGAGAGAGAAATTGAGATAGAGAGGGAGAGAGAAAGACACCTGTTTTATTGCTTGTGAAGCATTTCCCCCCTGCAGGTGGGGACCATGGGCTTGAACCACCAAATGAGGGGGTTGGAAATATAGTTTAGATTGCCTCTGTCTCTAAAAAAAAAAAAAAAAAATTCACTTATTTATATGAGAGTCAGTTGCACATGAGAGAGAAGACATTTCAAGCACCATTCCAGTACATACACGGTGGTGCTGGGAATCGAGCCTGGAGCCAGCCTCATGTTTGTTTGTTTGGTAGGTTGGTTTTTTTGGTGCCTCCAGGGTTATTGCTGGGGCTCGGTGCCTGCACAACGAATCCACTGCTCCTGGAGGCTATTTTTTCCCTTTTGCTGCCCTTGTTGTTTATCACTGTTGTTGTTATTGGATAGGACAGAGATGGGGAGAGAAAGACAGACACATGCAGACCTGCTTCACCACTTGTGCATTGTAACATGTGCGCTCAACCAGGTGCGCCCCTACCTGGCCCAAACACTGATGGTAACTGTGGACAGTTTTATCTACCTGGGGACATTTATCAGTATTGGGAGGGGTTGATTTTAGCTGTAAGCTTCCACTTAGCCTTAAAAAACGTAATATAGAGCAGGATACAGAACCTAGGAAGGTCTGGGTTTATTCCTTTAGGTGGGAGAGAACAGGTTCAGGGATTTGCAGTCTGCTCTTTGCCCTCTCTGGTCATTCTGATGATTTTAATGACCCCATCACTGACATTTCCAAGCCCCATCACTCAAAAGGCAGCTTCCAGAGTGGGGTACGTGACTCTTAACCTACACACTCCACACCTCGTCTCTCCTGCCTCTCCCTGCTTTGGTGAGTAAGCGTGCGGATCTTTCTTTCTGATCAATTTTCATCTAGTGTGCTATTTGCTTACAAGCCACGGGAGTGAATCACTGGGGATGCTTGGCACAAGGGATGTTGAATCAGTAGGCAAGGAAAAAAAAAAAAAAACAACCTTTTTGCTGAAAAGGAATAGGGGAGAGACATATACCCAGAAGGAAACTACACGGTCTTCATTTTAAGCTTCCTGGATTTAAATTTTGGAGAGTAATCCCTCCCCTCGCCAAGCTGGGAAGCATCATCATTAGCATAGAAATTGTAAGATATTTCAAGTGAACATCTTGGGGCTGGTTAGTGGCACAGGCGGTTGAGCACACATGTTACAATGCACAAGGACCCGAATTTGAAGCCCCGGTCCCCACCTGCAGGAGGAAAGCTTTGCAAGTGGTGAAGCAGTGCTGTAGGTTATCTCTCTGTCTCTATCTGTCTCTCTCTAACTCCCCTTTCCCTCTTAATTTCTGGCTGTCTCTAGCAATAAAGATAATAATAAAAAATAAAAAAAATAAAATTAAAACATCTTGGTAGGAGTGAGTTTTCTTATTTTTTCTTATTTTTTTTTGAGAGATGCAGAGAGAGGACACAGAGAGAAACATCAGAGCACTGCTCAGCTGATAGTGACACTCAAGCCTGGTGATGGTGTCTTGGCTAAAGTCTCCTCACCAACCTGCTACATCCAGCCGGTCACCACAGACCATCCGCAGAAGCCACCCATGTAGAGAGGGAACTTGGCATCAACTGACAGGGGTACAAACTTGAGTCTGACAGATTCTAGCTCCTATCTGGAGCCCCGAAGCTGAAGCTCCCCTGCAAAGGTGTCTCAATCATAGCGCCTCCTATGTCCAAAGGCAACAAAGTCAGCAGAAAAAGCAGATTTGATTTTTTTTTTTTTTGACCTCCTGCTAAAAAACAGAGGGAGGAAAGACTTAAAGAAAACTTACTCTGGGTGGGGGTGGGTGGGGGTGTGCGGCTAGATAGCATGATGGTTATGCAAAAAGATTCTCATGCCTGAAGCTCCGGAAGTCCCAGGTTCAATCCCCCCACACACATACTACATAAGCCAGAGCTGAGCAGTACTCTGGTCTCTGTCTCTCTGTACCTTTCTCCCTTCCATTAAAAAAAATAAATTAAATATGTTTTTAAAAAGAGGAAGCGAGAGAGACACCTGTAGCACTGTTTCACTGTTCATGAAAGCTTCCCTCTGCAGGTGGGGATTAGGGGCTTGAACCCAGGTCCTTGTGCACTGGAATGTGTGCTCAACCAGATGTGTCATCACCCAGCCCCCTATATTCTGTTATATGCCGTGCTGTGGATTGAACCAGGAGCCTTGGGCAAGCAAGCCCAATGCTCTAACCCAGCTGAGCTCTTTCCGCAGTTACAATAAAGGGCAACTCAAGACTCTTGTTTGGTGCCTTGTGTGCCCTTCAGACAGACCCCACGACACCTGTAGGGATTACCCTGCTTCCCCTGAGAGTTTAAGAAGCCTTTGGAGGCTCTGCTGTCATTCCACGTGCTTGTCTGCCTGGAGGGCGCAAGGTTCATTTCTTTTGGTCCAGGCTCTGGCTCAGGTGCTGATCCAAGCCCTCTTGGCCAGGTGCGTTGGCAATCTGGAAGACTCCAGGGCAATCTATCAACTGTTTGGACCTTTTCCTAGAGCCCCATGGTCCCCATTTAGGTGGTGATTACCTTTCAAGGTTATTTTTACGGTTTGTCCACCCAGGGGAGGATGTGTTATGTCTAGGACTCTCTCTGACATTGCCGGGCATATCTGAGGCTCCAGATTGAATATTTGCAAACAGTCAAAAACCCAAACTAGAAACTACTGGGCTTGGCAGAAAGATGACAACAGAGTTCTGTAGAATTCCTCTGGCTTCCTTGAGTCCAGCAAGGAGGTGGTGAGGACAGGTGCTGATTGGCTACATTTGTTTATTCGTTTTGTCGGCCACTCTGCTAACAGAAACTGGCCATGAATGGATATTGGGCTTTCTTTTAACAAATTTATTGTTGATTTTTAAAACTTTATTTTATTTGATAGGACAAAGTGAAATTTAGTGGGAAGAGAGAGAGACAGCCCACTCGTGAAGTTTGCCTTCTGCAAGTGGGGAAGTGGAGTCTGGGGGCTCGAACCCAGGTCCTTATGCACTGTGATGTGTACACTTAATCAGGTGCACCACAGCGTGGTCCCTTAGGCTTTCTTTCTTTCTTTTTTTTAAAAAAGCTTTATTTATGTATTGGATAGAGGCAGAGAGAAGGAAGGGGAGAGATAAAGAGGAGAAAGCGAGATACCTGAAGCACCGCTTTATCACTCAGAAAAATTCGCTCTGCAGGTGGGGACCGGGGGCTTGAACCCATGTCTATACACTCCATAATGTGTGCACTCAACTGGGCCCACCACCACCACCAGACCCTACAGCACCCCCCCCCCCCATTTATGGGGGGGTTCATGGTTTACAGTCGACAGTAAAATACAGTGGTTGGTGCATGTGTAGCATTTCTCAGTTTTCCATGTAACAGTTTTCCCCCACCGAGCTCCTCCTCCACCGTCGTGTTCCAAGACCTGAACACTCTCTCCCGCCCTGCCCTGTCCCAGAGTCCTTTGCTCTGGTGCAGTACAGTACCGCAAGAACTTTGGATATTTGTATTCATGCACCGGTCACAGGGAGGAAGGCAGATTCCTCTCAGGAGTGAGCTTTATTATAGGCAAAGTGGAAGATACATTGTTTTCTTTCTTCCTCTCCCTTCTTCCCTCCCCCACCTCTCTCTCTCTCTCCCTCTCTCTCTGTCTCTCATAGACAGAATCCCTGTGTCTACTGGCCCTGTTTCAGCTTCAAGGTGTTTCAGCTCTAGTTTGCAGCAGATCCAAAGGACGAGTCTGAGGCTGAGACCGGGTGGAAGGCAAGGAGATACTTTATTTTACCCTGGCAGAATCTACCGGACTTCTGCCCGGTTAGACTGTCCGCCTGATTTGGAAAGCCGCTTATTTACCCTTCAAGCCCAGTGCGTGTGCACTGCATGATTACAGAGTGGTTTTGGAAAAGGTATGTTTTGATTGGGCCAATCAGATGTGCTTAGGTACAAGGGATTGGTCACATTGTGAGTCATCAAGGTATGTGTAAAAGGAAGGATGAGGTGGATTGGTTGCATTCCGCAGCCAATCCAGGCTGCCAAGGTGCAAGTGACTACAGAGTGAAAGACACAATGTGGTTGGCTATATTCTGTGAAACAAAAGATGTAGCCTGATTGGTGACACTCCCTGTCGCCTAGGTTTGCCGAAGTACAGGAACAGCAATGTCTCTTGTGGAATTGGGGAATATTTTATTTCAGCACCTGCAAAGTGCTCAGGCATCATTGAAAACCCCAACGAATGGAAACAGTCTGACTCACTAGAGGCGGACATTTAATATGAAGGAAGTGAATGGGGTTATGAGTGTGAGTGTGTGAGCAAATGAGTGGTGGGGCAGGGTGGTGATGGAGAGCTGGCTGGAAGGAAGCCTTTCAGCCCCTGGCAGCTATAAATAGAATTCTTACTCACTTGGGAGGTGGAGAGCTGAGCTTTTGGAAAGAGGCTTTTATTCAGCCATTTGGTCCAGAATGAAGATACGATCCAATATATTAGGTCCAGGATGAGCCAAAAAACACTCCTTGTTCCTTTTTGGTGGCCGCCAAGTATAATTAAGAGCATTGCTGGCTAAGTCAATTAAAGAATAGCAACACTTTCCTTCCCAAAACTCCCTCTTGAACTGGAGGCATTATGTGCAAAAGAATACACTTTGTAAAAACCTCTACAGGGAGCCAGACTCCAGGCTCTCTGGGGAAAAGCTACTAAGAGCTTTTTTTTTTTTTTTTTTTTTTGGCTTTTTATATTTTTATTCTCTTTCTTTATTGGCGAGAGACAACCAGAAATTGAGAGAAAAAAGGGGTGCTAAAGAGGGAGAGACAGAGAGACACCTGCAGCCCAGCTTCACCACTCTCAAAGCTTTCCTCCTGCAGGTGGCAACCAGAAGCTCAAACCTGGGTCCCTGAACATTGTAACAGGTGCACTACCACCCAACCCCATAATTTGGGGTTTTGAAATCCCAAAAGCCACCAGCTTCTAGGATGTTCCAATTGGTCACTGGCAAATACCTCCAGTTCCTGTGTCCTTCAAAAATGTGTTCCTCCTCCCCTTCCCTATTTTTTATTTATTAATTTATTTATAAAAAGGAAACACTGACAAAAATCATAGGAGAAGAGGGGTACAACTCCACACAGTTCCCACCACCAGAACTCTGTATCCCCTCTCCTCCCCTGATAGCTTTCCTATTCTTTATCCCTCTGGGGGTATGGACCCAAGATCATTGTGGGATGCAGAAGGTTGAAGGTCTGGCTTCTGTAATTGCTTCCCCGCTGAACATGGATATTGACAGGTTGATCCATACTCCCAGCCTGTCTCTCTCTTTCCCTAGTGGGACAGGGCTCTGGGGAAGCAGAGCTCCAAGGGACACATTGGTGGGGTTGTCTGTCCAGGGAAGTCTGGTCGACATTCTGCTAGCATCTGGAACCTGGTGGCTGAAAAGAGAGTTAATATACAAAGCCAAGTCTGCTTTCTTAGTTCTATTCATAGCTGGGACTTCATTTTTTTTTTTCTTTTTAAGATATCCTTTCAAAGGTGTTTATTTATTATTATATTTTAATTAGAGAGGGAGAGGGAGAGAGAGAGAGAGAGACAGAGTTCTGCAGCACTGTTTCATCACTCCTGGAGCTTCCCCCCACTGCAGGTGGGGACTGAAGGCTTGAACCTGGGTCCTTGTGCATGGTAGTTTGTGCACTTTACTAGTAGTGCTGCTGTCTGGCTCCTCTTATTTACTTGCTTTTGGTAGGATTTGTTTATTTTATGAGAGAGAGAGAAACAGAGCACTGCTTCAGCACATGCAGTGCTGGGGAATCGAACCAGGCAGACTGGGGATGGATGGGCTGGGCTGGTGGAGAACATTTGTTTGCCGTACCTCTTCCTCTGCCGTCCGCACACTGTCTGGTCGATGCTGACACTGACTCCAGGGACAGACGCAGAGACTGTAGCTGTTTGGAAGGAGAGGGCTTCAAGGGCAGGAGCGGGAGAGGGGTGTCCTCAGAAGACAGCAGGGAGCTCTGTGGAAGAAGAGAGAAATGTGAAGGTGGCAAAGAGCTCACACTCCCAGGAGTCATGAAGGCTAAGTCTGTGCCAACTCTCTGAGCGTGGTCAGGTCCACCTCCAGAAGAGGGGTTCAGACCGCTCTCCCTAGCAAGCACAGTTTGCCACCTCATGTTCCGTGAGTCAGATATTCCAGACTCAGCTTGAAAATCCAGGTTCTCTGGGACAGACAGGAGGAGGATAGTTCAGTGGGCAAAGCTCCTGCCTGACTGGTCTGTGACCCCCGACCCCACATGGGCGCACCATAGGTAGCCCTGGGAGAGTGCCAGTGGGGGTGGAATTGAATGGCGCTCAGAAGTGTCTCTTCTCTCTTCCCTCTATCTGTGACTCCTCTCTCTAAGGATAAAGAGTAAAAAAGAAAAAGAGCCACAAAAGGGAATAAATAAATAAAATAAAAAATAAGTTTAAAAAAATTTTAAAAAAAAGAAGAAAAAGAGCCAGGGAGGCGTGTGTGTGTGTGTGTGTGTGTGTGTGTGTGTGTGTGTGTGTGTGTGTGAGAGAGAGAGAGAGAGAGAGAGAGAGAGAGAGAGAGAGAGAGGGTCATCAGTCCATTCCCTCATGCTGCATAAAAAAGAAAACAAACAATAAGTAGACAGAAAGAAAAAAGAAAAGAAATTCTGGGCTCCTGTCATGAAGTTCATTTTTTAAGCGATTCCACCGAGAATTCTTTTAAATTGTTTATTTATTAATGACAAAGCATAGAGTACCTGAGAATCATTCTGGCACATGCAGTGCTAAAGATTAAACTCGGGGTGGGGGTGGGGGTGGTGGAGGGTAGCTAGCATAATGGTTATGCAAACAGACTTTCATGCCTGAGGCTCCAAAGTCTCAGGTTCAATCCCCACCACCACCACCACCACCACCACCATAAGCCAGAGCTGAACAGTGCTTTGGTTTTAAAAAAATAAAAGATTAAACTTGGGACCCCGAGCACTCACTCGCTCTCTCTCGCTCTCTCTCTTCATATATATCCAGCGCTCTAGCCACTGAGCCACGTGCCTCCCCGGCATGTCCACC
Source organism: Erinaceus europaeus (assembly GCF_950295315.1). NCBI lineage: Eukaryota > Metazoa > Chordata > Mammalia > Eulipotyphla > Erinaceidae > Erinaceus > Erinaceus europaeus. Next base: position 19,419,549 of record NC_080166.1, on the reverse strand, counting down.
CAGTATATCTAAACTCAGCTTTCCGGGGCCTGCCTTTCTGTTGCAATTGCTTTTGCTCCAAGTACGAAAACCCTCGCTCCCATGAAAATACACAGCTCCCCGTTGTGTCTTTATCAGCAAGTCTTCTCTCCCCCTCTCTCTCTGTTTTGTGACTAGTGTCTTCTAGATTTACTGCTTTTGTTTTCGATTCATCTCCGAGAGCAGCTCTTCACTCAATTTCAGGCTTCTCGGCGCTGGTCTGAGCAGGGCTGGGCCGCTTTTGCTGATATTCAGGCCTTGGTTTCACTCATTAGCTCATCTGCTGGCTAAACCTTCTCTTTTCATTTTTCTTTTTCTTTTTTTTTTCCTCCAGGGTTATCACTGGGGATTGGTGCTGGCACTATAAATCCACTGCTCCTGGTGGCCATTAATTTTTTTTTTTTTTTATTAATTGGATGTGACAGAGAGAAATTGAGAGAGGAGGGGGAGGTAGATAGGGAGAGGGAAAGATAGACACCTGCAGACCCGCTTCATTGCTTGTGTAGCAACCCCCCTGCAGGTGAGGAGCTGGGGGCTCGAACCTGGATGCTTGCATGTGTCCTTGTGCTTTTGCTTGCTACTGTGTGCACTTAACTGGGTCCGGCTGGCTCCTTGCATTTTTCAAAGTACCCAGGAAAGCTTGGTGACAGGGCAGATGGGATGAGGTGTGATGCTGAGGCAGGACCATCTGGGTGCAAATAAATGATTCAGTGGTTCACAATTCATATCTCTAAGGGCTGCTTTTCCTTGTCTTTTTAGATTTTATTACCTTTATTTATTTATTTATTGCATAGAGACAGCCAGAAATCAAGCGGAAAGAGCGAGATAAGGAGAGAGACACAGACACCTGCAACACCTCCTCCACCTCCTCCTTCTCTTCTTCCTCCTCCACCTCCTCCTTCTCTTCTTCCTCCTCCACCTTCTCCTCCTCTTCCTCCTCCACCTCCTCCTCCTCCTCCTCCTCCCCCTCCTCCTCCTCCTCCCTCCTCCTCCTCCACACAGAGAGACACCTGCAATGCCGGGGTGCATTGTAACATGTGCATTGTACATGTGCGCTCAACCAGGTGCGCCACCGCCCGGCCCCAAGACTGCATTTTCCATCCTCACTGCTCCATACCAATTTTTTCAGAGAGAAAAAGAGAGAGAGAGGTGTACCACAGCAAGAAAGCTTCTTCCAGTGTGCTGGGGGCCGAGCACAAACCTGAGTCGTGCACAAGACAAAGTAGACAAGATAGCTCCCCGGCACTCCTCAGGCTCCAAAGCCAGCCCCCACCATACTAGAGGAAGTGTCTTTGGTGCTGTGGTGTCCTTCTCCGTCTGCTCTGTCTCTGCTTCTCTCTGTCTGAAAAAGTGAAGACGGCCAGCTTTGAGTCGTGAAGCCCTGGCCACAACAACAACAACAACAAATGATGGAGTAAAAGAAGCCTTTCCACCACCTGTTGGCCCCAGGATTTGGGGTGAGCTCTTGAAGGCTTCAGCTGCCCTGTGCTTTTCATTCTGGCTCAAGGGCTTCTCAGGAGTTGCTGACTTGGAGGGTGTGTGCAGCGCTTAGGACAGTGGTTTGGTGCTCCGGTTCCAGACACTCTTTCCTTCCTTCCTTCCTTCCTTCCTTCCTTCCTTCCTTCCTCCCTCCCTCCCTCCCTCCTTCCTTTCTTTCTTTCTCTCTCTCTCTCTCTTTCTCTAGTTGTTGAGGCTCTTCTTTTTCCTTCTATTTTCAATAGGATAGAGAGAAATTGAAAGAAAAGGGCTAGAGAGGGAGAGGAAGATAGACAGACACCAGCAGACCTGCTGCACCTCTCATGAAACGCCCCCCATGCAGGTGGGGAGCAGGTCCTCCTCACACCCACATCCCTGCACTGGTCCTTCCACACAGTGTTATGTGCGCTTAGCCAGGTAGGCCACTGCCCAGCCCCCCCCCCCCCCATTCCTTTATTTTTTATGGCATGCATGTGTGCATTGATTCTGGCGATAGACTTTACAATCTTGGATAAAGCCAAAAGTCATCAAATTATTTTAACATCTGTAACTCATAACGCTAACAGCTGTAACTCCTGTGGGTATGTTTCTTCTTTTCTTAAAAAATATTTTTATTGGAGGGATTAATGGTCGACAGTAAATTGAGTTGATGGCACATATGTAAGACACCTCAGTTTTCTGCAAAATACTATCACCCCCGGCCTAGGTCCTCCACCATCAGCACCAGGACCTGAAAACTCCCCCCCCCCCCCCCCACACACACACACTCCTCTCCCGCCCCTGGAGCCCCTTACATTGGTGCAATACACCCAACCAAACCCAGTCCAAGTTCTACTTTGTGTTCCCCTTCTGTTCTTCCTTCCTCTCTCTTTTTCTTTCTTTCTTTCTTTCTTTCTTTCTTTCTTTCTTTCTTTCCTTTTTTTCCTTTTCAACTTCTATATATGAGTGAGATTATCCCATGTTCCTCCTTCTCTTTCTGGTTTATCTCATTTAACATGATTCCTTCAAGCTACATCCAAGATGAGGGGAAGGAGGATTGATCATTCTTAATAGCTGAGCAGAGTCCCATCGTGTATCTAGACCACAACTTGCTCAGCCACTCATCTGTTGTTGGACACCTGGGTTGCTTCCAGGTTTTGGCTACTACAAATTGTGCTGCTGTGAACATAAGTGTACACAGACCAAGGTCACTGCTGATGTAGTGGTCAGGCGAGGGTGGTGGGGTAGTGGCAGGAATCACTATTTTTAAAAACCTTATTTGTTGGGGTCCAGGCAGTAGTGTAACGAGTTAAGCGCACATAGTGTGAAACACAAGAACCCGCACAAGGATCCCGGTTCGAGCCCCTGGCTCCCCACCTGCAGGGTGGTCACTTCACAAGCAGTGAAGCAGGTCTGCAGGTGTCTTTCTCTCCCCCCCCCTTGTGTTCCCCTTCTCTCTCGATTTCTCTCTGTCCTATTCAACAGCAACAGCAGCAGCAAGCAACAATAACAGCATCATCAACAACAGTGGAAAATAGTTGCCTCCAGGAGCAGCGGATTCGTAGTGCAGGCACTGAGCCCCAGTGATAACCCTGGAGGCAAAATATATATGTATATGTTTTACTTGATTGGACTGAAAGAAATAGAGAGGGGAGGAGGAGATAGAGTGACATTTGAAGCATTGCTTCATAACTCATGAAGCCCCACCCACCCCTTGCTGGTGGGGAGTGGGGGCTTGAACTCAGGTCCTTGGCATGACAACATATTCTGTCATCCAGGTGCACCACTTTCCTAACCTTCGGCTCGTGGAAACCCTAGTTTAAACAGACAAAACACATTGGCCTTGATGAACTCTTGTTCCGCCTGCAAAGCTCTGTCCGAGGTTAGGAAGATCTGCAGGTGACTGAGAGGCAGAGGAGACGGCGGCAAGGGAGGGGAGAGAAGCCCTTTCTGTCCATCCCGTGGAAAACGAATTATCTAGTTTATTTGTCTGATTGCCAAGTCACTAATGATTCAGTAAGCTGAGGTGCTTAGTTAAGGGCTTAAGAATTTAGAAAGTGGGAGTCGGGCGGTAGCGCAGCAGTTAAGCGCACGTGGCACAAAGCACAAGGATCAGCATGAGGGTCCCGGTTGAGCCCCCAGCTCCCCACCTGCCAGGGAGTCGCTTCACAGGCAATGAAGCAGGTCTGCAGGTGCCTATCTTTCTCTCCCCGTCTCTGTCTTCCCCTCCTCTCTCCATTTCTCTCTGTCCTATCCAACAACAATGACATAAATAACAACAATAATAACACAACAATAAAACAATAAGGGCAATAAAAGGGAATAAATAAATATTAAAAAAAAAGAGAAAAAGTCATCCTTAAAAAAAAAGAATTTAGAAAGTGTCACTGTTGGGATTGCACCCATCAGTGGGTAAGTTTTCCTTCTTCCCTTTGGCAAAAAATAAAAAATAAGTCACAGAGCAACTGATCCCATAAGTTCTCCAGAGCTGTTTGACCTTCCTTCTGCCATCCAGCCTGGAGAACTCAGCCTTAGGTCTGTTCTGATTTCTCACATTCTTCCTGTTGTTATCTCTGAGGGAGAGGAAGGGGGAGGTCTACTTATCTCCCCAGGAGGATGTTGAGCAAAGATAAAATTTGGTGCGGTAGGCTTGATGCTAAAGAAGACAGACAGACAGACAGACAGACAGACAGACAGACACACACACACACACACACACACACACACACACACACACACACACACTTTACACACACACACATTTTTGCTGCTGCTTGCTGGGGGAATTTTGTCCTTGACACAAGAAAACAGAAAGGAGACATCACCTTCCTGTCTTTGAATACAAGCACCATCTTAGCTAATTAAAGAATATCTGTGGATTCAAAGGAGCAGTGACTGCCTGGGCTTTCAGATATTTTCACCTCAGGCCATGGACTGGGCACTGGAAATGAGGATTTCCAAATGGAGACATGGCATGCCCACCAGTCTTAGGAATCAATGTGGAAGAAAAAGAATACAGACTACCTCGAAATATTTTTATATTGCTTCATAGGCTACGGTGCTCACGTTTTGCATTTGTTGCGTGGAATAACAGCTAATAAAAGTAATCTCACCTGCTTTGATATATTTAAGCTTTGCTATTTCAACACACACACACACACACACACACACACACACACACACACACACACACACACACACACACACTGGAGATGCTCACTCTGGATGTGACCCAGGCTCAAGCCTGGTCCCCACTGCATTGGAGGAAGCTTCAGTGCCGTGCTATCTCCACCATCACCACCACCACTGCCCACCCACCTCTTTCTATCTGGGGGAAAAAAAGAAAAAGTCATTTCAGAGTAGTAAAGTCCTGGCAATGACAAGTAAATAAACACATAAGTAAATAAAACAAACAAGCAAAAAAGCAGCTGCAGGCTGGAGAGAGCTCATGAGGTGAGGTGTGTACTTTGCCATGTGTGCGGCCCAGACTGAAGCCCTGTTACTTACTAAAGGGCGTAGCTCGTGGTACCAGGAGAATCTCTAGTGCTGTGTTCTCTATGCTGGTCTGTCCATCTCTCTATCTGTCTCTCTCTCTCTCTCTCTGGGAAAGTCTACCTGGAGTGGTGACATCATGAATGGGTGAGGTCCCAGCTGCAACCTTCCCCAAAATGTAATCTCAAGAGAATTCAGAATTCTGCAAAACACTTGCTCTAAAGATGCACTTACCCAGGAGGGCTGACCAGGAAGTGCTAACCATCTAGCCTGGAGCTCTGGAGAGTTTAATCTCTGGCCCCTCTGAGCTGCTTGAGATAACTTCTCTTACCTCTGCTTCCCTGGAGAAAGAACAGAACCTTCCTGACTGTTTGTTCCAGGCCTCTGGGGCCTCCACACAGTTTCCAGGAGGGAAGGAAGGATTCTGCATCTCTGCTGACTGATGATATGTTCTTAGCACAGAGCCTAGGGGGTTCCTGACATTAGGAGAGGCTGCAGAGTCTCAGGACATCCCTAGATGTCTGAAAGCATTTGGGGAGCTGCCTAACAACACTCTTGAATTCCGACCATTTCTGTTCTTGCTCCTTGTCTGGGATCTCCTTGCCTTTTAACCAGAGCTCTTTGAGGGAGGGAGATAGCTTTTGATTGACTGTGTTTGTTTGTTTGTTTGTTTGTTTTCCCCCTGTCAGGTATGGGGAGCTTGAGCCCCCTTGACCTTGTCCTTGTAAAGGACCCTGGGCCTTTGAGACCCAGAACAGGATGTCCCCTAGTGAGACACTGGTTGCTGTAACTGAATCTTGAGACAATGAAATGACTGTTTCTCATGCATTTCCAAGGTCTGTTGACAAAGCCCTGTAGCATTTGGACTCAGACAAAGAAGTTTAGGTCAGAGGATATAAGAAAACTTCCGGTTTGCCTGGTGAAGCATATATGTGTTCCATGTTGAGTGTCTGAAAGGAGTGCTGATGGCCACGTGGAAAGGCCAGTTAGGGGGCAGGACAGTAGCGCAGCAGGTTAAGCACACATGGCCCTGAAGCGCAAGGACTGGCGTAAGATCCCGGTTCAAGCCCCTGGCTCCCCACCTGCAGGGGAGTCGCTTCACAAGCAGTGACACAGGTCTGCAGTTGTCTGTCTTTCTCTCCCCCTCTCTGTCTCTCTGTCTTCCCCTCTTCTCTCGATTTCTCTCTGTCCTATGATGACATCAACAACAACAATAACTACAACAACAATAAAACAACAAGGGCAACAAAGGGGGGGGGGAAGCAAAGAAAAAAAGAAAAGAAAAAAGAAAAGAAAAGCCCAGTTAAGGGCCTGGCAGGTAGCTCACCTGGAAGAGCATGTACCTTATTAGACCTGAGGCCCCGGGTTCAAGCCCCAGCACTTCAGGGGGGCAGGGGCAGTTACCATAGATGGTGGAACAGTGCTAGTTGTTTTTCCTCATCTTTGTGTCTGTCTTTTCCTGTATTCATTCTCTCAAAAGAATTAATATAAAGGTGGTCTGGGGAGCCCACTCAGCAGACTGATCCCTATGTAGGGAGACCCTGAATTCATCCCATGTCGTTGCATGAAAAGGAGAGAGAGAGAAAAAGGAAGGAAGGAAGGAAGGAAGGAAGGAAGGAAGGAAGGAAGGAAGGAAGGAAGGAAGGAAAACAGAGTTGTGGCCTTGCACATGGATTCTCATGGGTGTGTCAAAGGATGCTGGATTCACACACCATACGTCTTATTGTATGGTGTGTGAGCCAGGATACTCTGGTATTTTATTGCATATCTGTGGTGGCAGTGCAGAGAAGTCCCTAACTGCTGCTAAGAAAGGACATTGCCTTGCCAACAGAATATTTCTAGGGTGTGCTAAGCACACCAGCTCTGTTCTAAGTGAGAGTTCAAGGGAGCTTCTCAAACAGTTGTGGAATGGCATGCTTTACAGTGACTTTCAGTGAAGTGATTTCTGGTGAAATCAACACTTAGATGGTTCCGAGTGTTAGTTATTGGACCTAAGCCTCTCCCCACCCCCACCCCCACCCCCTTCTTGAGTCAGCTGTTTGTTAGTGATTGCAAACCCCGCCCCCTGGTAAAGCTGGTGTTTGCATTGTGTGGGATTCCAAAACAAGTTTCAAGCCTCAGACCAGGTTTGAAATTTTTTTCCTTTCCTTTTTTTTTTTTTTTTTTTGTAGAAATAATAATTTCTTTAATTTCTTTATTGGGGAATTAATGTTTTACATTTGACAGTAAACACAATAGTTTGTACATGTATAACATTTCCCAGTTTTCCATATAACAATACAGGTTTGAAATTTCACTGAGTTGGGAAACTTGCTGAAGGGGATGGAGAGCTCACTGATAACAGAGAAGGGCTTCTACAACCCAAGTTGGTCATCTCCATCCCAGCTGGGCCAAGAATCATGGTGAGGATTCTGAAGGTGTAGTCCCTGCCCTTTCTATTCAACACGTTGGCATTGGTCTTTGAACCTCGGTGAGGTTTAAGAGCTCCAGTAGGCACTGGACTCTGCTATAAGGTCAGGGATGGAAGCTTCCCTTTAGAAGCTTCAGGACAGTGATAGCTTGTGGGACATTTGGTGTTGTGGCCTCTGTGTCAGGAACTCCCTCTGCCTGTGTTTGCTTTCCTTCCATGAGGACATGAAGTCCACATGGGCACCATTTTGCAACAGAGCAGATGAAGCCGTGAGCGAGGTGGGCCTGAGTGGTGTGACCTAAGTTGGGCCTAGGACAGAATTCTTCTGTCCCTGCCCACCTCACCCCACCTGGGAGCCCTTGCTCTGTAGGGAGAAACTCCCTGCATTGGGTGGGGTTCACCATATGGGTCTTTGTGGCATCATGCCTCCATCTCTGAACTTTATGCTGAGTGGAGTCATTTCTGTCTGTAGGAGTCTTCAGTGGTGTCTGGAGTGGCTTGAGAAGGAGGAATTTTGGGGAGGCAGGAGACTAGCTGGATTCTGTTGTAGAGCCAGATGTTGTTGTGCGCGGGCCGCGGAGAAGAGGGGGGGGGGATCCGGAGCGAAGAGGAAACACAAATCTTTATTTGCGCTGGCAAGAGAGCGAGGTGCGGAAGAAGAAAGGCTTTTATAAGAGTAGCTTTTGCGAGAATGGGAGGGGGGAGGAGTGACCAAAGCACTCCAGATATCGCGGGGATATAGACAATGTCCTGAGGGCATAACATGGCGGAACAGGCACTCCCAGAATGTCCCAACTCTCACGGGAACTAGTAGTAGCCTGAGGGGAAAACATGGCAGATGTGAATGCATCTGCACAATTTCCCAGCATCTCCCCCTTTCCTTTTATCTAATGCCCAGGGCAACAGTGTGTAAAGTCTGTGAACTACTCAGGGTCAGTCTATGAAAAACCAGCAACGTGAAGGGAAGAAAGCTGCTGTAAAATTGTCTAAAGTGTCCAAAGGGTATACCAGCAAGTCTGATAAAAGTCTCAGTCCAAAGTAGGCGACTAGGGGGAGAAATGGCAGGGGATGAAATGCTGCATGAGGAAGGTCAGCCTCTGGAATTTTCCTTTTCTGTAGAAAGTGAGCTGGAACCGCCAAGACATGACAGGTCAAAGCAAAAGCAGGAAAGGCAGACAGGCAGTAAAAAAGTTCTGTCCTTGGAGTCTGTGAATCAGGTTCTTCAGATCGCGTCAGGTGACATCTAGGGTTTTGGGGGGTGTGCCACTGTAGTCGTGCCATCTAGTGGGTGATGTCAGGGTGTGCAAGGGTCCAGATGGTTTTTTCCAGGATTCCTGTGGAAGAAACACAAACAATCTGCTTCTCGTGGTTAGCAGGGCATCTGATTTGAATGCTTTATAGAAAAAGAGGTTTGGTGCCTTGACCAACTGAGTATTAGGGGATGTATCTTTCCTATTCATTTATGATTATATTTTATATTATTTGTCATGGTAGTCAGCTGTTATCTGGAAGGTCCTGGGTGAGTCATGGGGAAAAAGAACTTTTCTTTTAACAAAGACTCTAAGGTGTAGGGAGGCGGGAACTATCTTATCTTTTTTTTTTTTTTTTTGTATCTTGCCTTTGTTGCCCTAGTTGTTTTATTGTATGTAATTATATTGTTGTTATTACTGATATTGTGGTCGTTGGATAGAACAGAGAGAAATGGAGAGAGGAGGGAAAGACAGAGAGGGGGAGAGAAAGACACCTGTAGACCTGCTTCACCGCCCATGAAGTGATTCCCCTGCAGGTGAGGAGCCGGGGGCTCAAACTGGGATCCTCAAGCCAGTTCTTGCACTTAGCGCCACCTGCGCTAATCCCACTGCGCCACCGCCCGATTCTCAGGAACTATCTTTTAACATAAACTCTATGGCCATGCCAATAGCAACCTTGAGGGCACATGTGGCTCCTCACAGGATTCCACCCTTGGAAGTTTTCCATGGGGTCAACCACCTCTTTTCCTGGGGAAGCAACTCCTGTCCTGGACTGAGCCTGTTCTCACCCCGTGGCCCTCAGATAGTGAGATACTTCCTGGGGGCAAGAGAGGGGCACAGAACCCTTATTCAGGTGAGGACGTTTGGGGTCTGCATGAGCCTTGGCCTCTGGGAGGCCCAAGAAGTAGGAGAGGAAAGAAGAAACATGAGGAACCAGAAGACAGTTTCCTTCACTTCGGGACTCAGTTCTGTCTGCTGTTCTGAAAGAATTTGCCATGTCTGGTAGCCCTTACATGGCAGCCCTTAGCTCCTGCTCCTGCTAAAATTCCCATGTCTTTAAGTCACTGAGGTTTCTTTTGAACTCAGGTGGAATGAAAAGTCAAAGCTTGAAAAATGACTCACCTGCTGTGTTATTTATTTTGTTTGCCTGTTGTGTGGTGTGGTGTGGTGTGGTGTGGTGTGGTGTGGTGTGGTGTGGTGTGGTGTGGTGTGGTGTGGTGTGTGTGTAATAATCACAGTGGCACAAAAAGTTGATTGCACTATAAAACAATAATTGTGTCTACATTTTAGTAGTAAGGGAGTGGGGGAGTATTCTTGGAGTCTGCTAGGACTGGTTGGGTTGGAGTCAATTTTTTTTCCTTGCCATGAACTGTACAAAGGTGAATGCTTTTATTGTTTGGTTGTGAGGAGCTATTAATATTTCATGGATAGTGATTAAGTTGAGCAGACCAGCCAATTTACAGTGTATCCTAGCCAACTCTGGCACTTGGCTAATTTGCAAAAAATTGGACCATTCTACTTCAGACTTCCATGTGCACCCTGGGGGCTGGGGTGGAGAGCTCTGTTCCCTTTAGTTTTTAGAACCAGCTCTTGTGAGGTCCACTTCCCCCATCAGCATCCCTAGAATGGGGTGTTCTGCATATCTCCCCACATCAGCCCTGCGGCATGAATTGGAGGTGGTATATTTAAATTTGGCCTCTGGTATACGCTCCTGGAAGTCACGTGTGTCTGTTGTTGACCCTGCCTTTTCTGTCCGGCATCTTTGTTGTCTAGTTAAATCTGTTAGTGGCTGCTTCTGCTCCCTGTGGGGCATTTCTAATGAGATATTTAACTCATTTTTTTTCAGGTAGTATGCTTACCCCGGTGTGTTACTGCCCGGCCCCCTGGCTTCTGCTTTTAAAGTCTGTGTGGCACGTGTCATTTTTGCAGTACATTTACCATAAGCATCTTGCACAAGAAGGGAGAAAAAAAGGCAGCAGGTGAAGTCAGAAGGGTGAACTCAGTGACTCCAAGTTCAGGAGACAATCTTAGACACCCTAGGATCCCGGTTCGAGCCCCCGGCTCCCCACCTGCAGGGGAGTCACTTCACAAGCAGTGAAGCAGGTCTGGTGTCTATCTTTCTCTCCCCGTCTCTGTCTTCCCCTCCTCTCTCCATTTCTCTTTGTCCTATCCAACAACAATGACATCAGTAACAATAATAACAACAACAAGGGCAACAAAAGGGAAAATAAATATTAAAAAAAAGAATACATAAATAAAATAATTTTTTAAGATTCACCAGACTTTTGTGTAAAGTTTTAAGTTTACTCTTGAATGCTTTGGGGGAAGGGAGTGCATAGTTTTATTCACTAACGTGAAGAACTGGGATGTGTTTGTAGACTTAAAAATTTTTTTTTAATCTATTTATTGGATCAAGACAGAGAGAAATCAATAGGAAAGGGAGGAAGTATAGATAGATAGATAGATAGATAGATAGATAGATAGATAGATAGATAGGCAGACCTACAGCACTGCTTCACCGCTCATGAAGCTTCCCCCTGCAGGTGGGTCCTTGTGCATAGTAACAACATACACACTACCAAGTGTGCCACCACCTGGCTCCATTGTTCATTGACCCTTACACACACACACACACACACACACATTTATTTTTTTTAATTTTTTTAAAAAGATTTTATTTATTTATGAGAAAGATAGGAGGAGAGAGAAAGAACCAGACATCACTCTGGCACATGTGCTACCGGGGATCGAACTCGGGACTTCATGCTTGAGAGTCCAAAGCTTTACCACTGTGCCACCTCCCAGACCACACACACACACACACACACACACACACACACACACACATACACACACACACACGTTTAAAGAATGCTTGTGGGGCTGGGGAGATAGCTCAATGTGCAAGACATATGAGTTGCATGTCTGAGGGCCCACGTTTGATCCCTGTCACTCCCCTCTCCCCTCAAAAAAAGCATTTAAAAAGTGTCATTCTGCACTCCAGTCTCTGAGGACCTCAAGAGGAGGAGGAATGTGAAGAGAAATGAAAGTTAAGTTTTTGCTCAAGAAATAGTTTTGTTTGGGTCACTTCTGCATGCCAGTACTGTAACAAACACGGGCACCGATGCCATTTAAAATATTCCTGTCCCTGTCAGCTCCCTGCCATCTCCCTAATGGGTGTAGCTTGTCTTAGTGAGTTATTTTTAGATGCTGTGTCACTGGAAAGCCAAGAGAGTTGCAATTTGGATGGTTTGGGGCTGGCTCAACTGTTGATTTAAACAAAGCCAGTGTGATCTGAGCTTCTCTTGCAAAAACTCAGGGAGAAAAGTGAAATTAAAACAAACAGGTGGTTGGAAGCCATCTGGGTGTGACCTGGGTGCAAGACTCTAAATATAGAAGCTGCCACATTGTTTCAGGAGTCCCCTGGCTCAAATGTGGTTAACTGTCTGCTGTGATCTTGGGCCTGTACTGCAAACCAGTTAGATGTCTTCACTGTGGGTGGACAGGTGTTGAGTCACTGCAGACTGTTGGGAGCCTCTGGTACTGGAGCGGCCTCTTCGGCCACACCTTCCCAGGAAGCAACGCCTGTGATTTCTGGCACCTCTGAGGGGACTCTTGAGTAACTTAGCATCTCTAATTCACTGCACAGACAGTGTGTTGAGCACCGAACAGGACTTAACTTGAACAGTAAATCATTCAAGCCAACATCCATGTCCAAGTGGAGAAGCAATTACAGAAGCCAGAACTCCTTCCTTCTGCACCCCAAAAAGAATTTTGGTCCACACTCTCAGAGGGGGAAATGATAGAAGAAGAAAACCAAAGGGCTCTGTTCCCTCATTCCACCAGGACATGAAACATTTGTCACTAGGAGTCTTGTTTTTATACTATCACTGAGAGAAAAGCAAATCTGGAAAACATCAAAAGAAGCCAGGCCTGGTTTCTCTTATCTGAGAGAGAAGAGGAAAAAAAAAAAAAAAAAAAGACCTGGAAGTAGTAATAGGTGGTGTAGGTGTGACTTAGAAAGGAAACAAAGGCAGGACTGTCAAAAAAAAGGGGGGGGGCAGCTGGTGGCAAATACAGAGATAGTTATAGAATCAGCCCATATCTCTGACCTTGGGTGAACTACTGCAGTTTCCAGTGGAGCAGATGGGACACAGAACTCTGGTGGTGGCAACTGTATAGAATTATACCCCAGTTACCATATAATTTTTATCCATTGTATATCAATCACTAATAAAAAATGTTTAAAAAGAAGAAAAAAAGAAAAAAGAATTATTCGGAATTAGAGAGCTAACTCACACTTGTTGAACGTGTGTTTTGCCATGTGTGAAGTTCTGGGACCAGGCGGAGGCTCACCTGGTTGAGCACACACATCACAATGCTCAAGACCCTCCAGGTTCAAACCCTCTCTCCCCAGCTACAAAGGGGGGGGGGGAAGCTTTGTGAACAGTGAAGTAGGAATGCAGGTGTCTCTCTTTCTCGGTCCCCCTCGTCTCCACCGCCCAACAAGCTCCCTCTTCCATTCTCATCTGCCTGTCTGAAGACTGCTTCTCCACTTCCCTGTGAATGTTATCTGTCTTTTTGTTTAGACTCCCTTATCTATTAAGCACCTTTGTCATCCAGGAAGTTGGATTTGTGCAACATGTTGCCTGTTTTGTGTTGTTTTTTTCCTCTGAAGCTTAATCAAATCCTAATCAAATTTATTTGTAGGGATCCAACAGAAGTGAGTTTAATGACTTACTATTGTTTCTCTGGCCATTCCTCTTAAACAAGTGATGTGTGTGTGTGTGTGTGTGTCTGTCTGTGTGTGTTTGTGTGTTTTTTTTAGAAAACAGATGGTGGCCAGAACACAGCCAGGATTTCATTATAATGATCTTATCAGGTTTTGTTAATTTGCTGGATTGTTTTTTCCCCCCCCCGAAGATTTTTTTTTTTCCTTCTTTCTCCTTGCAGAGACAAGGAAAGGACAGTAAACTTTAGGGAACACGAGGTGAGGGACAGCTGAGATCACATTCCACACAGAGTGCAAATGTCTTGAGATGTTCCCTTCCATCCCCTTCTGTCCTTTTTCTCCTACTGTTTTCACTAGAAGGAGGCTGGAACGCTGTGCTCCAGCCAGACGGTTTGTTTTCTATCTCTTAGGATTCCCCACTGGCCTCTGGAAAGTTCTCACAATCAAGACAGCCTCATTCATCTTCTGGAAATCTGCACAGCCTCTCTGCTTCCCTCTTTCTTATCTTGTTCTCTTGCTTCTTGTGCTGCATAATCAATCTCCCTTTGGAAGGAAGAGGCTAGGTGTGGAAGTGTTAGAATTAGGCAGACTTTCTCTGATTTATGGTGAGTTATTCTTAAAAATAAATATTTAATTAATTTTTTGGATAGAGACAAGAAAAAAAAAAATCAAAGAGCCAGGTGGTAGTACATATTACAATATGCCAGGATCCAGGTTCAAGCCCCCAGTCCCCACCTGCCAGGGGAAAGCTTCATGAGTGGTGGTGCAGGGCTGCAGGTGTCTCTCAGTCTCCCTTCTTTTTCTATCTCTTTCTAATAAAAAAGTAAATAAAGGGACAGATGGTGGCGCACCTGGTTAAGTACTCACATTGCAGTGCACAAGGACCTAGGTTCAAGTTCCTGGCCCCCACCCACAGGGGGAAAGCTTCACAAGTGGTGAATCAGGGTGTCTCTCTATCTCTCTCCCTCTCTATCTCCCACCCCCCCTCAATTACTCCCTGTTTCTATCCAATAATAAATAAACAAAAATTTTGGGGGGCTGGGAGGTAGTGCAGCGGGTTAAGCGCACATCGTGCAAAGCGCATGGACCGGCACAAGGACTGGCATAAGGATCTCCGTTCGAGCCCTCAGCTCCCCACCTGCACACGCGCGCGAGAGGGGGGGGGTTTGCTTGCTTCGAAAGCAGTGAAGCAGGTCTGCAGGTGCCTATCTTTCTCTCCTCCTCTCTGTCTTCCCCTCCTCTCTTGATTTCTCTCTGTCCTATCCAACAACAACAGCTATAACAACAACTACAATGAGGGCAACAAAATGGGAAAAATAGCCTCCAGGAGCAGCGGGTTCATAGTGCCGGCACTGAGCCCCAGTGATAACCCTGGAGGCAGAAAAACAAACAAAAAAAAGGAGTAAAAAAACAACAGAAGAAGTAAATAAAACGTTACTATATAAACATTAAAAAAGAGAAAAAAGCAACTGAGAAATCAAGAAGGAAGAAAGAACCAGGGAGAAAGAGAGAAGTCTACAGTACTGCTTCACCACTCATGAAACTTACCCTCTGCAGGTGGGGACTGGGGGTCTTGAACCTGGGTCCCTGTGCCTTGTAGTATGTGTGTTCTATTGGGTGTGCCACCGCACAGCCCCTGTAGTAAGCTCTTTAGAGCGGAAGCATTTATACACTATTGACTCACAATACCTGGAACATGTAGGAAGCTCAAAACACATGTGCTGGGTGGGTGGGAGGGGGTGTTATGGAAGGTGGTCTGGTTAGGGGGGTAGATTGAATGAAGAATAAAGTGGCTTATAGACAGATGGAAAGCTTTTAGGCCGGTTCCTTTTTTTTTCTTTCCTCTCCAGGGTTATTGCTGGAGCTTAGTGCCTGTACAGAAATTCTACTGCTCCCGCAGTCATTTTTTCCCCTTCCTTCCTTCCTTCCTTCCTTCCTTCCTTCCTTCCTTCCTTCCTTCCTTCCATTTTTACTTGACAGGACAGAGAGAAATTGAGAGGAGAGAGAGAGAGAGAGAGAGAGACCGAGAGACCGAGACCTGTAGACCCACTTCACGCTCATGAAACGTTCCCTCTACAGTTAGGGAGCAGGGGCTCGAACCTGGGTCCTTGCACATAATGATACTGCATTGGCCAGCTCCTAGGCTGACTCCTTAGGCCCATTTTTGTTTACTTTGTCAGCAGGTGTGGGCTATGAGACAATTGTTTAACAAATAGTTGGGAGAGTATGATTTTGTTTGTTTTGTTCCTGGCTTTGTCGCATACTACCATGTTTGAGATTTTTCTCAGCAATTTGAAATGCTTAATTTTTTTTCCCTTTTTTTCACAGTGGGGAATTGTTTCCGGCGCATGAACTTGCCAAAACAAAACACAACACAGAACAGCCAAACTGTCCTCTCAGACTTTGTGAGAATTGTGGTGGTGGCTGCAGTGTGGAGTGGGGTCCCTGTGACCCCCTTCATCTTAGGTGCCATCATTAAGTTCAGTAATGGACTTTAAAAGACTTTTTTTTTTTTGCCTCTGGGGTTATCGTTGAGGTGCCTACACTACAAATCCACTGCTCCCGGAGGCCTTTTTTCTCCATTTTTGTTGCCCTTGTTGTTGTATTTATTGTTATTTTCATTGCTGTTGCTGTTGTTGGATAAGACAGAGAGAAATGGAGAGAAGAGGGAAAGACAGAGAGGGGGAGAGAAAGACAGACACCTGCAGACCTGCTTCACTGCCTATAAAGGTCCCCCTGCAAGTAGGGAGCTGGGGCTGGAACCGGGATCCTTACGCCTGTCCTCGCGCTTTGCACCATGTGCACTTAACCCGTTGCGCTACCACCCAGCCCCCTCTGGAATTATTTCTAGGGATTATGATTTCACTGAAAAATCATTGTTTCAAGGAATTGTGATGGAGGTAGGAAAATTAGATCATCAAACCACAAATTTGGGGTGGGGGTGTTGCTGCTGGTGCACCCAGTAGAGCGCACACGTGACCATGTGTGAGGGCCCTGGTTCAGGCCTCCCAGTCTCACCTGTGGTTCAAGTCCAGCCCCGACTGCACTGAAGGAAGCTTCAGTTCTGTGGTCTCTTCGCCTCTCTGTCTCTGTAAAAGCTCAGGGAGGGGGTAAGCCCCAGAAATGGCTCCCAAAATTTTGTAAAATCTGTTTTAAAATGCAGTGCTTAAATCATTGAACCAAAGAAGTATCAGGCAGACATGCAAAGCCATAAAAATTAAGTGTAAGAACATGTGTTGAAACTGTGGATTTCCTTAAGTCCCTGGGCTCCCTTACTGGAGGAGGCTCAGAGACCAGGGCAGACCTGCCCAAGTGAATCTCAAAATGAATTTATAGATTACAAACTATTTCTCAGGGCCCTCAGTTATCTGCTTCCCTTCTTGGGAGAGAACCACAAACTCCTGCTCAATTATCTGAGGTTTGGTGTGTGTGTGTGTGTGTGTGTGCGTGTTAACAAGGCACCTCATTACCATGGCAACACGAGGTCACCAAGCCACACCTAGCCTATTTACCTCATGACCCTTCACACATGAAGCTGGCTGGTCTTGGAAGCAGAGAAGGGAAAAATCACTATCACAGAATGCAGTCATCAAAAAGTTTCTCTTCTGACTTCCAAAACTGATTATTTTTCCCTCTTGAACTTTGAGAGAAAGAGAAGAAGGAAGAGGAGGAGAGAGGAGAGGAGAGGAAAGGAATAGTCTAAAAAGAACTGGAGGGAAAGGAGGTTGAACAGTAGCTCTCCAGATTAAGTGCATGTAGTACAAAATGCAAGGACCTGAACAAGGATCCTGGTTCAAACCCCTGGCCCCCCACCTGCAGGGGAGTCGCTTCACAAGTGGTAAAGCAGGTCTGCAGGTGTCTTTCTCTCCCCTGCTCCTCTCTCAATTTTTCTCTGTCCTAGCCAATTAAAAAAAAGGGAGGGGATAGCCTCCAGAAGCAGTGGAATCGTAGTGCAGGTATTGAGCCCCAGCAATAACTCTGGAGGCAAAAAAAGAACAGGAGGGGAAAGAACCCTAAAAAGAATGATGGTGGCCACTTAGATCCCAGGCTGGGTGGTGTGTGTTACTGACCCATTCAAGAAAAGAAGTCCGTTCTTCAGTCCAACACACACCAGCCTGGCCGGGAGCCAGAACAGGGCAGCCTGCCTGGAAAAAGGCCTCAGCCGGGCTTTCTCTCCTAAGCGCTTGCCTGGTCTGTGTTAAGTACTCAACTTCAGGATTCTCAGACACCTCACTTAATAAAGTCACAATTTGTTCTTGAAATGGGATCAGGTTTTGCACAATGTTGCTCTTCCCAGCTTCCATCCAAGCTTTCTTTCTTTTTTTTTTTTTTGACTGAATTTTCAAAAATATTTTATTTAGGGGGTTAGGAGGTAATGTACCAATTAAGTGCACATATCACTTGTGTGTAAGGACCTGGGTTCAAGCCCCCACTCTCCACCTTTGGGGGGGGGGAAGCTTCAATAGCGGTGAAGCAGGTCTGCAAGTCTCTCCCCTCTCTCCTTAATTTCTCTCTCCTATTAAATAAAATAGACCAAAAAAAAGTGAAGTGAATAAACATGGGGAAAAAGAAAGAAAGAAAGAGAGAGAGAGAGAGAGAGAGAGGGAGGGAGAGAGATACCGAATCACTATCTGTGACCTTGGGAGAATGACTGCAGTTCCCACTGGAGGAGCATGAGGGCAGAGCACCCTGCTGGTCGGAATGGTGTGGAGTATACCCTTATATTCTAATTTTGTGAATCTTGCTTACATTGCTAATAAAAATGTTGAAAGAAGAGAAAGGAGACATGAGCTGGGTGGGGTCAGACTGGCTATTATCAGCGTGGCATCTTCACACCTGACGGACTGGACCTTTGGACCCAGGGAGCAATAAGCAGGGTGTTTGACGAGGGAGGATCAGTGCAGGAAGGGCTGGATGTCAACCGCCAAGGCAAAAACCAGGGATAATGGCAGGCTTTGCACTCACGTTTAACTCTGGTGACTGTCTTCATTGGGAATGACTCACAGTGAAGTATCACTTCAGTTCTTACTGGGTCAACAGTTTGAAGAATTGGGACTCATACACAGGAAATCCTCGTGGTTGTGGTTGTTGTTGTTGTTGTTAATGACTGAGGTGATGGTCATGGCAAATAGAATATGCAGACACCCCAGGATTCTGGAATGAATGCCCATCAATATCTTTGTTTGCTTATTTATTCACTCATTCCTTGTTTCGGTCCGGGTGGTCTCCTTTGGTATTCCTAGTTGATCCGGGAGAGGAGAGGAGAGGAGAGGAGAGAAAGCGATCTGCTGCTCGAAGCTCCGCCTCCGGAAGTTGAATCTATTCACTCATTCCTTTTCGCCACCAAGATTATTGCTGAGGCTTGTTGCCTGTAAGATGAATCCAGTGTTCCTGGAAGCCACTTTCCCCCTTTTCTTCTTCTTCTCCACCTCTTTCTTTATTTGATAGGACAGAGGGAAGTTGAGAGGGGAAGGAGAGACAGAGGGAGAGAAAAAGAGAGACAGCTGCTTCATGGCTCATGAAATGATCCCCCAGCAGATGGGAAGCGGCATCTTTAACCTGAGTACTTGTGCGAGCAGGTGTGCTCAGTTGGGTGTGCCGCTGCCTGGCCTCACTGGGGTATGTTTCAAACAGATTCTGCTGTGAACACCGAATGACTGACTGTGACTTTGGATTCTTACAAGAGAGAGGGAGAAAGTGAGAGAGAGCGTGTTCACAGTTCTGTGTGTTAACCAGCCTTTGGGTTACTATTTAATTTGCCGGCTGGTCTGGAGAGAGTGTGCTTTGTATTGGAAGGACTTGACAGGAACAGCTAGTGTGATGTGCAGGGTTGGGGATGGCAGAGAGCGGAGAGCAGCCTTGGGGAGCAGCAGCGTGGGGGTGGGAATCCTGTCTCATGGAGGGTTGGTATTAGAACTTGTGTCATATAGGCTCTCCACATGTCTGGTGACATCTCATGGACACAGCAGCACTGAAAACTACAAATTCTCCTCCTCCCCTTCTGCCTCCTCCTCTTCCTCCTCTTCCTCCTCCTCCTTCCCCTAGGTACTGAACCCTGAGCTGCATACCTGCTACATACAACTGGGCTGCATCTCCGCCCAATTTCTTAAATTCTATGTTTGTTTTCTTAATATTGTATTTATTTTAATGAGATTAATACAGGGAGAAAAAGACAGAGACACCAGAGCCTGCTCAGCTCCAGCTGATGGTGGTGCTGGGAATTGAGCCTGGGACCTCAGAGGCTGAGGCATTGCAGTCTCTTTGCAGAACCATTATGCTACCACCTCAGCCCTTCTATATTTCTTTAGAGATGGAGGAGAGGGGAAGAAGAGGAAGACGTGGAGACACACCAGAGCTCTCCTCCACCATCCATGGAGTTCCATCGGAACTCCCCGTGGTACTCTCATACAGTGCTGGGAACCGAACCCAGGACCTGCCATGTGCTGAGATGTGTGTTCTAGCCACTGAGCTAACAAAATCCCCCTCACCCCCAAGCTACAGTTTTGATGGCTGATCAACGCAATTTGAAGTAGCGTTGGCTACTGCATTATCCTTGAATTAAGAGAGCAGTGGTTATCCATTACACGGGAATAGATAACCAATACTGAGATAACCAATAGATAACCAATACGGTTTAACTGTTTTCCTTAGGATTTCAGATCAGTGCTCAATATTCTAGAAACAGCTGCCTAATTTAAGTACAAACCCCCCCCCCCCCAGTTTTGGCAGAAGGTTGATAGGTGGTATCAGTTTTCCTGGCGTGGGTGAAATGGTTGAGCAGAGTTGAAACAACCAGCAAGAGCTGCTTCCATCCGTGGGTAGTACAGGCCGGCATCATAAAAGCACAATTTTATAGTTCGTACGGCCAGTACACACCCAGTAACTCCTTCAAACATTCATCACTTGTCATTGGAAACAGTTTTTATGATGTGAAATCAGAAGGAGAGGAACTGCAGCACTGGAAAACAGAATATGAGGCTCATCTTCTTTGTCTAGTGGGGAAATAATAAACAAATGAAGTCATGCACACATACACACGCACGCACACGTTACACCCACAGAAAAGCAGTAAGACTGAAGTCTTTTTTGGGTCCCCCCCCAAACTTTGGGAGGCCCTTTGTGCCTGGTGCATTGGTAGCAGAATTCCTTCCTGTGGGGCAGGATCCGATACTTATTTATTTAAAGCAACTTTCATGCTCCTGGGGCTGGCAGGATAGCTCAGCTAGACAGTGTGTGCTGTGTCCATGACCCAGGTTTGACACAGCCTCTGTCACACTGTAGGAAGCTTCAGTGCTATGGTCTCATCCAGTCTTTCTCGCTCTCTTTTTCAGTATTTATTAGGGGGCCGGGTTGAGTGCACATGTTACAATGTGCAAGGATCCAGGTTCAAGCCCCCAGTCCTCACCTGCAGGGGGAAAGCTTTGCGAGTGGTGAAGCAGGGCTGCAGGTGCCTCTCTGTTTGGTCGCAGAAAGCCGTGCAGACTCATCTTCAAGGTCCTGTTTGTCTTGCTTTCCAGGGCGCCCGGGTCTGGCTGCGGGAGAATGGGCAGCACTTCCCCAGCACCGTCAGCTCCTGTGCGGAGGGTGTCGTGGTTTTCCGGACAGACTACGGACAGGTGAGGCTATGTGTCACCACTCCCCTATCCTAACCCCAGCCCCTGAAACATTGCTTCTCCAACCAGACCCTGTGTGCAAGGAATGTCCAAGTGGTATGGGGTGCAAGGGCACCTTGTTAAGCTGCCTCCTTCCTGGGAGACCTTCCTGTGGATCAGAAGCCTGGAGGTTCCGGCGTAATAACTCACCAGTGAAGTGTGCGGTTTGACCATGCACGGGACCCAGGTTCAAGCCCCCAGTGCATTGGAGGAAGCTTCAGTGCTGTGGTCTCTCCCTCCTCGCCGTCTCTGCATCTCTGCCTCTGTCTGGCAAAAACATCCTGGAACAGGGGAGCCCTGGTGATAACAAAACAGGAAGGAATGAAGGGAGGGAGGAAGAGAGAGAAAGAGAACTCAGAAATCTGGGATGAGGAGGTAGCTCACACTTAGAGGGCATCTTAGTATGTGAAACTCCATGGTTAGCACCAGGGAAACTCCATGGGGCGGTGGAACAGGATCATGGCACCTCCTCTCCCTCCCCCACTTTGTGTGTGTGTGTGTGTGTGTGTGTGTGTGTGTGTGTGTGTGTGTGTGTGTGTGTGTGTATGTAGGGCAGGAAGTGGCGCACCTCACATTATAGTGTGCAGGGACCCAGGTTCAAGCCCCTGGTCCCCACCTACAGGGGGCAAGCTTCACAAGGGTGAAACAGGGCCGCAGGTGTCTCTCTCTTTCCCTTTCTATCTCCCTTCCCTTCTCAATTTTTCTCTGTCTCTATACAATAATAAATAAAAAAAAATATTTTTAAACACACAGAGTCAAAGAGAGAGATGAAGGACCAAGCAGTTGCACACCTAGTTAATGGCTCACATTACAGTGCACAAGGACCCAGGTTCAAGCTCCTGGTCTCCACCTGCAGGAGGAAAGCTTCACGAGTGGTGAAGCAGACCTGCAGGTATCTCTCTGTCTCTCTTCCTTTCTATCTCTCTTCCTTTCTGAATTTTTCTCTGACTCTATCCAATAACAAACAAATAAATAAGTAAATATTTTTTAAGCACACACACAGAGTGAGAGAGGGAGAGAGAGACTGATCTTAAGAGACTGATATTAAGCCCCGGTCCCCACCTGCAGGGGGAAGCTTCACAGGTGGTGAAGCAGAGCTGCAGGTATCTCTCTGTACCTCTTCCTCTCTATTTTTCTCCTCCCCTCTCAATTTCACTCTGTCCTATCAAAGAATATATAAATAATAAAGTAATCATAATAAATCAGGGCGCAAAACAGCTCACCTGGCTGGTGACTCTTCGGAGGTGGCTTTGGCGCTGTGGTTTCTTTCCCTCTTTCCTTCTCTCTACTTAAACACTCCCCCTGGCACAGTGAAACCCTGGTAGGGACAAAGCAGTCAGAGACCCTGGCTCTTGTCATTTGAAATGCAGTGCCAGTGTGTTGTCATTGGAAATGGAGTGACCAGCGGCCCCTCCAGAGTCACAGAGGGGCAGCTAGGAGATGTGGCTGTGCGGTTTATGCCAGCTAACTCCCTCTCTGTCTCAGAAGTCTGTCTAGCTCCCTCAGCCAGGTTTATTTTGGGCTAGGGAGCTAGTATTCGTGCTCACCAATGGCTCCACACCCCGCTCAAGTGGAAATGATCGTAGACTGACCCTACGAACACAAAGGACCAAACTGGCCCCGCCTGACTTTTTAACTTGCATTCTGCTCACTGTGAAGTATTTGCAGATGGAAAAGAGAACTGTGCAAAGCGCCTGCTTTGACACACTTCAGTGACCAAAATCCACATGATCCCTGTCCTGGAGAACACCGCACCGGCCTCTAATCTTGGATCCCTGGTCTTCTTGGACCAGAAACCTGACAGAATTTTCCAGGAGCAGACTTGATCATATATTTACTTATTTATTTATTTTAATTTACCAAAGTGATGCTTAGCTCTGGCTAATGGTAGTGCTGGGGATTGAACTCTGGGACATTTGCTGCCTCAGGCAGGAAAGTCTTTGGGCAGAAGAAGGATGCTGTCTCTCTCCCCCACCTCCATGAAGAGCAGATTGTAGAGACCCACAGTTCTGCCACTCTAGATCACACTGAAAGGGAATGGGAGATAAAGCATGGGCCCGGGAGATAGCTCACCAGCAGGAGCACGTGATTTATCTTGTGTGAGGACCTGGGTTCGAGCCCCAACAACGCTGCAGAGCATCAGGTCAATGGGGAAGCTTCATGAGCAGTGGGGCAGTACTGTGGTGCCGCACCCCCCCCCCCCCCCACACACACACACTCTCTCTCCCATCTCACTTTATCTGGTAAGAATAATAGTAATGACAATAATAGAGTTCACTAGGAGTAGAGGAGTTGTATAGGCAAGAAAGCCCAGTAAGCCCAGGGTGGGTGGGAGTCGGGGGGGAAACGTGAAAAATAGAGTTGGAAGTTTTGTTTTTCTGGGACATTCTTGAATGACCTTTCTACCACCCCTTTGGAACACTGGCATTGAGTGATAATTCTAGGTTAGATTTTTCATGTTGACAGTATGCTTTCCTTCCTTCCACACTTTTTTTTTTTCTTGCCTCCAGGGTTATCACCGGGGCTCGGTGCCTGCACCACATATCCACTGCTCCTGGAGGCCATTTTCCCCATTTTGTTGCCCTTGTTGTTGCGCTTGTTGTTGTCATTATCATTGTTGTCATTGCTGGATAGGATAGAGAAAAATCGAGAGAGGAGGGGAGACAGGGAGAGAAAGACAGCCGCAGGCCTGCTTCATCACCTGTGAAGCGACTCCCCTGCAGGTGGGGAGCCAGGGGCTGGAACTGGGATCCTTATGCCGGTCCTTGCACTTGGCGCCGTGTGCGCTTAACCAGCTATGCTACCGCCCGACTCCCCCTCTCCACCTCCCCCCTTCCTTCCACTCTTTGCCACTTGGGTTATCACTGGGACTCAGTGCTGGCACTACAAATTCACTGCTCCCAGTGGCCTGTTTTTCCTTTATTTTCTCTTAATTTTTTTAAAAAAGATTTATTTAATAGGACAGGGAAACATTGAGGGAGGAAGGGGAGGTAGAGAGGGAGAGAGAAAGAGCCTGTGGACCTTGCGTGAGTCCTTGCGCTTTTTGCTACCTGCACCTGACCAGGTGCACCACCGCCCAGCCCCCTTCTGATCTTTATTTAATTGGAGAGAAACAGAGAAGAGGGGAAGATAAAGAGGGAGAAACCAAAGAGAAACACCGCAGCCCTGCTTCACTGCTCCTTAAGTTTCCCCCTTGCAGGTGGGTCCAAGGGGCTTGAACCCGGGTCCATATGCATAGATAGTCATATGTATTCTATAGGGTGAGCCACTGCCCGGCCCGTAAGGAGGCTTTTCATGGCAAGATATGATTATAAATAATTCCTCTCATGTTTCCCGTGGTTCTGAGGACCTCTGTGGGGTCGAAGATGACTCGGAGGTACTGGGCTCTAATGACCTCTCTGGGGAGCAATAAAATGAGTAGACTAGTCTTCACAGCTGAAGTGCAAGTCAAACTTGGGTATAAAAAGAGAAGCAAACAGGAAGCCATTTACTTATAGATCACAGAACATGCCAGAAGACTTAAATATACGTAGACTGCAACAGAAAACCCACAGATCACCCCATAGACTCATGGAGTCAAATTTACTATGGCCAGCTAAACACTCGCCCCTGAGAAGACCACCAGGCACACCAGTGCCTCTCCACGGTGGTGCCTAACTAGGCTCTTTGCAGGAAAGATGACGGTAGAGCTGAGTAATGGTGCATCCAGTTAAGCACATGTTACCACACTCAGGGACCTAGGTTCGAGCCCCAGCTCCCCACCTGCAGGGGGACGCTTCATGAGCAGCGAAGCAGGTCTGCAGGTTTCTGTCTTTCTCTCTCCCTCTCTATCTCCCCTCCCCTCTCAATTACTCTCTATCCTATCCAATAAAATGGAAAAAATATGGCTGCCAGGAGCAGTGGATTTGTAGAGCAGGCACTGAACCCCAGAGATAACCATGGAGGTGGGAAAAAAAAAAAGAACAGAAATAACTATGGTATCCATAAGAAATAAAAATAAATAAATAATTTAAATTAGGGGCACAAGGAGTCTCCCCTAACTTCTTGGGGGTGCCTTGTTTTGACTTGGAATTCATATGACAGGCCCGCCTTGGTGAAACTTGGTGAGTGTCCTGGTATTTTGCACTGCATTTTTGTCATTTTCTCACACATGTTCTGCCCTGCCTGGATGCTTGGCTCTTGTGGGGTTTTTTGTTTGTTTGTTTTCCCCCTCTTTGGTGCCTGTACTGCTATCTTGCTGTGTCTCTCTAGCACCTTGCAGCTCTGAGCTGCCTTTCACCTCTCCATATGCTCCCCTCTCTCTGCCAGATGTGCCCACATCTGGCTTCTGGAGAAATCTCTCTGCAGAGCTTCCTAGTTCCCGGGGAGGGGGTGGGAGTGGGGGCGCTGTGGAGATGCAAGAAGTTTTTGACACCCTCTGACAGGGTATCCATTGGTGCTGACAATTATAGCAGCACAAGAAAGAGAGACAAGGAGTTAATGGTAGATGAAGAGTGTGTACTCTCCAAAGGGAGAAGAGGACCAGAGGCACTATAAATCCACTGCTCCTGGAGGCTGTTTTTTCCCTTTTGTTGCCCTTGTTGTTTTATCATTTTTGTGGTTATTATTGTTGTTGATATTGATGTCATTGTTGTTGGGTAGGACAGAAAGAAATGGAGAGAGGAGGGAAAGACAGAGAGAGGGAGAGAAAGACAGACACCTGCAGACCTGTTTCACCACTTGTGAGGCCACCCCCCTACAGGTGGGGAGCCGGGGGCTGGAACCGGGATCCTCAGGCTGGTCCTTGCGCTTCATGCCATGTGTGCTTAACCCACTGCGCTCCCCCCCGCCCCCCCGCCCCCCAAGTTATACATTTTCTATGAGATCAACTTCCCTGTGGGAGAGCAAATGAGAGCAGGAGAAGCCAGAGAAAGCACCACTCTGCTTCATGCTAGTCGTGCACCCTGCCAGCTGAGCTATCTTCTCCAGCTGCAGGGACACCTGTTAAAAATCAGACTCTCTCCAAAGGGGCACAGACAGCACATGCTGCCCCAGAGGCCCCAGAGACAGAGGCCCAGGGACTGGCGTGCTTTTCCACCAGACACGGATGCACTGCCAGCTGTTCTGAGCAGCTGTGGCTGGAGAGGTCTCCCTCCTCCTCCGCCAGTTCTAGAAGCTGTCAGGGATCCCAGATGGGTGAACAGCAGGACCCCCCCACCCACCCCCACCCAGTGAGCTATGTTTCCAGACCCCACACTGTAATTTTTCTCTTTTTTAAATAATTTTTTATTTGTTATTAATAGTGTGTTACAAGATTGTAAGATTCAGGCTCTAGTCCCACACCACACCCACCAGCCAAAGTTCTGTGTCCTCACCCTCCCACCTCCCAAAGAGAACCACCTGAGTTCTCACATGTCTTACAAACTGTTTGCTTGCTTTTGTTTTGCTTGGAATTTTTTTTTGGGGGGGGGGCAAGTTCATGTGAGTCCGATCTCTAGATTCCACATATGAGCGAAACCATCTGGTAGTTGTCTTTCATCTCTTTACTTTTTAAATTTTTTTTATTGGGGGATTGTTTTACAGTGGACAATAAACACAATAGTTTGTACATGCAGTCTCTTTACTTCTTTTGCTAAGCATCATCACCCGCAGTTCCATCCATTTTTGTCCCAAAGGACACAATATCGACTTTAGATTGCAGAATAGTACTCTTTGGAGTATATATCCCATGACTTCTCTAGCCAGGCGT
This sequence comes from Erinaceus europaeus, assembly GCF_950295315.1. Taxonomy (NCBI): domain Eukaryota; kingdom Metazoa; phylum Chordata; class Mammalia; order Eulipotyphla; family Erinaceidae; genus Erinaceus; species Erinaceus europaeus. The sequence continues at coordinate 19,392,812 of NC_080166.1, read as the reverse complement.
CTGTTGATGGGCCTTTAGGCTGCTCCCTCCCTTTGTGAATAATGCAGCTATGAACACAAGGGCCGTGCACTGTAGTTTTACTTTCTTCTTGGCTATCAATTCTGCTCTTGCATTCGGAAACCATAGTACCTTCAGATATCTGGCTTGTGTACTCTCTTTTCTTCTGTCTCTCTTTTAGAGTAGAAACTTGGGGGTGGGAGAAGGCACACCTGGTTAAGCACACATTACCATGCACAAGGACCTGACTCAAACCTCGTCTCCATACCTGCAAGGGGGAAAGCTTCACAAACAGTGAAGCAGTGCTGCAGGTATCTCTCTGTTTCTCCTTCTCTCTCTCTCTTAAAATAGATATATTTATTATTGGATAGATACAGAAAAATGGGGAGGGGGCAGATAGAGAGGGAAAGAGAGAGACACCTACAGCCCTGCTTCACCACTTATGAAGTTTCCCCTGCAGGTGGGGACCAGACGCTTGAACCTGGATCCTTGTGATGTGTGCACTTAACCAGGTGCACCACTGTCTGGCACATGCCTCCTCTACCTAGCCCTTCCCTCTCATCTCTCTGTCCTATTTTTTAAAAAAAAAAAAAGGAAGGAAGGAAGGAAAGGGGAAAGAGAGAGGAGTTGGACATGACCACAGAACCAAAGCATCCCTCAGTGCAGTGGGGGCTGGGCTCACATAGGCCGTGCTCATGGCAAAGCAGCACACTGTCCAATGGGTTATTTAGGCAGCCCTTGTATGCTGCCTTAGGGAGGAGACGGTGTTAGAAAGAACTGCTTTAGACTAGGCTCAGGAGACTCTAGTGGTGACTTCAGCCTGCTGGTCAACTGGAGTCTCTGGTGCTGGCCCTGTGATGTCCACATGGGGGTGGGTGGTTGTGTCTCCATGGAAAGAGGAAACCAAAAAAAAAAAAAAAAAACAAACCTCAAGGGTTTGAGAAGGGGGCAGGTGGCACAGATTTTTCAATGTATCTGCTGTGTGCTTCGAGTTCACTTGGGTCAAGAGCAGAGCAGCAGTTTGCATGGGGAAGCCAGCCCTCAGCTGGGAAGCTTACATTCTCTGTGCTGTTCTCACATTTTGCTGTTTCCCTCTGGAAATACCCACTTCTGAGCTGGACATGAACCACCAGCCCTCCGAGGTTCCTAGATTCCACAGCCGTCAACACTCCAGGGACTGAACACACCCGAGGCTCTCGGGCTGGCTGTGGAGACCAAGCCAAATTCAGTTTGTTCAACTTACTTGACTTTGAGCAGAAAAAGAGAAAAAAAAAAAACTTTTCTGCTCTGTAAGCCATGTGACTTTCTAAAGCCCTTTAGACCCTTCCAGGAATTTGGTTTTGATGTTTTTTTGTTTTTGGTTTTGTTTTTGAGAGAGATGCAGAGAGAAAGAAAAACCAGAGCACTGCTCAGCTCTGGTTTATGGTGGTGCGGGGGATTGAACCTGGGACTTCCAGACCCTCAGGCATGAGAGTCTTTGCATAACCATTATGCTATCTACCCCCGCGGTGGCATTTCTTAAGTGACACAAAGAGAGGGGAAAATCAAATGATTCCATTCACTTTTTTCACTCTGGGACTGTAAGAAATTAATAATAATAATAATAATAATTACTATTATTAATAATAATGACCACCTATTTGTTTAGTGGTGCACTTAGCTCCAGTGGTGAAAAAGAAAAGTGCATATTCAATGCACAAGGACCTGGGTTCGAACCCCCAGTCCTCACCTGCAGGGGGAAAGCTTTGCACGTGATAAAATAGTGCTACAAGTGTCTCTCTCCCTCTCTATCACTCCCTTCCCTCTCGATTTCTGGCTGTTTCTATCCAATGAGTAGATAAAGATAGTTTTAAAAAATTTCTTTTAAGTGAGTATTTACAGTGTGGAGTCTTATTTGGTTACTTGGGAGACACGGGGCAGTCTGACAGACGGCACGCTGCTTTTCTGTGGTGGAGGACCTGTTTCTGCCGAGCTGTGTCCTGTGGGGACATGGCCTCTTGGAGCTCTCTGTCCCAAACAGCCACTGCCTGGACTTGTCACGTTTTGTGTTTGTTTGTTTGTTTGTTTTGCACACACCCTTCCTCACCAAGCTCTGTGATGGTAGGAGAGTGTCCCTGTAGGCCCCTAGCACCCCAGGCAGAAGAAGGCCCATGAGGACCCAAGAGCTCTCTGTATCTTGGTTATTAGCCTCTTATCTGATCTGTGGCATGTAAAGATCTCCTCCCATTCAGCGAGGAGTCTCTTTGTTTGGGTGTTGGTTTCTTTTGCTGTGCAGAAACTTTTCAATTTGATATGGTCCTGTTGGGTCGTTTTTGTTTTTGTCTTCCTTGCAATTGGACTTAATGTTATCGAAGATGCCGCTAAAACTTAGATGGTAAGTCCTCATACCTATGAACATATAATCTCTGACAAGGAGTCCCGAACGATTAAATGGAGAAAGGAGAGTCCCTTCAGCAATAAATTGAGAAAGGGGTGTCCCTTCAGCAAATGATGTTGGGAAATTTGGGTTAAAACATGCATAAGAATGAAGCTGAATCATTCCATTTCACTACATACAAATTTAAACTCCAAGTGGATTAAGGATGTTATGTCCAGGTCAGAAACTATCAAATACCTGATCGTTTCTTTCTTTCCTAATTTATTTATTTATTCTTGGATGGAGACAGAAATTGAGAGGGGATGGGGAAGACAGTGAGGGAAAGAGACAGAGAGAGACCTGCAACCCTGCTTCACCACTTGTGAAGCTTTCCCCCTGCAGCTGGGGACCAGGGGCTTGAACACACTGTAATGTGTGCACTTAACCAGGTGTGTCACTGCCTGGATCCTCTGGATTATTTCTTAAGAGGGCTTGTGCAGTTGGGGAGGGATGAGGCGGAGACCAGTGCACAGTGAACCTCTAGGACCCACTCACTTCCCGTCCCGTCCCGTCCCTACCCCAGAGATTCTGTGGTCTCCGCTCTTGGATCATCTGGAAGTTTCACTACCAGTCTGACCAGTTCCCAGGCTGCCTCCTTGGCTACCTCCTGCTCTGTACTGGCCTTTTTTTTTTTTTTTTTTTCCCTCGACTTTGCTTTTTTATTGCTCTGGGGAACAAGCAAGGTCAGCCAAAAAGTCAAATTTCTCAGCTGCATATGTTGCAAGGCCGGGTGTTCAGAATCCTGCTTCCGTGTTGCTGCTTGTGGCAGAGCTGGCCTCAGCCCTCATCTCCCTTCTGCGGGGACAGGTCACTGGTCACTTCCTCCGGGAGCCAGTGGAGTCCAGATCTCCTCTGGACTCGGGCCGTGCTGGTCTTTTGCAAAGCTTTCTGGGAGGGGGGCTGGGGGACAGCATGATGATTTTGCAGAAGGCTTTCCTGCCCGAGGCTCTGAGGTCACAAGTTCAATCCCCAACACTATTGTAAAGCAGAACTGAGCAGTGCTCTGTGATATCTCTGTCTCTGTATGGATGTATCTCTTTCATCAATAATAAATAAATAAATAAACTTTTTTTTTTTTAATGTTTCCTGGGTGCTGTTTTATGAGCAGCTAAGTTGAGAACTATTTCATAGACCCATGGCCCAGGCCTTACAAGCTGGGGGCTTCTAGTGTCCCCATCCTGGCTCCTCATCAGAATCACACAGAGGGCCACCAAGGAAGAGCCTGGTTCCCTCCTTGAAATCTATATACATATATATTAGATACAGAGAGATTGAGAGAGAAAGGAAAGAGAGAGACAAGCAACACTGCTTCACTGCTCATGAAGCTTGTCACTCTGCAGGTGGGGGCCAGGGGCTTGAACCCAGGGCCTTGCCCATGGTATTGTGTGTGTGTTCAGCCAGGTGTGCCACCGCCCAGCCCCTGCCGGCTCCTTCCTTCTCTGTAAGTGGACGCCAGGATCTGTTTGGACAGTTGGTCAGCAGGTGTCAGTGAATTACTGCCCAGGCTCTAAGAAGCCCCATTTCTTGCTACCTCTCTGAAGACTGAGTCAAACCGGAAGGCCCAGGAGTGCTTTGTCTTCACCCTGAGCTTCTGAGTCAACACAGCTCAGCTGGAACCTGAAAATTGCTCGCTTTCTTTTTCTGTTTCATTCTTTTTTTTTTCTTTTGTTTAAATGAGAACTTATTTCTCTGTCTGCTTTTTAAAATATATATATATTTTATTTACTTATTTATTTATTTGTGTGATAGAGACAGAGAAATCGAGAGGGAAAAGGAGAGAGGGGGAGAGAGACAGAGACGCATGCAGTTCTGCTTCAGCTCCTGTCAAGCTTTCCCCTGCCAGATGGGAGCAGGGCTTGAACCCAGGTCCTCAGTCATGGTGACATATGTTTAACTAGGTGTGTCACCACCGGACCTGCTATTTCTCTCTCTTTTTTTAAAGTTTTTTTTAAAATTATCTTTACTTATTGGAAAGAGACAGCCAGAAATTGAGAGGGGAGGGGGAGGGAGAGAGACAGAGAGAGACCTGTAGCTCTGTTTCACCACTCGTGAAGCTTTCCCCCTGCAGGTAGGGGTTGGGGGCTCGAACCTGAGTCTTAGGTCACTATAACACAGTCACTCAACCAGGTGCACCACCACCCAGCCCCCCGCCGCTATTTCTTTCTTTTTCTTCTCTCTCCTCTTTCCCTTATTCTACTTCCTTCTCTTCCTCTTCCTTTCTTTCTCTTCTCTTCTTCCTCCATCTCCTCCTCCTCTTCCTCTTCCTCCTCCTCCTCCTCCCCTTTTCCTTCTCCTTCCACATACCTACATATTTCATTCCTTTTCACTTTAGAGCAGGAGACACAGAAAGACTGACGGAGGGAGGGAGGGAGAAACAAACACCATGGCACCAGAGATTCTTCCAGTGCAGCATGGTGCTCCCGTGTGGAGCTGGGGCTCAAACCCTGGCCTGTGTGCTTGGCGAGAGCATTCTTCAGGCCTCTTCAAAAAATTAAAACACACACACACACACACACACACACACACACACACACACACACACACACACACCAGGACGAGATATTTAATAGGTTTGCAAATATACTCATACCTGAGGCTCTGAGGTCCCAAATTAAATACCCAGTACCACCGCTAGGAGCCAAAGATGAGCAGTACTCTGATAAAAGAAAGAAAGAAAGAAAGAAAGAAAGAAAGAAAGAAAGAAAGAAAGAAAGAAAGAAAGAAAAAGAAAGAAAGAAGAAAAAAAGATAGGAGCCAGGCAGTGGCTACCTCGTTAAATACTCATATTACAATGAACAAGGACCCAGGTTCAAGCCCCTGGTCCCCACCTGCAGGGCGAAAGCTTCATGAGTGGTGAAGCAGGGCTGCAGGTGTCTTTGTTTCTTTCCCTCTACCTCCTCCCCTCTTAATCTCTCTCTTCTCTAACCAATAATAAATAAATATAGATTAAAAATAGAAATAGATATACATACATAAGTATATTTGTTATTACTTCACATGCAAAGTAGGCCAGCACAGAACTCTAGTATATGTGATACCAGAAATTGAACCAGGACCCTCAGGCACACAAGCCTTGCTCCCTTCCAGCCGACCTACTTCTGGCTGGCACTCCTAACCCGACCCCAGTTGTGCTAGGAAGCCCCCATTGGGGACCAGTGTGCAGGACTGGGCAGCGGGCCGTGTGAGGCTTCCTTTCTTCCTATCCACCCATGTTCTGCAGACAAGTCTCTGGAGCCCAGAGAAACCTCCAGGGCACAGGCAGTCGCCCCCATGCTCTGCACACCATATCTGCACCAACGGCCAGAAAGGGCTCATCCTGGAGCCGGTCTGGGGCCCAGAACAAGGCCTGGTCTGTCCGGGTCTGGCCCGAGCCATCTGGGAGCTCTGGGGGAGACAGGATGAGAACCACCTGTGTGCTCCCTGCTAGTAAACCCTCCCACCCTCTGCCCATCTGCAAGGAAGGGCTCTTCCTGGAAGGAGCTCCCCCACCAAAAAAAAAAAGTGGATTGTACTGCTATGCTTTGCAGACCGCGCTGTGTCCGTGTGGGCACCAGATGTGTCTTTTTAAATATGAGAGAGCAGTTAGAGTGCTCAGTGCTCACCTGGTGTCTCCTGAGTGAGAGACCAAAGCCAGACAAGAAAAGAGAACACTGGAGGATTCAGAAGCTGCAGTTAGAACCTCCAGGCTGTGACAACCACCTTCAGGCTGATATTTCCTTGTGTAATTTCACTTTTTCATTTATTTTTGCCACCAGGGTTATCACTGGGGTTTGGTGCCTGCATGGTAATCCACTGCTCCCAGCAGCCTGCGTTTCTTTCTTTCTTTCTTTCTTTCTTTCTTTCTTTCTTTCTTTCTTTCTTCCTTCCTTTCTTTTCTTCCTTCCTTCTTTCCTTCCCTTCCTTCCTTCCTTCCTTCCTTCCTTCCTTTCTTTCTTTTCCTTTTTATTTGAAAGAAACAGAGGAATTGAGAGGAGTGAGATAGAAAGAAAGAGAGGGAGAGAGACCTGCAGCACTGCTTTACTGCTCTTGAAGTTCCCCCCCCCGAAAGTGGAGACTGGGGGCTTGAACCTGGACCCCTGCACATGAGTGATGTCTGTTCTCGACCAAGTGTGCCGCTCACCGCCCAGCCCCTTCCAACAGGGTTATTGCTGAGGCTTGGTGCCTTCCTGGCTCCTAACGGCAATTTGTCCTTCTTTCTTTCCTTTCTTCCCTCCTTCTCTCTCTTCCTTCCTTCCTTCCTTCCTTCCTCCCTTCTTTTCCTTTCTTCCTCTCTCTCCATGATAACGATCTCCTCTTCCTCCTTTTCCCTCTTCCTCCCCCCCTTTTTTTTTAGTATAGAGAGGAGGAGAGATAGGGCTGGTGAAAGAGCTGGCTTGGATAGGGCACTGCTTTGCCATGTACACAATCCAGGTTCAAGTCTGGGCCCCACTAATGTGAAGGCAGCTTTGGTGGTGCTGTGATTGTTGTCTCTCTCCCTCTCCCTCTCCCTTCGCTCTCTAAAAAATAATAATAATAAAAAGAATTCATTAAGAAAGAGTAATATTGGCAGCACTGCTCCTGAAGCTCCCTGACCCCTTGCAGATGTTGTCCAAGGACTCGAACCCAGGTCCTTGAACATTGATAATGTGTGTGCTCTAACAGGCAAGCCTCAACGTGCCTTTTCTCCCGTTGTGCATGGCACCCTGGCATGGAAAACCGCTGGACAGGCCACAGGAAGGGCCCCATGGGGGAATGGAGTGGAAGGTGAGGGGTGTCCAGGGTGGCCAAGTGTGGAGAAGCACCCACTTGGGGTCAGGCCCCAGCACATGGCCCAGTCACCTCGTCCTTAACATTTGCTGGGATAGTGTCTGTCGCTGCATTGTCACTCAGGTGGAGACAAGAAGAGAGACCCACATCACAGCATGGAGCTTGCCGTGGTACTGTAGTTCTTACCATGTGGTGTGTGGGCTTGAAACTAGGCAACATATGGGAAGGCTCTTGGCTTAGCCCCTGCTCTGTTAAATACCTCCCACTTTGATGATTCGCATGGATTTCTAAGGGCTAGATGTCCCCCAAAGAGCAGCCTCGATGGAGACTTTCTAGAAAACATTCCATAAAATGCTCCGGGAGCTTTTGCAAGTTTGAGCACACGGAGTAAATTAGGCCTTTAAATGGGGTTCGGCTGCTACTTGGGTGTGTTCACGGGTTCTTGTACTAGTTGTGATATTTCCCCGTCTTCAGAGCTTCCGGGTAAGTGAGCAGCAGGCCTCTCTTCTGGAATGATCTCTGCTGTGACAGGCCCCACCTTCTGGCCTAGGAGCATCTGCTTTCTGCTCTGGGCTGGGCAACCCAACCGGCAGATGTTGACTGGATGCCTCTGACAACATGCCTTATTCCTGTGACTATGGGCTGTGTGACACATGCTGTCGCTGTTTCAGGAAGCCCAGATCACAGAGGAGTCTAGCGATCGGGCCTCTGGGGAGTGCTGCAGCAGGCCATGGTAGGGGCAGATCCTGTGCGATTAACCAACCTCCTTTCCTGCCCAGAGTCCTGATCAACCTGGGAGATGCAAACCGCAGACAGGCCAATGGGAACGTTTCTGTTTCTTGCAGATTCTAACGCTTGAGCTTAATGTCCTGTTAGTGGATTCCCCTCTCTCTCTCTCTCTCTCTCTCTCTCTCTCTCTCTCTCTCTCGGCTTGTTTGCTTTCCTTCATTCCTTCCACACTCCCTCCCCCTCTCCTTCCTTCCTTTTTTTCCCCTCTGTCTTCCTTCCTCCCTTTTTTCCCCCCTTCATTCTTTCCTTTTCTTCCTTTTTTTCCGCCATTTTTCCATTTTATTGGGCAGGACAGAGAGAAATTGAGAGGAAGGAGATAGAACAAGAGAGAGAAAGATAGACACCTGTAGACCTGCGTCACTGCTTGTGAAACAACCCCTCTGCAGGTGCGGAGCCGGGGGCTTGAACCTGGATCCTTGTACTTAACACTATGTGCGCTTAACCAGGTGCCGCTGCCACCCGGCCCCCTCCTTTCTTCCTTCTTCCCTTCCTTTCTTTCTCCCTCCTTTTCTTCTTTTCGTGAACATTTTACTAGGAAATTACTGGCTTACAGTAGCGTTGTTGACAAATGGGTGCAGTCTTGTCCCCCATGACAGGTGTCTGCAGAACAAGACACTTTCACCTCGAACTCAGATGCTTTCCCACCTTCCTGCCGCAGGACCCCAAGGCCCTCCCCACCCTCTTCCTTCTCCTCTTTCCCAGAGTCCTTTGCTTTGGCGCAGTGCAGTGCCCAGCTGCCCCTTATACCTTCCCTTTCTATCTCTATTTTCTTCTTAATTTGAAATTTGTTTATTCTGGATAGGACAAGAGAGAAAAATGAAAGGGGAGGGGGAGGGAGAGAGAAAGAGACACACCTGCAACCCTGCCTCACCACTTGTGAAGCCTTCCCCCTGCCGGTGGGAGCAGGGCAGAGGCTTGAACCCCAGACCTTAATGCATGATCGTCTGCGCACTCAACCAGCTGTGCTGCCACCCAGCTCTCTGTTCCTGTTTTTTAAGTTGCTCCTGTGAGTTACGATCTCCCAGAATGCGTCCTTTTCTTCTGGGCTTATCTCACTTTTAACCTGTTGATTTGCAAGGGAGGAGACACAGGTGAATGCAACCAGGCCACAAGGATCTTGATCTTTTCTATTTTCAAAACCTTACAGTTGGGGGTTGGGGTTGGGAGGTAGCGCAGCAGGATAAGCACGAAGTGCAAGGACCGCTCAGGGATCCCGGTTCAAGCCCCCAGCTCCCCACCTGTGGGGGTGGGGGGGGTCACTTCACAAGCAGTGAATCAGGTCTGCAGGTATCTTTCTCTCTCTTAATTTCTCTCTGTCCTATCCAACAATGATAGAAAAAAAAGATGGCCTCCAGGAGCAGTGGATTCATAATATAGGCACCGAGCCCCAGTGATAACCCTGGAGGCAAAAATAAAATGAAAGGTTAAACCTTAGCCTTCATCACTGAATGCATAGATTGCTCATTTAAAAGATCATTATGCTTTATGCCTCCCCTGTGGCACCCAGAGGACTAATTTTGCCTTGGAAAACAGTTTGTGGGCAGCTCGGGAGGTGGTGCAGTGGCGGAAGCATTGAGTCCTCAAGCGAGAGGTCCTGGATTTGATCTCTGGCATTGCGTAGCCGGAGTGAAGCTAAGTCTCTCTCGCTCTTTCTCACTAACATATAAATAGACATGAGCTGGAGTTAGCACACGTGATAATAGATGTCCACCTCCAAGTCCTCACACACTTTTCACATGTACTTGACTGGGACATTCTCTGCAAAAACCTTGTGGAGGAAATGGCAGAGAGGAAATCATCTCTTCCTTCTGGAGGAAGCCATACCCAGAAGTCTGTATTACTGGCTGGGAGCATTCTTTGAGGGAGACTTTCAAATCATTTGCAGATGCTAACTTGTAGCTAGAAAAAGCACAAAAGGCCCCAGCCACATTTTAGCACCTAGGATCTGATTAGTTAATAGCTTTCAGAGGTTGGAACCAGGCCCAAAATGCAAAGGAGTCCAGTGTAAGTTTTGTTTTGTTTTTTTTCTTCCATAGCTCAATTACAGTATAAGTCACACTTCACACACCTCAGCTAGTGCAGGCCTGCCTTTTGGTGAGGTGTATGATAGTCACAGAGCTGGGAAACTTTTTTCCTTTCCTTTCCTATATATATATTTAATTGCCACCAGGGTTATTGCTGGCGCTCAGATTCTGTATGACAAACCCACTGCTTCTAGCAGCCGTTTTTTTCCTGTCTTATTTTTATTTATTTTTCTGATATTTGATAGGACAGAGAAAAATTGAGAGGGAAGAGGGAGCCAGAGAGTGAGAGAGAAAGGACACCTGCAGCCCTGCTTCACTGCTCATGAATCCTGCCCTCCCCCCCAGGTGGGGACCCAGGGAATTGAACCTGGGTCCTTGTTTATGGTATCATGAGAGCTCAACTAGGAACACCACCATCCAGCTCCTGGGAATGTTTTTCATCCTGCAGAAAAGGAACTCTACCCTTTTGCTATCACCCAGAAACCTCCCCACCCCTGACTCTTGGAGATTAATTGGCTTGCTGAGAAGTTTCAACACATTTTTGTATAGAAAAATACGTCAGGAGTTTTCTCACAACTCAGTGTATTCTCTGGCTATAGACAGCCTTCTCTGGGCAGTTACTTTTCCTTTGCTTTTAGATAGAGACAGAGAGAGTGAAAGAGACCATACTGTGAGAGCTTCCTTCAGTGCAGTGGGGCCTGGGTTTGAACCTGAGTCATTTACATGGCAAAGCGGTGCATTAAAAAAATAGATATTGATTTATTTTCCCTTTGTTGTCCTTGTGTTTTTTTTATTGTTGTTGTAGTTATTATTGTTGTTGTTCTTGATGTCATCGTTATTGGATAGGACAGAGAGAAATGGAGAAAGGAGGGGAAGACAGAGGGGGGAGAGAAAGATAGACACCTGCAGACCTGCTTCACCACACTTGTGAAGCGATTCCCCTGCAGGTGGGGAGCCGGGGCTCGAACCAGGATCCTTACCCTCGGTCCCTGCACTTTGCACCACATGCGCTTAACCGGCTGAGCTACCACCCAACTCCCTTATACTTAAAAATTTAACTTTGTTTTAAATTATTGTGTTATTTGCAAAATGAGCTCCAGTATTAAGAGGCAGTAGAAATATTAGAGATAAGCAGCACACTGTAGTGATTGCAAACCATATGCTAGTTTAAAACTATTTTTTCTATAGTTATTTATCCTCCCCTTCCCTTTTCTTCTCTCTGGTTGTCTCCTCCCCTTCCCCTCCTCTATCTCCTCCTCCATCTCCCCTTCCCTCCCCCCCCCTTTTTTTTTTTTAACCAGAGCACTGCTCAGCTCTGGCTTATGGTGGTACAGGAGATTGAACCTGGGACTTTGGAGCCTCAGACATGAGTCTGTTTGCATAACCATTATGCTATCTACCCTGCCTTCCCCCCCTTATTGGTAATCTTCCCTTGAAAGACTCCAACATCAGAAATGTAATATTGCCCACTGGGTAGAAATAAAGTGTGTGCCTGTTTACCATTTTAGTTAAAAGCTATTTTTCAGGACAGGAAAAAAAAAAAAAAAAAAAACCCAAGAGGAAGTATGTATCCCTCCCTTCCGGGATCTCCTGCCAACTTTTTAGAGCTGCCACTTAAAGATGTCAGAGTTGCCTTGGGATGGGCTTCAGAAGACTCGCCTTCCTCTCACCTCCTCTTCCTTGTTGCTGTTCTTTGCTCTTTAACCAAAAAAGTCTTTCTTAACGTGTGAATAGCTGAGGGGTCAGAGTATGGAACTGAACATGCTTGCAAATAAGAAATAATAAGATATAAATAAGAAATAAGTGAGCACAGTGATGGTGCTTTGTGGTGAGTGGGCCCAGCAAAATGGCTTGATTCACCAAGGGAGTAGTTCAGAGCCATGAATTTTTCACCCGCCTGAAAGCATTCTTCTTTGCCTTTTCAGAAATTCCAGGTCAAGAATTGCCATTGGGATCTAACTGGATGAATATATAAATATTTCTTCTCTAGATAGAGGCTGGGAGAGAGAGAGAGAGAGAGAGAGAGAGAGAGAGAGAGAGAGGAGACCCCAGCACCAAAGCTTTCTTCCATGTAGTGGGAGCTGGGCTCGAACCTGGCTCATGCACGTGGCAAAGTAGCACATTGTCCAAGGGAGCTATTTCACCGTCTAAATAGTTGAGATGTCAGTCTTCTCAAAGTAATTTCGTGTCAAGGATGTTCTAGCCTGCTCCCCCGCCTCTCTCTCTCTCTCCCCCCACCCCTCTCTGAATTGCTTGGGCTTTCGGGAAAGGCAGGGCTAGGTGGCTTTTGTCTGTTGGTGAATGCAGGCCCACACAGCCTACCTTCTTCATTTCCTTGCTGTGGGCTGGTATCCGTTTTCACTGCCCTGGCATGTTGGAAAGCTTTCAAGCCAGGCTCAATCAGTAACTTTTCTTCACGACTCAATTCACTGGCTCAGGCCTCTTGTGGATGAACAAGTATCATCCCTCCGGGACAAGTGGATTTTATTTTACACCCTATGGATATGTCTTGAAATGTGTTGTGAATTCTTCCTTCTGACCAGAATTGGTTTCACTTAGGACTGTATCGTGCAACTCTGAGTTGGTTTCAGTGTATACAAAATAGGATAGCAGGTCCGAGTATAGTTGGGCTTTAATGTAGCAGGGATGGTGATTCTCCTCCCAACCACAGAACTCAGGAGTGGTTTCTAACGGGTCCTCTTCCCCATTCTTTACTCACTTAGGCTTTTAGAAGTATGGACTTGATTTGGGTGGCATAAGGACTGTCTCCATCTTTTTCCTTTTCTTTCTCTTTCCTCTCCTCTCCTCCTCTTTTCTCTTCTCTTCTCTTCTCTTCTCTTCTCTTCTCTTCTCTTCTCTTCTCTTCTCTTCTCTCCTTTCTTGCCATTAGGGTTATCACTGGGACTCCATGCCTATATGACCCCACCATTTCCAACAGCCATTTCTTTGGGTAGAGGATAAGAGACAAAAAGAATGAGAGATACCTGCAGCACTACCCCACCACTCATGAAGCCTGGAGATAAGGACCAGGGGCTTGAACCCAGATCCTTGAGCATGGTAACACATATGTTCTACAAAGATGAGCCCTCACCGGGCTCCGTTCTCTTTTTCATGCAATGGCAGGTAATGAACTTAAGGCCTTGCTTGGGGCTGAGTGATCTCTGACCTGGATTTAGAAAGAGAATAATAGAGAGAGGTGATAGCACAGCACTGCTCCACCACACATGGAACTCCCATGTAGTCCTGATGCTCAAAGCCAGGCCTTCATACACCAGAAGCCAGGAGCTATACCCAGTGAGTTATCCCTTTTCACCCACCCCCGTGACCTTTATCTTTAATGAGAATTTAATCATAGTGGACTTTGAATTCTTTTTTTTTTTTTTTTTTTTTTTTAACCAGAGCACTGCTCAGCTCTGGCTTATGGTGGTGCAGGGGATTGAACCTGGGACTTGAGAGGGCCTCAGGCACAAGAGTCTGTTTGCATAACCATTGTGCTATCTACCCCTGCCCCATAGTGGACTTTGATGTGAATCTTTGACTCTTAAGATTATGCCCAGAAGTGGTCTCTTGAATTTATTGTTTTTGTTAGCTGTGAAAGGGTCATTATGGTGTTTTTTTTTCTTTATTGGAGGGATTAATGGTTTACAGTCAATGGTAAAATACAGTAGTCGGTACATGTATAACATTTCTTAGTTTTCCACATAACACTCTAACCTCCCCACCTAGGTCCTCCTCCACCATCATGTTCTAGGACCTGAACACCCCACCCCCACCCCAGAGTCCTTTACTTAGATGCAATACACCCATTATCTCTTTTCTTAGTTAAAAAGTTATTTATTTGTTTAGGTGACAGATAGATACAAAGAGGTAGAGAGAGTGAAAGAGATCACAGCACTGAAGCTTCCGTCAGTGTGCTGGGGGCCTGGCTCGAACCTGGGTCTTGCTTACGGCAAAGAAGCAACACATTATCCCAGTGAGCTGTCTTGACAACCACTAGCCTCTATTTTGAATTAAACCTAAAACACATCTTTTGGTGATTTAGCTACTAAAAGGAAATGGAAAAAAAAAGATGGAATGTTGTCTTTCACAAGGATGGAACTTGTGAAAGTTTAATAAACCAGAGTGAAAGACAACGACCTGGTGTTTCCTCTTCTGGGTTGAATATAAATCCCCACAGCAAACAACCAGCACATCACAACACTGGCAACTCCTAGACTCTCAGAATGGCTTCCTGCAAAGGTGGGGCAAGAGGTAGCAGGAGGGGGTCCGGCGTAATGGATAGGACCCAGAGCCATGGGACCGTACATTCAAGTAACCCCTCTGGAAGCTAGATGAGCATGTAAACCCACGATAGCTCAAAGCAGTTATAATTACACATCGCATGTCTCTTGCTGAGCTCCCTGAGGAGAGAGACTGGGTTTGTCTAATTCTTTTTTTTTTTTAAGATTTTTTTTTCTTTTTATATTTATTTCCTTTTGTTGCCCTTGTTCTATTGATGTCATCGTTGTTGGATAGGACAGAGAGAAATGGAGAGAGGAAGGGAAGACAGACAGACACCTGCAGACCTGCTTCACCACTTATGAAGCAACGCCCCTGCAGGTTAGGGTTAGGGTTAGAGGGAGCCGGGGGCTCGAACAGGTATCCTTATGCTGGTCTTTGGGCTTTGCGCCACGTGCACTTAACTTGTTGCGCTATCACCTGACTCCCTGGGTTTGTCTAATTCTTCTGCATCTCTCAGAGCCTCCTAGAAGACCAGCACAATGATGGGTGTTGAGGACATAGTTATTGGAAACGAGTTTTGTCCTCTTCCCGCCTTTCCACAGTGCAGACTCTGATGACGCTGCCCTTCATGCTACACTGAGGACTCCCTTCTTCAGTGGGAGAATTGGTGTGTCTTATAGACGAATGTGACTTCGGTGTCACAGAGAGCAGAGTCCCATCTGGAAGTCTGCCTCTAACCAAAAGCCTTTGGATATGGAGGTGACACGGAGGGAGAGATAGAAGGAGTGTCGGAGAAGCCGGCTGACACTCTTTGCACTTAGCATCTGTTGCGTCAGCAAGTGTCACCCCAGAGGCAGAGCCTGCACAGAGATGATTGTCCCCTTCATTTTGTACCAGCTGGCTAGTTACGGAGCAGTTAGTGCTACCCAGCTACTCTGCCCTGTCTCAGCGACCTATGACAACCAAGGGCTAAGAGGACACAGGCGTTGGGAGATGGAGAGCATCATGCGTTTTCCTGAGGCCTAAGATGATCTTGTTTTATGGCCATAGACTTCTCTCCAGCAAGGTGTTTTGCCTTCACACCTGGGTGTGGGAGGGAGGAAGAAAGGGGCTTCGGTAGGTTGATTCTAGAAGGTCTGGTCTCACACCCAGAAATAATTCTCACCCATCCTCGACTTCAAGGTGGTTTTCAATGTTGTAATAAACTCTGAACAAGGGAGAACTTCATCCAGGTCTGGTTTAGCTTAAAACACTTGAAGATTAGGGGTGGGGTGGGTTATTGTGCATGCATACGGCTGAGCACCCATTACCAAGTACAAGGATCTGGGTTCGAGCCTCCTGCCCTCATCTGTAGGGGGGAAGCTTCATGAATGGTGAAGCGGTGCTGCAGGTGTCTCTCTGTCTCTCTCCCTACCTCCCCCACCCCTTTCGATTTCTTTCTGTCCTGTCAGACAAAAAAATGGAAGGGAGAAAAGAAAGAGAGGAGAGGAGAGGAGAAATAGCCGCTGGGAGTTGTGGATTTGTAGTGCTGACACAGCCTCAGCAAGAACCCAGGTGGTAACTTAAGAAAAGAAAAAGAAAAAAATTATTCTCATTCTTTTTCCATCCAGAGAAGGTTTCCTGATCATTACAGCCCATCCAGTTAGGTTTCAGGGATAGGTTTTGGTAGACAGTCGTATTAAAACAAACAAACAAAAAACCCAAAAAGTGCTGTCCCTGCAATTCTTTCTTCACTACAGTCTCCGTGGAGAGTTGACATACTTTACAGAGTGCTCAGGGAAGGCGACCAAGAAGAATCTCACCTTCTCCTTTCTTAAGTGTGTTTTCTGTTAGACTGTCGGATCTCAGCTTAAAAAACATGGACTGCAGGTTGGGGAGCCACCTCAGCAGCTGAATGCAGGCTTAGCATGCATGAGGTCTCAGGTTCAAACCCCACCACCACAAGCCAGAACTGAGTGGTGCTCTGGGGTCTCGGTCTCTTTCTCTCAGAATAAATAAATATAAGAATTGAAGGCATTGAGGAAAAATCTAACCAATATGTCCTTTTAAAAAATACATTGATTTCTTGAAAGACAGAAATTGAGAGGAAAGGGGAAGATAGAGAAGAAGAGACACCTGTCGCACTGCTTCACCACCCTGCAGGTGGGAACATAGAACTACAACCCAGGTTCTTGCACATGGTAATATCTGCCCCTTCCCTCAGAAAGAAAGGAGGAAGGGAGGAAGGAGGGGAAAAGAAAAAAGGAAGAAAGGAAGGAAGAGAGCTAATGAGATTCTTCAGACTTTCAAGGGAAAGGAAGGGAGTTGGCTGGCCGTGATTTGTACCTAGTTCAGTTGCTGACTCATCAGGTAGGACAACCTACTTTCCTGGTCCTGTTTTTTCACTCACGTGTTCCTCCTTTTCGCTTGTTTGGAGCTTTGTAATGAAGTCATGTGGGTTAAGTATTTGAAGTTCTTATGTAACCGTGTAATTATGGTTTATGGCTGTCCTCGCTTCACCTGCCTGGCTTAACTTGTGCAAACGAGTTTTCACTCTCAAACTTCAGAGGAACCTGAGGCCTTCTGGTTGAGTACCAACACCCCGCCTGTTCGCGCCCTTGACACACAAAAACTCACCCATTGCTGTTTATTTGACGAAGCAGATGGCAGAACTGGCATAGCTCTAATACTTATTGATTGATTCTGTATAGAGACAGAGAAGTTGAGAGGGAAGGGGGGAGATAGAGAGAGAAAGAGGAGTAAGAGAGACATCCCTAGCGATATTTGTCTGCTCAAGAAGTTTCTCCCTTGCAGGTGGGGACCAGGGGCTTGCACCCAAGTCCTTGCTCACTGTGATGTGGACAGTTTACTCGGTGCACCACCATCCAGCTCCTGTGATACAGGAGGCGCAGGTGGCAGTCCATCTGTTTGAGCACACGCATGTCAGGCACGAGGACCTGGGTTTAAGCCCCCCAGTCTCCCAGCAGCAGGAGGGAAGCTTTATGAGTGGTGAAGCCGTGCTGCTGGTGTCTCTCTCTCTCTCTCTCTCTCTCTCCCTCTCTTCCCTTTCCTCTTGCTTTCTTTCTGTCTCTATCCAATGAATACAGATTTTTAATTTTTAACATTTTTAGTAGTGATTTAACATTGACTTCCAAAATTTTAAGATACTAGGGGTATAATTTCACACCGTTCCCACCACCATAGTTCTGTTCTCCTCCATTGGAACTGCCATCGTTCTCCCAAAGCCCTAGATATGGGTTGACTTTATATCTATAGCTCTATATCTATATCTATATCTATATATTTCCCCATTTTATCTATGGTCCTGCCTTCACTTCCTTTCTGAGTCTCACCTATACCTATTACTTCCAAGCTCCTTCCCTTTTCTCCCTCTTCTCTCTCAGATAAGAGAAAGAGTACCTGGCTTCCTCTGGTATTTACCAGATTCGCCTCCCTTTCAGTGATGGCATAAACACAGGATTCCTGTTGACAAATGCTTTGGGTCTTGGTGGAACTGAGGCTTAGGGCCTTCTGGTCATCTTCTCCTTTCATTTACCTTTTTGGGAATATGGACCAAAATAATTTTTGGAGTACAGAAGGTGGGAGTTCTGGCTGCTGTAATTGCTTCTCCACTGGACATGGGTGTTGGCAGGCAGATCCATACCCCCAGCTTGTTTCTATCTTTCCCTACCTAGTGGGCTAAGACTCTGAGGAGGTGAGGCTCCAGGACATGTTGGTGATGTTGTCTGCCCAGGGAAAGGCAGAATGGAATCATAGTAGGGTCTGCAACTTGGTGTTGGTGGCTGAAAGGCAGTGAGATATAAAGCAGGACAAAATATTTAATAAACAGAAACCAAAAAGTAAGAATAGAACAGATGACAGTAGGGACCCCAGTGTGGAAAGAAGCTAGGAAGTCTGTGTTAGTCGTGTTCCAGTAATCTTTGCTTGAGTTTGTAACTAACACAGAGGTGGACTAGAAATATTGTCTGGGAAGATGGTGTCAGAGTTGAGAATAGATCCAGGAAGCCAGATTAGGGCAAAGAGGGAGGGTACATTGTCAGTGGCTTTTGATGATCTCACAGTTGATCACTTCAGAATAGCGACCGCTCCCTTTCCTGTATTTCTTTTTTTCTTTTTCTTTCTTTCTTTCTTTTTCTTTCTTTCTTTTTTTTTTTTTTTTGCCTCCAGGGTTATTGCTGCACCATGAATCCACTGCTCCTGGAGGCCATTTTATTTCCCTTTTTGTTGCCCTTGTTGTAGCTTTGTTGTGGTTATTATTGTTGTTGTTGATGTCGTTCATTGTTGGATAGGACAGAGAGAAATGGAGAGAAGAAGGGAAGACAGAGGGGGAGAGAAAGACAGACACCTGCAGACCTGCTTTACCATTTGTGAGGCGACTCCTGCAGGTGGGGAGCCAGGGGCTCGAACTTGACCCCCTCTGTATTTCTTATTAGTGATGTAACAGTAATTTATAAGACTGTAAGATACTAAGGCTATAATTCCACACCACTCCCACCACCAAAAAGCTTTGTAACCCCACCCCCCACATGATAGCCACCACTATTCTCCCAAGGCCTTAGAAATGGGTTGACTGGGAGTCGGGCGGGTTAAGTGCAGCTGGTTAAGCGCACGTGACACAAAGCACAAGGACCGGCATAAAGACCCCAGTTCAAACCCCCGGCTCCCCACCTGCAGGGGAGTCACTTCACAGGTGGTGAAGCAGGTCTGCAGGTGTCTATATTTCTCTCTCCCTCTGTCTTCCCCTCCTCTCTCCATTTCTCCCTGTCCTATCCAACAATAACAACATCAATAACAACAATAATAATAACCACAACAATGGTAAAAAAACCATGTCCTGGAAAAAAAAATGGGTTGACTATATATATATTTTTTTCAAGTTCATGTGTTTTGACTCTGTGTGTGTGTGTGTGTATGTGTGTGTGTGTGTGTTTCCAGGGTTTTGCTGGGGCTCGGTGTTGGCACTATGAATCCACTGCTCCTCACAGCCATTTTTCCCATGTATTGGATAAGACAGAGAGATATTGAGAGGGAGGGAGAGGCAGAGAGAGAAAGAGAGAGCTAGACACCTACAGACCTGCTTCACTACTGTGTGAAATGGACCCCCTGCAGGTGGGGATCTGGGGACTTCAGCTCAGATCCTTGAGTGGGTCCTTGCACTTAGTATTTTGAGTACTTAACTCGGTGCACCAGCGCCCAGCCCCCATTTCAATCCTCTAGATTCCACATATGAGTGAAATCTTCTAGGGTCCTTCACCAAAAACAGTCACCTCCAGTTCCATCCATTGTGTCCCAAAGGACACAGTATCATCACAAAATTGCTTTCAAAAAATCCCTGATCCTCTTACAGAAAAACTATACATGCCTCCAAAATCCCACACTGCTTCTTCAGAGCTCCGGAATCCTCAGTGGAGGTACCAGAAACAAGCCAACATTTCTGGCAGCTCTGGCTTCACCTCCTTTCTGTCAAATCAATACTGCATTCAAGGGGCCGGGGCATAGTACAGTGGTCTGTGCACAGACACTCATGACAGGTCCCCTGAGCTTGGGCTCTGCAGAAACCTGTGCCATCCAGACCCTCCTCTTCCTCCTCGTTCTCCTCCCCATCTCCCTCTCTGGGAAGGTGGCAGAATTTTTACTGTTGTTGAACAGACTCAGAAGAGTTTAGGAAGTAGAATCTCAGGTCATATTACTAAAGTCAAGAGGCTGCTACTGAGGGGGGGTTTCCTCTCTCTCTTAATTTTACTTATTTATTTGTGTGTGTGTGTGTGTGTCTGTCTGTCTGTCTGTCTGTCTGTCTATTTTTACCAAGCACTGCTCAACTCTGGCATATGGTGGTGAGAAGGAATTGAACTTTGGAGTCTCAGCATGAGAGTCTCTGCATAACCATTGTGCTATCCTCCCCTGGCCAGAGGAGGGGGTTTCTCTGGGGGTTCAGCTCCCTTTGCCTGGAGCCCTTATTACAGCACCTTCCCCCTAAACTTAACTTTATTATTATTATTATTATTATTATTATTATTATTATTATTATTATTAGTTTACTTGCCATCAGAGTTATCACTGGGGCTCAGTGCGTGCGTGATGAATCCTCCAGTCTCGGGGGCCATTTTTACTTTTCTTTTTTTGTTATCTTTATTTATTTACTACATAGAGACAGCCAGAAATTGAGAGGAAGGGGGAGACAGAGAGACACCTGCAGCACTGCTTCACCACTTATGAAGCTTCCCCCCTGCAGGTGGGGACGGGGGAGGGGGTTTGAACCTGGGTCCTTGCACATTGTAACATGTGAGCTCAATCAGGTGCACCTTGGTGGCCATTTTTTTTTTTTTTGATAGGACAGAGAGAAGTTGGGGGGGGAGAGAAAGAGACACTTGCAGCACTGCTTCACCACTCATGAAGCCTTCCCCTGCAGTGGGGGAGTGAGGGCTTGAACCTCGTAGGGCAGACGTGCATGTCCCATGCTCTCCCGCTGAGCTACCTCCTGGCCCTAAAGCCCTTGTACCGAAGTCCTCTGCAGGATCCGTTTCCCCGGGCTGCCCTCTTGGATTTACCGGTCCCCAGCCTCTTCTCATCTTCCTCTGTTTCCTCAGCTCAGCACGCAAAGCCGTAATAAAACTGGATCCACTGTGAACAAAGGAGCCTTGGACAAAAGGCAGGCAAGCATAGGCCCCCCCCATCTTTATGGGACCCCCCAACATTGTCCTCTGACCTTTGACATCCATCCGCCCACAGAGCCTGTGTCTGTGACACGCTCCCTGCAGTGTGCGTGTTCACACAAAGGATTTTCTCTGATGCTCTTTGGGGGGGGGGTTGACTTGATGCCGTCAAACCCTGGAATACACTCCTGACTGCTGTGTCCCACGCACTGCTCCAGCCTCCCCTCCTCCCCCCAGGCCACTACAGTCGGGTACAATGAGGCCAAGACAGAGATCAGGGACTTCTGTAAGAGACACCTAACTGGAGAAAGAGACAGCAGTAATGCAAACCAGCGTGCGAGGGAGCTTGGCAGGGCCCTCGGCTCCACGGGCTGGAAGTTGAAACAGACATTGGCTTTGGAGCGGGGGAGCTCCTGCAATGAGTTATCAAACCACACAGATGGTCTGGGGGACCTTGAGAAGGCAGGCCATCCTTTCTGTCTCAGAGATGTTTGAAAAAGGAAAAATTATTGATGGGAAATGAAGGAGGTTCCATTGGCATGGTGCACTTGGTTAAGAGTACCATTAACCACGGCAAGGACTTGGGTTCAAGCCCCCGGTCCCCACCTGCAGGGACTCAAGTAGGAAGTGTTGTTTTCAGAGGCTGTGGTCTCCAGAAATGATGCTTAGTAAGGCCTCTGCATAGTTCTTTTTGTCAGGTGAGCATGCAGTGGAAGAGGCACCTGTCCAGTATCTTAACGTCTAGAATAGCAAGTGGTTTTGAGCGTTTAGTCAGAGCCTGAGGTTGAAAGAAGCTTAGAGACTCAGCTCACTGCAGCCTAGTTAGCCAGGTCCTCTTATTGTTGTATACATTCCAGGCCCTGGGGAACAAAGGAAAGAGAGGGAAAGGGAGAGGAGAAATAATAGTTATATAAGAAGACTTTCAGGGCGGGGTTAGATAGCATAATGGTTATGCAAAGAGACTCTCATGCCTGAGGATTCTAAATCACAGGTTCAATGACCCACACCACAAGCCAGAGCTGAACAGTGCTCTGGTAAAAAATAATAAATAAATGACCAAACAAACAAATAATAAAGAATTGTGTGAATTGAATATCTTCTCCTTAAAAAAAGTAAAAGTTAAAAAAAAAAAAAAGACTTTCATACCTGAGACTCCAGTGTCCCAGGTTCAACCCCACACACCACCATAAGCCAGAGCTGAACAGTGCTTTGGTAAAAATAAATAAGTAAATAAATAAATAAATGTATGAATCGGGGCTGGGTGGCAACGCAGCAAGTTAAGCACACGTGGGGCGAAGTGCAAGGACTGGTGTAAGGATCACAGTTCGGGCTCCCCACCTGCAGGAGATTTGCTTCAGAAGCAGTGAAGCAGGTCTGTAGGTGTCTGTCTTCCTCTTCCCTTCTCTGTCTTCCCCTCCTCTCTCAATTTCTCTCTGTTCTATCCAACAACAATGACAGCAATAACAATGATCAACTACAAGGGCAACAAAAGGGGGGAAAAAAAGCCTCCAGGAGCAATGGATTCATAGTGCAGACACTGAGGCCCAGCAATAACCCTGAAGGCAAAAAAAAATTGTATGAATTGAATATCTTCCACTCCTTAAAATAAATAAATACAAATAAAAAGACTTTCATACCTGAGACTCCAGAGTCCCAGGTTCAGTCCCCCACATCACCATAAGCCAGAGCTGAGCAGGCTTTTGCCTGTCTCTATCTTTCTGTGTCATTAACAAGATAAATACATTTTATGTCTGTATATATGTGTACATATTGGGTAGGATTGAGAGAAGGGGAGATGGAGAGTGAGAGGAGACACCCGCAGACCTGTTTCACCACTAATGAAGCTTCCCTGTGCAGGTGAGAACTGGGGGCTTGAACCTGGGTCCTTGTACATGGTAATATGTGTGCCCACCGAGGTGGATACCTCTACCCAGCCCCTTAAGTAAGTCTTTGCACATATATAGCCAAGAAAGAAACTGAAAGGATAAGGGAGAGGGAGAGGGAGAGAGAAAATGAGACACCTACAACACTGCTTCACCACTTGCAAAGCTTTCCCCCTGCAGGTGTGTGGAGGGGGGACCAAGGGCTCAAACCCGGTCCTTGTGCATTGTAACATGTGCACTTAATTAGGTGTGCCGCTACCCGGCCCCGGTATATATTGTATAGACAAGCCCTCCCCTCATGCCTGTGATCCACCCTGATAGTAAACTTCAGTCTCGGAAGCTCCTCAGGAGAGGTCAAAGCTAGTGGGCACAGCCTGGCATACGGGTAGACATGTTTGCCCCATCACTGTCCTGGACACGTTGGAGCAGTCAGACTCCTGACCCTGTTGCTCTGCTTCTCTGAAAACCCTGCAGCCTCAGCTGAGAGTCCTGCCCAGTGGTTGAGATGGGCAGCCCTGTACCCCACGAGCACAGACCATCTGTCCTGGCTGGGTTGTGGGCATCACTGTGGGCCCTTATCTGGACCTGTGTTAGATCTGCAGAAACAGGGAGGTCTCCATTGAGGGACAACAGCGCCTCTAGTGGTCATATTGAAAGTGCTCCATCTGGAGCCTGGCATACGGGCAGTTTGCCCAGTCACTGTCCTGAACCACGTTGTCTGTCTGTCTGTCTGTCTGTCTCTCTCTCTCTCTCTCTCTGTCTCTCTCTCTCTCTTCTTCCTTCCTTCCTTCCTTTTTCTTCCTCCATTCTTTATTCCTTCCTTCCCTCCCTTTCTCTTCTCACTTTTTTTTATCTGTGATTAATAGTGGATTATAAGATTCTAAGACGACAGTGTCTAGTTCCACACCACATCCACCACCAACGTTCTGTGTCCCCACCCTCCCACCTTCCAAACATCACCACCATCGTTCTCTCAAGTTTTTGAAACAGTTTTCCTGCTTCTGTTTTGTTTGGATTTTTTTTTTTTTTTGCAAGTTCACATGTATCAGTTCTCTCTATTATTATTATTATTTTTGCCTCCACGAGTATTGCTGGGGCTTGGTGCCTGCACCATGAATCCACTGCTCCTGGAGGCCATTTTTTCCCCCCTTTGTTGCCCTGGTTGTTTTATCATTGTTGTAGTTATTATTGTTGTTATTGATGTTGTTGTTGTTGTTGGATAGGACAGAGAGAAATAGAGAGAGGAGGGGAAAACAGAGAGAGGGAGAGAAAAACAAAACACCAGCAGACCTGCTTCACTGCTTGGTAAGCAACTCCCCCTATACTCCCCCTATAGGTGGGGAGCCAGGGGCTTGAACCGTGACCCTTAGGCCAATTCTTGCGCTTTGCGCCATGTGCTCAACTGGGGTCCTTGAGCTTATTACTACGTGTGCTTAACCCAGTGCACTACCACTGGCCCCCTCAAGGGAACTTTCTAGAAGACTTTACATTTTTGTCCCAAATACTTTAATCCAGCTTCCCCCCCACAAAAAAAAAAAAAAAAAAAAAAAACTACAAGTGACTCTTACTCTATATAGAAAATAAATTTAGTGGTCTGGGAGGTGGCACAGTGGATAAAGAAAGCGTCAGACCCTCAAGCATGAGGTTCCAAGTTCAATCCCTGGGAACACGTGTACCAGAGTGGTGTCTGGTTCTTTCTCTCTTTCTCTCTCTCTCTCTCCTCCTATTTTCTCATTAATATCTAAATAAAATCTTTAAAAAAAAAAAAAGGAAAGAAAATGAATTCAGAGGGTGGAGGAGATAGCATAATTAATGGTTATGCAAAGAGACTCTCATGCTTGAGGCTTTGAAGTCCCAGGTTCAATCCCCTTCACTACAGAAAGAAAGAAAGAAAGAAAGAAAGAAAGAGAGAGAGGGAAAGAAAGACAACACATTTAGTTAGACCGCCTTCTCCTGAAGCCACAACTCACAGCTCAGTTGTGGGTTTCCGTGATTATTCCTCTTTGAGCCACGAATCAGGGGCTGCAAGGCTTTCCCTTTGCCGCTGATGAGACTTGATTCTGGAATTGGTGATCTGATAAGCCAAAGAAAGATGGAAGCCCCACCCCCAAACAGTGTGGTTCATATTCCTGGGAAGACCTGACAGTCAGCCAGATGGGCATTAAGACACCACAAAAGAAGCGAGCGTTCTCAAGATGTTTGTCAGATAAATAGACACAGGTCAAGGTTCCCACAAACACAGAACTGCTTGTGTATCTCTGCTCTGCCTCCTCCCTTCTACCCAGCTGAGGGAGGCCTTGGCCTGGGGAGTGCTGTGCTCAGTCTCTGGTTATTCCCTTCTAGAATGTTCTGTGTTGTTCTTGCCAGAGGCACTTTCTCATGTGCTGCTCTCTGTGGTGTCATCTGCTGTGAGCTTCCTTCACGTGAATCTCTCTAGTTTCCACACTACTGGTATGAGTGGGGGTGGGTCTTTTTATCATTTTTTTTTTTTATTTGAGGAGCCTGATGCTTTACAATGCAATCATTGACATATGCGTACGATTTTATTATATAATGGGTCCCCAGAGCTTTCTTCCTCTCCTCCTTCCCTCTCCCTCCCCAGAGTCCTTTGCTTTGGTGCAATGCACCACGGCTAGTCCATGTCTCACTTTGTGCTCGCCCTCCGTTTTAATCATTTTTATGTGACAGAGAGGCAGTCTGGGGCCAGAGAAATTAAGCATCTGGTAGCTCATTGTCCCCGAACTGTAAATAACAATAATCCTAAAAGAAATGAGTCTAAGGGCCAGAATGCGGTTCACCTGATAGTGTGCGTGCCTTGCCAAGGACATGATCCATCCCGGCTGGAGGCCCTGGCACCACTTGAGAGTACCACAAGACTAGTGGGGAAGCTTTCTCTTTGCCTCACTATCTGAAATAAAAGGAATGGAAAAGTCAACCTGGGAGTGTTGGAATCAGCCATGCATGAGGCTCTGGCATTGTGAGGGAGGGAGGGAGGGAGGGAGGGAGGGAGGGAGGGAAAGAGAAAAAAAGAGAAGAGAAAAGGAAAGAAGAAATGGCCGTCACTCCAGGTCCCCCTCTACTTGCACAGTGGAGACCAGGGTCAGTATTTATTGATCAGTGTGGCCGGTGTCTGGCGTGTAGGAGAGAGATGCTTCAGAGTGTGGTTCACAGCCCCTGAGAGTAAGGTTTGAATCCAGTTCTGAGAGTCCCAGGAAGCAGTGAGAAGAGATCGGAAAGAGGTTTTAACCCATTGGGACTCAACAGTACATTGTGCTGTTGTCCTGAAATACTTAATTTTTGCTCACATAACAAAGTGTGAGAGCACCATGACTTATGAAACTTTATGCCCTGTAGTTTGTAGTGTTAAGCATTTCTCCTCCTCCTCCTCCTTCTCACTCAACTCCACTTTTACTTTTTTTGAGGAAATGTTGATCTATAGTTTTTGTTTTTTTGTGGGGGTAGATAGAATGGTTAGGCAAAGACTCTCATGTCTGAGACTCTGAGGCTCTGAAGCTCTGAGGTCCCAAGTTCAATTCCCCACACCACCATAAGCCAGAGCTAAGCAGCGCTCTGGTAAAAAGAAAAGAAAAAAGTTTTGTTTTTTTTTTTATTAGATAGTGCAGGTCTACAGGTGTCTATCTTTCTCTCCCCTACTTTGTCTTCCCCTCCTCTCTTGATTTCTCTCTGTCCCATCCAACAACAATGACAACAACAACAAGGGCAACAAAAAGGGAAAAAAATGGCCTCCAGGAGCAATGGATTTGTCGTGCAGACACCGAGCCCCAGCAATAACCCTGGAGGCTATATATATATATATATATATTTTCTTTTTTCTTTTTTACTTGAGCAGATCCCAATGCCTGGTCATTGCCATCACCAGCCTTCTGGAATCAAATACAAAGAATCAAAAACGGTCTTGGAGACAGAGTAATGGTTCTGCAAAAGACTGTCATGCTTCACGTTCTGAGGTCCCAGGTTCAATCCCCAGCGCCAACATAAATCAGAGCTGAGCAGTGCTCTGGTCTCTGTTGTCGTATGCTTTACATTGGTTTGTTCTAGCCCTCCCCCACCAAGAGAATTGCATCAGTCCTGTTAATTTCGCGCACCGGCTTGGCCCCGCCCCAAGGAACCCCGAGAGAGGGTTCCTGAGTCCAAGAGTTCCTGAGTTCCTGAGTTCGAGAGTTTCAGGGTTACAGAGTAAGAGAGAGTTCCAGTGTGCCAGAGTTTCAGAGGGTTCCCGAGTACGAGAGTTCGAGAGTTCCTGAGTTCGAGAGTAAGGGAGAGGGTTCCTGAGTTCGAGAGTAAAAGAAAGAGTGCTTGCGACGCCGCAAAGAGACAGCAGAGTTCTGTTTGGTGATTAGTTTGTCTTAGTTTATGAATCGTTGTTCCTGAATAAAGAAATACAGCTTCCCTGCCCAGCCGTTGTCTCCGCGTCTCTGTTACCCGCCTGTGAAGCTAGACCAGCCCGGCCAGCCAGAGCCTCCGAATATTAACAACACTCTGTGTTTCTTTCTCTCTCTCCTCTCTCTGTATCTCTCTCATCAAACACACACACACACACACACACACACACACACACACTGACTAAAAAAAATGACCTCAGATTCTCAGTCTTTGTGGTCAGCTGAAGGCAGACCAACCAGCTCCATGAAGGCAGCAAACAGAATGTGACTTTTCTTACTTTCATTTTTTCTGTGTGGTTTGGCTTGCCCATCCTCCCCCCATTTTGGTAGATTTTCAATCTGCTGATGTGGAAGTAGGAACATTTTTATTCTTGAGGAAGATGATGATTTTTTTGTTGTTGTTGATGTTTTTAATTTCTTTATTGGGGTAATTAGTGGTTTACAGTCGACAGTAAAGTGCAATAGTTTCTACATGTATGCCATTTCCCAGTTTTCCATATAACAGTTCAACCCCCAGTAGGCCTTCCTCTGCCATCCTGTTCCAGGACCTGAACCCACCCCAGAGTCTTTTTTTTTTTAAATTTCTTTATTGGGGAATTAATGTTCTACATTCGACAGTAAATACAGTAGTTTGTATATGCTTAACATTTCTCAGTTTTCCATATAACAGTACAACCTCCACTAGGTCCTCTGTCATCCTTTTTGGACCTGTATTCTCCCCCATACCCACCCACCCCAGAGTCTTTTACTTTGGTGCAATACACCAACTCCAGTCTAAGTTCTGCTTAGTGTTTTCCCTTCTGATCTTGATTTTCAACTTCTGTCCATGAGTGAGATCATCCCATATTCATCCTTCCCTTTCTGGCTGATTTCACTTCACATAATTCCTTTAAGCTGCATCCAAGATGGGCTAAAAAAGGTGACATCACCATTTTTAATAGCTGAGTAGTATTCCACTGTGTATCTAGACCACAGCTTGCTCAGCCACTCATCTGTTGTTGGACACCTGGGTTGCTTCCAGGTTTTGGCTATTACACATTGTGCTGCTATGAACATAGTGATACACATCTTTTTGGATGGATGTGTTGGGTTCCTTAGGATCTGTCCCCAGCAAAGGAATTGCAGAGTCATAGGGCAGGTGCACTTCTAGCCTTCTGAGAGTTCTCTAGACTGCTCTGCACAGGGGTTGGGCCCACTGACATTCCCAGCAGCAGAGCAGGAGGGTCCTTTGCCCCCACTTGGTGTTACTGCCCTTATTCCCACACCTACTGTTGTCTTCCTCCGTGGCTGTGCACTGTGTCCCCAACTCACTCTCAGTGGTGTCTTTTGTTGTACATTTGTGTTGTTTTCACACTGTTTTTTTTAAGCCTTTAAAAATTTGTCCTTTTAAAAAGTATTAATTTTGATTTTAAGCGAGAGACCAGAGCACTCTTCAGCTTTGGTGTAAGGCCGTGCTGGGGATTGACCCTGTGGCCTATAGCTTTAGGGTGGCCAGCTGCTGCTCTAATAGGCTGAGCTACTTACTGCCTCCACCCCCGACAGGATTACCGTTGTCCTCCTCCTCCTCCTCTTCTTCCTTCTTCTCCTCCTCCTCCTCCTTCTCCCCCCCCTTCCTCCTCTGCCCTTCATTTTTCTTCAATCGGAAAATAAAAACCTTTGTCCTGGAGGACTCTAGTGACTTGTTAAGAAGTCTGTATACATCACACTATCTACACTACAGGAAATACTACCTAGTCAGGAAAAGCCTTTCCTTCTAATATGTCTACTCCTCCGGTTAAAAATAAAAGGGAATTGATCAATTCTCAGTTATTATTATTTCTTTAAGTCAGATTGGCTGTGTGCCTTGTATTAATCAAACACAAGTGGTCCCAGCTTTGGGCAAGCTTGTCCCAAGTTGTTATCCCAGTAGTGCTGATTGGCTTTCTTTGTTCTGCTCCCGTGCTTAATCCAGTCTTGTGACCAATGGTTTGGATTTCTATAACAGGAGCTATTTGTTCTAGGCTCCATTTTCTCAAAATTGACTTCCTGTCTATTAATCTTCCGTAGTTTGCTCTGTGTGTCAACTTTTACCACCTTTCTCCTAGTATATGCACCTTGGGAGTGGCCCCGTTACTTGTGAGTTAAAAGTTTTATATCCATTGTTTGTTCCTGAAAAAAAAATTTCTGTTAAAAAAAAGAAGAAGAACAAGAATCTTTTCCTTTAATCCCTGAATGATCTTTTCTGCTGTTGAGAAGCAATTTTGTGCCACTAATACCCTGTTATTTGTTGCACAGAGAAACAGAGAACTTTTTACTGGAACTTTGGTGATGATATATATGTATATATACAGGCTGTAATGTTATCTTTGTGAAATCTTATAGTATAAAAAATTAAACTAATAAGTATAAACAACAGTGGCTGGAAAATAACATAATGGCTTTGCAGAAGACTTTCATGCCTGATGCTCTGAAGTTCCATGTTCAGTCCCAACACCACCATAAGACAGAGCTTTGGTGTGTGTGTGTGTGTGTGTGTGTGTGTGTGTGTGTGTGTGTGTGTGTGTGTGTGTTCCTCTCTGTATCTCACTCATTAAAAGTATAAATAAAGAAAATATTTTTTTAAATAAAACTTGAGTGGTCTGGGAGGTGGTGCAGTGGATACAGCATTGGACTCTCAAGCAGGAGGTCCTGAGTTCAATCCCCAGCAGCACATGTGCCAGAGTGATGTCTAGTTCTTTGTCTCTCCTCCTATCTTTCTCATTAGTAAATTAATAAAATCTTAAAAAATAAATAAAACTTGAGGGGCTGGGTGGTGGCACAGCTGGTTGAACACATATGTTACAGTGTGCAGGGACCTGGGTTCGAGCCCCTGGTCCCCACCTGCAGGGGGGAAAGTTTCATGAGTAGTGGAGCAGGGCTGCAGGTGTCTCTGTCTCTTTCTCTCCCTACCTCCCCCTTCCCTTTCCATTTCTGGCTGTCTCTATCCAATAAATAAATAAAGATAATAAAAAAAACTAAAACATGCAAAATAAGTGTAAGCAACATAAGCAAAAATAGTAAGAAAAAACTTTTTCAAAGCTCAAGAGTTTCTTACACAGTCTCCAGTAAGATTGTGGGTCTTCTTAATTCTTTGTAATCTTTCTTCATTTGGTTTTTCTTTCTTTCTTTTTTTTTTTAAAGATTTTTATGTTTATTTATGTCATCACTCTGACACCTACAATGCTGGGGATTTGAACCTGGGGCCTCATGCCTGAGAGTCCAATGCCTTCTGGGGTCTTGAAATATTTCTCGTTAAAAAAACAGTTGTTTATGGAGGTCTGGTCATGTGCACACATTACCATGCACAAGGACTCAGGTTCAAACCCCTGCTCCCACCTGCAAGTGGTGAAGCAGGTCTGCACGTGTCTCGATTTCTCTCTCCCTCTCTATATCCTCATTCCCTCTCAATCTCTCAATATCCTATTCAACTGAAGAAAAAAAAAAGATAGAAAGAAAAAAAAAAGGTCAGGTCATCAGGAGTGGTGGATTCATAGTGCCAGCACCAAGCCCCAGCAGTAACCCTGGTGGCAATAAAACATAAAAATAAAAAAGATATTCGTGGGGGTTCTGTTGTTATGTGGAAACGTTATGCATGTACACACTATGGTATTTTACTGTTGACTGTAAACCATTAATCCCCCAATAAAGAAATTTTGTTTAAAAAGTTACTCATTTATTGAGAAAGAGAGGAGAGAGGGAGAGGGAGAGGGAGAGGGAGAGGGAGAAAGGGAGAGGGAGAGAGGGAGGGAGAGGAAGGAAGAGAGAGGGAGAGAGAGGGAGAGGGAGGGAGAGGGAGAGAGAGAGGGACAGGGAGAAGGGAGGGAGAGAGAGGGAGGGAGAGAGAGAGAGAGGGAGGGAGAGAGAGAGGGAGGGAGAGAGATGGGGAGAGAGGGAGGGAGGGAGAGAGAGAGGGAGAGACAGGGAGGGGGAGAGGAAGAGGGAGAGAGAGGGAGAGGAGAGAGAGAGAGAGGGAGGGAGAGGAAGGAAGAGAGAGGGAGAGGGAGGGAGAGGGAGAGAGAGAGAGAGAGGGACAGGGAGAAGGGAGGGAGAGAGAGGGAGGGAGAGAGAGAGGGAGAGGGGGGAGAGAGAGGGAGAGAGATGGGGAGAGAGGGAGGGAGGGAGAGAGAGAGGGAGAGACAGGGAGGGGGAGAGGAAGAGGGAGAGAGAGGGAGAGGAGAGAGAGAGGGGGGGGAGGGAGAGGAAGGAAGAGAGAGGGAGAGGGAGGGAGAGGGAGAGAGAGAGGGACAGGGAGAAGGGAGGGAGGGAGAGAGAGAGGGAGAGGGGGGAGAGAGGGAGGGAGAGAGAGAAGGAGGGAGAGAGATGGGGAGAGAGGGAGGGAGGGAGAGAGAGAGGGAGAGACAGGGAGGGGGAGAGGAAGAGGGAGAGAGAGGGAGAGGAGAGAGGGGGGGGAGGGAGAGGAAGGAAGAGAGAGGGAGAGGGAGAGAGAGAGGGACAGGGAGAAGGGAGGGAGAGAGAGGGAGAGAGAGAGGGAGAGGGGGGAGAGAGGGAGGGAGAGAGATGGGGAGAGAGGGAGGGAGGGAGAGAGAGAGAGGGAGAGACAGGGAGGGGGAGAGGAAGAGGGAGAGAGAGGGAGAGGAGAGAGAGAGAGAGAGAGAGAGAGAGAGAGAGAGAGAGATTGGGAGCAGTGCCAGAGTGGCACACTTGCTGATGAATGGTTTCTCAAGCTCCCTGCCAGGCTAGAACACTTCCTAGAGCGCCACCTACTGGCTGCAGCTTAAATATCCCTCAATCAAATCCGGTGTCATTTCCAACCAGAAGCGAGAAGAGTTCAGGGCAATAGGTTCAGGCACTTCCTTGGGGTTTCTGCTTGGAGGTTTCCCTGTCAGTGAGGTCGTCTCAGCACACCCACAACGGAGCCCCTCTTGATCCCCTTCCCCTCACTTCTGTCTCAACAGACATTCACCACCGTCTGCTGCAGTACTATGATAAGGGCTTCCTTGTGTGTTTGGTATCCCCCCCCCCTTTTTCTTCCTTTTTGAGAGAGGTTGAGTTGCAGGGAATGATAAAGAGAGAGAGAAAGAGAGACATCAGCAGCATTTGCTCCATCACTTGTGAAGCTCCACCCCAGCAAGTAGGGAACTGGGGCTTGAACCTGGGTCCTCATGGTACTGTGTGCACTCTACCAAGCGCACCATCGACTGGTCCCTAATCATTCTTCATCTCACTAATACTCCACCCGTACACATATTTCTGCAGGGCAAGGGCACTAAAGCCTCATGCCTATGTGATTCCACCAATCCCAGTGGATTCTTTTCTGAGTGAGGGGAAAAAGAGAAAGGAAAATAAGAAGAAAGAAAGAAAAGGAAGGAAGGAAGGAAAAAAGGAAGGAGGGAGGGAAGGAAAGAAAGAAGGAAGACAGGCCAGGCAGTGGCACACCTGGTTAAGTGCACAAAAGACCCATGTTCAAGGTCCTGGTCCCCACCTACAGCAGGGGTAAGCTTTACAAGTGGTGAAGCAGGACTGCAGTTGTCTCTGTCTCTTTCCTTCTCTATCTCCCCCTTCCCTCTCAATTTCTCTCTGTCTCTATCCAATAAAAAAGGAAGAAAATGAGAGACTACTACATCACTCCACCATTCACAGAACTTCTCTCAGTGTTGCCCATGTGTGCAGGGGACTCGAACCCAGGTCCCTACACACAGGAGAGTGTGCACTCAGCTAGGTGAGCTGTCTCCTGCTCCTCTTCCGTGTTTCTTCCATACAGTCTTCCCTTCTCTGCCACCGTCACCCCGTTTCTTGGCCTGTTTCTGTCATCTCTTTCCAGAATCTCTAGTTTGGTTCCCGTGACGCCCCCCCCCCCCACACACACACACACACACCACCCCTGGGTCCTGAGAAGGAAGAGCCAGAATGGTCTTGGGTTTTCCCCATTCCTGGAGTGTGCCCACATCTTACACACTCCTGCGAATATTTGGGGGGCTCGAGTGTGTGAAGATGGGCCAGCACTTTCCCAGGGGCTGTGTACCCCACCCACTTGGATTCGCACGTTCTTGCAGTGTACATAGTGTGTATGTACACATGTCCATCTGAGGACACATCTGTGCCATGTGTTTATATGTTCATGTGTGTTACATGTATCTGTATATTTATATATAGGTGTGTGTGTTTGCATGTGGGTATGAGTTTGTGTCTATTGTTATTGTGTTACATGTATCTGTATATTTATATATAGGTGTGTGTGCATGTGTGTGTGTTTGCATGTGGGTATGAGTTTGTGTCTATTGTTATTGTGTTACATGTATCTGTATATTTATATATTGGTGTGTGTGCGTGTGTGTTTGCATACGGGTATGAGTTTGTGTCTATTGTTTTTGCCTTAATTGTGGTA
This sequence comes from Erinaceus europaeus, assembly GCF_950295315.1. Lineage (NCBI taxonomy): Eukaryota > Metazoa > Chordata > Mammalia > Eulipotyphla > Erinaceidae > Erinaceus > Erinaceus europaeus. Next base: position 19,359,316 of record NC_080166.1, on the reverse strand, counting down.
GGTAGTACACAGCTCTTCCCCCGAAGCAGAACCAATGCAAATAAATGCAGATTTTAGTTGCCTGACTTGTTTCCTTTGTCTTTATTTTTATTTTACTGGGTAGAGATAAAGAGCAGTTGAGAAGAGAGGAGGGGGAGACAGACAGAAAGAGAGAGAGAGACTGAGAGGCCTACTGCGTTGCTCCACTCTACTCCCCTTCCTCGTGTAGGTGAGGAGCAAGGGCTTGAACCTGCAGCCTTGTGCATGGTGACGTGTGCATCCAACTGGCCTAGTGTGCCACTGCCCAGTCTCTCTTGCTGGCCTTTTGACCCTTTCAATCTGTCCCTTTCTCCAACATTCTGGAATCTTCCTTACACCATTTCCTAAAATCCCCAGTGAATCCCACCTCCTCTACCAAGTGTAACCATCCACCCATCTCCCATAATTCTCAGCATTTACCACAAGTTCCTTAAAAAAAATTTTTATGAGATAGGCGTGTGTGTGTGTGTGTGTGTGTGTGTGTGTGTGTGTGTAGAGAGAGAGAGAGAGAGAGAGAGAGAGAGACAGAA